>NW_026988473.1:45793750-46421666 GCF_030222135.1 Aotus nancymaae
CCAAACCTTTCTGTGTCTCAGTGTCCAAATCTTTAAAATGGTGATCATATATATCTACTCCAAAGAGTTCCCGTGAGTTTCAAATGAGCTAGCTTGCAGACAGCACTTAGCCCAGTGCCGGGCCCTGTAACTCTCATTACCATTAGTGTTACTGAGAGAAACACTGTAGGGTCGTATGGAGATCAGAAAGGGGATGGATGGCAGGAAAAGACTTCCTGAGTGGACTTTCCATTTTAGCCTGATGCTAGTCTAGGTTCCACCACAGGAGTGGAGAAGAACCTGGCCTGAGCCCTGGCTTTGGGGTCCGTTGATTGACAAGGACCTGGTGCTGCCTCCCATGCACTCCCTCCCTTGTTCCACCCTACCTGCTACCCAAGAAACTCCCTGGGCCCTGGCAGGCCATCCTAGCTGCAGGTTAGCTGCAGGTTAGCTGCAGGCTCTACTGTACTTGCATCTATTGGGCAAGCTCTTCAGTGATTGGAAAAGTGTGGTCCTTGGACCAGCAGCATCAGCAACCTCTAGGAACTTGTTAGAAATACAGATTCTTGTGCCCCACCCTAGATTTGCTGAATTAGAGACTCGGGGTTAGGACACAGCAGTTTGTTTTAATAACCCCTCCAGATGATTTTAATACACCTGAAGCTTGAGAATAGTGGGTCCCCTCGTCTTTCAAGCCTCAGGTCATGTCACCTCTTCCAGCAGCTTTTCTGTCTGACCTCAGCTGAGGCAAATACATAGCGCTGGATTCCCACACTCTGCACAGGTCTCTCTAGCCAGACTCCATGATTGTAATCACTTACTCACTGTTCCCTCTCCCCGGCTTAGACTGGGAGTTCCTTGAAGAAACTCTACATTTCACAGCTGCACCCCAGGACCTAGGTGCCGGGTGGGCTGACTGAACCAATGTGCGAATGATGACTTGAGCTCCTGCACTTCCTAGCTTTAGATCTTGGGGAAGTTGCTCACTCTCTTCAAGTCTCAATGTCTTCATCTAGCAATACACGCCTGCAGTGTTGCTGAGGATCAAATGAGATGCTTTATTAGGAAGCCTTTATAAACTGCTAAAGTATTGCAATGACATCATCTGCTACTTAGGCATAAATCAGGGGATTTAATTTCCTTTTCCCACCTGTGCATTTTCTGGCATATAGGTCAGTGATTTTAGCGCCTTCTTTAAAGACCTGGTTCATACAAGGATTGCAGCCTATGGAGGTGTGGCATTACCTAACTAGGGACCCACAGGACAGGGTTCTGGCCTGTCTTCTAGTAACTGCTGAGCGGAAAGTATTGGCACCTGGGCATGGCTGCCCTCGGTGGGGGGTGGATCCAGTAGTCCCTGGGAGGCAGGTTTCCTCTTCCATTACCATAGAGACTGACTGCTCCATCTATCACCTTCCTGTCTCCCTAAGTATATGATTTTGGGCTAGATTAGTCATTATAGCCTGTACCCATGGGTGACTCCATTCCCAGTGACAATCTAAGGGGACAAAACCAGTTCTAATCCAGAGCTGTAGAAACCAAACCAACTGCCACCCTAACATATTACCCTAAAACCTGCCCAGCTGATGGGTGTAACCATCTGAGATCAAGGCCTTGTGGAAATTATTCTCAGCAAATGCATTTTGGCCCAATCTGTTGTAGCCAAGTCTGAGGCCGCAGCGAGATACCCTCTAGACCCTGGTAAGGGTTTAAAGGTGTGGGAAATGTGAAGCAGCCAATTCCTAACCATGAGGTCACAATGGCTATGTTGGGTGATATAGTAAATTTGAATCTATAAGGGCCTGAGAACAATTTTCTAGCATCTTCCAACATGCCCTGCAGCTTTCTTTTATTCTTGACTGGAGAATCCCTCCCTGACCCCACTTATGTAACACTTCCTGGAGGAGGTATTTCCTGGCCTCTCCCTAAATTGCTTAGAATGCCTATTCTACTTCCCCATATCATGCTGAACTCACTCTTGCTTTGGAATTTCTTGTTAATATCTGCCTTCCCCAACAGTTTCCAATAGAGAGAGGACCATTTCTGTCTTGTTCATAGCTATATCCCAATGTCTGGCTTAGAACTTGGCATGCTGGGCCGGGCGCGGTGGCTCACACCTGTAATCCCAGCACTTTGGGAGGCCGAGGCGGGTGGATCACGAGGTCAAGAGATCGAGACCATCCTGGTCAACATGGTGAAACCCCGTCTCTACTAAAAATACAAAAATTAGCTGGGCATGGTGGTGCGTGCCTGTAATCCCAGTTACTCAGGAGGCTGAGGCAGGAGAATTGCCTGAACCCAGGAGGTGGAGGTTGCGGTGAGCCGAGATCAAGCCATTGCACTCCAGCCTGGGTAACAAGAGAGAAACTCTGTCTCAAAAAAAAAAAAAAAAAAAAAGAGAACTTGGCATGCTGTGGATTATCTTCTAATGTTTGTTGAAATAAATGAATTAATCTAAGAAATGAACATGGAGCTCTTGTATTTCCTTTGACCTTCAAATTTAATTAAGCATCACTTCAAAGTATTTATTCTATAATAAAAAATAATGAACTGGATGAGAACATATATGAGTTTTCCTTAGAACATGCTAGATAGGACTGGAGTGCTTTAATTTGTTCAAACTTTAATAAAAATTCTTATTTATGCTTTTGCATATGCCATGTCTTCTAAGATAAGATATTTTGTTACTTTGGTTTCATCTTTCTACCTGGGACTTAGATTTGTATATTTTTTCTAGCAAAGACAGTTGATCTAGCCATACCATATACCAGAGTATATAATAAAGCATGATAGACAAAATAGCGTGATATTCATTTCAGATAGAAATATAAATCAGCAACACAGATTGGAGATCCCAGAAACTATATATAAGGACTGTACAAAATAGGCTTCTCAAATTAGAGGAAAGAAAAGATTGTGCAACAAGTGGGGTTGGGCTAAGGTAACTGTAATAAAAAAATACTGGATTCACATTTAATATACCACACAAGAAAAAATATAGACCCAGAGTCAAACAGAAAATAACCAGATCATAGGAAAAAAATATAAAGCTTTCAGATCGATTAGAGAAATGTTATTTTTTTTCAACTTTGAAACAATAAAAGCAATTACAAAGAAATAAATTAATTGAATTATATAGCAATTAAAAACATCTGTAAAATGAAAACAACAGTACTGAGTTGGAGAGAAAAATGACATTCTGGCAAAAAAGTCTCCATTGAGTGTGACTGACAAAGTGTTAATATCTATACTATGTACAGAGCTAGTCCAAATGTATAGAAAAAGACCATGATCCCACTAGATAAAGAAAAGCTATGAGCAGACAATTTACATCAGAAAAATGAAAAACAAATGAAGACCCGGAGAAATGTTTCCTTTCTCTACATTTGGAGAGGCAGCATGGTGTGGAGGGAAGAAGCCAGGGCACTGGTGACAGAGCTGGATTCGAATCACCTGCGTATTTAATAGCTATGTGATGGAGCTTCCACCTCACCTTTCTTTGCAGTTACTACATCTGCCAAATGGGAGCATCATCATCCTACCCCAAGGTTTTATTGTGAGAAAACTGCTTATCACTGTGAGGGACCAGTAACAGGGCTTGGTAGAGGTTGATTTCCTTCTCATTCAACTTTTCCAAACAAAATGTCCCAAAACACCATAAAAGAGGTAAGAAAGGATTTTGATACTGCTTCTAGAGAATTACTGTCCCCTCCTAAATTACAGATCCACTCCAGTGAAAATTAGGAGGGTTTCCTAAACCACTCGTATGCTGTGTTCTGTCTCATTGTGTGGTTTAAATAATCTGAATTTTCAGAGTTGCAGAAACTCAATCTAGCCACGAGAGGGCGCCCAAGCCATTCACTAGCCTGAAGTCCTGCAGCGGGGTGTGTGTGGAGAAAGGTTTGAGGAGGTTCCTGCAGCGCTGAGAAATGCTGTGTTTATAACCAGGAGGCATCTAGGGCTCCAGGTCCAATTGGATGCTTAGATCTTCCACCTGCTCCTCTATCCAAGGCCCATCTTCCTTTAGCATCCTGAGGACATCGATGGACCTGTGCAAGTGCTGCAGGAGGCAGGAAGAGCCCTGACATTTCCAGCCCTGATTTAAGACAAAGATGTCTCTGGTCTCCTGGGGAATGTGGCTTTGGATTTCTGGAGAAGGTGACTATGTCTCTACTTCACTGGCCTCAGAAACACGACCTTTGTCTAATCAATGTTTATCTGCAGAGCGGCTGGGAATGATTTAAGGTGATGACAATGGTTGCAGGATTCATTATAAGAAAGGAAATAAAAGTTATTTGTAAAAGTTCCAGTAATTCTTAGCATTCAGATGCAATCGGAGGAACTGGATGATGGACATTTAGAATTGATTTGCAGGAAATGTAGACATTTTCTGCTTAAGCACCAGAGGAACTAGTGAAGGATGTGGGTTTTGTTCAGAATCTGCCTTTTTTGTCTCTACCTGCACCCTGGGCTGTCGGAGCCACAGCTTGATTTATTGAGCTAAACAAGTCAGCAGCTAATTTGCTCATTCATGGCTGTCCTTTGAGAAGTGGTCCTGGGGATAAAGATGCAGATCATTGAAAAACAAGTCAGTTTCAACGGGCAGGACCTCGCAAAGTAGGTCACCCAGGCTTTCCACTGGGCTGAGGGAGGCTGGAATCCCATTAACCTCAATCAGGCAGGCTCAGCAAAGAGGGGCAGGGCTGTTTCTGCAAAACAAAACTTGGCTGCATGCGGGCTTCCTAATTTGACTTCCTAATGAGATTTGGAAGAGGAAAGGGGAGACTGGGATATGGGAAAATCAAAGGAAAATTCCTTTCCCTTAACAATCTGGTAGCACCGAGTGCAGAGGTTTTGGGTGTTTGGGAGGTCTGAGTGTTTGCCATCAATTAATTTTGTTCCACTGGGGTTTCAGGAAGTTTGAGGGGTGGGTGAAATGTGGGAAGGTGTCCCAAAATATTCATTTCAGTGTTTCAGAAAGTCTCCCATCTAAAAAAAGAGAAAAAAAAATGCTTCTTTGACTCTTTCATCCCCTTGGAGCCATGTTCTCTTCTTTCATAGCAAACTTCACAGAAGAGTGGTCTGTACTTGCTGACTCCATAACCTCATGCTCTGTTCATAGCTCATCTGCTCCGGGCTGTGTTTTCCCTCATCACTCAGCAGAAAGCATTCTCCGTAAGATCACTGATGACCTTCCCGTCGATAAAGGGCATCCTGTAGCCCTGATCTTTCTTGTTCTGTCAGCTGCACTGAGCACAGCTGACCACCTGCCTCAAACACTTTCTTCCCCTGGCTTTCTTAATACCAAACTTCCTTACCAACTTCTTTGCTACTCCTTTTCTGTTTCATTTACAGGCAAGATTCCTCAACATTCAATAGTAGAGATCTTTGGAACTCAGTCCTAAGCCCTTGATTCCTATTCTCATGCCCTTGGCATTGATTGTCTCCCATTCCTTGAGGACTCCCAATTTCAGATCTCAGCACAGAATTCTTGCCCTAAGTTCCAGAGTTATATAAAGCCAACCATGTACTTAACACCTCTAACTGGAAATCTTGAATACATCTTAACAACATACATTTAGAACTGACCCCATGATCTTTCCCACCGAACTTCACCTAATGTTTTCAGCCTTATGAGTGGCTTCACCAGCTCCTTCCTTATGCCAGCCAGTCATGTGGGAAACATCTTCACTGCTCTTTCTCCACCTCCTTATTCCACCTCTTGCCACAGCCTGCTGATTTTACCTCCTACGTGTCTCGCACATCTCTGTGCCTCTCTCCTTTTCCGCCACCACTACCATCCTAATGAAGTCATAATTAATTCTCTCTGGTTTTCTGCAGTAGCCCCTCACTGGGCTCGCTGCATCTACCCTTTCACACAGGGGCTGGGGTGCTTTTTATTTTTTAATGCAAATATGATTATGTCATCCTTTTGCTTAAAGCCCTTCAATGATTTCCCATTATAATTATTTTTTTGAGACAGGATCTCGCTCTGTCACCCAGACTAGAGTGCATGGCTCCCTGTAGCCTCAACCTCCTCGGCTAAAGTGATCCTCTTGCTGCAGCCTCCCAGGTAGCCGAGACCACAGGCACATGCCACTGTGCCTGGCTAATTTTTAAAGTTTTTTTGTAGAGATGGGGGTCTTGCTTTGTTGCCCAGGCTCTTCTCAAACTCCTGGGCGCGAGTGATCTTCCTGCCTCCGCCTCCCAAAGTGTTGGGATTACAGGTGTGAGCCACTGCACCTGGTCATTCTCATTACTTTTAATGGAAAAATTCAAATAAAACGTTTCAAATGTTGCATGGCTTGGCCCCACACCAAGCTCATCTTTGATTTCTGGATCTAGTTAGACCAGAACCTTTTAGTGCCTTAGACATAGTCTACTCTCTCCTCATACAGGGCCTTTGCACATGATGGTCTCTCCAGATTTTCTAGAATGTTCTCCTCTTGCTTTGCTTCTTTGCTTAGTTAACTCTTACTGCTTCCTTAGATCATAGCTTCATTGCCATTTTAGGGGGAAGCTATCTCTGACCCCCAGGCACACTCATGGCACTTCATGCCTTTCCTTCATAGACATGCCACATTTATTTGTGTGATAATTTAGTGAATATCTCTCCCCACTGAATTGTAATTTCCATAAGGAACTCTGCTGTGCTCACCACAGTTCCCCTAAGCACTTTTCACAGGACTTCTTTTGGGGGGAACTTCCTATCAAGGATGCGTCAATCCTTCTTGATAGGAAACAGGGTAAGTGAAAGTAAGATTTTATTTTGTTTTAGGGTAGGTGTGAGACCATTTGGTGTGGTCACATTGTAAATTTCATGCTAATCAGAAGGCTCATTGGCAGATATATGTGTCCTAGGATAAGACAAGCCAGGCCACGGGCTTGTGTTACTTACACGTTGAGAGGCTGCCAGGCTGGCCACTGGGCTTTGGCTTTGATGACGGTGAGGACCTCATCACTCTGCAAAGAAAGGACCACAGATATTTAGTGAACAGAGCTGGGCTCATGGGAACAACAGGGCTTCGACCTGGTGACACTGTCCACCCCCACTCCCTCACCTGCTATTGGGGCCCTTCCTGCCTGGGTGTGGAACCACCTCTCTCCGGGATGGGGGAACCCTGGGGCCTCAGTGATACTGGGAAAAGGGACTGAATGTCCAGGTATGTCCTGGACAATGAAGGGCCACTGAGTCACACCTTTGGTTTCCAGCTCAGTCCACCCCTTTCCCACTAGAGCAGAGCTCTGACCTGGATTCTGCCTCGGTTGGCCAGACTCCCCTGTCATGTCCAGTCACAGGGCAGAGTCATGCTCTGTGTCTAGACACTGAGTGGGGCCTGTTCCAGGCCAGCTGGATTAGCAGGAGCTGCCATGTGGCAAACACCTGGCCCCGAGGATTGTCCCCCGAAGGCCTGTCCTTGTGAGACCCATGCACTGGATCAAACTCCCTTCCACAAGGAGGCCAGCACAAAGCCAAGGCCCCACACTCATGGTGCCACTCAGGTTCTCTGGCTCTGTTTTGCTTTGGATGGTGAATAAAGCACTGTTAACCTAAAGTTATACTAGGGATAACTGGGGAATCTAAAGTAATTTTTTGAGAAAGAATTTGATAATTAACATTTCGAAAGAAAGCATTAAATGGTCATGATAGGGCAAAACTCAGAACTTTGTTGATCTTGCTCAACTTTGAGGTTTGGTTGGGTTTTTATTTTCAATTACATGCTGCGGGTGAGGGGGCATGATCTTTGCAAGGCTGGAAGCCTTCACAGGTCCAAGTTCAGCTTTGGTGGGGGGCTTTCCCCAGAGTGGAGTCAGCTGGCCTTGTAGCCCCCTTTCCCTGGCCTGGTCCCAGTGCTTAGACACAATAGTCCATTGTGTGTGGAAAACTCCAGAATGTCACCAGCTGGGAAAGGAAGAGCTTTGTTGCCAACTGAACAGATCCCTGAGTTCCAGGGGGAGAGACTTGCTTGGCTGGCTCACGGCGACAAGGCCGCAGTCCTTAGAGTTGTGGCTGGCAGCAGGTGCCTAGAATATAGTTAGGATGAATTGTGACCTTCTCTCTGGTTGGGTACCTTGCCCAGAAAGTCCCACAGCCCCACAGAAACAGGAAGGAAAGAGGACAGCGATGTCTCCAAAGCTCAGGCGCAGAAGTTAAAAAACTTTCTGGTCCAGAGATTCCCATTTACCATGCAGGGTGATGATGGTGCTGAGGAAGGGGGCTCAGCCAGAACCAGTGTGGTCCTGGCTCCCACAGATGGTCCTGGGTGAGGGGAAGGGCCCAAAAGGACAGGCCAGCAGTAAGTGAGCCACCCAGGAAACTCACAGCCTCCTCCTAGGCTCAGGCTCCCCAGGGTGCCCTCTTTCCATCAGATGAAAAAAATCTTCAGATGCACAGACACTCCCACATTCACACGTCTGCAGGCAAAGCATTTTGTAGCCCCAATGGAGCAGTTACATTTCTCATGCAAAATCTATTTATTTGTTTACAGTGTACCCCTCCCTCCTAGGAAATACCTGTTGAATGACCGAGAAGTTGTTTATCATGAAGTCACATATGGAAGACAACCTGTCTTCAGAGTGCCAGCTCTGTGTCTCCCCAGACCTGGTTTTTCTCCTAGTCATCTCATATGCCTCATGGCTGAGCCCTTCCTCTGACCTCAGAGTCTGGCTGCTCCTCTAGCAGCTCAGGCTGGGTTGAAGGCCCAGCCACCAGCTGCATGAGCCGGACGCTGAATACCAACACCACCAACTCCCTCCACCCACCACACCACTCAGGCTGAGGCCTCCCATGTTCACCTCCTTCCACAGTCTCCCCTCTGGCCACTCCGTCTCCAGTATCTTCTTCCTTCCCCAAATCCATCCTCTATGTGCCGCAAATCTGACCATATCTGTATCCTGGCAAAACTCATCAAAGGCTCCTCGCAATTTCCACGACAATTTCTTACTTCCTGAGTTTTGCTTACGTGGTCCTCATCATTTGGCTCTGCTCTACTTTTTTTTTTTTCCTTAGTTTTTAATTCCAGAATAATACACATATTGTGAACATTTTATCACAGAAACTCATAATGTAAATGCTGAGCATAGTCTACTTCAACGGTGACCCTGCATTCTGTCTCCTTCTGCCTCTCCAGAATAGCACAGCTTGGTATGTAGCTTTCCAGATCTTTTACGATGCACATGCAAGGATGTGTGTGTGTGTTTGCGTCCATTATATATAGCTTTCTCACAAAATTTCTGTCATACTAAATCTTGTTCTGTACCATGACTTTAAAATATTTCCTTACCACTGGGGTCTGTTGGGGGGAAATAGGGGAGGGACAGCGGGGGGTGGGGAGTTGGGGAGAGATAGCATGGGGAGAAATGCCAGATATAGGTGAAGGGGAGGAAGGCAGCAAATCACACTGCCACGTGTGTACCTATGCAACAATCTTGCATGTTCTTCACATGTACCCCAAAACCTAAAATACAATTAAAAAAAAATTTCCTTACCACTTCACAAGAAACTTTCCACCATGTACACTATACTATATAGCTGAGCTTTCTTTTTTGATTTTTAAAGTGTTGGATATCCTCAAATTACGGCAAGCCAGGTCAAGACTTATAAAAAGGAAATCCACGATAACAGATCCCGGTAATGAGATACTGTCTGATGACAATCCCTTTGCTCTTGAAGAAATACTTCACTAGAAAATAAAATCAATGTGGGTGGAGAGAAGGTGGCCACCAAGTTAGCTGGCCCTGTAGATTCACCTTGCTTTACAGTAAAATTTTGGTTGACAGGTCCCAGCTGACCTAGTGATTTTGCTTTTGCAGTGTAACACACACACATACACACACACACACACACACACACAATTGCTTCTTGGCCTTTTGGCTAACTCAAATGTCTACCTCCATAAATACCGTTTGCACCCTATATTATCATTTATTTATGGTGATAAAACTCGATTTACATCTATGGAGGCTCCAAGGATGGTGGGTCCATATGTGTGGGCATGACAGCTTCCTGCTATAAATCTTTTCACCTAGAAGTTATACGACATCTGTATGGTCAACAGCTTATTGTTCTCCTTTTTGGTGATCATTTGAGTTAAATAAGAAAGCAGAAGCATTCTATAACATTTATTTAAAAAGCTAAATATTGGCCAGGCACGGTGGCTCACGCCTGTAATCCTAGCACTTTGGGAGGCCGAGGTGGGTGGATCACCTGAGGTCAGGAGTTCAAGATCAGCCTGGCCATCATGGTGAAACCCCATCTTAAAAAAATAAATAAATAACATAAAATAAAAAGCTAAATATTTTTGTTGAAGCAGCAAGTTCTCTGGTAGAACTTAACTTCTACAGGATCAGAGAGTACCTTGTACCTTGCTCATTCATGGCCACATCCACATGCCCAGGCCACGCAGTAGATTGTTGAAAAAGCAAAGCCACACCGTTCTCCTTGATGTATGCAGATAGTTACGTAGCTGGGGATGTTCTCTCGTTTTTCCACTGGCACCATTAGCGAATAGTTGTTTTCATAAATGATGCTGTGATGAAGACTCATGTATATATTTATTTGTTCATACATCCAAGGATTCCTGTGCCATTGAGCCATAGGAGTGATCAAAACGTGAAGCGAATTTAAAATGGGTCGGCCCTACCAAATTGCCCTCCAAATGTCTGTACTAATTTATACTCCCAGAAAGGATGTGTATGTGTCCATGTCCTCAATTTAAGGCACACTGGATACTATCCATCTTTTTAATGTTTACGAATCCAGCAGGCAGGAAAGTAGTGTAGTTGAGAGGCATAAGACATAGAAGCATACCTGAGGTCATATGCTGACAGTACCATTTCCTAGCTCTGTGTTTTTGTTTTGTTTTGTTTTTGAGACAGGGTCTCACTTTGTCACCCAGGTTGTAGTGCAGTGGCACGATCTCAAATCACTGCAGGCTCAGCCTCGGGCTCAAGCAATCCTCCCACTTCAGCCCCCTGAGTAGCTAGGACTACAGGTGTGCACCACCAGCCATGGCTAATTTTTGTATTTTTGTAAAGATGGGGTTTCACCACATTGCCCAGGTTGGTCTTGAACTCCTGAGCTCAAGTGATTCACCTGCCTCGGCCTCCCAAAGTGCTGGGATTGTGGGTGTGAGCCCCTGTGCCCTGCCAAGCTCTGTGTTTTTTGGCAAGTCTCCTGACCTCTCTTAGTTTTCTCATCTGTGAAATAAGGTAAAATGAGTACCTTCTGCACGTGGTTGTAAGGGGGACTAAATGACAACCCATGTAATGTGCTAATGAAGTGCCTGGTACGTAGCAGGTGCTCCATAAATATTAGTGATCATTCATATTCTTACATTCAGGCCAAGTTGGTATCAGAATTGACTTGTGCTGCCTGAGTACAGAGACTGGAGCACACAGTTGCAGGTACAAACCCACAAAGCCTCAGGAGAACTTCCCTCCATTGAAAGCCAAGTTCTGAGTCTCAGAGAGTGTATGATGGAAGGTTTATGTGGCTGGGTGAGTCTTGGATGGGGGCATTGGGGCCCTGGACATTTATGATGGACTTAAACTCAGAGTAAGCAACCCATACTTCAGACTTAAATGAAAAGCATATTTTAATAAGTCTCTAAGGCACAGACAGGAACTTTCAAGAATCCTTAGAGCCCTTTTACAGCTCCCACAGGACACTTTTCAAACAAAGTGTTTCAGGTCATTCACAGTTCATGCGTCATTTGGATGACACTAACACTTTTCTAAAGACATGCCAATTAAAATTAAAAAAAACCCAAAGATATTCCAGGTCACTCATAATCTTCCATTTTGCTTTTGGTAAGCATATCGTAGGGATGTGACAGCTATATTTGTACCTCATAGTCACTGGTACCAAATGGGAACAGCACATCCCCCAACAGGCCATGGGCTGAGGTCAGATCTGGAGGGAGGAGGGTTATGTGGAGTGAAAACAGATCTGAGACAAATCTGTTCTTGAGGCAGCAATCACATCAATACCAGGAGATAAACAGGGCAGTCTAAGCAGAACAGAGCGTAAGACTGTGAGTCTAGGGTCGAGGTTGGTGTCTGAACCACTCTTACCCCATACTGGCCCTCCTCTGCACTCCAGAACCAGTACTCAACGAGGGAGGGCTCCGAGCATCTCAGCCGTGCCTACAGCAGAAGGCCAGAGTCTGTCACCTCCTCCCCGCCTTGCTCTTCACCTCCCCCTGCCCCTTCCTTCCTAACTTTTTGACTGTTTTCCAGTCCCGAACCACAGGCTGTTTCCACATCCTAAACACTTGCTCCCGGTAGCACTGAGGCTCAGACCTGCAGTGTGGAGTCAGCCTGGCCTACTTGCCTGATAGCCCTACCATCTCTCCTCTTCCCAAAAAGAGAAATGGGATGGAATCCATGATCAGAGGGGGAAAGGAATAGAAACAGGTGGAAGTAGCAACAATAATTATTTATTTATTATGTGCTAAACATCTTGCTAACCTTGCAAATTGCCTAATAGAGAGGAGATCTGATTTAATCCTTATAAAACATTTGCAAGGTGGGTATATACTTTTTAATCCTCAGAAACACATTAATTTGGCCAAATTAGTTTCACAGTTAGTCAACCAGCTGAGCTAGAGTTTAGACCTCAGTCCGATTCTAGAGGCCACACTTGTTGCCGTTGTGAACCCAGGCAGAGGGGGCCTGGAAGGCACACTGTAGCCCAGGAGAACTAGGCCCACCCCTCCTACTTCTGTTGCCCTTCAGGGCATGTCCTAGCCTACACCTGGAAGACTATCAGACCGTGTTCACAACACTAAAACTTAATGCTGTTCTGACAACCAATTTTGATGAAGCTGGGGAGGCACAGGCTCCATGAGCTGGAAACGGTCTGTTACTGAAGAGGGGAAAACCGAGTGCCACCAAAGGCAAATGCCGTGATACACAGGCATACATACAGTGTGCACCCCGCCCCCTTACCCCATTCAACAGCTTGTTTCTTACAGAAAGCTTTGGAAATAGCTATCATGCTCCCACTGCAGATGAGGAAGCTGAGGCTCAGAGAAGTCAGGTGACTTGTGACCACACAGGAACCATGATTCCAACGCAGGTGTATCTGACTCCAAAACTCACATTCTGTCCACTTTCTCTGACTGTTCCTCCTCTCCACTTTCTCTGACTGTTCCTCCTCTCCATCCTTCTCTCCTCCCTCCCCCATGTTGCTCAGTTTGCAGCTGACCCTGGTGGGCTTTCTCCAAGGAGCCCTTACTTTGAGGCACACGCTCACTGGGTTCCCTCTGGGAGAGCAGCGTCTGGAATTTTGCATAGAGACCCTGGTGAGCACTATTTGGCCCCATTATTTGCTTCTTCCCTTTCCGGAATTCCCACTGGCTATGCACAAAAAATATCCATCCTGATGGCTTCTACCTCTGAAGGCAACTTTTTCATGCCTGGGTGAGTGTCCTGGTGACAAGTGGTGGGAAATGAGCCATTTTATGAGGTGATATCAGGCTGTAAGCATCTGTAAAACCAATTGTGCCCAACGGTAGCCTCCGCTCATTTCAACAGGCTCTGGGCTTCTCAGGTCATAAATAAAACAGCTCATATTTGGTGGTGCTTCGCAGTTTGCCCATGGTCTGCACTGCTGCCCTCTGAGGAAGGCAGGCGGGTGTCCCATTTCTCAGGTGAGGCAGCTGAAACTCACCTCTCCTCTGACAGCAGGCTCACTGCTCCCATCAAGGTCATCAGTGACTTCTCTATGCCAAAGCCAAGGTCAGCGCCCAGGTCTCAACTCCCATGACCCTTCAGCAGGATTTGACACAGCGGGTCATTCCCTTGGCCTTGAAAAGCTTTCTCCTTGGCTCTGGGACTTACTGCCTCTGATTTTATCCCCACTGCATCAGCTGTTTTTTCGCAGTCTCCTTCACTGTCTCCTCTTCACTTTCCTCTAAAGCCTGAAGTGCCCCAGGGGTCAAGCCTTTGGTCCTCTTCTCTTCTATCCACACTCCCTTGGTGATTTCATTTAGTCCCCTGCCTTAAAAAGCCAGCGGTGTATTTGCTGATGATTCCTAAGTTGTAAACTGGCCTGTGATTCTAGACTTGTGTATCAGCTGCTCAATATTTTCATCTGGGTATGTAAGTGGCATCTCAAACTCAACGACGTGCCTAAAACCAAACTCCTGATCTTCCCCTCCTTCATTCTTCCCATCCCATTACATGGCAATGCCGTAATTCCAATTCCATCCATCCTGGATGCTTCTTTCTCTCCACCCTGCATCTGATCCATCGGCACATCCTGTCAACTCCACTTCCAAAATATCTTCATGATCCAACCACTTTCCATCTCCTGCCCTGCCTCCATCCTGACCCAAGCCACCGTCATCGCTCAGCTAGATGCGTGCAGTTGCTTCCTAGGAGGTCTCTCTACCTCCCCCTCCCCTCCTCCAGATTCTTCTTGTAGCAGCCATATCATGCCATTCCTCTGGCCCACGTCTTCCAATAGCTTTGCATCTCACAGCAGACAGGACCTTGCTCTGGTCTCCCAGGCCCTCCATGGTCTGCCTGTCCTCCTGAGCCTAATCTCTTACTACTGCTCCCCTCCCCTCCCTGGGTTTCAGCATCCTAGACTTCTTATGCATCTTTAAACATGCCAGGCACACTTTGCCCTTGCTGTTCCTTGTGCCTGGAATGCTGTTCTCCCAGATATCAGAGCACTCTCTCCTTTGTTTCCTTCAGATCTTTGCTCAGATGTCAGCTTCTCAGTGAGGCCTTCGATGTTTGTGGCAGGTCCTTGCCCCCTTTTTGACTCAGCGTCCCCATTCCTTTATCCCCTTATCTTTACTCCATAACATTCATCATTGTCCAGTTGACTGTGAATTTTGCTTGTTTCTTCTGTTTTTTTTTGGCAGAGTCTTTCTCTGTTGCCTAGGCTGGAGTGCAGGGACATAATCATGGCTCACTGTGCATGACCTCCTGGGCTTAAGCCATCCTTCTACCTCAGCATCCCAAATATGAATAAGAAGTGTATGCCAGACTACAGGTGCCTGCCACCACACCCAGTTAGTTTTTAAATTATTTGTAGAGACAGGGTCTTTGTTGCTCTGGATGCTCTCAAATTCCTGGTTTCAAGCCATCTGCTTGTCTCAGCCTCCCAAAGTGTTGGGATTACAGGCATGAGCCACCGTGCCCTGCCTTATTTACTTTTGATTGTCTATCTCCCCTGCTAGAATGGGAGCTCCAAGAGAGCCAGGGTGTTGCTCACTGCTGTACTATCAGTGTTTAGATCTGTGCTGGGAACATGCTCAACCAATATTTGTTGGATGAATGAGAGGCTGTGATGAAGAAGGGGCTGGTGTCCTCTGAACCCCAGTGTGCCAGCACTCCCTTGACCTAGGATGGAGCCAGAGCAGTGTGAAGTGACACTCATCAACCTAGGTGTTAGCTGGAGGCGCTGGAGCAGCAGTGAGAGCGCCCGCGTAGAGCCGTGCTGGCACTGCCAGGTAGAGGGGGGGAAGAGACAGCACACAGAGGCCACTTTGGGAATGGTGATCGGAGCTCACGGGTTCTGAACCTGGCTCAGGTGGGCTGGCTGGCCGTTCATAAGTGCTCATTCCATGTCTCCTTCCCTGGGAAGCAGCTGCCATCACAAGCAGCTGTCTGATCAGCTATTTCAGAGCCAGAGAAAGTATCTGAAGCCCATTAGCAGATCCACTAGGAGATGATGCGTTTGCACAGAAGCATTTCAAATTCAATTTCTTTTTATTTCTTTTCAAACACAGCCTGTAATTCCGATGGGAAAATTGCATAATGCCCGTAGATAATGATTTTCCCCTGAGATGGTTTTGTGGAAGCAGCTTAGCATTTCTGGAGTCAGAGGGGAAGGGCCCATCAGAGCTGTTCTGGGCCTGTCCCACTGCCCCTCTGCCCACAACTGCCTCTGGGGGGGTGGGAGCTCTGAGGACTCACATCACCCTATTACCTGCTGTATGCTGGCATTGGCCATCAGCATTTATTTAGCTTGTCCTTTGGTGACTGAAGTCCCATCCTGGGTTTAGCCTCATTTTCTGGATTTTTATCATGTTCTTTTTAGTGCCCATGACAGTCTGCTGCTCCCCTGAGTCAAATCAGAGACCAAAGGAACAGAAGAGGCCGATAAGGGCATGCCTGCCTCCCATCCCACCACCCCCCAGGATCTGCTCTTCTGTGTCTCGCCTCCCCATCAGCAGTCAGAAAAACCTTAGTGCCAAGGCCAGAGCAGAGAAGGAAAAAGGCCACGGAAGAAGATATTTGAACATCACATAGGTGACACCAAATCCAAACAGGAGACAACACCAAGCCAGGGCTGTCTGCCTTCAAACAGAAGGGGCTGCGAGGAAGCCCAGACCATGAGCCAGGCCGGGTCTGACTGGAGGTGCCTCAACCTGTAAGGGCAGCGCCCCTTTCAGCACCCCTAACGCTGCCCCATGGGAACATCTCCTGTAGTCTTCAAGAAACAGCATTGGTAGCTGGGTACTGTGGCTCACACCTGTAATCCCAGCACTTTGGGAGGCCAAGGTAAGTGGATCACCTGAGGTCAGGAGTTCGAGACCAGCCTGGACAACATGGTGAAACCCTGTCTCTACTAAAAATACAAAAATTAGCTGGGCATGGTGGTGAGCACCTGTAATCACAGCTACTTGGGAGGCTGAGGCAGGAGAATTGCTTGAACCCAGGAGGCGGAGGTTGCAGTGAGCCAATATTGTGCCACTGCACTTTAGCCTGGGCAACAAGAGCGAAATTCCATCTCAAAAAAAGAAAAGAAAAGAAAAGAAGAAACAGCATTGGACACTCCTTAACCCTGATTCCCATCCCCACTGCCGTCCCAGGGCAGATCCACCCAGAAGCCAGCATCAGAGCAGGGGCCGCACTGCATCCCTTCTTTATCCCCAGAACCAGCCTGGCTTGTAAGAGGTATGCAGGGAATGTTTAAGGGATAAATAATGAATCAGTTAATTAAACAATTAGTTAATTACATGCTACAGGAAGCCTCTGGCCTTGGCTGACCTCCCAGAGGGTTTAGGGGCTCTTGTTTGGAGTGTGATGGGACCGGGACGTGGCTGAGGGGTTTGTGAGCAGAAGAGTGGTATGACCTGATTCATATTTTTAGAGGATCCTACTGGCTGCTGTGGGAAAGTAAACTGGAGTGCAGCAGGATGAGGAGCAAGGACCCAGACTGGAGGCCATTGCTGTGTTTGTGACACAGGGCCAGGGAAGAGCAACGGAGGGGGTGCAAGGCATGGGATGCAGTCATATTTTACAGGTCGGCTCAGCGTTATCTGCTGATGGATTGGATGTGAGGTGTAAAATAAAGAGGGGTCAAGGATGACTCCAAAGGGAAGTGTCATGTAGGAAGGTAGATATATGAGGCTGGAGCTCAGTGGAGAAGTCCAGGCTGGAGATGTAAACCCAAAGTCATCAGCATATAGATGGCTAGTTAAAGCCACAGGATAGATTACTTGGGGAGTGAATGGAGGCAGAGGAGAGGATGGGGGAGAGCCAAGCAGACTAAGGTGCAATGGCCAGAGAGACAGGAGGACACCAGGACCTTCCCAGGGCCTCTTCAGAGCCCCCGTGCTGCCCCCACTGCTACCTCTGCTGCCCCTGCTCGCTGCTGCCCTACTGCCTCCCTGCCACATGCTCACTGCTGCCACCACTGCCCCACTGGCCACTACTGAAAATGCAATGGAAGCAGGTTCAGGAAAGATGAGGTGAATTAACGAAGCCAGGAAGCCCAGACTTTTTGAGAAGTCTGCTGTGGAGTTGAGAAAAATGGCAGTAGCAGGAAGGACATGTGGTTATTTTTTAAAAGATGCCTGATATGAGGGCAAGTCTGTATGTCCAAGTGTGTAATCCAATGCAGAAGAGAAACTCATTGCGGGAGAGAGGGAGGGTGCCCTTACAGGAACGGAGCCCTAAGGTGAGATCCAGACCCGGGAGGGAGGAGTGGTCTTCCAGCATTGCCAGAGTGGGGAGGGAAGAGGGAAGCAGAGGACAGAGCTGCAGATGCTCTGGTTACCGGTTATCTGCAGGTGCTCTGGTTAGTGGTTACAGGCATGAGCCAGAGAGCATGCAGGTTGGGTTGCTGGGGCTGATGGTGAGGACTCATTCATCCAGCAATGATTAATGGAGCCCCTGGTCCGTGCCAGGGCTGTTCCATGTGCTGGAGAGATAGAGCCCTGAATAGAAGACACACCCATCCTTGTCCTCAAGAAGCTTTCATTCTGGAGGAGTAGGCAGACATAACAGCTACACAGTGTGTCCAGTGATGTCTGCCTCTCTGGGGAAACACAGCCAGGAAGGGTGAAGGGGAGGGCCAGAATGGGGCAAAGGAGTAATGCTGCAATTTTAAATAGAGTGGTGGGGGAAGGCTTCACCGATAAAGTGACTCGAGTATTTTAAGAAACAGATGCTGATGCATATGAAAGGGTCAGAAAGGAACTCTACCAAAATGAAAATATACCTCACATACTGAAATGAGGTCTTTACAATTTAAAAACATAACCATGTTATGGCAACACACACACACACACACACACACACACACACACACACACACGGGGTCGGGGGAGAGAGAAGTAGAAAGAATGACCCTATAATCCCACCATCCTTACCCGGCAGCTATCATCAATTGCAATATTCATTTGCTTTGTCACATAGTTGACATCATAACTTACACACACACCACACACAAACACACACACGTATATACTTTTGTATCTTTTTTTTTTTTAACATTGCTCTATAGTCTTTGGATTCACCATTAAAAAAGTCACGTCACGAATGACAGTCTCTGTAAGATATATTAAATTTTAAAAGCAAACTAGAGTACAGTTTGTATAGTAATCTATTTACCCTTGTGCAGAGGGGTGGTAAAGATAAAGAAAATTGTGTGTGTATTTATTTCTAGTTGCATAAAGTATCTCTAGAAGGATATATAAGAACATTACAAAAATCAGTTGCCTCAGGGGAAGGAAACTAGGTAACCAGGGTGCAAGGAAAAGGATGAGGATTGTCACTGTGTACCCTTATATATCTTTTGAATTTCAAACCATGTGAATATATTGCCATTAAAAAATGGAGGCTGGGCATGGTGGCTCATGCCTGTAATCCCAGCACTTTGGGAGGCTAAGGCTTGAGTCCAGGAATTCGAGACTAGCCTGGGCAACATAGTGACACCTCGTCTCTACAAATAATAAAAATAAAACATAAAAAATAAATTAGCTGGGTGTGGTGGCACACGCCTGTAGTCCCAGCTGCTCAGTTACTCAGGAGACTTGAGGTGGGAGGATCGCTTGAGTCCACGAAGTCGAGGCTGCAGTGAGCTGTGATTGTGCCACTGCACCCTAGTCTGGGTGACAGAGTGAGACCCTGTATCAACACCACCAAAAAAAAAAAAAAAGAAAGAAAGAAAGAGAGAGAGAGAGAGAAATGAGAAGTAAAAAGAAAAGGTCACATCCAAGCCTATTTCCCAGGGTTTTCTCAACTGGATAGCCATGAAGGCTTTTGAGGTGGGCATTGTGTGAGGCTGACCCTGCCTGTGGAGGAGTAGGGCGGACGTCTAGAGCCTATGGGCTTGGAGCCAACGCAGCGGCTGGGAAGGTGGGCAGAGGGACAGAGTGCCACGGCAGGGGTAGAATTCATAAGATAGCTGATGGGTTCTTTACTTGACAATTTTAAAGACTGTTAGACTTTGTTAGGCAAGGAGTATCTTTAAAGTAACAGCAGCTTGAAAAGAAATGAGAATTCATCTGCACACCAAGATCTGCTTCTCCTCTTTCTTTACTTAAAATGTCTGATCCAGGTGTTATTCTGGCAGCCTAGTTTGCTGGGTCCTTAAATGTAATAACATTTCACTTCATTGTCTCCCTTTATCAACGATTTCCATAAAAAGCTTTCAAATTATTAAGTAATGAGGGTCCAAGTGACCTGAACCAGGGAGAAGTAAGTGTGCCTTAAGGTGCTCAGCACATTAGTATCAAATAAAGATCCTGGGAATGCTGCTTTCTTAAATGCTGCTATTTAAATGCAAAGTAACAGCTCTCCTAAGCTGTGAAAGCTTAACCCTTTTCATTCTCAAGTACCCCACATACTTGAGGTTTGAGGAGAGGCTTGAGAGATGACAGGAGAAATTTTGTGTGCGGCTGACACTAAAGGGTGTCTATACTAGGAATCTGAGAAACATCCACACATACACACACAGAGGCTGGCCTCTCTTCCAGGTTTCCCATGGTAACAGAAGTTTCTCTGACTGTGAAAACCCTCTTCTAGTTATTTTCGTGGCATCATGGGGCAGGAGCTGAAGAGCGGTGGAATAGGCAGACCGAGGGCTCATCTCTTGGCTTGGTCACTTACATGCTGCGCAAGTTGGGGAATGTGCTATCCTCTCTGAGCCTCACTCTTTGTCTGTAAAACACATGTCCTTTCTGGGTCAGACACTGTGCTGGGCTCTCAGCACAGGGGAGTAGACCAGACTGACTGCCCTTGTGGAGCTTGTTCTCTAGTGGGTTAATCACAGTGCATGAAGGTTAAATGAGAAGGTGTAAGTCAGGGCCAGGTGAATAGTAATGAAGGGGGTGCCTCTGATGACTCTGTCATGCCGGCAGGCCCCCCACCCGCTTCTGTCAGTGCGACCTCTCACTACTGCCTGGCCCACCTTTCGGCCAAATCTCCATCTGTCATGCCCAGGTACCCCAAGGTTTCTGCTTTTGCGTTGGCTCCTTCTGTCTAGAATGCTCCTGCCCTTGTTCCCTCAAGCCACTCCTCTTCTGAAAAGGCTTATGGATGTCCCCAGACGCTCAGATCCTCTTTTTCCATGATTATTTGTTCACTCATATAAAAGTATCTTCCCCACCGGGTGTCTAGCAAAGTACCCATCTCATAGTATGTGCATGATCAAATATGTTGAATCAACGTTCAATAAAGTTTTTACTCCCAAATATTACATGTGAATTGTGAGACGATCTGGCCATCATGATTACTGCCACCCAAAGTAGTATTCATAAAACTTTGTGATTGTCACACCATGGAGATATCACAGGTATATGCAGCAATCCCAGCAGAGGTAACTGGGGTGGAGGCTTCCTAACATTCATTTTTCTCAGAGTAGGTTCTGAAGACCTCTAGGGGTCTGTAAATATGTTGTTAGCACCTTCTTAGTTCTCTGTGGGAATTTAAACATTTATATTTATATTTTTATGAGAATCAAAAAGATAGATTGTGTACATATTAAGGATCATCTCAAAGATCTAGTCAAGCATCCCCAGCAAGTTTAGTGGCTGGAATGCATTTGTTTTTACATCTCACTGTTGCCCCATACAACTTCATTGTGGGTTAGTGTGGTAGACACTGTGATGCTCTGCCCACATCCCTCTTCAGGAGTGAAGGACTTACTTTCCAGCTGCAGGGATGATGCTAAAAGGTGGCTCTTAGCTGTCAGTTCTTTGGCATTGGCTCAATATCACAGCCTAACGTGAGGCCACATTTCCTTCCAGGGTTACCCTCATCCAGTGATCCTCCAGGGGAACAAAGGTCAGTGCTCTCATCCCCAAGGCAGGGCAACTCCGAAGAGCCCCCCAGCTCAGTGGGTTGGTTGGCAGAGGTCTTTGCTGGGCCTGCAGCACAGCTCAACTTCTCCCTCTGCACATCCTGCTTTCTTGCCCTCCCTCCCACAGCTATGGTTCCCGAGAACATTCCTTGGTAACTTCCTGCACTCTAATCTTGGCTCAGGTCTACTTCCCAGAGTACCCAGCTGCTAACGAGAGTGGAATAAAAGGACGGCAGAGTTAACAAGTCAAAGACATTTTGGCTAGGTAAAGCCCAAAGGATATGTGTGCTGCTGCCTGAACAATGTGTTGTCAGTGTTGGAAGAACAGTGGGAGAACTGAGTTAGCCCAAAGGGCCTTGGTGTATGCATACCAAACTCGGAAGGACCCCGGCCATCCGGAGTCAGCATCGCATCGAGATTGTGAGCATTTAATTTCAGCAAAACGGCATCACCCATCACATTAAAGCAATGTTCTTAATTAGCATTTAAAGTGTTTGGAGTTTTATTTGTGTTATTATTAGTAATGCTATTTTGTTTTTATAGTCTCATGAGAGCTATAAGCATAAGGAGTTCATATCTGGTTATCTTTGTACATATTTAAATAATAATATGATGGAAATCCTTAAAACTCAAACTTGGGGGTTTGTGAGCTTGTATTTGCCCTTTAAAAGAGGTCCATACATTACCCAGGTTTGGGAATTATCCAATTTTGCAAGAGCACAGTATTAAGAGGCTGGGTTTGGAGGCTCTCTGGCTTAACTGCGTAACCTTGAGTATGTTACTTAACTCTCTAAGCCTTGATTTTCTCATTAGTAAAATGGGGATAATAATCTACCTCAAAGGCCTGTTCTAAGATACAAATGAGCTGTAAATGTAGAATGCTTTCAAAGTTTCTGACACATATTAAGTGATCAATAAATGGCAGTAGGTAGGAGAGGCTGAACAGTAAAGAATACACCTCTCTGTAAGCCCTTTCCGAAAAAGCCAGCTGTCTGCATCCCTCCCTGACAGATGCAGGAGGAGGGGTTTTGGGTAAGTTACTTTCAACAGAAAGTCAGAGTTAAATTTGCTTAAAAGCTAGCAAGCAAGCAAACAAATACTAAGGCTTCAAGGCACACAAAAGTGAAAGGTTAAAATAGAAAACTACGAAGAGCTATGGCCTAAATTTAAATTCAGGGAATCTTACATTCAGGGACCACTTAATAAATGAAATAAAGCTGGGAGTGGTGGCTTGTGACTGAAGTCCCCGCTATTTGGGAGGCTGAGTGGGTGGATCACTTGAGGCCAGGAGATTGAGACCAGTCTGGGCAACATAGTGAGACTCCATCTCTACAGAAATAACTAAATAAATGGATGAAATGAATATTACCATGGTAGGTTGAATAATGCCCCCCCCCCCCTCCCACAAAAAATCTCCACATACTAATCCCTGGATCCTGGGAATGCTTCATTATATGTCCAAACATGCCTTGCAGATATTGTTAACAATCTTGAGATGGGGAGCTTGTCCTGGATTATCAGGGTGGGCCCTAAATATAAGTGTCTTTACAAGAGGAAGGCACAGGGAGATTTGATCAAACAAGAGGGCAAGGCAATGTGATGATGAAAGCAGACACTGGAATGATGTGGCCACAAGCCAAGGAAGGCTGGCAGCAACTGAGTGCACACTGGAGCCTCCTGAAGGAACCAGCTCTGTCTATATCTTGATTTCAGCCCTATAAGACTCGTTTTGGACTTCTAACCTCCAGAATTATAAGAGAACCAATTTGTGTTACCCTGAGGCACCAGATTTGTGGGTAATTTGTTACAAAAGCAACAGGAATGGATGTAATTCCTGTGGGCCCTACTTGCCTTTTTGATTAGTGAGTCTAATATAAATAAAATACAAACAGTCCCTGACTAAAAATAGTTAACAATTTTTGATTTTATGGTGACGTGAAAGCTATATGCATTCAGTAAAAATTGTGTGTCAAATTTTGATCTTTTCTGGGGCTAGCAATTTGTGGTGTGATACTCTTGGGGTGCTGGGCAGCAACAGTGAGCCACAGCTCCCAGTCACTTGATCACAAGGGTAAACAACCGATACGCTACAGCAGTGTTTTTTGGATATTGTGTTTGATGTTTTCACATCCCATTATGTTTAAAAAAAAACTGCCAATTTTCCACTTAGGATATTTTCAGCTTCCAATGGGTTCATTGGGAAGTAACCCCATTATGGGTAAAGGGGCATCTGTAACTAAAACCTGTCATTAGAAGGGAGCAGTGGAAGGGGCATTGCTATTCAAGTTCGAAGAGCTTGTCTCTACTTCCTAGCGATGTGATCGCTGAATCTTGCCTCTCTACTTCCTAGCTATGTGATATCAGGCCAGTCAGTAAGCTTCTCTAAGCCTTACCTTTTTCATCTCTAAAATGGGCTAAAGTGAACTCAGATACTTAAAGTCGTAAAGACTAAATGTTATAATACTTTATGAACCATAAAACTACGTGCATTATTTGTCATTATTAGTATTACAAATTTTTAAAAATCCAAATTGAAGATTGCAATCAAAATGCCACATTTTAGGAAGATGGCCCAATGATGCATATAACGTCTAAGACATTATACAGACAAACATTTGATTTAGGCACAGCATGATTTAGAACATGGTGCTGAAAAATCTCGCTGTTAGACCCCTGTCTGCAGTTCTCTTAAACGTCACATACTTAAACCAGAGCTCACTTTCAGCTCCTTACTGTTGTAACCCAGGAGATGTATGGTGATATTATTGTCACTTGGACTTCTCTCTGATATTTTATTTTCTTTAAAAAGAGCGTATCAATAATCCAACCTTCTCTAACTGTTGGGCAATTTTCCTGTACTTGAGGTTTCCTGAAATATAAATCATGGAAATAACCCATGCTTAAAGCTGTAACAATAAAAACAACGATTACTTCTCAAACCTGAGACTATTCACATGTCTTCAGTCTATCTTCATTGGCACAGCACAATCTCCAAAGCAAAAGAAGAAAATAAATAGCTTAGAAGTTTGAAGTTGGATCCTATAACAACCCCCACTCCCATTTCTAACTCAATCAGGCATTTCTTACTCAGGCAACAAGGAGAGAGGATGCTGTGTGGATGGAAACTATGTATAGTTTAGTTTTTTCAAAAAACATTTTTATAATAGATTTTTCCTTATACAAAATATGTTCTTTGTAGAACAATTAGAAAATGGAGATAGGCAAAAGGAATAATACAAAAACAATTCATAATCGGTAACCATTGTTACTTTTTACATGGTAAGCCAGAAAAAAAGACATGTTGGTATGCCTGAGTGTGACATTTATGGACTCAGTGAAGCAGCTTCATTCTAATGATAATAGCCTGGATTCCATATTGCTCCATGCAGCTGGGCCCTGCTGTGAGTTAGCAGACCTGGCTTAGGAAAATTCACATCCAAAGTCCGAGAAATCATAAGGAATGGAGAGGCCTGGGTCACTCCATCCCTGGCAAGTCTATTGCCTTCATTATGTCTTTACATTAGTGCAAGAGCCTCCAAAATCGGTTCTTCCCTCCTGTTTTACTCTCTGCACCTGGTCCATCAGAGGGAACTTTCTAAAACAGACACTTGATCAGGCTATTCCACTCTTGAAATTCTTCCTTTGGCTTTAGGGGTAAAGCTCAATTTTGTTCAGCACAGAGTCCAGGGTTTCACCCTTTGGCCCAGCCTACTTCTCCCGCCTCATCTCTCTCTCAATCTTTGACGCTTATGTGTATCCTTGATGCCAGCCACCACCATCCTCATCTTCATTCTCATCACCAAACCAGCTGTCAAGTACTGGGTGTGGCCTCTATGCCAGACTGGAGAGTGCTACTTGCATTATCTCATCTGCATACTAACAGTCCTTTAAGGAAGGGGTTCCGAGTGAGGAAACTGTAGCTTAGAGAAGCTAAATAATTTACTCCCATTCATGTAGCTAACAAGCAAAGGAACCAGCCTCTGAACCCAGGGTCCTCTGATATCAAGGACACACTACTTGCAGTTTCCTGAACCACATAGCTTTTTTCTTTTTTTTTTTAAGCTTTTGCACCTTTGCATAAACCACCATTTCCCTTTTAATCCTTTTAACCCTTTCTCACCTAGGTAATGCTTCCTTGTCCTTGAGAATGCAGTTCAAGGCTTTCCTGACCACTCAGTTTAGCACAGCCACCCTTCCTCTGTGCTTCCAAGGTACCCTACGTTGCCCCCATCATGGGATCTGCCTCACTGGACTGCAGTTATCCCCTTACATATCATGTATCCACTTCCTCCACTCTCCGTGCTTCAAGGGGATGAACTGTGTGTTATTCAGCTCCTCTCTCTATCCCTCTTCCCCATTGTCTAGTACAGGATTTGGCACAAGGGAGGTATTAAATCAATGTTTGTTTAATAAATGAATGAATCAGCAGCGGCTCCTAGAGCCTTCAAATAGGCTTCAACTGATCAAAACTTGATTTGCTTATAATGTTTCTGCCAGAAATGGCTCAGAGAAATAAGGAAAATGAAAGCCAGAAAGAACTCTCCGCCAGATCTCTTGCCAGACTGGAGTCAGATAAAAGAGCCCGTCATTAGTAACTAACTGCAGGTCCTCAGTGGTGCAGAAGGGACCTGGACTCCCCAGTGTTTTCTTGTTACATTTAATTCTTGTCACTTGGCTATTTTGTGACCCAGATAAGACCCAGTGGCAGGCCACCTAGCTTTGGAAATTCCTGAGGGGCAAAGAACAGAAGGTAGGAGGAAGAAAACTATGTCCAGGGTCTCTCATGGATTGAAAGGGAAGGTGTGAGGGTGGGAGGTAGAAGGGTGGAGACAGGACTCGGGTGGTGAGGGGTGTGCCCCAGTTTTCACACTCACAAAAGCCTCAGATAAGAGTCTGGCATTTTCCCCAGAGTCACAGAGATACACTGACAGAACTGAATGACATTCATCTTACAGCTTTCCACAAGTCCTGCTACCAATCAACCCCATTTATGGTGAAGTATAAATGAATATTTTTATAATTCTTGTAAATAATCTTGAGATTAATACAATTTTATTACACTGTAGTTTGGTGTTAAAACATTACTGTAATTTTGCCAATCCTGTAGTAGCACTTTTTCTACTTTTTATTTATTTTTGAGGCAGAGTCTTGTTCTGTCACCCAGGCTGGAGTGCAGTGGTGTGATCTTGGCTCACTGAAACTTCTACCTCCCGGGTTCCAGCAATTCTCCTGCTTCAGACTTCCAAGTAGCTGGAATCACAGGCATTACCTGGCTAATTTTTGTATTTGTAGTAGAGAAGGGGTTTCACCATGTTGGCCAGTCTGGTCTCAAACTCCTGACCTCAAGTGATCCGCCTGCCTCAGCCTCCCAAAGTGCTGGGATTACAGGTGTGGGCCACCATGCCCAGCCCACCTTTTTCACTTTTTAATATGCCAGAATTTTTTTAAAAATGGAGACAAACTTACTTCTGAGAGGCTCTGACTGTGCTGTAGGATCTGAGAGAGACCTCTCTGTTTCTTAGGTGTAGTTTGTTTGATCTTTGGGACTCAGTAAGGGGTGGGTGGGAGAGTGATGTGCTGGAGCTGACATCTGGCTCATGAATGTTGATTACATGCATCTTTTCCCAATTCTACATTCAGTGGCATCACACTGGTAGCTGAAAATTAGCCCTGGTGGAAGTATTTACACCATGGAAACTGGCAAACATTATAAATTAGGGCTTAAGTTTTTTTGAGAGCCTACTGTTAAACAGTTACTAGCATATTACTGGTGATGGGAAAGGAGAGGGCAACATTTAGCTAGAAGCTGGAGGTATTCTTCCGACCTAATGATGGTGTACATACAGATGCGGGAAGACTCAAACCACTCAATTGGTATCAAGATTTGGGAACATCCAGGTTCACAGGCAGTGGCTATGTGTCAGTGCTCCCCAAATTAGCTGTGCTTCAGAATCAGCTGGAGGCTTTCTAAGTCTACTCATATTCAGGTCCCACCTCAGGGCACTAAATTGGGATTTCTGGGTAGGGCACAGAAATCTATAGTTTTTAATATGTTCTCAAGGTGGTTCTGGTCACTGGAACAGTATATGGAAATCTTTGCCATATGTCTCAAAATAGCAAGACAGCTCAAGAAGGAGATGTTAAAGTGCAACCTAAGAGGATATGGATTTCCTAACCAGGTCCCCTGTCACGTGATGCCTCTGCTGCCTGTCACAACCTGAGACCTGAGTTATGGTGATAATGGAGGTAGTGTACAGCCACAAAACAAGGAAGAGATTATGAAATGTTATAATGGGAAAAAGCACGCTTTGAAAATTTTTTTCTTTTTTTTTTTTTTTGAGATGGAGTTTCACTCTTGTTACCCAGGCTGGAGTGCAATGGCGCGATCTCGGCTCACCGCAACCTCCGCCTCCTGGGTTCAGGCAATCCTCCTGCCTCAGCCTCCTGAGTAGCTGGGATTACAGGCATGCGCCACCATGCCCAGCTAATTTTTTTGTATTTTTAGTAGAGACGGGGTTTCACCATGTTGACCAGGATGGTCTCGATCTCTTGACCTCGTGATCCACCCGCCTCGGCCTCCTAAAGTGCTGGGATTACAGGCGTGAGCCACCGCGCCCGGCCTTGAAAATGTTTTTCATACTTACATGAAGCTTTGTCAGAAATACTCTTTGAAATGGGCTTAAGCCATTGTATCACCTGTCATTGAGTTCCCAACTGACTTCACAGGATGATAAAATACCTTATGGTGCCAACATGACTCCAGTACTTATAGCAGCTAAAGTGGTCCTAGTCCCAGGAAGAGCTGGTGACTTGGGTTGGGTAAGACGGTGATCCCAGAGCCAGTATCTTCATTGAAGGCTGGGAGTGACCAGAAGGCTGGTAGGTAGCAGAGACCAGGAGGAGAGATGCTGGTAGTGGCTGGGCATTAAGAGGCTCACAGGATCAGGGTTCTAATGAGATGCGAGAGGGTGATGAGAATGAGGTGGAGCCTGACCTTTCCTCTTGCCCTGCATCACGTAGGGTGTGAAAGAACAAATGCCCTTTACTTGCAAGGATTGGGGGAGCAGAGAACAGGTTTTTGATAAGAAGGAGATGGAGGGAGAGCTGGGTGTAGGGCTGAGGATGAGGAAGAGATTCGGAGGACACATTAGGGCCACGTAGACATTTCCTGTTACCTAAAAATGTCAGGTGAGTCCACTCAGAGTGGAAATCTAGCTTTCAAGACAGCAGCTGTACTGCTCTATATGACTGTGTATCCCACTTATCACACTGTATTATAATTTAAAAAAAATGTGCTTATGTTCTAAGACCAAATTCCTGGTATAGTAGAAATAGCCTAGGCCTTGAATTAAGACAGGCCTAAGTTTGAATTCTGACTCCTTCCCTTTCCAGGCCTTGGGCAAGTCATTTTACCTGTCTGAACCTGTTTCTTCATGTATAAAATGGGTATAATAACTCTACCTACCTTCTGAATTCTAGTGAAGAATAAAACAGATATTGTCTAAAATCTCCCACTATAATGTCTGAGATATAGCAGGTTCTCAATAAGCCTTGACTCTCTCTCCTTAACTAAGGCATCTTTGTCTCTCCATGATCTAACACCATTCATGGTTTCAGAAGGATGCACAAAATATGTTGGTTGAATAAATGAATGGGTTGGTTGAATGAATGAATGGGTAAGTGAATAAATGAATAAACTAATGAGTATAAATGTTCAGAACAACATGTTGAGGAAACCCAATGACTGTCATGCCTGAAAGAACTTCCTTTGGAATTCTTTGAGGCATTGAGCTCAGGTTGGGTCCTCTGTCCCATTTCAAGGTCAGGGCCATTCCTTTGTCTTGACCTTGGCATAATGAGCCATGAAAACCTTGCCACTTTGTTTCTATTTTAATCATGTTCATTTAATGGGCTATATTTTTCCTGGAAACAGTGGTGTGACCATCGCCAAGATAATGGGTAATAACATTAACATTACCACCAGTATGATCCAGATATTATTCAATTAAACTAATAACTCCTAATGCAGAAGAAATTATTTTTCTCCTAAGAATCCAATTCAGCCATCAGCTCACCCTCATATTTAAATGACAGAAATTACCTTTAAGTCATAGATCTGTAATGTGATGTTGAAATGGATTTCTAATTATATTTTATGATGCTATATTAGAGACGCTTTTAAGGTCAGAGTTTATAGCTTGTCATGTTTTCATTTTCTATCATCAGGCAATTTGAATTTCTTTTCAGATATATAATGAACAAAAATTAGAAAATTTGGGAGGAAAAGCCACTTCAAAGGATTGCTTGAAACAGCCTAACAATGTCACCTTAGTAAGAATTTTTTTAAAAAGGCTGTGATTATCACTCACTTTAACACTGGTCCTCTGAAGAGAGAGACAGGGAAGAAAAATCACCTTCTCATAGTTGAATTCAAGAGTTTTGTCAGCTAGGATGTTGGCTGAACCATGTCCAGAGTATGGTTCTATTATTTCCTGGTCTAGATCTTGAATTTGGTGCAGGAGGGTTCAACCAGAGGAACAGATTAATACTATCCAAACTTTCAAGATGTAGAAGACATGCCCAACAGTGAGAAACAGTAATGCCAAGTGGACTCTATGTGGACTTATGGGTGCAGGGCAGCACACCCTCCATGTGCAGGAAAGTCTTTTATTTTATTTTATTTTTTGACACAAGTTCTCACTCTGTCACCCAGGCTGGAATGCAGTGGTGCAATCTCAGCTCACCACAACCTCCACCTTCTGGGCTCAAGCAATCCTCCCACCTCAGCCTCCTGAGTAGCTGGGACTATAGGCACATGCCATCGTGCCCAGCTAATTTTTGTATGTTTTGTAGAGATGGGGTTTCACCATGTTGCCCAGGCTGGAGAATAGTCTTCATGATAAGCCAAAATCTTAACAGAATATTGCCTGGGAAGCATAGAGTTGTTGAAGCAAAGGTGTTTAGCTGAATTGTTTTTATGGACATCACAGAGCTATCTAAGTCAAATGCATTTATCTCCCATTATGGGAATAGACCTGCCTTGCAGATAAACACATCATGTCATCTGGTCACGCTATCTTCTTTCTTGGACTGCACAGAAGACCTTGACAAACTCCTCCTCTCTTTCTAGAGGTCATGCAGACCACTCTCTCCTAGTTAGATCTTTCTTTAACCAGGCTACAATATGACACAAATAGGTGGCAGTTTTATGACATTCAACCTTAGAGGATTCACACCAGTTGTGATCATTGGAATTTGGCCATCATCCACTTAAAAGCCAGATCTTAGGGTCACTTCTGTATGTAGTTTAACTCATATCATCTGCATCAATTTTTCCCCTTCAGCTCTTAGAGGGTATCTGCTTTCCTCATTATGGGGGTTTCTCACCATAGCCCACTACATACTGTCTACACTTTGATTTAGAGAAAGACTGAAACTAGGATAACTTTTTCCTTATAATTTGAATTTAACTGTAAAAGTTTTCGAGCAAAGGATGAATTCCCTGCTGCTTTTCAATAAACTTGAATGTGACTGCAGTAGGTAGAAACATTGCAGTGAGAAGAAATAGGAAGGCTCCATAAATTAATGTGTGAAAGAAGAAATCTATATTCATTCTGGGTCTTCTAAGGATTAGATGAATGGCTCACAGCATAGGTGGCAGTGGGTGGGGGAGAAATGGTAAGCAGGATGGCTTTCTACACGCACCCAGCATGAAAAGACATGGAAGGCAGGAATAATAAATTCAGAGATAGCCCCAGAGCAGGGCCAAATTCTTCCTCAGCTAAGTCTACGCTCCGTTCCCACCTATCCCACCGAGTGCTTTGTTATTTTGCCACAGCCCAGAGCAGAATTCAGTCCTTCACTGTTCAGAATTCATGAAACAGAAAGGTTATTCTATCCAAATTGTCAACAGACAGAGCTCATTTCAACCTCGCCAGCAACTGGGAAAACAAATTATGACACAGAAAAGAAATGGATATTTGCAGTTTGCTTTTCTAGGCTGTTCCTAATGTGGGTCTGATCTGCCATAAGACTGTCACACAGCTTTCCTTGTGGCACAGAACTGAACCTATGGATGAATGAAGACATGGCTCAGGTAACATTTCATGGGTCTCTAGGCAATCACATTGCCTACTTGTCACCACGACCAGAAATATACTGGCTGCTAGGGCATGCCTAACACCTGAATGCTCCAGGAACAAATGCCCCTCTGATTTGGGGCTGACACTTCATTCATTCGCCACTCATTTATTAGGTGACTATTATGTGTACTCGGTGCTGGGGACATAGCAATCATTAAGATGTTGTTCCTGCCCTCAGGGAGATCATATTTTATCAGGGGGACCGATGGGAACACATAACGACAAGTTAGGGAGATATTGACTCCAAGTGCTGGGGCTGCATTCAAGAGGAGCTATTCATTCTGGAGTGGCTGAGTTCTCACCAGGTATTTCATAAACTGCTTGACATAGACAGGATGCAGACCCTCTAGGGGAGGAAAAGAGAACTCAGAAGGGAGAAGGAGGAAAGATATTTGGGTTTCCCAAGTTGCCTCTCTCCTTGCAAGGAATGGTCACAGATATGACGAAGGTGGGAAAAATCTGGGGCTGTCATCAAATGAAATGGAAGAGGGCATATCTGTATTTGTTTCACAAATTATTAGCTGTAGTATAATATGAATGATAATCCTACATTCCATTTCTTGGGCACTCAGACCAGTGGTTTGCAAACTTTAGTGTCTATCAGAATCATCAGGCGGTCTTATAAAACAGATATCTGAGCTCTACCCTCAGAGTTTCTGATTCAATAGGTTTTGGCTGGGGACAAATTTGCAGTTCTAACAAGTCCCCAAGGGAGAACCATTGAACTAAACAGTGTCTGCCACATAGTATAGGTTCAATAAATAGCAGTTAAAATAGTATGAGGCACTGTGCTTAGTACTTAACATAAATTAGCTAACTATCCTTATAATAGCACTGTATTGCAGAAATTATTATCTTTATTTTATTCATGAAAAAATGGAGACTCAGGGATCTCAATATTTTGCCCAAGATCACAGAGCTAATAAGTGGCGCAAATTATATTTAAACACAAGTCTTTCTAAGTAAAAAAAAATCCACATTTTTTTCTGACATACTGTGTCTTCAGTAAAAAAATGTTTTTTCTTTCTAATACAGAAGCTACAAAGATTCAACAATAAATAAGTGAAGCCTAGAGTCATAATGCCCTTATTCCATTTCAAATATTTCTGCAAATATATTATTAAAATTATCCCTCAAGAGTCGGTGGAAAGGCCATTTATTTCTGGAAGATATTTGTAAAAATATATGAGCGAGCAAGAGCTGGCCGTGCACTGAGCTCTAGAAGCCTCCTAAGCTAATAGCTATCAATCTTTTTTTTTCTGTTTTTGTTTTTTTTCTAAGTAATGGAACACATTTTGTTAAACAAAAGTATACTCAGAACTCCAATATATAAAGCGGACAGAATAGGGCTACTTTTAGATCTAAGAAACAAATGTTGGTGCTGGCTGAAACAACCGAACTGTGAGCACTTGCAGGCAGAAACAGAGAGCTCTCCCCATGGAAGCATTAGATTTGATACAAGCAAGACAATCTGATCTGCTTTGGAGTAGGATGCAAAAATGGTTCGCTGAGTTTTTCTGAACCAGGGATAAGGCAGAAGAAAGTCCAGCAAATACCCATGAGGCATGCCGTCTTCTCCTAGGGAATGGCTTCACCAGTATCCTACTGAGGTGGGGTTGTTTGGTTAGATCAGGCTGGTGCTATTGCTATATCTCCCTCATAGTAATGCTTTAATCACTATAGTTAGGCTGCTTTATATTTATGGCTGATAAACCAGTCAACTATTTAGCTCATTCTTTATCAGCTAATTCTTTTGTGGTCTTTGTCAAGTTCAGAGTAAGTGTTATGGTTTGAATGTACCCCCCAAAATTCATGCATTGGAAACTTAATTTCCAATGCAACCTTGTTGGGAGGTGGGGTCCAATAACAGGTAATTTGGGTTATCAATGGATTAATGTTGTTATTGTGAGAGTGGCCAGTTGTTTGACGAGTGGGTTGTTGTAAAGTAAGTTCAGCCCCTGGTGCCTCTATGTTTCATGTAATCAATCACTTCTGCCATGGGATGACCTTCATTAGCTATTGGCACCAAGCTCTTGGTCTTCCCAGCCTCCAGAACCGTGAGGCCAACTGTGGTATTCTGTTGTAGAAACAGAAAACACACTAAGACAATAAAGAGTCTCATTAGTAATTTCTAAGGAGTACCCTACCAAGCGAACCCAACTGATCATTTCCACTACCATCCAGTGAGAGCTTCAAATAGGCAGCTACTCCTTATGGAGAGAGGCATCTGTGCATTACTTGCTTCTGTTTGGTGAATAGCCCAATACTTAAAGATGTGTTCAGAGCACCCTATGATTCACCACCCAGCCCTAGATGTGAAACCCCCCACAGGGTTGATTCATAAATCATCATAGATACAAACTTCATTGTTTAGAGTTGAATCTCATCCACCACTATCTATTTCTTTTTGGGCTGTGAAGAGAAACCAAGAAGCAATTGTCCCCAATACCCATTTTTCCTATCTTCTATTTGGCAATAACTTACAGACAGGTGTGGCCATGTGACAAATATTTAGCCAATGTGATGCAAACAGAAGGGATGTGTATAACTTTTGGATCATCTTTTACAAGGAAGCTATTTGTCCACAATTCTCATTTTCCCTTTCCCACCACTCGAGAAGAAGTAGCAACCAAAGCGTGTGTCCCAGACCCAGATCTGGGAGTTGTCTGGCGGAAACACACCAGCCTTGCATTGCTCACCTCTAAACTGTGACGCTTAAAGGGAAAAATATTTTTATCTTATTTAAGTCAGTATATTTTTGGTCTCTTTATTACAACAGCTTAACTTATAACCTACATGTGACCCAAAGATAACTAAATTCTTGGACACTCCTCCCATTAGGAGATGGGGGTCTATGTTCTCTCTCCTTGAATGTGGGGGGCTTTGCAACTGCTTTAGCCAGTTTCTGGGCCCAGGCTTAAGACACTGGCAGCTTCCACTTTCTGTCTTTTGTAACATTGTCTTTAAAAACCCCGAGCCGTCATGTAGAAAGCCTGACTCCCTGAGACCACCACGCTGAAAAGCCATGTAGACACTTCAGTTGCCATTCCTGCCTTCAAGATACCCTTGAAGGTTCCAGTCATGTGAGTAATACCATCTCAGACCCTTTAGACCAGCCCATTTGTATTTGAATACCGCAAGTAACCTGGCCAATAGCACTCTGAGAAGAAGAAATCACCGAGGTCACTTAAGGAGGCAACGTGTGGAGCTACTATGCTAATACTGATCGTGTGGCCATAAAGGAGCCACTGATGACACATTACAAACGGTAGAGCGGGTTGGGTGTGGTGCATGCGTGTAGTCCCAGCTACTTGGGAGGCTGAGGTGGGAGGATTGCTTGAGCCCAAGAGTTCTTGGCTGTAGTGCGCTATAATCCTGCCTCTCAACAGCCACTCCAGCCTGAACAACATAGTGAGATTCTTATGTCTTAAAAAAATAACAAAGGCAGAGTGGAAAGATGAAAGTGTCTTAGTCCCTGATGACATGAATGAGCCACTCTACTAGCCCTGGAAGTTATCTGTCTCCAAACTTTTCATTTAATAAAATAGTGAAAGTCTACATAATTTAAAGCACTCTTGGTTAGGCTTCGTGTTACTGATGGCTTCTAAGCATTCTAATGAACATGTCCCCTTCATTCTGTCTTATAGGAGGAGTCTGTTACAGGGGCCAGAGGATTTGGCTTGAGACTGTACTCTTATTTTATTAATAAATTTGCCAGCTGGAAATGGTACAAGGTTCCAGTCACCCTGGCTGATTCATCCTAAGGCAGCCCTCTGAGGCGCTCCTGGAATTGACGCATAGCCCCCAGTTTTTCTAGCCTGATGCTTGACATAGCAGGTGGAATTTTGTGGCACATCATCTCACTTGCCTTCTCTTTATCTCCTTGATGTGTGGGAGATACAGGCCAACATGTTCATCAAGGTGGTTAAGAATATGAAATGTATAGTTTCAAGTGTTGGAGAAACCTGGAAATTCACTTGGATCTCTTTTTCCTCTTAGTATCTTTGGAAAGATGCAAATAGGGGAAGCCTCTGAACCCCAAGCTAGAAGGACTGTTTTCCATTCTGGTAATGAGCGAGCTGTGAAGGGAACCACCTATTTATGCAAGCCCATGTTTTTAATCTGAAGCATCATCTTACCTGGGGCCAGGGAGTAGAGGGGTGGAGGAGAACCTGTATTACCTATACAACTCCTGGGTGGATAATACAGGAAATTCTTCCAACGTCTTCCTCATTCTAAGATTTGGTCTGGCTAGGGATGAGGACCCTATGGCAGAGGTCCAGAGCTGAGAACTCTTCCCCCAGGACAACATGGAGCATAAGGCTAAAACTTAAGGAAGGGAGCAAACCCAAAAACCATGTAGAAAGGACCAGATCTAAGAAGCTAAGCTTTGGAGGTCATCAAATTGAAGATGTCCAGAGGAATATCTGGGAGTAAGCATTTGGAGGACAAATGCAATGAGGAATAGGAAAGTAACCATAGGTGACCAGGGAGCAACATGATTGTGTGCTTGTGTGCACACATGGGTCTGCTGGACTAACTTAGAATAGTTACTTGTGTTTGCTGACATCTGGGGCATAATAGGTGCACTGGCTGGCTCACCTAAAAATCTAAGGGAACACATCCTTATAAAAAGCCTACTTACATTTCAAGATGCAACTTAAATGCAACTTGTTCGTGAAGTCCTTGCTAATCCATCCCTGGGATATGTACTTCTATATAGTGTGGCTTATGTCCTGACTTTAATATTTATTTCCATTTCCCTTGCATTATAGCTAGTCAATTATTTGGCTGTTTCCTCAGCTCAACTGAGGGACTTTTGAGGCTACAGACTGTTTCCTATTCTTCCTTCATAGCATATACCACAGTGCTTTGTACATAGAAAGTGCTTAATAAATATCGTTTGATTAATTACTATTGTCAACCTTTGACTTGCTTTTCTGCTGACATTTATAAATAGGAGTGTTTTTGATAGTGCATTTTTCTTTAAATGACACAATAAACACAAATCCATCACTAAGGAACCAAAAATAAATCTTAACCAGGAGAGTTAAACATATTTAAGAAAAAAAGAGGGAATGGGAAGCAAGAGAAGGATTTGGAGGCTGAACATTTCTCTCTGTCTTAGACTAGCTCCAGGCAAATGAAAACCCTCTGATGAAAACTTCATCAGCCTTTTCCTACACAAAGTGTTTTCTGACCATTTTTTCTACAGTGTCGCCCCTATTTGGACACAGAGTTTCACTTATTAATCAAACATAATTGGGCTCCATTTCAAAAGGATGAACAAAGCTCATTTTGTTGTCCCATTCAAAAGCTGGGTTCAGTCTGGGTCACGGTGTTTGTCAGCATCTCTGTTTCCAGGCCCTGAAGGCTTGGACGCAGGCGCAGGACAATTGGGGGCCTGGTCAATTTCCCACTCTCAGAAGCCCTTGAAAGAGGCTCTCCTAAGCGCTGGACCCAGTGTTCACTGTGAATATAAGGACTACACTTCCACATTTTACTTGGCAAGAAGAGTCTAGATGACCCTTTGTCAATTCTGTCATTTCTCACAGCACAGACCCATCTTTTGATGATTCACCCACAAATGAAGCTCAGACACTCAATCACGGGAGTTGGTACTCTTTCCTTCAATGGCTCCCCATTGCTTATATGTTGCTTCTGAAAATACTGAAAAGACTATGAAATATAGATAACCCATGTAAATATAATTAAAGAACAACAAAAAAGGACACAAACAGCATTAGGAAAGAGAGCAGTGTAATATCTTCTACTTACCGAGGACAGACACTGTGCTAAGAACTTCACATATATCATCTGTAAGCCTCACAGCAACCCTATACTCTAAGTAATATGACCTCTATTTATAGGGAAATGATTTTAGAAGTCAAGTTACTTGGTTAAAGTCACATAAATTAGTGGAGAAACCTGGATGAGAATTCAGGTCTGACCCCATATATTAAGTATCAAAGGGAATTAAACCACTTAAGTGGAATACTATATCTAATTACATGCCAATTCACTAAAAACCTGAACAAATGGATGATATTTTGTAATACACATATCAGATTTTAATTAAATCTTATATTTAAAAATGAAGCAATGGGGTAGGAAACCCTATTAAAGCAGTAATGGAGGTAGAAATTTTTTAAAAATTCAGAATACCCACAAAGAGCAAGGCATACAGATCTAAGGGATTCCTTCAAGCTTACAAGGAACAGATAATTCCCAAGCTATGTTGACTGCATCAAAGCACAGACAAGATCGGACTCCATCTAATTATTCTATGTGACAAATTTGATCTTAATGAAGGTTACTCAAGAAATGCAAAAAATAATAATAAAAAAAAAGACTAACATTGTATTAACATTAGATGACACAATCTATTTCAATATATATCAAAAGAAAAACTGATAAAACCTTTACTTGGAGTGCTATTATTTACTACCTTAATTTGATAAAGATACCTATTTTAAATCATGAACCAATAATGAATTAACATTAAACCTTTTTTTCAAAAATTGGCCCCTGAAAAGAATATAGCTACTATTATAACATAATATTGCTTTAGACAAACTGTAACAGATTTAAAGAACAATAATTACTGGAAAAGAGAAGAAAAATATTTACAAAAACTTTGCTGTACATTTGGAGCTAAATCAACCAGTTTGGAAAGAGGACAGTTTGGTATCCAAATTCAAAGGTCGGTAGCATTACTATGCACAATATATTCCTATACACCATATTCCTACATACACTATGTTATTATGTACATTATTAGACACAAGCAGTAAACCCCTAGAAAACATACATGTGCAATAATATAAGAATATAAGATGCTAATTCTGTGAAGAAAGTCAATGGTAGCTTGATGGGGACAGCATTGAATCTATAAATTACTATGGGCAGCAAGGCCATTTTCATGATAATTGATTTTTTCCTAACCATGAGCATGGAATGTTTTTCCATCTGTTTGTGTCGTCTCTTATTTCCTTGAGCAGTGGTTTGTAGTTCTCCTTGAAGAGGTCCTTTACATCCCCTGTAAGTTGTATTCCTAGGTATTTTATTCTCTTTGTAGCAATTGTGAGCGGAAATTCACTCATTATTTGGCTCTCTGTCTTTTATTGGTGTATAGGAATGCTTTGCACACTGATTTTGTATCCTCAGACTTTGCTGAAGTTGCTTATCAGCTTAAGGAGATTTTGGACTGAGATGATGGGGTTTTCTAAATATACAATCATGTCATCTGCAAACAGAGAGAATTTGACTTCCTCTCTTCCTATTTGAAAACCCTTTATTTCTTTCTCTTCCCTGATTGCCCTGGCCAGAACTTCTTTAAATTTCATATGGAACCAAAAAAGAGCCTGTATAGACTAAGCAAAAAGAACAAAGCCAGAGGCATCACACTACCTGACTTCAAACTATATTACAAGGCTACAGTAACCAAAACAGCATGGTACTGGTACCAAAACAGATACATAGACCAACGGAACAGAACAGAGGTCTCAGAAATAACGTCACACATCTACAACCATCTGATCTCTGACAAACCTAACACAAAAAAAGCAATGGGAAAAGGATTCTCTGTTGAATAAATGGTTTTGGGAACACTGGCTAGCCATATGCAGAAAACTGAAACCGGACCCCTTCCCTACACCTTATACAAAAATTAACTCAAGATGGATCAAAGACTTAAATGTAAGACCTAAAACCATAAAAACCCTAGAAGAAAACCTAGGCAGCAGGGCGTGGTGGCTCACGCCTGTAATCCCAGCACTTTGGGAGGCAGAGGTGGGTGAATCATGAGGTCAGGAGTTCGAGACCAGCCTGGCCAACATAGTGAATCCCCATCTCTACTTAAAATACAAAAATTAGCCAAGCATGGTGGTGCATCGCTATAGTCCCAACTACTAGGGAGGCTGAGGCAGGAGAATTGCTTGAACCCAGGAGATAGAGGTTGCAGTAAGCTAAGATCATGCCACTGCACTCCAGCTTGGGCAACAGAGTGAGACTTTGTCTAAAAAAAAAAAGAAAAAGGAAAAAGAAAACCTAGGCAATATCATTCAGGACATAGGCATAGGAAAAGACTTCATGAGTAAAATACTAAAAGCGATGGCAACAAAAGCAAAAATTAACAAATGGAATCTAATTAAACTAAACAGCTTCTGCTGCACAGCAAAAGAAACTATCATCAGAGTGAACAGGCAACCTACAGGATGGGAAAAAATTTTTGCAATCTATCCATCTGACAAAGGGATAATATCCAGAATCTGTAAATAACTTAAATAAATTTATAAGAAAAAAACCCATCAAAAAGTGGTTAAAGGATACGAACAGACACTTCTCAAAAGAACATATTTATGTGGCCAACAAACATATGAAAAAAAGCTCATCATCACTGGTCATTAGAGAAATGCAAATCAAAACCACAATGAGATACCATCTCACACCAGTTAGAATGGCGATCATTAAAAAGTCAGGAAACAACAGATGCTGGAGAAAATATGGACAAATAGGAACACTTTTACATTGCTGGTGGGGGTGTAAAGTAGTTCAACCATTGTGGAAGACAGTGTGGCGATTTTTCAAGGATCTAGAACTAGAAATAGTTCTAGATTTGACCCAGCAATCCCAAAACTGGGTATATACCTGAAGGATTATAAATCATTCTACTGTAAAAACATATGCAAACATATATTTACTGTAGCACTATTCATAATAGCAAAGACTTGGAACTAGCCTAAATGCCCATCAATGATAGACTGGATGAAGAAAATGTGTACACATGCACCATGGAATAGTATGCATCCATAAAAAAGGATGAGTTTATATCCTTTGTAAGGACATGAATAAAGCTGGAAACCATCATTCTCAGCAAACTAACACAGGAACAGAAAACCAAACACTGCACGTTCTCACTCATAAGTGGGAACTGAACAATGAGAACACATGGACACAAGGAGGGGAACATCACACACTGGGGACTGTTGGGGGGATAGGGGAGGGATAACATTAAGAGAAATACCTAATGTACATGATGGGGTGATGGATGCAGCCAACCACCACGACACCTATGTATATACCTATGTAACAAACCTGCACGTTCTGCATATGTATTGAGTATATTTATTAAAGTATAATAAAATAAAATAAAATAAAATAAAAAGTGTGTAAGCCTAGCCCTAGATCAGATGGCTGTAGGTGTGTGGTCTTATTTCTGGATTCTCTGTTCTTTTCCATTAGTCTATGTGTCTGTTTTGGTACCAACACCATGTTGTTTGGTTACTGTAGCCCTGTAGTATTCTTTGAAGTCAGGTAGGGTGATGCCTCCAACTTTGTTCTGTTTGCTTAGAATTTCCTTGGCTATTTGGGCTCTTTTTTGGTTTCATATGAATTTTAAAATAGTTTTTTCTAGTTCTGTAAAGAATCTCATTAATAGGAATTGCACTGAATCTATAAATTGCTTTGGGCGAGGTGGCCATTTTCATATTGATTCTTCCCATCTATGAGCATAGCATGTTTTTCCATTTGTTTGTGTCATCTGTAATTTCTGTGAGTAGTGTTTTGTAGTTATCCTTGCAGACATTCTTCACCTCCATAGTTAGCTGTATTCCTAGGTATTTTTTTTTTGTGACAATTGTGAATGGGAGTATGAAGAACATTTTTATTATTAGAAAAAGTCATATGCATGAAGATTTTCAACACAGTATTACTTCTAAGAGGAAAAAAAATTAAAAGTTGATATAACAATAATGAAAGACCTAAATAAATTAGAGCTAACCAACTTAAAAACTTGTCATTCAAAAAGGTAACCATGAAAGACTGTGTCTCTCATAATGGAAAAATATTTATGATACAGAGTTAAGTGAAAAAAACAGAATATAAAATTATATAGGCAATATAATTGCAAATATATATAAAAAGGGTCATAGTGCTCTGGACCTGGAAAAATGTTCATAAACATGAAAATTGCTTTAGAGGGCTGGGGTTAGGGGTGAGTTTTGAGTCGCAAACTCAAATGATATCAGTAATCAGGCAGGTGAAGATGGATTGGGGAAAGTAGCAAGTGCTGGGAACTATGGCAACCTGGAGAGTCAGGCTCAGCCACAACCATTCAAATTAAAAGAAATTAAGCTACAAAATGCTTTGATTCTGTAGAACATGTTTGACTGGAGCAAAAGATGTGGGACCCTGACCCACTTGCCTTCTATTTAGACCTCCATGGTGGCCTTAGCATTAGAGGTGCCCTAGGAAACGCTCAACTCCATGGGCAACAGGGAGTTTCATGAGAATTTTAGGTGGAGAAATGACCCAGTCAGATGGGCAGGGTCAAACTATGCCAATTTAAAAGACTGCTATTGTCCATAGGCTTTCAGCACGTGACCGCTATACAATATTTCTTTTAACGTTGCAATCATAAGTTTTTTTAAAAAATAAAATTCAGACCCAAACAGAAGTAGTTAGAAGTAGTTATGTTCTTTGTTAACATAGAGCTGCTTGAGTTGGTTATGAGAATGTGGGCCTGTTTCTTTGAATTCCTTCTGAATAAAGCTGTTTGGGAAAATGCCAAATTGCTATCTAGTGGTAAATTAAACAGCTATGCATCCATCCATCAAATATTTATTGAGTGCCCACCGCATGCCAGGCCCTGGAGGAAGATGGAGGAGGAAAGAATAAGACAGGGACTCTATATTCTATGAATGTGCAGACTGAGCCAAGATTCAGACACATGTAATAATGCCATGTGCGTCAACACATGTATAAATGCAGTGGGAATATGGCTAATTGCTGCTAAGGCAGAAATGAGAGTACTCTGAAGGCAAAATTTGAACTGAATCTTAAAACAAGAATACAGATTTACCATGCAGAGAAGAGAAGGGAGAACATTCTAGGCAAATGGAACAGAAAGAAACTTTGATACAGAGAGAAGGAAGTCACGGGGCCTGACTGGATTATCGGGATGTGCTGGGGAACGTCTAAGAGGACAAAGGACAAAGACCAGGGAGGATCTTGTCTGGATTTAATCCTGCAGACCCCTTCTTTTCAAACTTTATTTTTAAGCCTCAAGGCTCTGTTGAAAACCTTACTTCGAGCACGGCATGGTGGCTCACACCTGTAATCCCAGCACTTTGAGAAGCTGAGGCAGGAGGGTCACTTGAGCTCAGGAGTTTGAGACCAGCCTGGGTAACATAGTGAGACCCCATCCCTAAAAAAAAATTAAAAAAATAAAAAATTAGATGGTGTGGTGATGCACACCTATGGTCCCAGCTACTTGGGAGGCTGAGGTAGGAGGATCACTTGAGCCAGGGAGGTCAACGCTGCAGTTAGCTGTGATCACACCACTGTACCCAACCTCAGAGACAGAAAAAAAGAAAAAAGAAGAAAACATTACTTGGAAGCTCAATTTGTAGAACAGAGGAAAGAAGTTTTCTGACTGGAGCCACGGGGATGTGCCCAAGAGCTGTACCCTTCTCCCTCAGTCCCTAGGAAGCCTTGGCCCGAGCCCATGGAGCAATTTGAAAGCTACAGCTGTAGGTTATAGGAGCCTCACAAGGATTTTAGACAGTGAATGGTTCAATCAGACTCAATCAGACTTGCAGGTGCCAAACTATGCAGAGATTTAGAAGACTGCTATTATACTGAAGATAGGCCCACGGCAGTAACAGCAAAAACACCCTGGATTTCTGGTTTCATTTCTTTGTATCTGAGCATTATGGATTTTGGACTTCCCTGCTCTCCATGCTGGAATGATTCTTCCCATTTTTGAAGAGTGGAGAAGAAAAGACCTCTATGTTAATGTCTCCCCTGATGCCAGAGAACCAACATTAATGTGTCAATTGATGCTGCATGCTCAATCCTGTCTTAGCTCAGTGTTTAAACATCTCCAGGCTGAGGTGGTGTATCCTGTGTGTGTCGATTTGCAGACTCTGGGCAACAAGAAACCTGCACGTCATCTTCTCCCCCAACCCTCTGTGAGGCATGACTCTTATTTTTGAACCAATGGGCACAACTCAAATTACCTGGGCATATGTTCACCAGAAGCACACTGGCACCTTGGAGTTTGCACATTTGTTTTCTTTAAAGGCTCAAAGTTTCCATCTGTCACCTCCATTCTGGGTGACTGTGTGTGATTGGGCGTCTGGTACAATGCCTTTTGGAATGGACATCTTGATGTACGATAATCACCTCTTAAGGACATTTATGTTGCACATTTCTCTTTCAGAGGATAAAATATGAAGATGTCTTTCAATAAAGCAGGTGCCGCTTCTTCTTGCCAAATCCTGCCCTGGGTATTAAAAGCAGCCCACCTAATGACAAGACCCAGTAAGTGCCAGCAGCCCTGTCTGTGTGTGTGGGGTTAATGGAGCCAAAGAAAATAGCTTGCTAGAGAGGTGATTGGGTGATATTAAATGTCAAGATTTCAATGAATTACCCTCAGAGGTTTCATAAAATAGAAACATGGTCTTGCTTCTGTTGCTTCTGTGTCAAACAAAACATTTTTGGTCTGCTCCTTTGCTGAGAAATGTAACTATTGGTTTTTGATTTTGAAATACATTCTAAGGAGGAATTAGAGGAGGGATCAACCTCCTAAATCAGGAGATTTTGTGCCCTGGCAGGGGTGGACGGGAGATTTTCCGGGACTTGAGGGCTGTCTTTAGTTCATTTCCTGAAGTCTGGCACTTATCTTTTTGGCATGGTGAAGGGTAGATTGAGGTTGATTATAGGCAGACACTATTAGCATCAACACAGTGGAGATTAACAGCACCGTAGTTTCCAGATGAATCTGTAAAGAGCAGGGCCAGCACCTCTGCTTGACTCTGTCTGGTATAATTGGTGATATAGAGGAGCCCACAGTGAGATGGCCTTGAAACTTGAATTAAAGAAGTGATTACCCTCTGAGAGTTGAATGAGTAAAATAATCGATGATATTAGCCACCTGCAGAAATCATGGTAAAAGACAGGATGTTTCCCTAAGGGTTAAGCCTGAAGCACTGGGTTTGGCATGATTGAAATTGAAAGAAGCTGAATGCTAATCAGTGAGTTGGGCTCAAAGGGACGAATAGGTTAGCTGAGGGGGAAGGGATGAACAAACTTGGAAAACAGAGTCCTCTAGACTGACTTTGGTGGAGTCTGACCAAGTCTGGGCCCACAGGCACAGGCTCTGGGGCCGTTAGAGGGTATTGTCTTCCTCCCTTCCCCACTGTTCCCGACACATGTTCATTGAACACTACACGGACCATGCACTTGTGCTAGGCATGGAGGGGGTGCAATGGACAGGATGGGGAGGCCCTTGTGTTCACAGAAGCCGCTTACTCTGAAAACTCCACCAAGATACAGGATGATGATTGCTGGGAGATGAGGGAGAAGGGCTTTCTGAAGAATAGATGTGAGGCAAATAGCGTCCTGTGTCTCCCTTGACAGGCACACCCAACACAGCAAGCCTTCATTCAGCCTCAGCTACTGTTACACTTGTTGATGTTAGGTGTCCCTCTGACACACAGTGGATGTTTCCTCAGTGACTAACATTTGTAAAGGGACAATATCTTTGACTCATGCTTGGTTCTCACAGTGTTCAATTAGAGCTCTCAATTTAGGATATTAATCCACATTAGAATCTAAAAATTGCCAGAAAATCATATTAAAGAGAAGTTCACTCCATTTTAAACTATATTTTTTTCAAACAAGTCCATATAATGAAGAATTTATCCATTTTGTAGGTGAAGGAATAATCTTGCAGCTTAATTATAAGAGAATAAGCTAAACAGATTAGGAAAAAAAATGATTTCTCCATCATCTCCTTAAGTTCCCACTGAATTTTTTGTTTCTCTTTTTGAGGACTCCCACAACCACTTTATAGTCATCTGCTATGAAACCATAGCTTAAGATCAGATACACTAGATTTTGTCCTTATAATAATCATCATCATCCATTAAACACTTATGTGTTTATACACAATTGTATGCATTTTCTCATTTAAATTTCAAACTAGGCTGGGCAAGGTGGCTCACACCTGTAACATCAACACTTTGGGGAGGCTGAGGAGGGAGGATCATTTGAGCCCAGGAGTTTGAGACCAGCCTGGGAAACACAGTGAGACCTTATCTCTTCAAAAAACAAGAAATTAGCCAGGTGTGGTGGCACAGGCCTCTGGTCCCACCTACTTGGGAGGTTGAAGTGGGAAGATTGCTTGAGCCCGGGAGGTTGAGGCTGCAGTGAGCTGAGACTGTGCCACTGCACTCCAGCCTGATTGATAGAGAAAGACTCTATCTCAAAAAGAAAAAAAAAAATCAAACTAATGCTATGGAGTTGGTAGTTTTATTATCTCCATTTTATAGATATGGAAACTGAGCCTCGGAGAGATAGGTAACTTGCCAAAGCCACGCAGATACTAAGTGGCCAAGAGGGATTCAAACACAGGTCTGTTTCACTTCAAAGCCCAACTTCCAGCCACCATCCTCTACAGCTACAGAGGATTCTTTTTTTGAAACTAGGACCACTGAATGCTCCTATATATTCTTTTTTTTTTTTTTTTAGACAGGGTCTTGCTCTGTCACTCAGGCTGGAGTGCAGTGGCACGATCTCGGCTCACTACAACCTCCGCCTCCCGAGTTCAAGTAATTCTTGTGCTTAAGCCACCTGAGTAGCTGGGATTACAGGCATGCACCACCATACCCGGCTAATTTTTTGTATTTTCATAGAGATGGGGTTTCCCCATGTTGGCCAGGCTGGTCTCAAACTCTTGGCCTCAAGTAATCTGCCTGCCTCAGCCTCCCTCTTATGAATCCTTTATATAAATCCTCAAAAGTGAGAATGAAGAAACCAGCCAAAAGATCTTTTAATAAAGAATTTTAAGATTCATGAAGTCAACAAAAAATCTTTATAGAATTAAATGGGTTAAAAATATTGTTCTTTTTTTCTATGGCTTTGATGGAAAGAAAATGATCATAACTCCAAAGTTCCACCTTCTCTTTCTTCTTTCCTTCCTCCCACAAATATCAAATGTTAGCAGATTCCTAGGATGCAAAGCACTATGCAAATTACTGAGATCTTAACAAGTAATAACCCAAAGTTCTTGGTCTCAAGGAGCTTATTCCCTAGCACACAAGACAAGCTGTAAACTTGAACACTCTATTAATTATAGATAAGCATGAAGCCATAAACGATCTTATAGGGGAGGGACATACAACATAGAGGATAGGAACATAAATGGAGCACGACAGTCTTCCTGGAGGTGGTGGTTCTTAAGTTGTGTCTTGGAGGGTTAGTAGTTACTAACTGGGTAGATGAGGGGTTGGGGAAAGTATTCAAGGAAAAGAGAGCAATGTGTGAAAACACCTTGGGCATGGTCTCTTTGAGGGTACTGTAAGCATTTTGGAATAGGCTGGTGCACAGGGCACATGTGCGTGGCTGAAATGAGGCTGCAGATGTGAAAAGTCCAGATCAGAAAGAACCTTGTGGGCAAGGCCAAAGAATTTGAGTTTTATACTTTAAGGCAGGGGTTCCCCACTGAGGGCTTGTACCCTCCAGAGTGATGGGGCAAGATTATTGCTGGCATGCTGAGAACCATGCAGGAGAGAATGAACCTCCTAAAGCACATACATATGAGCATGCACATTAGCAGGAAAAAAAGGTGGAGGACCACAGCCGAGAGTAATGGGGAAGCACGGAGAAATTTAAGCAGGAGGGTATCATTGTCAGCTTTGTGTTTAGAAAACTCTTTCTAGCTATAGTATGGAATATGGGCTGGATGGGGCAGGGGGATTGGGAAGAGGCAGGAAGTAGAAATGGGAGACAGAGAGAGAAGTTTAGGAAGTGGTGATAGTCAAAGCAAGAGGAATGAGGCCTGAACCAGGAAAGAGATGGAGGGGTAAGAGGGAGAGATGAAGTCAAGAGACACCTTGGGACTTAGAGCTACTGTCTCTTGGTGGTCAACTGTTGTGAGGGTGAAGGAAAGGAGTGGTCTGGGACTCACGGTGTTTGGATTGAACACACTGGTAGATGTTGGTGCTATTATGAAGAGAGTTTTTGTATAAAGCAATGTAACTATGAAGATATTGGAGGAATACAGTTATTCTACTTCCCTCAAAGGTATATTAAAAGCTAGCCTATACATCTCTTTAAGAAAGTAGCTAAGGGGACCAAGTATCTTCAGACATATATGCCCTTCAGGTCAAGGATGTGCACCATTTATTGATTTCTGAATCCCACATGCCCAGCAATCAGGGCTGATATTTAGGTTCTTAGTAACTCTGTACCAAAGGGACTCTCTTTTTTTCCTTCAAAGTAGTAGATAGTAGGAAAACCTATTACTGATGTCAGTGAGATAAGTATAAAGGTAGGAACAAAACTCACTCAAGTCCTGAGACCAATTTTAGCTAGATTTATTTCTAGTCATCTTTTGGAAACCTCACTTATTGCCTTACTTGAGTCAGTTTAAAAAAAATACAAATAGTAGCATATTTTCTAAGCTTAAGCTTCACAAAGAAGTAAAAAAGCAAATGTAGCCAGCAAATTACTAAGTTTATTTCAAAGAACTTTTGTTTATACAAAGTTAGATCGTGTAGCTGTCATGAAGAAATGTTTTCAACTGGAAGACTTGAGAATACTCCCTCAGGTAAAAGGAATCCTTTATTTGCCCTGAAAAAGGTGCTGAACCCAGGGCCCGTGCCCTGAGTGAGTGTGATGTTTGTGTAGTGAGGCCACAACCAGAAACACCAGCTTGGAGTATACCATCTTTACCAGAGCAGTGTGTATGGAGACCTGATCAAATGAGACTTAGATTTAAATCCAAGAGACATTCACAGAGCACTCTTGTCCCAAGTCCCAGTCTATCAGCTTCCAAATGTGTCATCTTTTCAAATTCCATAGCAACAAACCAAGCTGTTAACATTTATTAAGTTTATAGGGGTTCAGTATCAAAACAGGATGGAGTGTGCATCTTAGGTGAGCATCTACCTTTGTTCAAGCTAGAGATTTGAGAGCAGCAAAGGCAAAGACGTTCTTAGCTCCAGACACCTGCATTTGGATTTTCCTTCCTTTGGTCTGGCTTAGTGATTTTCAAACCTGAGTGTGTCTAAGAACTACTGACAAGGTCAGACACATAAAACCACTGTACTTAACAGGCAATCTAAGGGAATTTAAAGACAATTAGGATTATGTGTGATGTTCACATTAGGCACTGATTTGAGAGCCCAACCTCCACTCAAGATGGGATGCCCGTCATTCTAGTTATCCTCAAGATGGTATGGGAAGTTAATTACACAATTACTTGAACGCACTCTATTTTTAAGAAAAATTAGGAAGCTTATGATGCTAAATCGCTACTAACAATGGACTTTTAAACATAAAAACAAAATTAAATCCAGTTAAAAGGAGCAGAGAAATGAACAAAACCGCAGGCAGACTTATCAGGAAGCTTCATTGGTCAGGCCCCTTCCAAGGTGTTGTACTTAGCATTTATAATTTTGCATGTATTTTAAAAAGAGGATGTTTCCTCCTTCCAAAGTGAATAAAGTTTAAGCTTCATGGATTCTGAATTTGCCCCCCACGTGCTGCAGTCAATACGTTCCAGCCCTAAATTTAGTCCTGTGCTTTCCAGCACTGAGGGCAAAGTGGGGCCCATGGCAATTCACTATGCACAATGAAATGTCAGGGGGAGATCGAATGTCTGAAATACCAGAGTGTGAACTGCCAACTGAAGTGGCAGAGCTTGAGCCGACAGCCGGAGAAATTAGGCATCGATATTAGAAAATAATACTATATTACTGCCTTATTACTTAATATATAATGTACATACAGTTCACCAATATTTCAGTAAACAAGCATTTATCAAGTGCCTACTTTGTGAGCAGCCCTGAGCTAGATTCTCAGGAAAGTATAAAAGGCTGAAGCTCAGATTATATTATATTATATTATTTATTTATTTGACCGAGCCTTGCTCTATCACCCAGGCTGGAGTGCAGCGGTCCCACCTCTGTTCACTGTAGCCTCTGCCTCCTGGGTTCAAGAGATTCCCCTGCCTCAGCCTCCCCAGTAGCTGGGACTAAAGGCACGCACCACCATACCTGGCTAATTTTTGTATTTTTAGTAGAGATGAGGTTTTGCTATGTCAGCCAGTCTGGTCTTGAACTCTTGACCTCAAGTGATCCACTTGCCTCGACCTCCCAAAGTGCTGAGATTATAGGTGTTAGCCACCACACCTGGCCTGAATGAAGCTCAGATTTTAAATATTCTCTACTCAAAAGTTCTGGAAGAGGCAGATTAGTGTTTACTGAAAAAAAAACTCCACATCCCTGAAACAACAGAGAAACACCCAGGGGAAACCCAACACTGGTGCTGGGGAGAATTTTAGACATGCTCTACTTCAGTGAAAGTGAGAAAGTGAAAAGACCACTGATTGAAAATCAATTAACAAGGATGTTTGATCTCTTTTCCTCCCTCTCTTCTGTCCTTCTACAAATGTCTACTGAACACATTTTCTTCTTTTTAAAATAGCAGCTTTATTGGGGTATATTTTATATAACATATAACTTACCTATTTAAAGTGTATAATTCAGTAACGTTTAGTATCATCACAGTGTTATATAAGCATCACAATTGATTTAGAACATTTCAATGCCCCCACCAAAAAAACCCATACCTGTTAACTGTCACTCCCCATCTTTCCTCCCTTTCACAAGCCTAGGCAACTACTAATCTACTTTCTGTTTCTATAGATTTGCCTATACTAGACATTTCCATGTACCTGTTCTATATCAGGCCTAAGGCCGGGAGCAGGGAGCTACAGCCACCCTCACCTTCTCTCCCCCTGAGAAGCTCTGGTATTAGCTCAGAGAACACACTGACTATACTTTGTGGGCTTCAATTTTTTTCTCCTATAAATGAAAGTGATGGAATTCAGATTCCCTTCTACTTTAAAGACTCCACTTTAAAATTTAGTCCTAGAGAAAACGATGAGGCCAGTGGTGGATATCTGGGGAAACACAAACTTTCAAATGCTCTTATTAGAAACATTTTCCTAGAGGTGCATGGTAGTATTTATCAAAAGCACTAAGAATGTATACACCCTCAGACCCAGAAATTTTACTTTTAGGATTATTCTTAGGTATTCATTAAGGATGGTTGCAAAGTTATATGTACCTAGCTAATCATGACAATGTTGCTAATGTGGAAAACTGAAATAAATGTTAAGAACTCTACTTCCAGATTATGTCTTCTAGGGCTGTCCACACTCACATTGGCCTTTCTGCAGCCTCTGCATGCCATGAACTCTGAGTTCACTGCCCACTAAAATCTGCAAACTATTTTTATTCCCAATACTATTCTTTGATCTTGTAATTGTGCTGTTGCTTTTAGGCCCAAGTGTAGGACGTGACATTTCACCCTCAAGTGTAAAGTATCACGCTCATAGGCATAATCTGACCTGCACTGTAAGAAATCCATGATATTACAGTGTTTTTGACTGTGGCATTGTGTTATATTGTGTTTAATAATTCCAGCTTTTGTCCTTTGGTTCCAGGCCTTTTCCAGTCATTTTTGTCTTTGCCATTCATATCCCACACCCCTTCAATGTATAAATAACTTTGACTTTGCCAAAGAGCTGAAAGCCTGACACTTTTATTGCAAGGTATCTTTGAGCTTATTTATGATCAAACAGATATGACTTCATGAAGGTCTTTGCAAACCTGATTGATCAGAGGCAGCCATTTTCTGAACTCCACATGACATTTAATAGAAGTGTAATTTAGAACCTGAAAACAAATGATGCTATTTTTGAGATTTTTAAGAGGGCAGAGTATGTACTTTTGAAAAAGGCATTCTTTCTGGCTACTTAGTAATTACATGTAGTAAGGGTACTAAATCAAATATTATGTAGAGCAAGCACCATTCTACCCCACTTGCTCACCACTAAGGACATTTCAATATTTCAGTGATCTCAGCCAACAAAGATTATCATGTCAACATTTCACGTAGACCACCCTCTCTAGTATTTTCAAGAATTTACCCATGCTTTCCTTTCTTTGTCATTCATTAAAGGTAGAATAAATATTTACTTTAGGATTACTTTTAAATTTAGGATTTCCTCCTACAATAATAAACACATTAATAAAATAAATTTTAAAAATATTTCCTAACCTGGAATAATTGTGCAAGCCAGTGTTTTACCCTAAATAATTTTTAGAAGAATCCCTTTACTTGCAGTTTGATAACAACTAATTTATTCTGTAGCTAATTTAATTACTTTGTAATTAGCTTACCAGAGCAGGAAAGAAGACAAAATAAATGTCTTTGTGATTGGTTCCTTGTAATGAAACAGATGAGTGAGTAAACACACACTTTAATTGTACCAGCCTTGCAGGCCCTTTGTGTGTGTATGTGTCTGTGTGTGTGTGTGTGTGTGTGTGTGTGTGAAGTAGGTCTAGATTCCCTTTCACCCCTGAAATTTATCCTTGAGCTTTGAGCTGACCCAGTAGCTGGCATTTGCCATTCAAGTTGGAGTTGCTAATGAAGTTTAGTTCACATTTACTGCTTAGGGAGCTGAAGGAAACAGAGGAATGGCAGATTACTCAATTCCATGCCCACAGGAATATGCTTTGTAAAGACTCAGAGGAAAACGAATCTAGAACTTTTGCCAAATACCCTAGATATTGACTCTCGCAAACCAATGGGAAGATTTAATAGGCGTATTCTGCCTCACCAGTAAGGGATGACTGGAAAGACAAAAACTGAGGAAGGGTGAAGTTTTATCCTGAACCAAAAGGGCTAGAACCACTGGCCTGTGCTGGGCACAGGGAGGAGCCTCTGCAGTCCCAGTGGATCTGAAGATGTTTCTAAAAGATGTTCCTTGGGCAAGCTATGCAGCAGCTCAGCTTCACCAGGGGTCCTTCTGTAAACTGCTGCCTTTTAGGGGCACTTCCGAGAGTATCACAGCCCTTGGTGAGCTCCTCAGGGAAGCAGCATACCCTGAAAGCCATGAGTGGTCACTGCTGTCAAAAGGCTCTGTAGGAATCCCCTGTGAGGGCTGTGTGATGGGCAAGCTTTCACGGTGTGGCCCTGCCATGGGCCCTCCTGGATGTCAGATGAGAGAGTATAGACTGTCTCTCAGAGTCATGTGTAAGCTTACTGGATTCCCCAGGAAGCACTTGGGAATTCCAGGCAATACCTGAGCTTCAAAGGCAGAGTCTCAGCTCCGCTTGTTTGAGGAGGGCCAGGGAGAAGGCAGAGCCTCAGAAGGCCAGATACTAAAGAAGACTCTCCTCTTAAGCATCTCACAAAGTGATATTGAATGTGAATTCACTTAAAATGAGCTTTATTGTCACATAAAGTGAAACCAATGACCACCCCTATTATCTCTGTGACAAGCAGAGCTCACCATCCTCAAAAACCTTTGAGCAGGATGATAGTTTTATATATGTGTGCATACGTTCACCACAACTCCTCCTGGGCCTTATACATCTTCACAAGCTGTCAGTGATGAAGTTCAGCATGGAGTACCTGTAATATTGGGATGGTGTGGCAATGGGAGTGAGGCTACTATGGAAGTGGGAGTGAGTCTTCTATGGAGGCAGAACTGTTCTGATCATCTCCCAGGCCTTCCTGTCATCACTTCCTGGTTCTGATCTTGGAATCTCAGGACCATCCTGCTCTTACCCTGTTTCTCACCACACTTGCTGCTGACACTGCTTTTCCTCCATGCTCGTGGCCTTGGCACCATTGAGACACTTCTCCAGTGTCTGATCTCAACTGTGTCCAGTATTTGGCTTCATCATTTATATTTTGGAGCAAACATACCAGAGACTTGCTCTGCTGGTGCATGAGTTTAGACTTTCTTTTTTGTGTATTTGTCTTTTGCATAGGAGCTGCATGCATTCTGCTCTGGTTTCTTCAAATGCACACAGCAAGTTGATGGGAAACACCAGTTTGGATGCCTGCACTCTACCTTGAGAATTCCTCTAGAAATGTCCATTTGAATGCTCTTCACTCACCAGCATCTCTGGTTTGGTTCTTTACCTTGGCTGCACATTTTCATTTTATTCCTAGGTTTGAACTATGTTGGGCTTGAATTTGATGTTTTCCCTGGGCACGAGAGAGGTGGGTTCCTGTCCCCCCTCTCTCTAGACGTTGCATCTTATAATGGGGGTCACCTCACTCCTAAGCCCTGTCTTTGTCCTGGGGACACATGGCCTCACCAGGTCTGTTTTTTGCCTGATTTCAGTCAGGTGTATGTGTGCTTAAAGGAGGGTGTACCGCGAGGGAGGGTATTTGGACAACAGTCTGACAAACAGCTCACTGTCGCCCTTTCTGCTTAAATTCACGTTTTGTACCCCTATAACAGATTGATCCACCTCTAGGCACATTGACAGGGCAGCCTCAGAAATCTCTTCTTTTCTAATTCTCTTTCTATAGAGACAGGCAACTATATCTCTACTTTGATGCGCAATAAAGTCTTTAAAATGTTGAAGCTACAAGTGACTTACATGATTCATTTATTCAATAAATATTTATGAAGCATCTATTATGTGCAAGGCACTGAGGACATAACAGTGAATAAGAGAGACATGCCCTAGCAGGGTCCCGAGTAGGAGAAGACTTCACTTTTAGTAATCCTAAAGTATGTAACTCCCTAATGATACCTCATCTTTTAGCCATAATTTGTTACCAATGTTTTTAACATTTCACACATATTTTAAAATTTTGTTGTTTTTCTTCAGAATTAAACACATAGTTGACTGGTGTAACCCAATGAGTATCCAGGGCTAATGCTCTTCTGTTTTCAGGATGCCTCATAATTTCCTTGATTTTTTCAAGTATATTATGAGTTTATAAGACCCATACTTCTGATTACTGTTGTTCTTTTGGCTTACTACTCTTTCTATTAAACTGATAAGGGCAAAATGCAATAAAATCCTCAAGTAATTATACAAACGCTGCTGTACATACTTCATGGCTGGTTGGCATTTGGTGTTTGAAAGGCAGTGTAGAGGGGTCAATGTTTAATGTATGAAAGTAAAGATTATTTGAAAGTTGAATATATGAAAACACAGGACTGCTCGGATTTTGAATGTCTCTTGTCTGACCATTACAGCTTTCATAATAAGCATAATTTCGGCAGAAAGTAGCTTTCCAGCTGTTTTAAGTCACAGATGTATTCTTTTCTGGGCTGTTCTAAAAATACACACAGGCTGTTTTCTTAAGTTTTAAATGAAAATTCTCTCGATGAGTTTTTGCTTTGATTTGGGATCTGTGCCGAGGACTGTGTGCAAGAGTGAACTGCATGCGAACTTACTCTGAAAGCAATTTTCTAGAGCCAGGAAGTCACAGAGTCCTTGCTGTCTCCTCTCTTTCACTTGTTATTTCACAGTGTGTGTGGGTCCTGAACGTTCAGGAAGAACAAAATGTGCCCGCCTGTTGTAAGTGTGTGGGAAAGGAAAAAGGAAACAACTCTACACTTAAGAAGTTCTACTTGAGAGGAGGTGGGACTGGAAGATCTGTGGTAGAGGCAGAAAGCTCAGCACAAGGTTATAAATTAAGGGGAAAGTTTAAACTGTGAAGGCACTATCCTTTGTATACAACATAACCTATGACCACTTCCAGGCAGAGTCTGGTTCTCACTGGTCCAGGTTCCATCGCCTTCAGGGCCAGTTGGAGCAGGCATCGGGTTCCCCGCCCCAGGCCACCAGAGGCAGCAGAGGACCCAGGGAGGGGAGGATGAGCAATGTATTTTTTAAATGATGTGGTTTAATAACATTTCAGTCTTCTTTTGAGGGACTTTACAAAGTATTCAAGGCTCAAAGACTTGAGGTCTAAGTTTAAATGGACTTCTAAATAAAACTTCACAACAATGCTCTTTTTATTCTTTATATACCAAGTGATGGGATTGTAAGTGCTTTTTTCTTTTTGTTTTCAGCATTATTTAAATGGTATCTAAGGAAAGAAAGAAACAAGGAAGGAAGGAGGAAGGAAGAAGGATGGAAGAAAGGAACTGAAGAAGGAAGGCAGGAAAGAAGGAAGGAAAGAAGGAAGGAAGAAAGAAGAAGGAAGATAGAAAAAGAGGCAGGATGGATTAGCAGGAGCTGCCTCTGTATTCCAGCACACAGTGTGGAACTCATGGCATGCAGTAGGTGCTAAGTAAATATTGATTTGAAATACTGATTGATTATTGTTTAACCAGTAAAGCAACATTTTAAAAAATGATCAGTTTATTTGCTTTTTAAAAATGGCCGGCCGAGCATGGTGGCTCACGCCTGTAATCCCAGCACTTCGGGAGGCCGAGGCAGGTGGATCATGAGGTCAGGAGATCAAGACTATCCTGGTCAACAGGATGAAACCCCGTCTCTACTCAAAATACAAAAACTAGCCGGGTGTGGTGGTGTGTGCCTGTAAACTCAGCTACTCAGGAGGCTGAGGCAGGAGAATCGCTTGAACCCGGGAGGCAGAGGTTGCAGTGAGCTGAGATTGCACCACTGCATTCCAGCAATGGTGACAGAGAGAGACTCTGTCTCAAAAGAAAAAAAAAAAAGGCCATAACCTGGCAGCCATTGTAAAAGGCCTCCTCTCAGGCTCCTGGAGGGAGGGAAGGACCTGCCCCTGTACAGCTTATTCTTGCTTTGCTGTAGAAGTTCACATAGGGTTTCACCACATGGTGGACCTAGTCTCCTCTGGGTCCAGATGTTGGAGCTGACAGGAAAAGCCAAATTGTGAAATTGTCCTTAGAGCTGAAAGTGCTGAAGCCAAATGATACCCAGTGCCTGCCAAAGCTAAGAAATTGCAAAATGCACATAATTATACAAACTCAAGAGAAATCAAATGCTCTTTATCCTAGGGGTTACCAAAACAGGAAGTGCCAGCTTACAAAATGCAGGTAGCACCACATGACTTGATTTTCATTTTTATTTTTGACTAGCTAGTCTGTGTTTCTAACTTCATGGATGCCAGCTTCGAAATGATGTAGTTTAATAACATTTCAGTCTTCTCTTGAGGGATTCCACAAAGTAGTCAAGACTCAAAGACTTGGAGACTAAGTGTAAACAGGCTTCTAAATAAACTTTAACATCAAAGTCCATCTTTTTTCCTTCTTCCTTAAGTTTATGTAGATGAACAAATTTTGGATACTTGAGAAAATACTTTCTCTAACTTAGAAGGACACAGCTAATGGTGTTGGAGATCACTAGGAAAGAAGCTGGAAGTGGGAAGTTAATAGGGATATGGGGTGGAACCAGAGTAAGGCAGCCTTGGGAGACAGAGAGATGGCTATGCCAAAAGACTGCCAGTCTTGGAGAGAGGACCTCTGTGTCTGCAGGGTAAAGAGCTAAGATTTGCCTCCCAGGGAGCTGAGGCAGCTGGGTGGAAAGCTTAACGCTGTGCAAATGAGCTCTGGTAGTACCCAGATGGCAGAAAAAGAGAATTGTTGGTATACGGACCACACAGGGAAGCCCTGCAAAAGAGTGGTGTTGGACATCAGAGGTGGGAGTGATGAGCTGAAGAAAGAGTATGTTTGATCCTTGATTTACTTTGCCCATTTTCATACTGTTTTGAGCTGTGTATTTTATACTGATTTAAAGCATGTTTAAAGTATCAGCAGACTACAGTGAGACTCTGCAAACATCGACTTCTGGACATTCAGGTTGCTTCTGATTTTTCACTATTGTAGCCATCTGTGCATTGAAGCTCTTTGTGCATTCCACTCTTTCTGTATTGAGGACAATTTCCTAAGAACAGGTTCTGGGAAGTGGAACAACTGGGTCAAAGGATATGAACATTTTTTAATGCATCTTAATACACAGTGGAAAGCAGTTAGAAAGCCAAATTTCTTTCGAAAAGGTTGGTTAAACCCAATCACTTTTCTTTCAAACAAAATTTTAAGAGTGATTACTCAAGGCTTTTAATGAGATGTTTGGCTAAGAAATGATAGTATAAAAACTGACACTTACTCTGTGCTAATCATAGCTTTTCTGTCTTTTGTTGTATTTAAGCCTCACAACAACCCTGTGTGACAGACATTATTAGCCCCATTTTACAGATGAGGAAACAGGCTCAGAGAGAGTAAGGACTTTCCCAAGGTCACAGGGTTAGTTGAGTGGCAGAGTCACTGCTAGAACTCAGGCCTGACTTCAACCCACTAAGCTTCCCTCCACATTATGCTGCCGCCGAAAGTTTCAAGAAATGAACCAAGGAACAATGATACACCTGAGATACATCCTGGGTCCCCGAGAGTTACAAAGCTATGAGCTTATTCCTTCCAGATGATGCTGTTGATAAGAAAGTTTATTTTCAGAAGAAATACATTTATTACAGAGTAAAATGAGTCAATTACTTATTATCATATTCTGTCCATTTCTACTACCACTACCTAATTCAGACTCTTTTTACCTTACCTTAAACCACAAAATAGGCTGCAAATTGTGTCTTCCTGCCACTTCATTGTATAGGAGGGAAGAGGCAGAACAGTCCTGGACTGCGTCCAGCATTTATCTTCTGAAAATACGGCATTTTATCATGTTATCCTCACGTTTATAATCATCTTAAAACCTTCACTGGCTTGCACTGTCAATAGAATCAAATATAAATGTTGGTGTTGAAAGTCTTTTAGGGGCCGGGTGCAGTGGCTCATGCCTGTAATCCCAGCACTTTGGGAGACTGAGGTGGGTGGGTCACCTGAGGTCAGGAGTTTGAGACCAGCGTGGCCAACATGCTGAAATCCCACCTCTACTAAAATACAAAAATTCACTGGGTGTGGTGGCACATGCCTATAATCTCAGCTATTTGGGAGGCTGAGGCAGGAGAATCGCTTGAAGCCCCTGGCAGGTGGCAGTTGCAGTAAGCCAAGATCATCCCACTGCAGTTCAGCTCAGGCAACAGATTGAGCTTCTCTGTCTCAAAAAAAAAAAAAAAAAAAGAAAGAAAGTTTTTTAGGACCCTAAACTAATTGCTGCACTGAGAGTTCCTTCCTATGACACGTCCCGGGTACTCAAGGATTTGCAGCAGAATGGCAGTATGAGGTAGAGTCTAAGTTCCAAAGGTTGCCTGCAGAAAAATATCCTATCCAAGGGTACCAACAAGGAAAAAACCAACATGGTGGGCCAAGGCAATAAGAGACTGTGCCATCCACTAGTCAGTGGTGGGCATCAGGCTATGGGGTCAGATAAGTTGACGTTCAAATCTCGGCCTGATATGGTTTGGATATTTGTCCCCTCCAAATCTCATGTTGAAATGTGACCCTCAAAGTTGGAGGTGGGGCTAGTGAGAGGTGTTTGGGTCATGGGGGTGGATCCCTCATTAAATGGCTTGGTGCCTTCCCTGAGGTAATGAGTGAAGTCTCACCTTATTAGTTCATAGGACAGCTGGTTGTTTAAAGGAGCCTGGCATCTCTCTTGCTGCCTCTCTCATCTTGTGACATGCTTGCTCCCCCTTGCCTTCTGCCATGAGTAAAAGCTTCCTGAGACCTCACCAGACTTGTACAGCTGCTAAAGCCAGAAGCCAAACAAATCTCTCTTCTTTATAAATTACCCAGTCTCAAGTATTCCTTTATAGCAATGCAAAGTGGACTAATAATACACAGCCTTCACACTTAACATCGCAAGCCGCAGTTTCCTCTACTGCAAAATGAGGGTAAGAGAAATACCACTTCACAGGATTACTTTAAGAAGGCAGAAGATTTCAAGATCTCACATGAAGCTCTGGCTTAGTGTTAGCTTTACTTCTGTAGGCTTGAGTGGGAATTGAGAAAGAAACCTCTGAGGTAAAAAATCACAATCAAGTTCGCAGGGCCTACAGAAGGATATAAATGGGAAATGTAGTCACAATTAGGTGTGAAGATGAGCCAGGATGGCAAAGGTGGGTACAGCAAAAACAGGAGTGAGTGTTGGATAAATGGGACAGCCAGGATTGGAGAGGCTGGTTGGAGTGGGTGACACAGGTATGTAGGGCTTGGTTTAAGGTACAGAGTCAGAGAAATGTATCGTTCACAATTTCCCACTACATAAAATGCATCTCCCCGACTCCCAACTCCCTGAATACTCCAATCCCTAGCATGTCCACCCAACCATACATAACTTATCTTCCTGGATTGTCCTCTCCCTGCCAATCCAAATCCTATCTGGCCCACAAGACCAAAGACAAAATCTCTGTTCTTCTATACAGCATCTCCTGATCCTCCTTCTTTCCTTCCCCACTGGTTAGAGCTGAGCCCTCCCTTGTTCATACTCTCCTGGCAATTATTCTTTTCACAATTCACTTGGCAATTAATCACATACTGTCTTGGATGCATTTACTGTTGTTGGCTTGAGCAGATAAAAATATCTTCTCTGCCTTTTTAACTTGTCACATGTATCTGGCTTGCTTTTCTGAAAGAGGGTCCAAAGACAAGCCAGGAATCACTAATAGGGAAGAACTTCAGAAAGAAATAATAACAAACATTAGGCTTATATGGGTTTCAAATTCATTTTGCATATATTTCATTTGATCCTCAGACAACTCAGGGAGATGCATATTGTTATTTCTAGGATGTACTCCTCAGTTCGATAATCTTTACTGATGGTGATATTAAATGCAAAGTTTGGCATTGAAAGGTTCCCCAGTCTTCCTCCCACTATGCCAGATCAGTTAGACTGACATAAAAAATAACTCTTTGCAATGTTCTGATCAGTTCTGATATAAGGAAGTGGCCAGTCTGATGAGAAGGGGTGCTGCTCATCCTGGGTCTGGAGGTCGATCAGAAGAAACTACAGAGGGAATCTGGAGAAACCTAAGAAAAATCCATTCAACTGGCCTAGGCCAAGGCTTTCCTAATGCCCCGTTTTGGAGGGATTAATCATTAACTCAACTTTACTCTGCAGTGATGCCTGTATGCTATTTGGGGTAGCTGTGTATACATTTTATCTGTTTGGTAAATTACATATATAATTCATTTTACCATGTAGACTCAGGTTTAACTAACATTTTCACTGAACCAAGGCTCTGGTCTGTTTCCATTGTTTTTTTTAGGAAAACGGTTGCAAGTTTCTATAGGTGGGTTATGAGAGAGGTCAAGTCTATATGAGAAAGGCCTTTAGGAGAAAGGGCTGGGGGCCGGGAGGGAGCACAGACACTCAAAGTTGACAGTAAATAGAGGAAAAACAGTTTATCCACATAGATCTTGGATGGTAAAGGATAGGGGATATGCTATAGGCAGACCTGCAACTAAACTCTACAGCCAGTAGCAATAACAATAGCTATAATACTTAAGGGAAAATGATTGGCTTTGCTGATGGTGGGGAATTGTTACAGGTAGACCCTGTGATAAGCAGAATGTATAATACTATGTTTCCTTGATGGGAATAATTCGGCAAAATCATGTGTGTTGCGTTGGCATTACTCTTGTATGTAAGCAGAAATGCTGCATGACTAAGAGGGCTGCACAAGAGATTCATGTGTCTCTTGAAGGGTTACCTTTCTCACACAGGAGAGCTGGGTATGAATGGAGGTGGGGCAGAGTGGGCGATGAAAAGTTTGTGTTCTTCATGGTGTACCCTTCTGCTGATTTTGAGCTCTGTTATTTGATGTGTTCCATGGAATCTGAGTGCCCAAGGATGAGTGATATCTCAAAGACAGGGTGACAAGGTTGTAGCTGTTGGCTGGAATCACCGGAGCTTGCAGGGATCCCAGAGGCTGGAGGGGCAAATAGGCCTACTATTTTCTTATCTTGCCTGGCTGGTTCTCAAGAATTCCAGGGTGCAGAATGACCTTGGGATGCTGGAAGGGCCAGCAGCCCAGAGCTGGATGTCTAATGTTGAAAGAATCACAGTAGTTATGGGGAGAGCCAAGTCAGAGCCAGGGAAGACAAAGGAATGGGTTGGAATAGCTGTGGTTTGTGCCATGACAGTTTTAATACACTCATACTCACAAGGTGACATTTACTTTTTCTGCCTGGCTGGTGACAGCTCTCACCTTCTCTACCAGGCTGGACTTCTGAGAGGAAGAAACATTCCATTTAGCCTCACTCTTATCCCCCTGAACCATTTGATGCTTCAGAGGTAATAGCAATTAATGATGATTGTAACTGCTATGAGTCATTAATCCATCAATTAATAAATTAATCTCTTGCCTCATTCCACAAAGGATCTGAGGCAGGAGTTATTAGTAAGATTTATCATGGTAAGAAAGAGAAAATGATGATAGCATTGCAGGAAACCAAACGGTAATTGCAATCATGATTATAATAGCTGTAAGTTAGTAGATCGATGCCAAGTGCAATGACTATTTGAAGAAAGAATTCATGTTAATAGATCAATGGACAAAGAGCCTTAGAAAAGGGAATCTGTTGGTGAGCAGAGATTACATAGGTGGAAGGCTGTCAGGGACTAAGGCTGGTTGAAATGATGATGAAATTGTTTGGTTGAATGTTTGAGTTCTGGGCCGTGGGCTGGATGCTTGACATAATGCTATTCCATCTGACCCACATATCAGCCTGCATGCCTTCTATTTACAGATGGGGAAACTAAGGTGCCTCAAGAGTTGCAAGTCCATCAAGTCACCTTTGGCACCATGAACAACTTCTCACCATGTTGTCTTCTTTTCCCTCAGAGTCCCAAGTGTAAGGTTTAACTGGTATTCTCTCCATCCTTCTTGTGGCATGAATATGTGGTTACACCCCTGGGGAAGGCAGGGTCACCCAAGAACTTACGTGGCAACACCAGGAAAAATTACCTATCACATATGTACAACATTTCATTTTCTACAAGGGCCATTTACATTTATTACTATATTTGATAAATACAATGAACCGTGAGGGAGTGAATATTATTATCATCTCTATTTTATAGATGTGATCTTTATGATCAGGATGTTAAAGTGACTTTCCAAGTTTCCAAACCAGTAAGTGGAAGAGCTAAGAGAATGGGAAGACCATATGCTTTGGAGTCAGATCTGTTTAAGTCCCAACTCCATAACTTGCCAGCTGTGTTACCTTGAGCACTTTACTTACCCTCTCTGAGTCAAAGTTTCCCCATCTGTAAATGGAGATAATAACCTGCAGCTCACAGGGCTCTTGTAGGCATTAAACATCTCACCCAGAACTTGGCAGATGGTAGGTGCCTAATAAACGTTCATTCATTTCTCCCTCTCTTCCAACTCTAATATTACAGGGCTGACACAGAACAAACACTAGCTATGATGCTCAGAAAAACAGGGGAGAAAACTTACCAGCTCTAATGAGATCTTAAAAACATTCAACAATGGTGGCAAATTAACCAGACGTTGTGTCTGCTAGCAATATTCATGGTTCAAGTGAGATTTTGTGTAGTAAAGGGTCTATACTTCTACTTGCACAGAAAGTTGTAAGAGGGGGAAAAATAGCTCTTCTTTGGCTGCTTCTGCAAGGAACACTGAGACGATCTAATTAGCATGCCTGGTGTCTCCAAAATTGAATTCAACCTAAGAGTATGCTATTAAAGGCTCCCACATTAGACAGGAAAGTAATTTGAAATGACTGAGCTATCTGCACAAACACCTTAATGTTACTCTAATGGGCCCAGAAAAAGAATGACATCAAATACAGTTAAAAGGAATTTAAGTTTAATTGCTGCCTAATAACATTATTAGTACATTTTCCTAACCATAAAGCCATTTCACAGTCATGGATAAGATTTTGCAATTTGATAAATGATCAAGCACGGTGTGCTGCTGCAGGTCCTTATTTATTTTGTTATATTGTTCTCTTGCAGAGACAATAGCTTGGATGCCGACTAATTGCTGGTCTCTCAACACCTGGGCTCATTTGGGGTCATGGCCCTCGCTAAAAGCAGTCAAAGGACACAGTCTAGCTGTCCACTTGGCATCTGAAACAACATCCTTCATGGCAGAGGTTGAAGTTCCTTCTATTTATCAGTGAGCACTGGAGTGTGCTGACCTGGCAGGGTCACTGCTAGTCTATATGATGCCTTTGTGAAAGTTAGAAAAAGGAGCCTTTTATGGACCGTCAAATTAGAAAAAGGCATCCCTTTTAGGCAACAAGCTTTACAAGCAGAATGGGGACTGGATTTCAGCTCCCGTTTGTCTCTTCAGATTGGTGCTTTTGTCTAACACCCAAATTGCACTAACTTATATGGCAGTTCAGAAAAACGAGGTCCCTGTCACTAGAGGAACTGAAGCAGAGACAGGGTGACTGTCTGCTAGGAATGTGATGAAAGGGGCTTCTCACTGGATCGGAAACTGGACCGAGTGACAGGTATTTGTAGATTTTACATAATGGCTCACAGATATAAAGCGTTGTTCTTGTACAGAGATGAAGTGGCCAAGGTTAGAATTTAGGCCTCTGATTTTGAAACCCTTGCTCATTTAGCCTTACTGGGATGTCTTCTACAGCGCCCCATGGGATTCTGGCTTACAGGTGTGTTAGCCTCTCTCACACATGCCTATTCAAATGTGGTTTTAAAAGATTAGTGGACTTGGAGGTGAATGAATATCAGAAACAATAGTGTATGGAAACCGGTAGTCCCAGGGACAGGTATCAGGGAGCTTAAGAGTGTTAGAGACCCTCTCCATTTGGGAGACACAGGAGAGCAAATGTGAGACTCAAAGCAGAATATAGAATATAGTGTTTCCAGCACTTTCTGGAGACCCAAAGCAAATTACAAGTCACCAATTTTTTTTTTAGCTGTCATGGTTGGCTCATGGATAGAGCCATCACATTTCTCAGGCACCTCTTGAGGATTCTAATTTTATGCTGTTCAGCACAGCCTTGTCCTTCTATTCAAATGTAAGTAATTTAAAAATGCATATCTAAATTTGATTTTATTTAAAACAATTTTTATGAGTTATCATTATTTAAAAAAACCCACAAATGAGGAAAAGAAAAAAAAATTCATTGTCAGACCAGAAGTGTCATTTTAGCAAATACAATAGAAGTCAAGAGAGGGGAAGAGAGCTAAAATGTACTGAACATACTCTGTGCCAACTAGGTCTTGTCACTCTTCTCCCTGTAGAGATTAGAAAACTGAGGCCCAGGCCCAGTGAACTGGGGTCAGGTGGCTTCTACATGGAAGAATGAGGCTTTGATCCCTGGTCTGTGTGACCGCAATGCCTTGGACCTTTTTCCACTTTACATTTTATTCCCAGGAACAATCACTGTTATTCCAAACTTCCTCATTTTCTCCATCCTGCCAAACCCCTTGAGGTCTTATTCATTGCTAGGCTTTCTACCTGTCATAAAACTTTTGTAGGGGAGAAAGTTAAAGGTGGTTGGCTGCAAAGTTTAGTTGGAGAAATTGGATGGACGCTGCCTGCCACTGACTTCCTGCCATCAGCAGTGGAATCTACACTGTCAGAAAGGGCTCCCAGCTGTTTAATGCCGAGCTCCTAAAAGACTAAAGCACTACAGATGTAGAAATGACATATATTTCATCTCTTTGTAGTGGGAAAGCCATCTGGTGTAGCTTTCCTCCCCATGTGCTAGTGGCCTTTATATTCAATTGCGTAAAGAATTTAGTTGAAAGTTTTCTTAGATATGCCTGAAATCAGCCTTTGGACAGGAATCTTTTTCCTTCTGGAGTTCATGCCTGTAGGAGAGGTTCTGATCCCGGTGTCTTCAGACTGATGGCTACTTGAGGGACAGTGTGGAGCCATGTTTAGTTCTGACAACTAGTTCCTTGTCTAAGGCACACAGCCAGCTGGGGAAGGGGGTGATGAACAAATTGAAGGGAAGTTTATTTCACCAGGAAAGCTAGGCTCATATCTAAAGAAAGATGTATTCATTCATTCATACATTCAAAACATTTAATTAAGCCCTGCTGTGGACCAGGTGCTGGGGGTGAAAATCCAGAGATCAAAGAAAATCAAGACGTGTATTTTCTGCCTTTGAGTAGGTCACTTAATAGTGGAGATGAGAAGGCAAATTTATACAACTCATTTGTTCAACCATCCAATAATGAGTGTGTACCCTGTGTTACCTCCTTGACTTAAAGAAGACATAGTCCCTGTCCTCAGCAACTGTTCCATATATTAAGGCAGACAAATCATAATCACAGTGAAGCATAATAGATGTCAGGTCAGAGGTAAAAACAGGGTGCTATAGGAGTCACAGTAGAGGAGCTTCTACGTCAGAAGAAGCTTCTCTCAGAGAAGACTTCTTAGTGGAGGTAATGGTTCAGGATCTGAAGGAGCTAGCCCAATGAAAGGAGTAGGGGAATGGGCATTGCAAGCAGAAGGAACTGCAAGGGCAAAGACAAAGAAGGAGTCAAGAAAGAGCATGAAATATACATGGAGGAAGTTTTAGGAGCCCAGTATTGCCAAAGCAAAGGGTGTGTGTGTTTGCACAGGAAATAGGGAGGCATGATGAAGATGAAGGTAGAGAGGAAGGGCTAGATTACAAAGGGTTTTGTGTATTACACTGACAAATTTAAGTTTATCTTGGAATCTTTGAGAAACCGTTGAGAGATTTTAAATAAGGGATGTAGGGTGACTAACTCATCTTGGTTTGCCTGGGAATGTCCTGATTTTAAAACTGAAAAGTCCCACATCCTGGGAACCCCTGCTGTCCTGGACAAACTGGGATGGTTGGTCACCAATAGGGAGGGGCAGGGAAGATCACTGTGAGAGCCTCATGGAAGATGCAATGGAGGGGTCAGATGGGAGGTGTGCAGATCTGTAAAGAGTCTTCTGCATTAATTCAGGTAAGGGATGAAGAAACCATGTGTGAATCAAGGTTGTTAGCAGTGAGGATGAAGAGAAGACAATGAATATGAAATAGGAAGTAGAGACAAATACATTTCAATACTTTTTTACTTAAGGGAGGAGAAGGAGAAAGGACAGAGTCTGAATTCCTGTTTTCTGGCTTGCCGATCAATTGGCATCATAAAGGAGATTTTTTTTAAAAAAAGTGCTACTGCTGGAAGTGCAGAAGAGGAAAGCAGACTTATACCTATTACACTCCTTTTATGACTAGGCATCAATCTGGGTGCTTTCTATAAAGTATCTCATTTAATCCACATGACAACAATAACATAGGAGAGTATTAATTCTCCTTCATTTAGATGAGCAAACTGTGGCTCAGAGAGCCTAAGTAACTTGCCTAAGGTCACACAACACTGGCAGTCCCAGTCAGATATGTCTTATCCAAGGCCTCTGATCTTTCAACCCCCATCTTCAGTACACCCCTACTTCAAGCAGGACAGAGGAAATGGCAATTGAACTGGCCTTTGCTGGAAGATTTTATCCAAATGGATGGGGGAGAAAAGGGAATAGCATGTGCCAGCATCCAAGGGCATGAATGAGTATGGAGTGTTCTTGAAAATCACAGGAAGGACTTTGTCTCTGTCTCCTTAGGACAATAAATAAATACATACGCATGTCAGAGTTAATTATTCTTGACCCTTTTATGTGGAACATCTGCAATGATGGCGAAATGCTGTGTCATAGCTTAACTCACTCAATGGATTTTAATTGCTCAAGTAAGATAAACAAAAATAAACTGAACGATGCTTTCTTTATGCTTTCCAATCTGTGTGCAAATCCCAATGGCTTGCCAATATTTCCCAATACAGAGCTGACTGAGTCGTGGTGCAATGAACTGAAAAAAGGAGATCAGTGGGAATAGAGACCACCACACCCTGAATTTTGTTTTCCTTTCCGGTATTCTTTTGTTTAAAGACAATGAACTGGTACAAAAGTGCTGCACTCTTGTAGATGTAATTAAAATGGAAGTGGCTTCCCTCTTTCTCAGTGATTCAAGTCATTGAAATTAATCATCATTGGGCCAGTCTAAGAGGCTGCCATGGTCTCAATAGGAAACGTTATCTCAAGGTGTCTGCTGCAGCAGCTGCAATTAAAATCTATTGAGCAATGAGATAAAATGAATCAGACACTTACTACAATAGCAGAGGCACTGGATAAATGAAGGAAGTGTAATTAACAGATAACTTGAAACGGGGCTGGGGGCTTCATGTAGATTGACACTTCAGTGCTTTTTACAGGAACCATCTGACGGTGAAAAATTACCAGCTCTAGCCATAATTTATTTAGGCATTTATCGTATTTATTACCAACTGCTTGTATATGATGGTTTAGTCTCAGAAACATCTATTCTCATTTCCTTGCAGAGTATGTAACAATTTAGCCCAAGGGATAAAAAAAGGCAGGCTGATTTCTTTTGTTTTCCCATCTGGTGAGTGGGGGTAGGCACTGGTTGAAAACTGAGACCAAGTTTGTGTAGAATTCTGTGTTGTTTGTGACTTCTAAACATTCATTAAATTGAATAACTGTGTGTAGAATACAATAATCTGTGAGAGCAAATGACTCTTCGCAGTTACTTGAGAGCAAAGAGTGTGTGTGTGTGTGTGTGTGTGTGTGTACATGTGCACAAGTGTTTTATGAGAGTCAAGTCAAGAGAATCAGAGAATCTTGGACTTGATAAACTTCATGTGACAAGTACCTTGAACGGGAATAAGAAATAAGTTCTTCAATCTCTGAAATACTTTTGGAATTCTTACTGTAAGGCCAGTCGCCTCGCCAGGAGCTCGGACACCCCCCCCCCCGCCTCCGGCTCCGCCCCAGAAACCACATCACCACTCCACGCCCACTTCTGCACTCAGCACGCAAATCTGTACTCAGCACTGGCCTCTGCACTCAGCACCTAGCCAACCATTGAAAAACCCCGCCAAAATTTAAAAGAAGCCCCGCCGGAACCTGCCCAATAGCATTTTGCCCCGTCCAGGTCCCAATCCCCCTGGGTGGCCCACTCACTGGAAATCCCGCCTACCTGCCAATGGCAGCTTGCCCCTGCCCATGTCCTGCTTCCCCACAACCAATCAAAACGCCCCCACTCCCTATAAAACCCCACGGCCAAGAGGAGTCAAGTGAGACTTCTCCGGCACCTCCTGTGGGACCACAGAACCTCACCCAGGAGCCAATTAAATTTCTTTATCTCAATAACTGGCCTCAGTTGCCTCATTTGAACCTCGCTTGCTTCATTTAAACCTTACACTTACCTGTGCAAGGGAAACTGCCTTTGCAAAATTATGACTGAGTCAGTGAAACTTAATTAGACAGATCTAACTTAATTGACTCTATCTTACTTCTAACCTCCAAGCTGTCCTTGTTCATTTCTGGGTGTAGGCTGAACTAACTTTGGGAGAAACTTAGCTTATAGTCTATTGTTTAAACAAAGACGATAATAGCCCTTTCCCAAAGCAGACCTTTTTCTTGCCTGGGGACTAGATTGCCTTTGTAGGACTAACATTAGCCACAAGATTAGAAATTATGGTTTAGGAGTCATGCAGCTAGAGGCTACAAGATTCTGACCCTCTCTAAACTGCTCCTAAGATCAGTGCTGGAGATATTTTGCAGATCCTATACTTGATGGATCAGCTGGCTCCACTTAGATCAATAAACTGGCTCTTCTGATCTTGTGGCCCCCACCCAGGAACTGACTCAGCACAAGAAGACAGCTCTGACTCTCTCTGATTTAATCTCTGACAGTCAGCACTCCTGGCTCACTGGCTTCCCCCACCCACCAAGTTATCATTAAAAACTCTGCTCCCCAAATGATCGGGGAGACTGATTTGAGCAATAATAAAACTCTGGTCTCCTGCACAGCTGGCTCTGTATGAATTACGCTTTCTCTGTTGCAATTCCCCTGTCTTGAATAATTGGCTCTGTCTAGGCAGCGGGCAAGGTGAACCCCTCAGGTGGTTACAAATCTGGGGGCTCATCTGGAATTGCCCTTGTGGCTACCTGCTCATGGTTCGGTGGCACCCCCTTCAGGAATGGATCCAGAAGCCAGCTCAAGTGGCCGTTAGTTCTCTTGGAATGGGGGCTTACTCTGGTACTCCCTCTACTGGTGGGGTACTGCCTATCCAATGTGCATGGATTTAGTTGCAATAAAGAAATAGTACTGGGGAGACGTTCCTTAACTGTAGCCCTATCACAGGGTGTCTGTCTGTAGCCCCATTGCAGGGTGTCTGGACTGGTATCGCTGCCAGTGCCTCCTTCCCTCTCCTGACTGGTTCTGTAGCCCTATGGTGGGGTGTTTGTAGCCTCATTGTGGGCTGTCTGTTCGGCTCTCGGGGGGGGTCTCAGTTGGCTCTTTCTAACTAGCAGGAAGAGTCCTGGTTTGGGAGACTTCTCAATCAGAAAGATTTCGAGGACATTTCTCAGATGGAGAATAGGAGGATAGTTTGGAAGGGATACTCTTGGAGTTCTTGGTTAGGATCTGGTCTGGAAGGCCTTCTGTCAGTCTTGTCTTTGCGTGTGTTTATCTATGTGGAAGGGATCTCAGAGGGGTTGCTGATGGAAGTCCAGCAGGCTTAACTCAGAGAATCCTCCTTGTCTGGTCACATTTGATGAGCCCTAAAGAAGGCTCAACAGGCCTGTCTCAGGGTGACTATCTGCTCTTTGCCTTTCCCAGAGACCCCATTGTGAATTACCATTTGGAGGTCATTCATCCCCACCTGGAGTGGATCAAAGATAACAGGGACCAACAGGAAAAAGTTTGAGCTTTACCAGGCTGATAGTGGGTGCTGAAAGAGGTGACTAATGTCTGTTTTGTTTTGTGTGTTTTGCTGGGATGGAAAATGTTAATTTGGTTCCCCATGCAGGCCACTGGGCAACATCTTGCAAATTAAGAATCTTGCCTATGGTTCTGTAAAACAGTAAAGGGTAATTTTCTCTTGCAAAATGGCTTGAATCCCCCAGCTATGGCACAAGTGAGCAGGGTTCCCAGAAGCCACTTGGTTCTTCTGGAAGCTGCAGAGAAAGGGAACCCAGAAACCTGGTATGCCAGCAAAAAGGGTAAGAAATTCTTACCATCCAAGTTTCTGGTCTCTTTCTCTCTCTCTTTCTCTGTTTGGGTAAAACAGTGAACTATTGGTCTCCTCTGTAAGGATTTGATTAATAGAAAAAAGGATTGGTGAGACTAGTCTTAAGCTATAGCAAATCTAGTGTACTTTGTGCTAAGAATTTGTCTTTCTGTGTTCTGTAATGGAGAGAGGGCTATCACAGTATAGAATGTGGGTTTAGGACCCCTATAAGCCTGCTTTTCAAGCCAGCTTGGTTACAGGTCCCTGAAACCAATACTGTATGAAATTTCTCTACCTTGTTTTGTGTCCTTAAGAGCTTAACTTAGGGACCATGTGGGGATACTTTGTTTTGGTTTCCACCATCCAGGAAACAGGAATTTTGGGGTTCATGTCATAGTTAGTCCTAAAAATTTTCCTTGAGCAGTTACAAGCCTTGCAAGTTTGAAATTGGCTTCTCTAGGCTCTTTCTGGGAAAAGAAACAGAAACTGCTCAATGCTGTATAGCTCAGTAGCTAAGGCTCTATCTTTGACAGTGGTGGCCTCAGTTTGATTGCTGGCTTCTGGAATGATTCCTTTCTGGTTTGTTATTTGTGTAACTTTACCATTTATTGAGGTTTTTTTCCTTCATAGATAGCTTCTGATTTCCTCTCTTGGATTTTCCTTTCTCTGAACTACCTTGTGGAGATTCTAATTCCTGTACAAAAGAAATTGCTTACCAAGTCTTTGAAGCACCCGGGAGATTACCTTTGGTAAAAGTTTAGAAGCTAGAAATACTGGCTACTTGGCATGGCTAAAGTCAGGGAATAAGAGATTTGAAAGGATCTCTTTTTTAAAGAGCACTGTGATTAAAAAGTCAGCTTAATTAAAAATGGAGAAACAAGCTACAGATATATTTAAAAAGTCTTTATGTTTTTCTCTTCTTGGAACTTGCTTTTCTGGAAAAAAGTTTTTTCTTCTTAGTCGACTGAATTGTTTTTCTCCATTTTTTTGTCTTGCCACTCTTAATGCACATATTAGAGGCCCTAAAATAACTTCTGGTAGCCTGGGACTCATTGGGAAAACAGAGGAGGTGCCACAGACCCCATTTTGGGGAAAAACCCTCTGTTTTCCTTATGAAACCCAAGGAATTAAAAGCAGATAAATCTCTCTCAAAATCAAAGGCTTTGTTCACACTGTATTGTATTATCTGATGGTTTTGAGTTTTGGGAGTATCAGAAAATACTTTGCATTATGATAACTAGGTAGGAAACATACTTTAAGGGATGACTAATAGTAGTTAGGGAGGGATACTTGACTCTTTGCACGCTTGGATCAGAGAAGCATGCTCTTGCCACCTGTAAGATAAGGAAACATCCCTACCCCGAACTGGGAGATGAGATTCGCATGAGAAATGGGCCGATTACAAAGTGGGCTGATAGGCTTTGAGTTGCCTTGCAATGAAATACAGGGTGGAGGTAGTGCTCTGTCTTCTCTCATAGTATTTTCCTCCTTTTGGGGATCCAGGATCCAGTATAAAATGGCACCCTTAATTTTGGGGATCTGTCTTTGCCTTCAGCTGCTTATTTGTTGCTTATTTGTCCCTAGAAATAAATGCATGCTTTCCTGGCCCTGTTCCTTCAAGGGCTCCATCCTGAAGCCAGTAATCCAATTAAGAAACTGGTAAATGAAAAATCTTACAAGTGTTGAATCTTCTGTCTATCTGTGTTTATATGTGTTGTATGTTTACATATAAAAGAGCTCTGGGAGGCAGAGGTTGCAGTGAGCCAAGATTGCGCCACTGCACTCCAGCCTGGGTAACAGACTCTGTCTCAAAAAAAAAAAAAAAAAAAAAAAAAAAGCTCTGATTAATTGGCTTAGAAAAATAAGCACTTAAATCAAATATTTTGTCAGAAAAAAATAGAAATTTTAATGCCTTTTTGTTCATGTGACTTTAGTAATCTTTTGGAAATATTAGCAATAAAGACAGTTTTAAAGATTATTGGTAAAATAAAATGTCTTGAAAATGCAGACATTTGGTCTAAATTAAGGTTAGATACCAGATTTGCTAAATGCTTTAAGGTCAAACTGTTTCTCTGACTTTTGAAAACTGATTTACCTACTTTGGAGCATTAGATTATAGATAAGGCCTGGGAATCAGTAATAATATGTTATCAGTAATAATTATTATGGTAATAGACTGTGTGCCATGGAAGTAACATATTTCCTTGTCAATTGTGTCTTTAACTGTGGCTGCCCTAAAATGTTTTTGTCATTCATAGACACTTGTTGTCTTGTTTTGGTCCTTTTTAAAAGATGGCTTTATAATCAGCTATAAAATTCAACAGGTGCTCTTAAATGCAGGATTCTGATTAATAACGCTGGAGATTGTGATATCAGAACAGACAAAAATCTTTAAATAGAAGAGTGAATGGTATTTGGTTTACTTTGGATTTTATTTGTATAAATGTTATTCGTGTGTGTTCCAAAATTATAGGAAACTTCTATAATGTTGATATAATTTAGTGTACATTATTAATTATAATTGTTATGTAAAATTGTTGTATGCTACAGAAGTAACCAAAATTCTTAGTCAATTGTAGCTTTAATAGTGGCTATAGACTTTTGTCATCCACAGACATTTTGTCTTGGTTTGGTCCTTTTTAAAAGGCAGTTTATAATTAGATATAGAACTCTAAGTGCAGGTCTCAGATAACTTTAAAAATTGTGCTATTGAAATAGAGGAAAAAACCCAACTTCTAGGACTCTCATGGAGACTTAATGTGTTAAACATTGCTAAACCTTTTGTTTTCAGAGTCAAGAGGACTTATTTCTTTAGAGCTATTTGCAACTTTTCACAAGTGAGTAAAATATACTCCTATGAACAAAATTTGGATCATATTTGTTCTTCTCCACCTGATTTCCCCAGAATTTGGAAACTATTTGTGAATATTCTCAATTTATGGCAGTATAGTTAATTGCATAAGTGCAGTAAGAATCTGTTTTCTTTTGTTACAGGACACAATTGGATAAATAGGTTATTTTACCAAGGCTTTGATTGGAATGGCATGCTTCTTTTAAAGAATCTAAGTTAACTTATAAAGCCAATTAAAGCCCGTTCGGGAATCTGGCCTCATACCTTGTCCACTCAGAGTCCCTGTACAAGTTATCTTGACCTCAAGAGGAGAGGAATTTGCCCAACTTATAGGTATTTGAGGGTACAAATTCATGGCTGGGTTCAGCTTTTAAAACGTCTTATCTGAGATTCTTCATGGAATGGAGTTCTATCAAAGCCAATTAAAAAAGCCTAAGTCAAAAATAATTATTCTTGCTTCGCTTTATACAAATAATCAGGCCAAGTACAGTAAGACTAAAGTTTATTTTGTAAACAAATCAGTTCTATCATGATTTGTTTTTAATAAAGATGGGGACTGAAAAGAGAAAAAGTATGCTTCAAATGAAAAACTATGGTACACTGTTAGCTGTTCTTGAGGGTTTTTTTTTTTTTCCTGCAGTTTAGACTAAATTCTAAATTCTTTGTGGGTTAGAAGTCCTTAAACTGATGCTTTCAAATCTTTGCTTTTAAAATTGGGAATTGTACTCCTCATCCTCGGACTCATTATTTATCTTACAGTAGGCTGTTCACTTAAACACTGTAGTAAAATTATATATGAGAGCACTAATGTTTTTGCCGTGCAAGCCTTGGAAGTCCAGCTAGGCCTGCATGAGTAGTACATTCAGACAGTTGCAAAGCGGTTCCACTCTTCTCACCTTGGTGTTTACTCCCATTCCCACTATGTCCCGTGTCAGCAGGAAGAAGTCGAAGTGATCAACGGCCTTTTCCCATCTTCATAGCCTACACTTTAAGATCGAGGTGTTATAAAACCCAAAATGTGGGATTAAAACCACCTTTACAAAATTATGACTGAGACAGTGAAACAGATTTAACCTAATTGCCTCCATCTGGCTTCTAACCTCCAAGCTGTCCTTGTTCATTCCTGGGTGTAGGCTGAATTAACTTTGGGAGAAATTTAGTTTATAGTTGAAATGAAGATGGTAACAGTTCTTTCTCAAAGCAGACCTCATTTTGCCTGGGACTAGATTGTCTTTGTAGGACTAACATTAGCCACAAGATTAGAAATTATGGTTTAGGAGTCATGTAGCTAGAGGCTACAAGTTTCTGACCTTCTGTAAGCTGCTCCTAAGATCAGTGCTGGAGATATTTTTCAGACCCTGCACTTGATGGATCAGCTGGTCCTATCCAGATCAATAAACTGGTTCATCTGATCTTGTGGCCCCCATCCAGGAACTGACTCAGCACAAGAAGACAACTCTGACTCCCTCTGATTTTATCTCTGACCAATCACCACTCCTGACTCACTGGCTTCCCCCTACCCACCAAGTTATCCTTAAAAACTCTGCTCCCTGAATGCTCTGGGAGACTGATTTGAGCAATAATAAAACTCCAGTCTCCCGCACAGTCGTCTCCACATCAATTATTCTTTCTCTGTTGTAATTGCCCTATCTTGATGAATCGGCTCTGTCTAGGTAGTGGGGCAAAAGAACTCCTTAGGCGGTTACACCAGTTAGGATTAGGTTTGACTGCACATAACTGAGAAGCCTCAAATATCATAGCTTAAAACAGGTTTATTTTTGTCTTATGTAAAAAATTTTGTAGGCACACAGTCCAGAGGACAAAGAGGGGCATGCTCCCTCTGGTTAAAGGCTCTTTCAGGAAATTGCACACATGATTTTTCTTACACCTTATTGGTCAGAACTTAGTTTCACAGCTATGGCTAACTCGAGAGAATCATTAAATTATGTTTAATGGTTAACAGTGCCTAAGGCTGTGGCTCTTTTGTCTTGTCCACTCAACCTTATTTGTACCCGGCAAAATTGTAGTTTTTATTCTGGGTGGCCATGTACCCAGCTGACAGTGGGCATCCTGATGTCAAAAGGAGTGGGAGAATTGATGCTGGGATACATGTTAGATGCACTTGATAGTGGAAACTTAAACTTATCCATGGACTTTCTCTGAGTTTCTGGCATTTCAGCACAGCCAGTAAATCTGTCTTGGATATGCTTGGATAGGCTATTTGGATAAACAAATCTTTTCACATTTAATGGTTAACGGTGGCTCAAGCTGTGGCTTGTTTGCCTTGTCCACTCAACCTCATTTGTGCCAGGCAAAAATACTGAGCATTTTAACAGTTTTTTCCAGAAGTCATGATACATAGCTCTAAATAGTGACCATCAGGTAATGCTCAGAGGGGTCATTACTGCTGTTGTATGTGGGAGCCAAAGTTCTTAGAAAATATGTGCTTCCCAGTTTGAAGAGCTTTAGAGCACAAGCCTCCACTATAAACAAGGGGACATCTGTGCTGGGAAAAGAAGCCTTTATGAGTGTGGGGTAACCAGGGCTGTTGCTAAAGGGCGAGAGGGAATTGGAGAGCCTTTCTCTCAGGAATCAATATGGAGGAGAGCAGTCCAAGGGAGCATTTCGTTCCCACCACAGCACAGGTGTGAAGAATGGTATCTCAGGAACCAGAATTCAAGAATGTAGCAAGTCTCTGGAAACTTTGTCATTTTTCTGCATGTATATTTCTCTCACCCCATGTTTCCATAGTGATGACAGAAAATTCTTAAATCACAAGGAGCTCATATAAGTATCCTCAGAGTCAATGAAAGAGGGAATGAAGGATGCCTGAACTCAGCCCTTTGCCAGGTTTCAGGGGAGAATTTGTGGGACTAGAAAAAGTCATCACTTCCTGAAAGAAGGCAAAGTGGGCTGAGTTTAGGGAGGCTGACTGGAGAAATAAAAGGAGAATGGCAGGGTGGGGAGCTGGCCCCAGCCTGAGAGGCGGCAGACCACCACCAGCCCCCAAGTTCTATGACAAGGGATGCACTTTCTGTGTGGTACACGTGTAAGTTGTAGATGCTCATGACCTGCACTTGAATTCTGCACCTATCATTACTTCCTATGAGCCTGTGTGTAAGTCATTTCACTCCACTGAGTCTCCATTTCCTCAAGTATAAAATGAGAATAATAACAGCCCCACTTCAAAGGGTTCTGAAGATTCACTGAGATGATTCATGTAAAGTGTTTAGAAGTCTGGTAGTTGGTAACACACAAAAAGTGCACTGTTATGACTATTAAACTTAGGCAATCTGTGATATTTAGATTGGAAGAAACTATTTCCAATCATTCTGAAATCGTGCCAATGAATGTGAGGATAAGATGAGTGGTGGCAAGGACAGTGACTTCAGAAAGATGTAGATTCAACCCAAGATTAAGCAAAATAACTATATTCAAAATAACTGTATTGCAGAAGTTCTTTTGACTAATCAACACTTAACCTCTTTTCAGGACCAGCCAGTGCCTGGCACTCCCTCTGTAGTATTATAAATACTGACAGAGACCGTGGCATGCAGATGCTTCAGCTGGGTGCCCGTTCTCTGCTGTGGCAGCACACTTCTGCTTGTGCAGTAAACTAGCATGTTTTACAAAAGTAAGTTGTGTTTGTTCTCAAACCTCCTTATACCAGTTATTCTGACATTGTACTTACATAATTTAGTTAAATCTTTTGAACTTGATGAGATACGGGTGAGAAAGGAAGGTGTTTTTTATGACTGCTCTGAAAGGACTCAACAGAGACAAGTTGCTGAAAATAGTGTATAATTAGGTGAGAGCAAGCTAACTGTAAAAGATTGAAAAAAGTTGTAAAAATTCGGAGTTCTGTGCTCAGATGGCTTTGCAAGTATCTTTAAGTACTAGATTCATTTTCAAGAAGCCTAAACTGGAAATCAGGCATGATAAATTATTGGCAAGATTTATATTTCTGATTGAAAGTACACTTATCTAAGTTAAACTATTTGACATATCCATGTATTAATTTTTATAATTCCCTGCTTTCACACATTCACACATTCTTCTTTAGATTATAGTAATCAACTACTGCTCCCATTTGAATTGGAATGGAGGGCATCTATCAAACTAGACCTTCCTATATATACATTGGTTGGCATTTCCCCTCTCTCTCTCCATATATATGGATATACATTGGTTAATACTCATATTTCATTTTATATTTTCAAGAAAACCTTCATTTTTAAATTTTAATTTGTCTTTTTTTTTTTTTTTGAGACAGTCTTACTTTTTTGCCCAGGCCGGATCTTGGCTCACCGCAACCTCCACCTCCTGGATTCAAGTGATTCTTGTGCCTCAGCCACCCGAGTAGCTGGGATTACAGGTGCTTGCCACCATGTCCAGCCAGTTTTTTTGTAGTTTTAGTAGAGATGGGGTTTCTCCATGTTGGCCAGGCTGGTTTCAAACTCCTGTCCTCATGTGACCCGCCCCACCTCGGCCTCCCAAAATGCTGGGATTACAGGTGTGAGCCATCACACCTGGCCTGGAAAACTTTCATTATTTGAATATACAGATAGTCCCCACCTTATGATGGTTCAGCATACAATTTTTGACTTTATGATGGTGTAAAAGCAATACCCATTCAGTGGGAACTGTACTCTGAGTACACATACAATCACTCTATTTTTCACTTTCAATATAGTATTCAATAAATGATATAAGATATTCAACAGTTATTTCAAAATAGGCTTTGTGTTTGATAATTTTGCTCAACTGTGAGTTAATATAAGTGTTCTAGCTGGGTGCAGTAGCTCAGCCTGTAATCTCAGCACTTTGAGAGGCAGAGGTGGGTGGATCATCTGAGGTCAGGAGTTTGAGACCAGCCTGGCCAACATGCAGAAAGCCTGTTTCTACTAAAAATACAAAAATTAACTGGGTGGAATGATGTGCACTTGTAGTCCCAGCTACTCGGGAGGCTGAGGCAGGAGAATCACTTGAACCTGGGAAGTGGAGGCTGCAGTGAGCTGAGATTCCACCAGTGTACTCCAGCCTGAGCAACAGAGCAAGACTCCATCTCAAAAAAAAAAAAAAAAAAAGTATATATATATATATATGTATAATATAAGTGTTCTGAGCACATATGTGGTAGGTTAATCTGAGCTATAATGTTCAGTAGCTTAGGTATATTAAGTGTATTTTTGATTTAATAAAATTTTCAACTTTTATCAGTTGTAACTGATAAAACATCCTGAGTTTATCAGGATATAACCTCACTGTAAGTCAAGGAGCATCTGTAATCTTTCTCTTTTATAAAAAAAATTTTGTGGCTATATAGTAGGTATATATATTTATGAGGTATATGAGATGCTTTGGGACAGGCATGCAATGTAAAACAAGCACATTATGGGGAATGGGGTATCCATTCCCTCAAAGCATTTATCCTTTGAGTTACAAACAATCCAATTATACTCTTTAAGTTATTTAAAAAGGTACAATTAAGTTATTATTGAGTATAGTCACCTATTGTGCTATCAAATAGGAGGTCTTATTCATTCATTCTACTTTTTTGTACCTGTTAACCATCCCCATCCCCCCACCCCACCACTATCCTTCCCAGCCTCTGGTAATCATCCTTCTACCCTCTAAGTCCAGGAGTTCAATTGTTTTGATTTTTAGATCTCACAAATATGTGAGAACATGTGATGTTTGTCTTTCTGTGCCTGGCTTATTTCACTTAACATAATGATCTCCAGATCCACCCATGTTGTTGCAAATGACTGGATCTCATTCTTCTTATGGCTGAATAGTACTACATTGTGTATATATACCATATTTTCTTTATCCATTCATCTGTTGATGGACACTTAGGTTGCTTCCAAATTGTGGCTATTGTGAACAGTGCTGTAACAAACATAGGAGTGAGGGTATGTTTTTAATATACTGATTTCCTTTCTTTTGGGTATATCCTCAACAATGGGATTGCTGGATCATATAGTAGCCCTATTTTTAGTTTTTTGAGGAACCTCCAAACTGTCCTCTATAGTGGTTGTACTAATTTATATTCCCACCAACAGTGTACGAGGGTTCCCTTTTCTCTACATCCTCCCTAGCATTTTTTATTGCCTGTCTTTTGGATATAAGCCATTTTAACTTGGGTGAGATAATATCTCATTGTAGTTTTGATTTGCATTTCTCTGATGATCATGATGTTGAGCACCTTTCTGTCATTCCTTTCCAAAGGCATCAAGGAAATCTTTAATAATGACTGTTTTACATCTAATAGCTCAAAAATGGAAAAAAGTGGCATCAATTCATGACATCTTAGAGGTAAGACTCAATTAGAGTCCTACTAATTAGTGTAAGTAGTTAATTATGTTAAAGCCATAGAGTTTTTTTCTTTCAGTCTTAAGAGTAGCAGAATTTTATCAAGGCACTCACATAGAAGGAAATGACACTTGATGTAATACTGTATTTCCTGATATAAATTAAGACTAGAAAAAAATAGTAAGAGATATTACTTAAGAGGAAAGGTTTCAACAATTGCAGATAGACATACAGTTCTCCACACCTAGCATACTAGAATTGATACCAGAAAGTGAGATTGGGCTGGAGACACAAATCAGAATTGAAAGAATGCAAGAGAAAGACCTGCATGTAGGAGAGACAGAACCCAAATACTTAAAGAAGAGATACTAGTTTTACCTTAAACACTGATGAACTAGCTTACGTCAGATCAACAACTTCCCAAGAACAACTATAAAAAATGAATAAAATGAAACAAAATAACTTGGTTTAAAGTATTGGAAAGGTCTCAATGCAGCCAGGACTTGAAGGCCAAGATCCTGGAGAGAAGGGAAATGCATGGAGGTGAGTCAAATATTCCAAACTGCTTTTTCCCTTTAGGCTCTGGCCTTTTCACCAGCCACACAAGGCTAAGAGGCTGAAAAATGAATACAGCTTTCATCAGTCTCACAGGACTGGGGAGAGAGTATGACTTGAGCTAGGATTCTGAAGAGAAAGGAAAGACAGAGCAGTGAGCCTGATGTTTGGTACTGCTATTTCTTCTGAGGCAGTTGCTAATTTATAAGAGTCATGGTGAAAGAAGTTTGCAACTCTGGGTAGAAATTAGTGGCTAAGAGATTAAACAGAGCTTTTGGCTGTCTCAGATTTGGGGAAGATTAAAATTGGAAGTTGGAAACCTTAAGGAAGAGACACACTGGTAAGGACCCTAGGCTTTAAGTGAGGAACCCTGAAGAGCTACACCCATGGAAGAAGAGTGAACCATAAGTAAAACAGTAATTTTTCATAAGTAAAACTGTAATTTTTCGTACACATGTCTGGCATTTAATAGAAAATGATGAGAAATATCAGGAAACTGAATCAAGGGAATAACAAACAATAGAAATAGACCTACCAATGATCTGGATATTATAGTTACCAGACCTGGACTTAAAAACTGTAATTAATATGTTCAAGGAAATTGAAATCTAGATGGAGAATTTTAGCAACAAACTGGAGTTTCTAAAAAAAAGAATCAAATGAAAATTCTAGAACTAATATTAATAAATATGATAACTAGAATTACGAACTAACAAGTTTAATAGCATTTCAGACTAACAGAGGAGAGGATTAGGAAATATCCAAACTAAAGTATGGAGAGAAAAGTGATAAAGAACATAGAAAAAAAAGCATAAGAAACATATGGAAAATGATGATAAAGTTGACCATATATATAATTAAGGTTCCAGAAGGAAAGGAGAGAGAATTTTGGGGGCAGAACCAATGTTTGAAGAAATAATGGCCAGAATTTTCCAAAACTGACAAAAGATACAAAGACATGGATGCATGAAGTGCTACAAACCTCAAAAACAATAAATACAAATAAAATCATGCCTACCTATATAATAAAACTGCTGAAAATCAGAGATAAAGACAAAATCTTAAAAGCAGCTATGAAAAAAAGACATTGTTTTCAAACAAGCGAAAAAAAGACATTGTTTTCAAACAAGCAACTGTAAGACTGACAGATGACTTCTCAATAAAAATCATGGAAGCCACAGACAGACAAATGATGCCTTAAAAATACTGAATGAAAGTAAGTGGAAACTTATTTAAAAATATTCTTCAAAAATAAAGGCAAAATAAAGATATTTTCAGATAAACAAAAACTGAGAATTGTCTGCAAATTATCCCTAAAAAATGCTGGAGGAGTTTTTCAGGTAGAAGGAAATGACCTCCGAAGGAAAATGGACATAAAAAAGGAAGAACAACAGAAAGAGTAAATATATGGGTAAAGCCAAATGAATTTTGACTAGGCAAAGCAATACTAATAATATGCTGTGGGGTTAAAATTATATAAAATTTCATTATTTGGTAACAATAATACTTAAGGTGGTAGTGGGCTGACATAGTTTGGCTCTGTGTTCTCAACTAAATCTCATGTTGAATTGTAATCCTCAGTGTTGGTGAAGGAGTCTGGTCAGAGGTGACTGAATCCTGGAAGCAGACTTCCCCATTGCTGTTCTCATAATAGTGGGTGAGTGCTCAGAGATTTGATTCTTTAAAAGTGTGTGGTACCTCCACACTCTCTCTCTTCCTCCTGCTCCAGCCATATAGGACATATCAGTTTTCCCTTCACCTTCTGCCATAATTGTAAATTTCCTGAGGCCTTCCTAGCCATGCTTCCTGTATAGCCGGTGGAATTGTGAACCAATGAAACCTCTTTTTTCTATAAATTACCCAGTCTCATGTAGTTCTTTATAGCAATGTGAGAATGGACGAATACAGAAAATTGGTACCAGGAGTGGGGCATTGCTACAAAGATACTTGAAAATGTGGAAGTGACCTTATAACTGCATAATGGGCAGAGGTTGGAACAATTTGGAGGGCTCAGAAGACGATAGGAACATGAGAAAAAGTTTGGAACTTTCCAGAAACTTGTCAAATGGTTGTGACCAAAATACTGAAGTGATATGGACAGTGAAGTCCAGGCTGAGGTCTCAGATGGAGATGAGGAACTTACTGGGAGATAGAGTAAAGGTCACTCTTGCTGTGCCTTAGCAAAGAGACCGGTGGCATTGTGTCCCTGCTCTAGATATCTGTGGAACTTTCAACTTGAGAGTGATGATTTAGGGTATTTGGTGGAAGAAATTTCTAAGTAGCAAAGCATTCAAGATGTGGTCTGGATGTTTCTAAAAGCCCACACTAACTTGCATAAACCAAGAAATCACCTGACACTGAAACTTATATTTAAAAGGGAAGCAGAGCACAAAAGTTTTGGAAAATTTGCAGCTTGGCCATGTGGTAGGAAAAACCTCCCATTTTCAGGGGAGGAATTCAGGCCTGCTGCAGAAATTTGCTTAAGTAAAGAGAAGCCAAATGTTAATAGCCAAGACAATGGGAAAAATGCCTGGAAGGCATTTCAGAGAACTTTGCAGCAGCCTGTCCCATCACAGGCCCAGAGGCCTGGGAGGGAAAAATGGTTTTGTGAGCCAGGTGCAGGGACCCACTGCTCTGTGCAGCCCTGGGACATGCCCTGTGTCCCAGCCACTCTAATTCCAGACATGGCTAAGCGGGGCCTAAATATGTCTCAGGACACTGCTCCAGAGGGGGCAAGGTGGAAGCTGCCAATGCTTCCACATGGTGTTATGCCTGTGGGTGTGCAGTTGGCAAGAGATAAGGCAGACATATATTCCAGAGGATGTATGGAAACACCTGGATTCCTGGCATAAGTCTGCTGCAGGCATGGAGCCCTCATGGAGAACCTCTACTAAGACAGTGCAGAGGGGAAATGTGGGATTGGAGCCCCCACACAGTGTCCTAAGGCACTGCCTAGTGGAGCTCTGAGGAGAGGGTGACCATCCTCCAGACCCCAGAATGGTAGATATATCAACAGCTTGCACCATGTGCCTGGAAAAGCTGCATGCACTCAATGCTAGTCTGTGAAAGCAGCCATAGGGGCTGCACCCTGCCTAGCCACAGGGGTGGAGCTGCCCAAGGCCTTGAGAGCCCACTATTTGCATCAGTGTGGCCTAGATGTGAGACATGAAGTCAAAAGAAATTATTTTAGACTTTTGAGATTTAATCACTGCCCTGTTGGTTTTCTGACTTGCATGGGACCTGTGGCCCCTTTGTTTTGGCTAATTTCTCCCTTTTGGAACAGGAGCATTTACCCAATGCCTGTACCTTCATTGTGTCTTGGAATTAACTAACTTGTTTTTGAGTTTACATGCTCATAGGCAGAATGGACTTGCCTTGTCTCAAATGAGACTTGGGCATTTGAGTTAATGCTGGAATGAATTAAGACTTTGGGGGACAGTTTGGGAGACATGATTGTGTTTTAAAATGTGAAAAGGACATGAGATTTAGAAGGGGCCAGGGGCAGAGTAATATGGTTTGGCTCTGTGTCCCCACCTGAATCTCATGTTGAATTGTAATCCTCAATGTTGGAGGAGGGGTCTGGTGGGAAGTGATTGATCATGGGGGTGGACATTCCCCTTGCTGTTCTTGTGATAGTGAGTGAGTGCTCAGATATTTGGTTGTTTAAAGTGTGTGGCCCTCCCTGCTCTCTTCCTTTTGCTTCAGCCTTGTAGGACACGCTGGCTTCCCCTTCCCCTTCTGCCATGATTGTAAGCTTCCTGAGGTCTCCACAGCCATATTTCCCATACAGCCTGTGGAACCATGAGCCAATTACACCTATTTTCTTTATACATTACCCAGTCTCGGGTAGCTCTTTACAGCAATGTGAGAACAGACTAATACACAGGCTAAGGGGAATTAAAGTGTTCTAAGGTTTTTGCATTGTCCAAGAAGTAGCAAAAGTATATTAGATGCTAATATAATAGGATCTAATATGTAAAGGATATATGTTGTAAAAGAATGAAGATAGAATAAGAAGTAAAACTTACATCTGAATGGAAGTCAAAATAATAAAGCTCTAAACCAGGCAAATTACAAATACTGTAATTGTCTTAGGGCCCTAATTTAGAGTGCTTGGAGGTTAACTTCAGACTCGCTTCTTTGTGTAGTATATGTACTTGATATATATTTACTCAAATTTGGGGTCACTATGCATAGGATAAGTTCTGAATTATCACCATGTCCATTTAAGAAAGAATATCCCTTGGCCACTGATGTAGAGAAAACCCTCATCTCAAAAGACCCAACCATGCTTGCAGTCATGAATACAGATCATAAGCCGATAAACACATCCTTTATATTTGCATTGATTCTTGAATACATGCTGCAGGGAAGTCATTGCATTTTAAAGCATAAATTAATTTTGTTCCAGATAACATGAAAGTATCTGTGTTTCTTGTTTACATGTATGCACTTATGAAATCCTATAAAATGATTTGTCTCTATACCATATTACTGACAAGCAAATAGTCTCCCATTCTCTATTACCTATCAAGAAATGCCCAATAAGAATCAGATGTGTTTCCATGCATTTAAAAGCTATTTCAAAAAAGATTCCAGTTTCCCTGATGCTACCCCAGAGAGCTGCTCTCAAGGGCTGTAGCTATCAATGAACAGGCTGCCCATAACATACATGGATCAATGCCCTTTAGAAACAGCATTGGCTTGCTAGTTAATAAGCTTTTGATTTTCCTTACTCATTGATTAATGAAGCAGTTTTGCTTTTGAATAGGAAGATAAATTAAGAAGTACTGTAACTGGATTCTGTTGGGAAATAAGTTGTAGTTTGGAGAACTGGTGGTAGCTATGGAGACAAAGAAGGTAAAATGGCTAACTCTGCTAAAGGAGTCCTTCTGTCAGTGAACTGAGGTCTAAAGCATTCAACTCAATTCAGCAGACACTTCTCAATGCCTATGCGGCATATGTGAAGCCTCACTAGGGAGATCGAGGGGTGATTCCAGGGTGAATCCCAGCTCAGACTGACTCCTATTTTTGTTTTTAGAAGCAGACACCCATAATACAAAGAAGGAACTGGGCCAAATGGGGATATAAGATGGTCTGGAAAATTCAGGAGGCAGAAATGACATGCATTTAGAAGACAAGGAAAGGTATTCTGGCAAAGAGGGTATGGCAAGTTGAGTGGAATTCTGATGGATACAGATTGGGAGAGAAAGGTCTTCTAGGGATGGAAGCCTTATTGGCTTCATGATGCCAAAAGGACATATTATAATGTCGGGGTTGAATCTGAAGAGGCAGCAGACTCTCTCTCCATGAGATGGGGCTCCTATTTTATCTTTGATTTGTATGTTTCTGTGTTAAAGAAAAATTGCTATGCTTATATGATTATAGAACAATTGGAACTGTGATTTATAGCTTTATAATTTCTGTCACTAATTTCTTATGCTCTGACATTTCTTTCCTTCTCTGAGACAAAATTTTTAAGCTGTTGCATTGGGCATTATAACCCAGGGGGATGACATGTCTCCCACCCTGGGTCTTATTCATCTCTGTGCTGGGGTCTCTAGCACAGGGTCTCACTCAGAGCTTTGCATACAGTCCATGTTGATAATTATTTGTTGAATGAAAAAATATGTTGGTCTCTTCCCTGCTCAGAAACTCTCAATGGCTTCCCAATTCCTTTAGGTCTACTTGTAATCTCTGCATCTCTGCAGCCTGGTATTTACGTTTATTTATGAAAGGACCCAACCTCTGTTTGCAGGTGCACCCTGTACCACATTATGCAACTTTCATTCCAGGCAAGCTGAGTAGACTGCTCTTTTTTCTATGGGGGACATCTATGGGCTACAAGAACTTGTTTGCTTGGAGAATGCCAGGCTAACCCTTGAGAGAGCTTCAGGATAACAGAGCTTAAAAGCCACGTGGGCAGGAGGGGCATTCTGATCAGAGGTGGGAAATGAACAATGCATTCACATATGGCTCGGTGCAGAACAGATCTGCAGACCACATGCAACCGTGGCACGGATTCAGCTCTTGGAACAGCTACTATATGCAGCCAAAGGGCATACACTGGCTGCCTTCCTAATATGCCCAGTTAATAAGTCCATCCTCAAACACAGAAGAGGTAACAACAAAAACTGTTATCCCAGTCCTGATGGGGTCCAGTAAGAGGAAGACAAGGAAGGAGGTAATTGTAGCATTTACTGAGAATTCAGAAAATTGAATTCAATGTTGCTCATCATACCTACAATTTCCTAAGGCAAGGTTAGGCCCTACCTTGTGCTCCCTGTGCCCTGTATTTGACTTTCCTAGCCTTAGTGGCACTGTAATGGAATCACCTACTTTTCTTTTCACAAATGATTACCATTTCAGCATGTCATCAATATGAATGAAAACATCAATGAGACATTTTCTATTCTTTTAGTTTCACGGTCACCATGGGTCTTTTTATTCCACATTTTCTATTCTTTTTTCCTTTATTATTATTTTTAGTTGACACATAATTTTGTACATATTTATGGGGTATAGTGTGATATTTTGATACATGTATACAATGTATAATAATCAAAGGGTAATTTGCATGCATATCACCTCAAACATTTATTGTTTCTTTGTGTTGAAAACATTCAAAATCTGCTCTTCTAGCTATTTGAAAATATATAGTAAATTGTTGTTAATTAGTCACGCTATAGTGACATTGGAACTTATTCCTTCTATCTAGTTGCAATCTTGCATCCATTAACTAACCTCTCACCATACCCCCACTCCCAGCCTCTAGTAACCACTATTCTCTCTACTTCTATGAGATCAACTTTTTCAGCTCCTACATATGAATGAGAGCACATGATATTTATCTTTCCATGCCTGGCTTATTTCACTTAGCAAAATGTCAGCCAAACTCATCTCCATTGCCTCAAATGACAGCATTTCATTATTTTTAATGGCTAGATAGTATTCTATTGTGTATACACACCACTTTTTCTCTATTCATTGATTTCTTGATGGACACTTATGTTGATTCCATATCTTGGCTATTATGAATAATGCCTCAATAAATATGGGAGTGTAGCTGTCTCTTCAACATACTGGTATAATCACCTGTTTTTTTTTTTTTTTTTTTTTTTGAGATGGAGTTTCACTCTTGTTACCCAGGCCGGAGTGCAGTGGCGTGATCTCCGCTCACTGCAACCTCCACTTCCCAGGTTCAAGAAATTCTCCTGCCCCAGCCTCCTGAATAGCTGGGACTACAGGCGTGCGCCACCATGCCCGGCTAATTTTTGTATTTTTAGTAGAGATGGGGTTTCACCATGTTGACCAGGATCTGTTTTTAGAAGACCAAGAATGGTCTCGATCTCTTGACCTCGTGATCCACCTGCCTTGGCCTCCCAAAGCGCTGGGATTACAGGCATGAGCCACCGCGCCTGGCCTAACCACCTGTTTTTATGTCAGTCTTTCCTAAGAGACTAGGAGTGCCTTAAGGACAAATGATTTCCCAAATACAGTCAGGTCTTACTTAACGATGGGGATATACTCTGAGAAATGCAACAACAGGCAATTTCATCATTGTGTAAACATCATAGAGAGTATTTACACAAACCTAGAAGGTCTAGCCTACTATACACCTAGGCTATACGGTATAGCCTATTGTTCCTAGGCTACAAACCTGTACGGCATGTGAAGGTACTTAATACCATAGGCAATTGTAATGCAATGGTAAGTATTTGTGTATTTTAACATATCAAGGTACCATTAAAATAAGGTATAGAAGGTAATAAGTCCTATATGGAGCTTGCAGGACTGGAAGTTGCTCTGTCAGTCAGTGAGGGAGTGGTGAGTGAGTGTGAAGGCCTAGGACATTACTGTACACTACTGTAGACTTTATAAACACTGTACACTTAGGCTACGCTAAATTTATAAAAACATTTTTCTTTCTTCAATAATAAATTAACCCTAGCTTATTGTAACTTTTTTTTAACCCTTTTAACTACTGTAGTAATACTTAGCTGAAAACAAAAACACAGTGCATGTTGTACGAGAATGTTTTCAGTCTTTATATCCTTATTTTACAGGCCTTTTTTTAAAACTTTTTAAGGTTTTTTGTTAAAAATTAAGATACAAACACACACATTTTAAAAATTGTGCCTAAGCCTATACAAGATCAAGGTCATCAATATCACTGACCTCCACTTCCACATCTTGTCCCACTGGAAGATCCTCAGGGAATAACTTACATGAAACTCTCCTCTCCTAGGATAACAATGCCTTCCTCTGGAATACCTGTGAAGGACCTGCCTGAGGCTGTTTTATAGTAAGTAGGAGTACACTCTAAAATAATGATAGAAATTACAGTAGAGTAAATACTAGGCAATGGGAAATTTTCACCTCCATTATAATCTTATGGGACCACTATCATGGATGCATTCTGTCATTGATTGACATGTTCTTATGCAGTGAATGACTATGGTGTTCGATGCACGCATGCATGAATGGATGCAGTCTATGTTAGGTGCATACATCTTTTTTTTTTTTTTTTCTTACCACTAGATGGCAAGTATTCATCGAAAAGTCCAGCTCTAAATAGTTTCAGAGACACAGCTGGTGAAAAGTAAATGTTTCAGTACACTGGAAGAGTACATATACCAGAGTGACATTTTGAGGGTTGCTTATGTCACTTCTCTTTTAGCAGAGACAGAAAAAACTACCAGGATGCAAGTCAAAAGTCCTGTGTCGCCATTAGCATTTGGACATGTATATTTTTGGAGCCTCAGTTTTCTCACCTAAAAAAACAGGTGGAATGCAGCTCTGTTGGTCACCAGGAGGTGAACAATCCACCAAGACCACACAATGTGCTTTCAGATACAGCACTGTTTAAACGTTCCTAAGCTTGGGTGTTTGTTCGTTGGTTGGCTTATTTTTTTAATATTTCAACTATAAAATAATTACTTTTTGAATAGATATTTGAAGATAATTTAATTTTGTGAATAGAACACAAAAACATGGTGCCACATTCCAAAGGCACCAAAGGGAATACAGTGAAAGGTCCCCCTCCTCTTTATTTCCAGCAATCTCTCAACTCTCCACCCCAGAGGCAACCACTATTAATATTCTTATACACTCTTCAAGGGATGTAAGCACAGATCTTTAAAAAGATAGCACAAATGGGACCAACCGTAAGTACCCTGATGCATTTTCTTTTTTAACGAAACAATTTGTCTTGGAAATGTTTAATATCAAAATCACATTTTTATTTTACTGGTCCCCTATTCATGAATATTTAATTTGTTCCACTTTTGTGTTGCAATGTTCAATAAATAGAACGTGCCTAAGAGTGAGTATATCTGCATGTATAAATTTCTGACTATGAACTGCTGAGTCAGAAGAAAGAGCTCTCCAGCATAGGAAAGTGTTTCCCTACACCTCTGACAATATAGTTATCAAAAGTCTAACAGATCAAAAATTGTAGCTCTGTGAAACTAATTTGTATTTCCAAGATTGTAAATGAGGTTGAACATCTTTTATAATATCTAAAAGCCATCTGATTTTCTGAGACCTGCCCATGTGTTTTGATCTATTGGTTTGTTGGTCTTCTAAAAACAGATCCATAAGAAGTTCTTTATATATCCAAAAATTAGCCTTTTGTTAATTGTATGGCCTACAAATATTTTCCCCCAGTTTTTCCTTTATCTTAAAAAGTTCTTAGTATTTTCCACCATTTAAAAAAATGTTTTTGGCCAGGCATGGTGGCTCATGCCTATAATTCCAGCACTTTGGGAGGCCGAGTCAGGTGCATCACTTGAGTTCAGGAGTTCTAGAACAGCCTGACCAACATGTTAAAACCCCATCTCTACTAAAAATACAAAAATTAGCCAGGCATGGTGGTGGGCACCTATAATCCCAGCTACTCAGGAGGCTGAAGCAGGAGAATCACTTGAACGTGGGAGGCGGAGGTTGCAGTGAGCCAAGATCACACCACTGCACTCCAGCCTGGGCAACACAGTGAGACTCCATCTCAAAAAAAAATATTTTTAGTTTACTTCATTAACCTTTTATATCTCTGGGTTATGTGATGTGCTTCGAGGAAACTTTGCTCTAGATTATAAAAATGGTTCTTTCATGTTTTCTTCTAATGTTTTTATTTTTTTTACTTTTTTGAGGCAGAATTTCAGTCTTGTTGCCCAGGCTGGAGTGCAATGGCGCGATCTCGGCTCACTGCAACCTCCACCTCCTGGGTTCAAGTGATTCTCCTGCCTCAGCTTCCTAAGTGGCTGGGATTACAGGCATGCACCACCATGCCCGGCTAATTTTGTATTTTTACTAGAGATGGGGTTTCACTGTGTTGGTCAGGCTGGTCTCAAACTCCTGACCTCAAGTGATCTGCCCACCTTGGCCTCCCAAAGTGCTGGGATTACAGGCATGAGCTACTGTGCCTGGCTTCTTGTAATGTTTTTACGTCTTCATTTAAAAATATTTATATTTGTGATCTATTTGAAGCTTGTATTGGTTCCAGGATTGAGGTATTAAGAAAAATATTTTTTCCAAATGGATTCTAGTTGTGCCATTACCACTTATTGAAGGATCTAGTGTTTTTCCAATTGATATGAAATTATACTTTTTTCATATACTTAACTTACAAATGAATTTGTGTCTATTTCTGGACTTTCTATTAGATTCTATTGATATGTATATTCACTCTCTAGCTTCACACAGTTTTAGTTAATGTAGTTTTATAAAATGTTTTTATATCTGGTTTAGCTAGTCTCCCCTTCATTATTATTCTTTTTCAAACATTTTCTGACTATTGTTGATTGTTTAGTTTTTCATTTCTATAGAATCAGCCTGTATAATATTTAAAAATTGTCTGAGATTTTGGGGGAGCACATTAAATTTACAGATTAAGTTATTGAGTAATTTTTTCTTTTTTTTTAAATTATGCTTTAAGTTCTAGGGTACAGTGCAGATCGGGCAGGTTTGTTACGTAGGTATACACATGCTATGGTGGTTTGCTGCATCCATCCCCCTGTCATCTACATTAGGGTATTTCTCCTAATGTTATCTCTCCCGAATCCTCCCACTCCTTGCTTCCCCTCCCTTAGCCTCCCAACCTGTGACAGGCCCTGGTGTGTGATGTTCCCCTGCCCGTGTCCATGTGTTCTCATTGTTCAACACCCACTTATGAGTGAGAACATGCAGTGTTTGGTTTTCTGTTCTTATAACAGTTTGCTGAGCATGATGGTTTCTAGCTTTATCCATGTCCCTGCAAAGAACATGAACTCATCCTTTTTTATGGCTGCATAATATTCCGTGGTGTATATGTGCTGTATTTTCTGGATTCAGTCTATCATTGATGGGCATTTGGGTTGGTTCCAAGTCTTTGCTATTGTAAACAGTGCCACAATAAACATACGTGTGCATGTGTCTTTATAACTGAATGTTTTATAATCCTTTGGGTATATACCCTGTAATGGGATTGCTGGGTCAAATGTTATTTCTAGTTCTAGATCTTTGAGGAATCATCACACTGTCTTCCACAATGGTTGAACTAATTTACACTCCAACCAACAGTGTAAAAGTGTTCCTATTTCTCCACATCCTCTCCAGCATCTGTTGTCTCCTGATTTTTTTTAATGATCACCATTCTAAATGGCATGAGATGATATCTCAATGTGGTTTTGATTTGCATTTCTCTAATGACCAGTGATGATGAGCTTTTTTTCATATGTTTCTTGGCTGCATAAATGTCTTCTTTTGAGTTATGAAGTATTTTTTTTTAAGGGAAATATTTGGTTTCTTATCAAAGTTTTCTTTGTTCACTTAAATATTATTCTTTCAAAAAAGGTACAGTAATTTGTGCTCATGGTAAAATTCAAGCAGTACAAGAAGCCATATGGCAAAATGTGAATGAACCTTTCAGTTCTGCCCCTTACTCTCCCTGTGTGCTCTAAAGGAAAAGATTTTCTGGTGTGTATTCATAGAGATATTCTATGCATATACAATCATATACGTGCATATAATTATTTCACTCTAACCTGCCTTTTTCACATGTGGTATCAAGCTATACACATTGTTCTGCTTTTTTCTCATCTAACTTAACTATATACACCAGGGAGCATTCTGTATCAGTACACAGAAATCTGCCTTATTCTTTTTAATAGCTGCATGGTATTTAACCTGTTAAATGCATCCAGAGTTTCTAATACATCTCCTAGTGATAAAAATTTGCTCGTTCCATCTCTTAGTTAAAAAACTATTGTAATGAATATTCTTCCTCATATACCTTTGTGCAAGACTATTTCAGAAAGGCATATTCCTAGATATATATTTTATTATGTTGAGGTATAAAGAAAATATATACACAACAATGTGAATATACCTAACACTAATGAACTGTGCACTTAAAAATGGTTCAGATGGTAATTATTACATGTTTTCTTTTACTAAATAGAAAAAAGAAAATGTATAATTTTGATAGATATTGCTAAATTGTCTTTTAAATCTTAAGGTTACATACTAATGATCCCTCACTTAAATTTGCCTTCTATTTGTAATATTTTGGCTCAGTTACTATAAAAATTAATTTTTTAGTGAGTCAAATAATCTGTAATTATTTGGAATAAGACTATCCCATATTTCTCTCACACAGAGATTCTCAGAAAAATTCCCAGGGATCATGACGCTGTCTTATAAAACTGCACAAGTTGGGAATTAATGCTATGAGGCCAGTCCTACACCCTTCCAGCAAACAGCCTGAGCCAGTTTTATTAAAGAAAAGGCATCACTAAATCACTCTGGCAGCTTGTCCTACTGTGATGTGGATTTGTTTGAAGATTCAACTAAACGCAAACAAGAGGTTTCATATGACTCAAATCATACCTTTCAAACAATGTTTTAATTTCTGTATCAAGTGTTTGTGACTGAGAATATTTAACTCCTTTCCCTATCACCACCCTAAGCATCATTTTATTTCTATCAATCACAAGTGCCCACTTACCCATACTACATAGAATTAAGCCTTGAATGAGGTGGGGGAGAACAAAGGAGGTGTGTGTCATCAGTGTAACCCAAATAAGGTTAGGCACCCCTGGTGGCCATTTGCAGCAGGGTGACACACCTGAAAAAATAGACCCACTCTGACTCCAAGAAGCTTTGAAAAGTGTTAGAGGTCTTTACTGAAGTTTTCTTGAGAAGGCAGCAAAGGGAAAATGACATCACACAATATTCTGAAAAGCATGCTGCTAAAGATTCTCTTTTGAGGTTTCCTCTTTTAGAAATCAGATTTACTCAAAGTCTTCTTTGGGTTTTTATTTTTTAATTATTTTATTTTATTTTGAGATGAAGTCTCACTCACTCTGTCACCCAGGCTACAGTGAGTGGCACAATCTCGGCTCACTGTGACCTTGGCCTCCCAGGTTCAAGAGATTCTCCTGTCTCAGCCTCTTGAGTAGCTGGGATTATAGGCATGCACTACCATGCCTGGCTAATTTTTATATTTTTAGTAGAGACAGGGTCTCAGCATGTTGGCCATGTTGATCTCAAACTCCTGACCTCAAGTGATCTGCCCACCTTGGCCTCCTAAAGTGCTGGGATTACAGACGTGAGCCACCACACCCAGCCTAAAAGTCTTCTTTGGAGCCTTCTTTCTCCCTTTCCCTGGTCTTTATTCTCTAGTAGATTCTACCTGGCACAATTTATGTCTTCTTTCCATTGTGTTCCCAGAAATAAAACCAAAGCACCCTCTTTTTTTTTTTTTTTAGAGACGGGGTTTCACCACGGCCAGGATGGTCTCGATCTCCTGACCTCGTGATCTGCCTGCATCGGCCTCCCAAAGTGCTGGGATTACAGGCGTGAGCCACTGTGCCCGGCCCAAAGCACCCTCTTAGAAGGTGGGAGGAAAAAAGGATTCTAAGTCCTTCCAATTTATTTATTTTCGTCCCAATAATCAGAGTAATAATGGGCTCATACTACAAGCCAAGCTTTGTACCTGTATTATTTCACAGCCAACAGAGGTAATTCACATTCTCATTATTGTTTTTCAAATGTAGACTCTAAGGCTCAGTAAGCTTAGGTGACCTACTCAAGGTAGAGAGTAGGTTACCTTGAGACTTAAGAAGCACAGGTTCTCTACTGTTTTCATGGTTCTTAAGTAACAATGCAAGTTGGCAGGTGACAAGGGTAAATAATGGCCTTAACAGTGCTTTGGGGCCCCATATCCTTTCTCTGATCTCTGCCTTTCCATATCCTCATGTTTAGGCCTAGTAATGTCCCTTGATTTCACCTCAGTTGCTAAACCAAACTCTAGACCCAGCATTTTGTCACTCAGTTTGTGCTCTGAATCCTGGGTTCCTACTGATTTTCCCTCTTCTTTCTTTAGCGCTCCTAAACCCCTTATCTATTCAGTGCCCCTCCCTTCTATAGGACTGAAATCCTGCCCTGAGCTCCTGTCCTTTGGCTGGGGCTCTGCAACTCAGTCTAACTCTTGCCCATCTATTGCTGCCCTGAATTAGAAATTTATCTTCTACCTTCAGTTCCCCCTGCCTTTTTTTTTTTTTTTGAAACAGAGTCTGACTCTGTTGCACAGGCTGGAGTGCAGTGGTGTGATCATGGCTCACTGCAACCTCTGCCTCCCGGGCCAAGCAATCCTTCCACCTTAGTCTCCCCAGATGCTGAGATTACAGGTATATGCCCCCATTCCTGGCTAATTTTTGGTATTTCTTGTACAGACGAGGTCTCGCTATGTTGCCCAGGCTGGTCTTGAACTCCTGAGCTCGAGCGATCTGCCCACCTCAGCCTCCCAAATACTGGGATTACAGGCATGAGCCACTGTGGCTAGGCCTTCAGTTCTCTTTTTAGTATAAACTGCCCTGCCCACAGCCCCTGTATACAATAACAGGCCAGGTGGTTCTTTACATAGGGGTGGCCACTGGATTGGAGTAAAGGTAGATATCTGATGCAGGTGGCACCATTGCCCAGGCTATCCAGTGATCAACCTGTCTTTCTGGTACTTCAACTAAAAGTCACCAAAACTGCTCAGCTAGCTGTGAAAAGCCAAGGAGGAAGATCCTATGGCTACCATTTGGGGCCATGTGCAACCCAAGTAAGCAGATGCAACAGCTCTGTTGAGAAATGGTCAGGGAGAGATTCATATGAAAGGGCATGGAAAAGACCACCTGACACTGGAGCAGTGTGGAGGAAGAAGAGAGATAGTGGTTGTCTCATCCTGATGCCTTTAATTTCCAGCTCTCATGAGGCTTTTTGTACTCTGCCCAAACTTGTGTTCACATGTGTCCTACTTTCTTTCTACAATAAAGTTTCCTTTGTTCTTGAGTTAGTTTCAATGGGTTCTTGCTACAATCAAACAAGACTTCACTAAACCACCTCTTTCCTTAGGTTGGGAGCCACATTTCTGCCCCTTAGCTTGTGTCCTGCTACATTCAGGAAGATCTGCTCTATGGCTGCCTCTAGGGCTGTTCTGGAAGTGGCATTGAACTAGCTCCTGCAAGCATCCTGACGGAGGCTGTTTCAAGGAAGGGAGGGAGCATGCGCAAAGCAGGGAGTTGGGAATGAGCATGAAGTTTTACTGTAGCTCTTTTAATATTTGAAGGTTTGGTTCTTATCCTTACTTGCTTATGGTCAACTTTGGGAAAGAATGTTAGGGCAAATTGGGAGATGACACTGTTGAGTGGGGATAGGAGGGGCAGGCTGGGGCAGAGCCTGGGGATGGTGAAGTAGTTGAGGTAGATGGTAAAGAAGTTGTGGCCTCATCCCCTGGGCCCTTTCATGCTGAGAAATGACATAAACTTGAAACATTAAATTTTCTAGTCCTGTAGGGGCTCCAAGGATTTAGGACAAACTCTCATTTTACTGATAAGGAAACAGAGGCTGAAGAATGAAAACATGGTAATGATAGCTAACATCCAGCAAGCTCTTTCTAAGGGCAGGCTCTGCTCCAAGCACTTCACACTTATCAGCTCACTTAGTCCTCATAATGACTCTACGAGGTTGGCACAATTGCCATTTTCATTTCATAGAAGAGGGAAGCAAGGCTTAGAGGGGTTAAGTAACTTGTTCAAAGTCACACAGTAAGCAGGGGATGGAGTCAGGATTTGAACTCAGGAAATCTTGATTCTGAGGCAATGCTTTTTAGACATTATACATCACTACTTCTCATAAGCATGGAAGATCACTGGAGCTTTATAATTGTAAATAAAAGCTGGTGGGGTGTGTGGGTTTTTTTTTTCAAATCAGATGAGGCAGCGTGTCATGATTCATAGAAAACACTTGAAATCAGCCCATGGTTTTAATTAAAGAAAAGTGACTAAAAATTTAGAAAATCAAAAAACAGAAAAAACAATAGTTTAGTAGACATACGTAATCTCTAATGATTTAAAGGAGATGAGAAACAAAATTCTCAAACCTTTTCTTCCAGTTCCCAGAGCCATATAAACTGTTTCAACTTTAAAGAAAAAGAACATCTGCTTGTGTATTGTTTCTCACGCCACAGGTGGCGTGATAATCCTGTGGGCTGGTTCAAGACATCCTCCAAAGCAAGGCCTCCTGAAGGTGAAATAATCAATTCCTATAATTAGGGTCCACCATTACCTGACCTTTTATGGTCAGGGGAGCCTTGAATCCAGAGAAATATAAAAGCTGGAGTCATTTTTCTAATGCATTTTTAATAAATGGGTGGCTCTTCAAAGCTCAGAGTTTTATGCAAGAACCATTCATGGCCACTTGTTAGGGTGACCTTCCTGACCACTGTATCTAAAACAAGCCCCTCCCTACTCCTAATCCTCTTTATGTCACCACCATCCTGGTTGGTTTCTTTTCACTTAAATATATATATTTTCACGTTTTCCTTTTCTCTACTGTTAGGATGTAGGCTTACGAAGGGAAGGAGTTTTCTTGATTACTGCTGCAACTCCAAAGCATAGCACATAGTAGGTGTTCAGTAAAATTATTGAATAAATTAATAAGTCCAATGAATATTTATAAAGTTATTAAATAAACAAACTATATATTTAAGTAACATTTATGAAGCATCCAATACTATGTCAAGCTCAGGGGATATAATAGTGGGAAGGGCAGCTTTAAACCTTGTTGTTTAGTGAGGGAGAGACATCAAACAAATATGTAAGTGTGATGATGATCACAATAGGAGAAGCAAAGTGCTGGGAGCACCTGACAAGGATCGGGGAAGTACAGAATCTGGGAAGGCCTCCTGGAAGAAGCAACATCTAAGCTGAGTCCTGAGGGATGAATAGGAGTTCACCAGTTAGAAGGCTGCTGGAAGATGTCCTGGCTGAGAGAAGGTCCAGATGCAAGAAGGGCATGGCCCTTTTGCGCAGACTGAAAGAGGTTCTCTGTATGCCTAAAACTTAAGAGTTGCAGCAAGAAATAAAATTGGAGAGGTAAGACAAGACCAGGACATGGAGGATTTTTAGGCGATGATAAGGAATTTGGACTTTGTCTTAGAGCTAAGGAGAAACCATTAAACATTTTAAGTGGGGGAGTGGCATGATCTGATTTGTTTTTTATAAACATAGCCCTGGGCCAGTATGGGCAGTAGGAGGAGGATCAGAGGTAGGAACATCAGGAGGCTAGTGCAGCAATTTAGGGAAGAGATAAATGGAGGGAGGTGGTGATGAGGGCAGATTGAACTGGATGAATTTAAAAGAGAATTGGGTGCGAGGGATCAAGGATTCTAGCCTGAATCACTGAGTGAAAGGGGGATCATCTTTGGGCCAGCATCCAGCACAGAACCAGACACTTAGTAAACATGCCAGAAATATGGGTTTACTGAAGTAGAAATGGTCTGAGTGGAATGAAGTGTTTTCATAATGAGTATTCACAAACTCACTTTCCACTCCCACTCCAACCTACAAGTGTGATCTACCATTTCCTACGGCCTCCGCCTGCCTTGGATTACCCATTTGTGACCTGCCGCTAGCCGCAGCTCAGTATTTCCAATTCCCAGGCCCCCCGTCCACCAGGACTTATTTGCTTTTGTCCTCCCACGAAGGGGAGAACATTGTGCCCTTACCCATCCCCAGCCACTAGCAACACTACTGCTAATAATTCTGCTGTGATTTTTCATTAATTTTCTTGGTATTTTGCAGTTATAGTAATGTTAAAATTTATACTCAACGGTATTATTATAACTTCCCACTACTAATGGGATTAGTATTTTTGTTCATTTGTGTTTGAGAGCCATTAGCATACAATTTACCTCCAACAATATCTATTGTGATTTTTAATGCCCTTGAAACTTGCAGTGAGCAGTAAGTTTATAATAAGGGAATGCTGGTAAGCATATAAATGTCTTTCTTGAGAAAAGAGGGCTTTTTATTTTCATCATGACTGGCCCAGGTTCTTTCACAGAGTCATTGGTAGGATATAAAGTATTAAGTGCTGAGAACACTGTGTTAGTTTGTAGATGTTTTCAAACAAGTTTCTGGTTATTCAGAGGACATTTTTATATTCTAGGAGGATTCATATTCTTGCTCCTTTTAATGTTGTTTCTTACCTGACCTACAGAAAAATATAATCAATTGTGTGCTTGTGGGGAACAATAGTTAGAACGATGAATTCTTTGGAACCCTGAAATCACCCTATCCAACTGACTTTTCCAGGAGCTGGGGAACTTGAGGCACCGCTAGCAGAGGCCAGATTCAGAGGTTGGCAAGAGGAATTTCTCTGTGGGGCAGCTGTGTGGGACAGGGAAAGTGTACTGGCACTTTCATGGGCAGATGACTTGTGCTTCATGGGCAGATGACTTGTGCCATCTCACAGGATCCCATATTGTGAAATTCACAGTATTGCCATCTTGAGATTCTCAACAAGTTTTGAACAAGGGGCCCCTTGTTTACACTGAGCAGATGATACATCTGGTACTGTCTGGGTTTTGGAGCCAGACATGCTTGGGTTTAAGTCCTGGTATTCTCTACTGTTGATGATGTCTTGGTTTCCTTATCTGTAAAACTGGGATAATAATAGAACCTTCTCAGACTAGATATGAAGGGGGCTAAAAGTAGATATCCAGCAACCGGGGGCCTCAAAGGTAGTGATAGGCACTGAGATGCTCATTCCCATGTGCGGTACCCATAATTAAACTTATTATTATGACTGAAAGTCTGAAACCCTGGACAGCTGGGATAGGCAGACAGACGTTGCCTGTGTGGTAATACAAGCAAATCACAGGCATGCTGATTAGGAGCATACCAAAGGACTTTTTCCTAAGAGGGACATTCTAAGGCTGGCAGTGGTGGTGGTGGGGGGTTCCCATCTATGAGTTTTCAATCTTTTTATTGCTATGACACATGTCAGATAATGTTCACCAGCACGATATAGTGCCAGTTTTGTACGATTCCTGCAGGCTTCTTTCCTTTCCAGAAACCTCTCAAGAAAGCCAACAAGTGAGACTGGCATTATTATGAAGATACCCTTGACCCTCACATAATTAACTGGCAAACTTTAGTATTTTAACTACTACTTGTAACAAAGGGTTTTCAAGATTCCCCACCATGGAGCTTGACAAACCAGGGAGGCATAATTCCATACTTGAGAACTGAGAATGTGGACTGCTAGGATCCCAGGCAAGGGTTCCCCCCATGATAGGCCAGACAGACTAGCACCAATATGGATCCCTCCATGGCTCTGCCATAGCCTGAAGGAGTGATGCCAATTATGAGGCATGGCAGATAGAGTCAGAGAAACAGAGCATAGTTAGATAGCTCATCTTGGATGAATAGCATGCACTCTTAAAACATCTGGTCAAACACCCTTTTTTCCAAGAAAGGAAGAAAGATGTTAAATTAAGTTAATAAGAAACATAAGCTCATTCTGGGGCATTTTTTGACTTTAGTCCAAACAGACTCCTCAGAGGATTTATAGCAGAAGTCAGAGTGACCTTTGCTGCATCTGATTTAGGGATCGTGGGCAGCTTGGAGTCCAGATGGTAGGCTTCCAAGGGAGCACTGCAAGCCTCAGCTGTGCTCGCCCTGCTGTACTGCTCAGGCCTCTGGGCATGTGCACATTGGGAGATGGGGTCCCTGGTGTTTCTGGAGCCTCCTGCATTGTCTTAGGAGCTATGGGACAGGAGCACGGGGAGGGCAACAGCCTCTCAGTGACTGTGTTGTGAAATGATCACATCCCACACATGGTTTGCTCTTTCCATACTTTCTCCAGAGCACTTGGTGAGCGGTGGGACATGCTGCCATGGTGCTCTCTCAGGCTGGATGGGCTTTTGTGGGTAGCGATGGCTAAAGCTACACTGCCACATCTCGCAGCAAACCACCACTGAAAAATTGTGGCTCTTCTGCCAAGGTTCTCTCATTAGCCTCTCTCTGGTGTCAACCTGATGATCAGGTTTTTGATGAAGGACGATGGCATTGCCAGCCAATTGAATTGACAATAATTATGGACCTTTTCTCTCTTATCTCATAGAGGTATCAGTGGGGCCTAGATAATGGGACAGCTCCTGGGCCCACACAACATGGGACACAGAAGATGCCTCAGTCCATAATGATTATGATGAACGAACAATTAATTTATCAAGTACCTCAGGACATAGTTGCGAAAATCATGTACAAATACACAAACGCTTATTTTGGGGATTTGGCTGAGACAGTTTGACTATTATTCCTCTGACCCTCTCAAAGATCACAGTAAGAAAACCTTAATTCATGGCTTTGACTCTCAGGAGACTAGAGACAGGGCATCCCAACAATGTGGCCACGGCAGCAGTATTTAGCACAGGCTGAAGAAAACATGAATGCAGTCAGGGACAATCTAAGACGACAAAATGGATATTTGTGCCTCTGTCCTCTACTTAACATGAAAACCCCAAGTTCAGCAAATAGATTTTCTTCCAGCACATGTACTGTAAATTTCAAGCCCCTGGGAAAGACATCTAAGGAGTGCTTTGACTGCATTTCTGTTATTGGTCATTCTGTGATTTTTTTTGTCTTACCTGTTGACGAATTTCTTCCTCCATTTTCACGGGTGAGCCCAATTCTGCAACTTGTTTGACGCCTTCACTGGCATATCCTCCATATTCCCATAGTACATAATTCTTGGAGTGGGATCCTCCGATGATTGCAGACCAGTGATTGGCCCGACCTGGGAAAGCCAATGAGGATGAAGTTATCAGTGTGGCCGTGGCTGAAACATGAGTCCATTAAATGATTGGGAGGATGTGTAATTGGATGATGATTCAAAAAGCACTGAGTAAGCACTTATTCTGTCTTAGGCCCTGAGCTATTCAGTGATAAGACAGAGTTCCTGTAAGCAAATACGTCTTGGGAATGTACAGACAGGTCAACAGCAGATGTTGAACTAGACACAGAAGCAGCCCAGAGATGCCTTCTGTCTAGGAAGGTCTCAGAGAAGGGAATAGTTGAGAGAATGTGAAAGGCTAATCATATTTGTAAGGCAAAATAGAGTAGAAAGGACTGTTCTGGCAGACTCCCATTCAAGTGCTAACCAGGCCTGACCCTGCTTAGCTTCCAAGATCAGACAAGATTGGGTGCATTCAGGGTGGTATAGTCGTAGGCCAGACTCAGAAACATTAAATAACATTGTATGTTTAGAGAGTCATAAGTAATTCAGCATTGCTGTGTCACAAACTGTCAAGGGGAAAGTTAGGAGATGATGCCAGGGAGGTAGGAAGAAGCTTGTTCATGAATGGCCTTGCTCTAAATGCCTGGGGAGTTTGGATGTCATTTTGAAAGGATCTGAAAACCACTGAAGGGTTCTGGCAGGGGAGTAATATAAGTGCATTTGAATTTTAGATAAATCATCCAGACAGCAGTGTGAAGAATGCATTAGAGGAAGCACAGTTGGAGTAGAGAGCTGGAGAGATAAGCAAGGAGCAAAAGATAAAGGAATGTGTAGGGACCAATCTTAGGTAAACATGGTTCACTTCAGCTGACTTTTATGTACATTTCAGTACAAGGGGCAGGCAGGTTAGCTATATTTAAAGGATGGGATAGACAGTTTGAATATGTGGAAGTGACCAGTGCACGGTGATTTGGTGAAGATCATGTAGGATGGTGACTGCAGTGGGATGAGGGAGGGAATTACTGCACAACACACAGCATGGGAAAACAGTAAGATCTGGGCCGGACCACGACAGAACCTGACCTGAGGATTTATTTAAGTCCCAAAGAAAGGAGGAAGAAGGAACTGATAGTCAGCAACAGAACCCTACTGGATTTGTTTTTGCATGTGATGAATATAGATGTGTATAAACTTATTATTGACTAAGTTACATATAATTAATTCATCACAGGGTTGGCTCAATTCTCAGCCATTCTTTGGTTGGTTTTACAAAGTCTCAAGTTAAAGAACATTTTCAGGCAGAGAAAGAGGAAAACTTGAGCTGGGTGAACCCAACTGACATTTTCAGTTTCCTACCCTGTGGCCCGGAGTCGGCAGAATTCTTCACCCCACCACCTAAGAAAGTGATTCTGAGCAGGGCCTAGTGCTGATTACACCTCACATTGCTTCCCCATGGCCCTCTGCTCCAGGAGCACATCAAGAACACAGGTGTAAAGCCAGGCTGCATCTTCCTGGCCTGCTGAGCGCAGCCATGGCTCACCCCAGGCAGAGGACATCACCATGTGTGTCTGCCCAATTGCTTGTTCATTATTTCCTACACATTGGGAAAATGCAGACCCCATGTTTATCCCTCATATCTCATATTCTTAGAGTAGACAGATAAAGATGCTGCCAGCTGTTTCTCTAACTCATTTCTTGGGTGAAGAAAATGTCCTAGCTGTCGGTCATCCAAGCCAAAGTATGCTTGTGAAGGGGTAATGGCTGGTAGCCAGTAATGGGCTTAGGTTCATGACATAGACACAGGGTGATCAGCTTCAGAATCTCTTGCTCTCCTTGCCCTTCTCCACCAAAATACTCCTTGTTCCAGCCCTGTTCTGCCTGCAGTTCTGCACCTTAGTGCAGAATTACCATATGCTCTTTGCTCTGCACTCTTCTCCTCCTTGGCTTAGCCAACTCTCATTCCTCCTTTATAAATTAATCAGAAGTTCCTCAAGACCACTACGGGCCAACCTAAGCTTTTGTCTTCTGTCTTGCCATAGCAGAAATCACATTTATTACTGCTGTTACAGTCTGTTATCTCACTAAGCTGAACGTTTCTTGAGGGAGCCTGCCTTCAGCCTTGTATCTCCAATGCCTGGTGCTGTGTCTAGCGTGTTGCTAGTGCTCAGTATGTGTTCCCAGAAGCATTTCATTCAAACAATCAAATGGGAAGGCAGCAGTATATGCGCTTGACATATTTGGGAGTAGGCTTGCACAGATGTGATGCACTGTGATTAAATTCAAGCGCTAGTTCAGCAGAGTTCCTGACACCTGCTAGGCTAAGGCAGAATCCTATGTGCTGTTAAAATACAAAAAGCAACAACAAAAAAAGAAAGGCATTGGTCTTAGAGCCAGCAGACAGGAATTGAAATCCTAGCATTTCCACTTACTGGCTTTGTAAACTTAGTCAAATTCAATTACTTTATTTCCCTGAGTCTCAGCTCCCTCTTTTGTTATTCAGGGATGATAATGCCTACCTTATCAACCTATTATGAGAATGAAATTAAATTATTTAAAAGTGAGATAATATATTGAAATCACTACTGGCACACAAAAGACAGTCAATAATTATAGTTTCTTCCTTTCATAGTTGTTAGGGAGGCTACAAAACTGAGTAAAACATGAAACCTGCCTTTAATTTAGTATAAGAGATAAGAAATATGTATGATAAGTAAGATAATGGGAACAAGTACAATCCTAGGGGATTAGGGGAGGGACCCAGATGGATCTTTCTGGCTTATTCATGTAACTTCCATTATGTGCCAAGCACAGAGGCGAGCCCCGGACACTGAGAAGGACTAGATATGGTATTGCCCTGGAGGGACTCACAGTCTGGGGTTGGGGGAAACAGATGGATAAGCGGATTAATTACAATCCACTGTGGTCAGGGTTATTTGTAGCACAAGAATGCAGAGCACAGAAGATGGAGCAGCTAACTCCAAATTCCCCAGATCCAAGGAATCAAAGTCCAAAGGCATGAGTGTAGAGAGGCAGGCATCTCAAGAGTGGGATCTGTCTTTATGGCTCTTACTCCTAAATAAAACTGAATTATAATAGTTCAACCTCTTAGCCAATACAGCTGTTAGTTTCCTACAATGGCCTTGAAACATAACATATTAATTCAAATTTTATCACATTTAATGACATCGACCAAATAACAGATATTTGCAAGGCACTTGACCAGGGAGAAAGAATAAGACTATCTCCCCGCTTGGGGGTGACAAGACAGGAACTTATGGAAAAACAATTTGCAACATTACAAAGGGTATTGAGGTCAGATGACCAGCAGTTATTCAGGTGCAAAATGCTGTAGGGGAGAAAGGCATTGTGACCAGGAGCCAGAAGACTCTGATCCAGGCCCCCATTTATAAACATAAATCACTGATTCAATCTCTCAGAGCCTCAGTTTCCCTTTAAAAAATAGAAATAATAATTACCAAGCTGGAGTATCTCCCAGAGTTGTGCAAATTAACTGAGATAGTTTTGGAAAGAATAGTGAAAGCTGTAAAGAATTGTACAAAACAAGGTTCTCAGTATTATTACAGATATGAAGCACCAATCCAAAAGAAGGTAGAGGAGCAAGGAAACTTTCCAATCGGAAGAAGGGCTCCTAAAGATGTAAAGAAATTGAAAAGAGGATAGTGTGCTGGGTGCGGGACTGGCAGACCAGTTGGAGCAGGGATTCAATTAACAATACAGATGCTAGGCTCAAACACTTAGTAGGTGTTAGGATGATGCTCTCCTATGTATAATCCTCAATGTAACCTTATCCTCATGTTACAGGAGAAGTGCAGAGGGCTTAAGGAAACAGCACAAGCTCACAGAGCTAGGAAGGGGCAAGGTCTACCTGACTTCAGAACACACGTTCATCTCCCTACATCCCACTGTGAGGTCAGGACACAGAAGAGATGATTGAGTGGACTCTAGAAACAAAGAAATTAGATGAAAAAGAATTTCAGGGCTAAGTTGCGGTGGGTGCTGAGTGCCCATGGTGGTAGATGGCATTGGGAAAGGGGGAAACATGGTCGAAGGTTCCTTCTGGGAAGAGTGACGTCACAATAGTTGCCATGCATTAATGGGAAGAACGACGTCACAATAGTTGCCATGCATTAATGGGAAGAACGACGTCACAATAGTTGCCATGCATTAATGGGAAGAACGACGTCACAATAGTTACCATGTATTAAGCTCATATGGTTTGGTTCTGTGTCCCTACCCCTACCTGAATTTCATCTTGAGTTGTAATTCCCACGTGTTGAGGGACAGACCTGGTGGGAGATAACTGGATCATCGGAGCAGTTTCCCTTATACTGTTGGCATGATAGCGAGTGAGTTCTCACGAGATCTGATGGTTTGAAAGTATGTGGCAGTTCCCCTTTCATTCTTGCTGTCTCTTGCTGCCTTGTGAAGAAGATGCCTGCTTCTCCTTCATCTTCTGTCATGATTATAAGTTTCCCGAGGCCTCCCCAGCCACGCAGAACTGTTAGTCAATAAAACTTCTTTTATTTATAAATTACTGAGTCTCAGGTAGTTCTTTACAGCAGTGTGAAAATGGACTAATACAGAAAATTGGTACCCAGAGTGGGGCACTGCTATAAAGATACCTGAAAATGTGGAAGCAACTTTGGAATTGGGTGACAGGCAGAGGCTGGAACAGTTTGGAGGCCTCATAAGAAGACAGGAAGATGTGGGAAATTTTGGAACTTCCTAGAGACTTGTTGAATGAATTTGATCAAAATGCTGATAGTGATATAGACAATGAAGTCAATGCTGAAGTGGTCTCAGATGAAGATAAGAAACTTATTGGGAACTGGAGTAAACGTCACGTTTGCTGTGCTTTAGCAAAGGGACTGGCAGCATTTTTTTTCTGCTCTAGAGATCTGTGGAACTTTGAACTTGAAAGAGAGGATTTAGAGTGTCTGGCAGCAGAAATTTTTAAGCAGCAAAGCATTTAAGATTTGACTTGGTTGTTTCTGAAAACGTACAATCATATGCATTCACAGAGATGGTCTGAAATTGGAACTTATGTTTAAAAGGGAAGTAGAGCATAGAAGTTTGGAAAATTTGCAGCCTATACGGTAGGAAAAAAACATTTTCTGGGGAGAAGCTCAAGCAGAAATTTTCACAAGTACGAGCAGCTGAATGTTAATAGTCAAGACAAGGGAGAAAATGTCTCCAAGGGCATTTCAGAGATCTTCAGAGTAGCCCCTGCTATCACAGGCTGGGAGGCCAAGGAGGGAAAATGGTTTTTTGGGCCAGACCCAGGGCTCTGCTGGTCTGTGCAGCCTTAGGACATGGCGCCCTCTGTCCCAGCTGCTCAAGATCCAGCCATGGCTAAAAGGTGCCAAGGTACAACTCGGGTTGTTGCTTCAGAGGGTGTAAGCCCCAAGCCTTGGCTGCTCCTACATGGTGTTGGGCATCTGTGGGTACACAGATGACAAGAATTGAGGTTTGGGAACCTCTGCCAAGATTTCAGAGGATGTATGGAAATGCCTGGATGTCCAGGGAGAAGTCTGCTGCAGGGGCAGAGCCCCCATGGAGAACCTTTGCTAGAGTCATGCAGAGGGGAAATGAAATGTGGGGCTGGAGACTTGCCACACAGAGTCCCCACTGGGGCACTGCCTAGTGGAGCTGTAAGAAGAGGGTCACCATCCTTTAGGCCCCTGAATGGTAGATCCACTGACAGCTTGCACTGTGTAGCTGGAAAAGTTATGGGAAGTCAACAGCAGTTCATGAAAGCAGCTGGGCGGGCTGTACCCTGCAGAGCCATAGAGATGGAGATGCCCAAGGGCTTGGGAGCCCACCTCTTGCATCATTGTGGCCTGGATGTGAGACATGGAGTCAAAGGAGATTATTTTGGAGCTTTAAGATTTGGGTTTCAGATTTGCATGGGGTCTTGGTTCTGAAACTTTCTAGGCTAAACACATCAGTCAGTCACTCTCAATCTGTTTCTGCATGTGTAAAATAGGAATAGTAATATGATCAGCCCTTAGTGTTGTTCTGAGGCTGAAGTCCACGAAATAATGACTAGTGGTTGGCACATAAAATGGGCTCAATAAATATTAGCTAGTAAAATTAAATCTAAATAGAGCGGGGAAAACCCAGACATGTTTCTGTAAGGCATGGTAACCAAGGAGAATCTGATTGGGTGACTGGGTGGGTGGAGATGACAGGAATATCAAATGCAAGGATCTGAATCTGAACAAAGGAATCGGGGAATCATCTAAATGGGACTCAGTGGTCTGGAGCCTGCAGAATGAAGTGGTTAAGCAGATCTCGGTTAGCTGGAACACAAGAAAAAGTTTACGCTTGGGCTCCACATCCTCTAGTAAATAGAGGAGGAGAAAGAAAAGACTCAGGTATCAGGAGGCCTCGGAAGAAGGAGATGAGGTTAAAGCTTGTGGCTTAAAGGAAAACTCAGAGAGGCTACCTCTGAAGCCTTTGGTGAAACACTGGGAACTCAGACCTAGGGGGAAGGGGCTGAGAAGCAGACTATCACTATCCTTTTTGGCTTTCAGGTAATAACATGGCTTTTTGATTTTGCATGTCCCTCACTGGTTCCAGCAGTGTTCAAGTGGCCTATCTGGGTTTAGATATTGATTCCCAATAGCTTAGATGAGGCCAAGAGGCAGGCAGGGAGCTGGGAGGAAGAAATCATTAGACATGTAAATTTGAGATACTGATGGCCAACCAGGTACATTTGTCTAAAAAGCCACTAGGCCAGGTGCGATGGCTCACGCCTATAATTCCAGAACTTTGGGAGGCCGAGGCAGGTGGATTGTCTGAGGTCAGGAGTTCAAGACTAGCCTGACCAACATAGTGAAACCCCGTCTCTACTAAAAATACAAATAATTACCCAGGCATGGTGGCAGGTGCCTGTAATCCCAGCTACTCGGGAGGCTGAGGTGGGAGAATCACTTGAACCCAGGAGTTAGAGGTTGCAGTGAGCCAAGATGGCGCTATCGCACTCCAGCCTGGACAACAAGAGCGAGACTCCATCTCAAAAAAAAAAAAACCACTAGAGGAAGATATTTTGAGTATATGTGTAGTAACCTCCTTCCTAACATCCATTCTGCTGTCATGAGTGGTATTAAATTACCAATGTTCACAATGATGCTTAAAATGCCAGTGGTAATTAAAGAAGAACAATGTCTGACATTCTATCTAGTGTTGAAGGAGACAGGTTTCATGGTAGATAGATTCCCTGAGGTGTTCTGCACATGGCAGTGTGATGGTTAATTTTGCCAACCTGACTGGGCTATGGGGAAGGCAGACATCTGATCAAACTGGGCATGTCTATGAGGGTGTTCTGGATGAATATTTGAATTGATAGAGTAAAACAGACTGCCCTCCCTATTGTGGGTAGGCCCTATCTAGTCAGTTGAGGACCTGAATAGAACATAAAGGTTGACTGTCCCTGGAGGAAGAGGAAATGCCTTCTGCCCAACTGCCTTTAAGCTGAAACCTTGCTTTTTTCCCCCTGCCTTTGGACTCAAACTAATACACTGGCTCTTCCTGGGTCTTCAGCCTACTGGTCTTAGGACTGGAACTGAACCATCAACAATCCTGGCTCCCAGGCCTTCACACTCAGAGTGGAACTACACCATTGGTTCACGTGGGACTCCAGCTTGCTAACTGCATATCTTGGGACTTCTCAGCCTCTGTACCCAGGTAAGGCACATCCTTATAATAAATCTCTTCACACACACACACACCGTATTGATTTTATTTCTTAGGAGAACTTTGATTAATATAACAGTTGTTCAGTGACCATCTGGATTTCCTGGCCAGTGGCTGCATTCTCCTGCCAATCGCAATTCTGCAGAAAGCCACCTATTCATTTCCTTGATACCCATTCATAATGCTTCTCTAAAGAATGTCTTACAACCTTAGTAACTAGATTGCTGCAACCTCCTATTATCTAACCTCAGCCTCACCCATCGTGCTTTCAGCAAATCTTTGTTTTGGGCCCTGATTGAGCCCTTATGGAATTTGCCATAGTAGTTATACATGACAGAGCTTCTCCAGCCTCTAAGTTCTAGGCTCCCCTCCCCCTTTTATCTCTTAGTAGATGACCCTGTCACTTAACTCTTCTGAAAAGACTAAGGTTAACCCATCTACAGACTCCTCCATGTACAATGTGGCCAGTGACCAACAGAAAAGTATTGTGGACCTGCCAGTTCTATTCATACAAGTTGTTTTGGATCTCACATCCCTCTTGCCCTTGTTATTTTCATGCTAGGCGTAGTTCCAGAACCTGCCTGGTTTCTGACACTTTGAATTTGGCTGCAGAACTTGCCGTATGTGGGTTTGCGTCTGGGTGCTGCCCAGGACACAGCTTGTACTTGTCCTTTGGCATTCTCTGTTCTTGGCTGTCTCGGGAACTCACTCTGACCAAACCATTCTGTTTTTCAGGATCCCATCCCAGTACAGCCTCCTGACAAAAGCCATACATGGGCAAGTCTGTCATTTAGGCCAGAAATCCCTCACTTTTCTATTATTTTGTCTTCTTCACTCCACTCTTTTTTCCTTCCCTAGGGCCTCAAGGAAAGTGCCACTTTTCCATTCCCAGGAAAACTCTTGCACTTATAAAATTGCTTACATTATTTTCTACTTCCTCTGAGGCCTCCAATAGTAAGATTTTATTAATTCATTCAATGGACATTTACTGGGATTATACTATGTGCTAGTCCAGGGATTAGTAAGCTACAGTTGCCTGTTTTCATTTCAATAAAGTCTTATATTTTATGTATTATCTGTCTATTGTTTATGGCCACTTTCATGCTACAATGGCAGAGTTGAGTAGTTACAGCTGAAGCTGTCTGGCCTACAAACCCTAAAATATTTCCTATCTGGCCCTTCATACAAAAAGTTTCAAAACCTGTGCCAGGCCATAGAGACTCTGAAATGACTTAGATTTGATCTTTGTCTTAGAGATGTTCTGTCTGGAGGGTGGGGTGTGAAGGGAATGCAAGATAGTTCATAACAGGCAACTGCAGTAAAATGTGGTTGATACAATTTTGATAAAGGCAAACACAGAATATTAGAGCACAAAGAAGGGGACATTTAACCCAGATGGTTCCAGAGAAGGCATCCTAAAGGAGATGGCAGCTGAGCTAAATTCTGAAGGATAAGTAGCAGTTAGCAAGGCAGGTAGGCAATTGGGGGAAGGTTATTTTTGCAGACAAAAGAATAGATGCAAAAGCAGAGGCATAAGAAAAAGCCTGAGATATGTGGAAGAACACAAGGTCATAGTAGTGTGTGTGTGTGTGTGTGTGTGTGTGTGTATAAAATTGCATGATCAGTGATGAGATCAGTCAGCCAGGCAGATCATGATGAGATATGAATGTCTTAATAGAAACGTTATTTTTTCTTTATGGCAATGCAAAGTAGAGAAGAGAATAAGATAGTCCTGTCTATAGACAACTCCCAGATCTGTATATACTCACTTGACTTCTGCTTCTGACGCTGATGAAGTAAATGGCACAGCACTAACCCTCCGGACGTAAATAACTATAAATGGGCAAATTATATTAAGCACCAGTTTTCAGATGTTAGAAAACAGACAGCAAAGAACTATGATCACTAACAGAAGGGAAACACAAGAGATGAGCCCATATTTGCCCAGGCTTTCTGCCACAGACACCTTTCCGGTTTGTGGTACAGGAAGGTGGAATAGAACAGAGCATGGCAAACTGTCTGAGACGAAGAGATAGAGGTAGGAACTTGGGGCTATTAAAATAGACAGGATTTATGGGTTAGAATGCCAGAGAGGAGGAAGCTGCACAGAGATGGAGCTTCCCTTAGAAGCTCCCATCTCATATACATACACATAGAAGTCCCCTTAAATATTTGAACAAACACTAAGCTTCACATGTGCAGGGTGACACTTTACAAGGCCTGGCAGAGAACAGCCCCTGGGAGCTAAGAGCTGAATAGAGATTCTAGAGGTCACACAATGCTAGAGAAATAGGACTTCTACCCAACCATGTTAGAGACCTTGCTGAACACGCTAGACATTCAACTGAAAGCCTAGAAAGGTTATAATTTAGTAGCAAAACTATGTTAGCCCTAGAGTAAGGGCTACTCTAGATTTACCTCAACAAAGCTTACAAAACAGGCCTGGGAAGGGAACCTAGCAGATCCCTTAGTAAATCAACCATTTGCCATGCTATACGTTCAGCTGAAAGCCTAGAAAGGCTACAATTTAGTAGTAAAACTACATCAGTCCTAGAGTAAGGGATACTCTAGACTTACCCCAACAAAGCTTAGAAAACAGGCCTGGGAAGGGAATCAAGCAGATCTATCAGTAAATTAACCATTTGCCATACTCTTTAAAGGAAGATAAAAAATCCAGACACTCAACAATGTAGTATTTACAATGTTCATCATGCAATAAAAAATTTCTAGACATGGCTGGGCATGGTGGCTCATGCCCATAATCTCAGCACTTTGGGAGACCTAGGTGAGAGGATCACCTGAGCCCAGGAGTTTGAGATGTGCCTGGGAAACACAGTGAGACCTCCTCTCTATAAATTGTTTAAAAAAATTTGCTGGGCATGGTGATGCATGCCTGTAGTCACAGATACTCCAGAGGCTGAGGTAGAAGGATCACTTGAGCCCAGGAGTTTGAGGTTGAAGTGAGCTATGATCGCCACTGTATTCCAGCCTGAGTGACAGTGCGAGACCCTGTCTCAAAAAAAAAAAAAAAAAAAAAAAAAAAAAAAAAAAAAAAATTACAAGAAAGGTGTAGAAGCAGGAAATGTAACCCAGAACCAGGAAAAAGCCCCACAGTCAATAGCAGGAGTTCCTGAGATGACTGACATGTGGGATTAACATACAAGGACTTTAAAATAGCTATTATCAATATATTCAAGGATTTAAAGAAAACATGGACATAATGAGTGAACAGAATTTTGTCAAAGAAATGAAAACTATTTTAAAAAGCCCCAGTGGAAATTTCAGAACTGAAAAATATATCTGTGCTTGAACACAGCAAAGGAATAGATCAGTGAACTAAAAGATAGGGTGAGAAAAACAATTCAAAATGAAACACAGAGAAAAAGTGCTTTAAAAAAAAAAAAAGAACTCAAGTACCAATGACTGTAGAATAAAAACAAGTGGTTGTTCCAGAAGGAGAGAAGAGAGATTGGTTAGAAAAATATTTGAAGAAACGATGCCTGAAATTCTCCCAAATTTGAAGAAAAATACCAACCCATAGATGCAAAAAGCTCAACAAACCCCAAACAGAATAAAAACAAAGAGAATGACACCTAAGCACATCATAATCTGGTAAGTGGAGAAAAAGAGAAAAGCTTCAAAGCAACCAGAAGCAATAAAAGACACAACAAGGTAAACAAAGATGAGAATGACTACTTGCTTCAAAAACAAGGCAAACTAGAAGACAATGAAATGACACCTTTAAATCTTTGTAAAAAATAAAAATTGTCAGCCTAGAATTCTGAGTCTTGCAAAGATATCCTTCAAAAATGAGGGTAAAAAGAAACCATTTTTACATAAATGAAAGCTGAGTGAATTTATTATTAGCATATCTGCAGTATATGAAATATTAAAGGAAATTCTTCAGGCTGAAGGGAAATGAAAACAGATGGAAATACAGATCTACATGAAGGAATAAAGAGTGCTGGAAATGGCAAATATGTGGGTAAGGAGCACCTTTAATCTCTTCTTCACTTCTTTACTTAAAGGGAGAAGAGCTTCTCCCTTTAAGTAAAGAGGTTCAAGTTTTCTCATTCTGGGTGAAAAAGAATCTTCCATCAATATGTTGTTCTCACAAAAGCACATCTTTTGACTTGTCTGCGCCTCTGGGCTTTTCAGGAACATCAGTCTGAACCCACTGTTTCCATTTCCTCTCCTTCGATTATTTCCCTTGCAATCTGAATCTGAGCTTATTTTTTCTACCAAGTCTTTAAAACTGACTTTTGTTCCCCTCTATTCCCACATTTGAACAATTGCTGGGGGCAATCAGAGAAAAATCACTCTCTACCTTCTTATTTTAAAATAAAAGTATACTTTAGATTCAGTAATATTCACCCCTTTTAATGTAAAATCTAGCAAGTTTTGACAAATGCAGGCAACTATATAGTCACTACTATAATCAAGATAATGAATAGTTTTATTACCCTCATACACTCCCATGTAACAACCCCACCACCACTCCCAGCCTTTAGCAAGCTTTGTTTTTTTTTTTGTCTTATTGTTTTAACTTTTCCAGGATCTAAGTGGTCTTCCACAATATGTAGCCTTTTGAGTCTGACTTCTTAGCATCATGCATTCGAAATTAATCCATGTTGTTGTATGCATCAGTCCATCCTTTTTAAATGTCTTGAAAGAAGAAAAGTACCTCCTACTGGCTTAAGGATATCATCACATTCCTGTTTTCACCATATACTAGCTGTGCCATCTTGAACAAGCTACGTAAGTTCTCTAAGATCCAGTTTTCTTATCTGTGAAATGGAAATAATAATAGTACCTATCTTCCAGGGTTGTGATGGGGTTACAGAAGGAAATTCATATTATAGCACTTAGCACAGTTCCTGGCACACAAGAAAACATTCAGTAATGGTTATTTTGAATATCAATATATTATTTCTCTAGGAACGGTAGGCATTGGTAGCAAACCAGGACATGCACAGGACCTGTCCATTAGGGTAGGACATGGTCTTAGAGGACAGTAAGCATTTTAAAATGATGTGGTCAGCTTAGTAATAGTTCAGGCCTCTGCACCGGGGGTGCAGAGGTGCATTGGGAGAGTGGGCAAGTGGTGGGAAAATGATGGCAGAATGAGTCAGGCACACAGACAGAAGTTCCCAGAAGCAGGCAGTAGGGCTCTTGCCATTAGCTGGGGGTGACTCTTCCAGATCCAGCCTCTGGACCTAGGGTGGGGAACTGAAAAGAAGCTGAAATGAGAGTGAAGGGTAAAGCAATATCTCTGTTTGGAGACCAGGGGCGTATATGAGTATGGCCATCATGAGCATAGAGATGATTTAGAAGCCCAGAGAGTAGTCTCAAGGGATCCAGGGCCTGAATGAGGGCTGGAGGCTCTTTAAGTACTTCCTGCCTCACAGAAATATTACCCTGGTAACTGGGAAATAATAATCATTAACATGTAGTGAGACTTTACTGTATTCTTCTATATTGTTATTTATTTAATAATGGAAATAAACTCATTTTACAGATTAGGAAATTAAAGCACAGAGATTAAATGACTTACCCAGGGCTACCCAGTTAGTACATGGTAGAACCAGGATTTGGATTCAAACTGACTCACTCAAGAGTGGCACTGTCCAGTTGAACTTTCCATGAAGATGGAAGAATTCTATACTTCACTGTCTATTATGGTAGCCACTTGTCACATGTGGCTACTGAGCACTTAAAATGTGGTCAGTGTGACTGAAGAGATAAATTTTAAATTAATTTCAATCAACTAATTTAAATTTAATCAATTTAAATGTATCTAGTGGCTACCCTACTGGACAGTACAGTTCTAGAGTTTGGCATATGTGTGTGTACTGCTAAATGTAAGAACCAGCTGTGCAGGTAGCCCTTTCTGGCACAAGGGGATGGGAAAGGAAAGACTCTACTGATGACTATGGTCTCTCACAATTGTGGATCACATGTGGCAAGTAGACAGCTTGCAGTCTACTTGTAGAGGCTACATTTGAATTAAGATTTGGCCTGCAGCAGCTACATTTTGTGCTCTGCATCACAGACCCTCCATCCATCTCTGATTTCAGCTGCAACTATGGCAGGCAGGGGTGACCACTTGCTCATACTGTCAGGGAGTGTCCACCTCAAGGGCTTCTTCCTGTTTACTGATCCATGGCCTTCTCTGAAATTTTGAGAGTCCACTTGGCCAGCAAGCAAGTGCCTGGGAGTGTGGGGAAGTTCACGCTCCTGCAGGCAACCCTTGGTCTATACAGGGTAGGTGCCAGTAGAAAATTCTGGAAAGTAGACGATTCTGGACATATTTTGTATACCTCTCAGAGGTACACTGATGCCAGTGACCTGAATAATGCACTCTTCACTGGACCCTTCCTCCTCCCTTGTCACTCTCTCCCTATTCCTTCACTTCTGCTTCCTCTATCACCTTCTACATAAAGTACCTGCAGTCCTTACCTCAGTTTCTGCTTTTAGGAGAACCCAAATTGAGACATGGCTCATCCAACTAAGATCATGTGTCTGGGCCTAGAGATCCATAAAATAATCGCGGGGATTAGAAAAGAGGCAGTTAGGGATGCTCCTCCTGTTTCCATAAGCAGAATATAGGTAATCCTCCCCCACCCCTCTATCCAAAGCTAGGGATGTTGACTTCATTGTCACTGTCTTATCATCATCAATATCATTATCATCACAATCACTACCATTTATTATTGAGCATGTTCCCTGCATCACATCCTTCACAGGTGTCAGCTAATATCCTTCCATTCTCACAGTGTTCTTGCTAGGTAGGTCAGTTACCATCCCCATGTTGTGAATGAGGGAACTGAGTTGCAAATAGGTGGCAGGGCTGAGATTTGGCATTGATCTGCCAAACTTAAGGCCTTACCCTTTCTATTCCACTGGGGATCCACAGCTTGAGCCAAGTTCAAATTTAGTTAGAAAGTCATTCTGATGTCACCCATGCCTGTCACCAGAATTAATAGGGAGATAGTAGGGAGAAGTAAAATGGTACCTATCCAGTGTTCCTGATAGCATTAGGGGTACTGACTCTTGGTGTTCATAGACTTCAGCCTTCTTTAGACTCAGCCTTCCTAGCCCAATCTTTCTAAACTTCTGACTCTTGATTTATTTGGATATCTATAAATAAAGCCTAACCAATCACCTGATTCTCATCTCATATGCAAAGAACATAATTTCGGGGCACCCCCAAACTCTGGTTCCCATTGCTACAATAAAGTCTGGTTGACAGTTTATTATGCACTAACAAGTAACACTGCAATTATATATCTAGAAGAACATTGTTTAAAGGTGTCCTTCCAAGCTGATTTTTCCACATAAACACTGTTATATATGGGAGAGAGGCTATATTCCTGGACAACTTCCAAATGTTTAATACTCCATTAACACTTGAGTTTGAAGCCCCAGGGAAGGAACTGTAGCACTATGGATGATAAATCCCAATTTATCTAATTTTAAAAATCTAGGAGCTTGTATTTAAAAAAGCTTAGCAGGAGCACTAAACAACTTTGCTTTGTTTTTTAGAGTATAACAAAAAGAATGGACATCTCCCATTGCCAATAGTTCATTTTTCAGATTTGAATCTTAACTCTGACAGCTAAGCCCTGTAAATAAGTAAGCCAATGCTCTTATGCATTTGTAAAGTTTTTAAGCAGAAGAGAAGAGATAGTGAGAAATAGGGATTACTGAGCACCTGCCTGTACTAGGTGCTTTATTATGCATGTCTAACTTCCTTCTCAATATCATTTCATTGATGAGGAAACAGGCTCAGAGAGGATCTGTAATGTGACAGTGGACACACTGCCAGGGAGTGGTTGAACCATGACTTGACTCATGACTAGTTTGTCTTTGGGAAAGCTTTTTGTTCTGTCAATAAGAGATAAACTAGAGGATCTGGGGGAAGTTTCTTAAGCTAATAATAGAAGCAAAATCTATTTTACTAAGTCTATATATAGGAAAAAAGAGAGGTCAGCCCAGATAGAAAAAAATTCATCTCAAAATTGAAGGTAAAAGTGAAGATGGAAGCCCAATCTCTTTCATGACAATAGATATAAAAACACCAAACAAAGTATTAGCAAACTCTATATCCAGTTGATTAGAAGAAGTATTCTATATAATAACCATGTATGGTTTATTCTAGGAATACAAGGGTGGTCTAACATTCAAAATTTAATCAATACAATTCATCACGTTAACAGAAAAAATTACATGAATATGTTCATAGACCACAGAAAAAGTATCTGATTATATTTGATATACGTTCACAAGAAAACATTTTAGCAAACTAATAATAGAAGGAAACTTAATGTGATAAAAATATTTACAAAAAAGCCATAGCAATAATCTTATTTAATGATGGATATTAAAAGCTTTCCCCATAAGATTGTGAACAAGGCAAGAATGCCCACCATTTAACATCATACTAGAGGTAATAGCCAGTGTGATAAGGCAAAAAGGAAAAAGAGAAGCTATAAAAATTAGAAAGAAATTATTGGCATAACTTATTGTGTATGTAAATTCCAAAATAATCTATATACAAAGTAATAGAAACAATAAGTGAATTTAGCAAAGTCTCTGGAAATTAACTCAAAATACAAATGTCAATTTCATTCCTATATACCAATGACAAATTGGAAAATGGAATTTTTAAAGGTTATTATTCACTATAGCATAAAACATATAATACCCAGGAATAAATCTGATGAAAAAGTGAACAAGACCTCTTCTCCACAGAAAGCTATAAAACATTATTGAGAGAACTTAGAGTAAAGCTAAATAAACTGAATGACATAGTCATTGACTGAAAGATTTAATAATGTAAAGTTGTCATGTCTCCCCACATTTTTCTATGAGTTCAAAACAGTCTCAGTAAGAATAACAGGAGATTTTTTAAAAAATAAAAATTGATCATGATTCTAACGTTTATGCAGAAATGCAAAGGACCAAGAATAGCCAAATAATCTTAAAGAAGAAAAAAATTGGAGACCATTCCCAGATATAAAAGCTTTTAATAAAAGAATCATAATAAAGATAGTTTATTATTGGCAAGGCAGACAAATACAGCAATAGAAGAGAAAAACAGAATACAGTCCTAAAATAGACCCACAGAATATGATCACTTGATGTATGACAAAGGTAATGCTGTAATGAAGTGGGAAAAAGGTGGGCATTTCAACCAATAGTCCTGTGGAAAAAAATTCAGAAAGACTATTGACTTCCACCTCACACCATATACAAATTCAATTACAGATCAGTTCAATATCTAGATATGAAAGGTAAAAACTATGAAGCTTTTAGAAGGAAATACAAGAGAACATCTTCACAACTTTGAGGTAGGCAAAAATTTATTAAATGGGGCACAAAAAGCGCTAATCATGAAGAAAAAAAATAATGTGGACCACATTTGAATGAAATCCTTTATTTATCAAAAGATTAGAAAAGTAAAAAGGCAAGCCATAGAATGGGAGAAGATGTTGAGAATACATATAATTGACAAACGACTCATATCTAGACTATATAAAGAATTCCTACAAGTCAATAAAAGGCAGAGAATAGAAAAAGAAAAAAATGATCAAAACATCTGAACAAATACTTCAGTTTATCCAAATGGTCAATGACAACATACTAGGTAAAATTCAAAGAAGTCCAAATCAAAATCCCAACATGATATCACTACTATATCCACTAGTTAAAGTGGAAAAACAAAACGAAACCATATCAACAATATCAAATATGAGCAAGGATGTAGATTAATTAGATCTCTTTCGGTGTGGAAAATTGTTTAGCAGTATTTATTAAGCTAAGCAACTTATGTTACAACCCAGCAATTCCACATCTAGGATCTAACCAACAGAAAGGCACATGTATATTTATCAAAAGCCACGTACATGAATGCATATAGCAGCACTGTTCATTATAGCCTCAAACTGTAAACTACCCAAATGTTCATCCATAATAGGACAGATAAATGAAAAGTGGTAGATTCATGCAGCATAGTATTATACAGCTATGAGAAAGAACAAACCAAAATGATATGTAACCACATGGATGAATCTCACCAATGATAAAGTTGAACAAAAGAAGCCAGATACCAAAGAGTACACACTATAAAATTCCATTTATAAAAAGTTTTAAAACAGGCCAAATTAATCTATGATAGAAGTTGAGATGGTTGTTTTTTGCAGGCAGTAGTGACTGGACAGAGACAAAAAGGAAGCTTCTGGAGTCCTAGTCATTTTCAGATTTTTGTGCTGGTGACATGAATGTGTTCACATAGATATGCAGCTTTGAGCTATAGGCTTAACAATGTACCCACTTTTCTGCACGTATGTTATGCTTCAATAAAAAGTTCCCTTTTAATAAAGAAGAAATAACCAAGTGATGGCAGAAGCAGAGTTACTTTTCTTGCCTTGTCTCTCCAGGCTCACTCTGGCTTACCCTATGCTTGAACTGCATTGGATGAAAGCTGAAAGTCTGATTATCCCGTAATGGGGGTGGTAACAGGGAAATGACAGTGATCAGTGAGCCTGTAAGAGGCAAAGGTGGGAGGACACATGTTACCCCAGAACATTTTGCAGATCAGAGGTCAGGTGCTCTGGGCCAGGAGTACCTGCCTGGAGCCATGAGCCAGGAGTTGCAAAGCTGTTATTTTTAGTCTGGGAGGCAGCCTGATAAAGAGAGGGTTTGATCCACCTTACTTTAGCAAAAGTTCACTCTCACATGTTGTGCTCTGAATCCTATATACGTTCCTGGGGATTCAGAGAGAAACCAGATAAGGTCCCTGCCCTTGAGGGTCTCTTAGCATATTAGGGGATTAAACGTGTGGACAGGCAATTACAGTGCAGTATGGAAAGTGTTGTGATAGGATAGTCACAAAGCAAAAAAGAGGAGGGCTGCTAATCCAGACTGGGGAGTTGGAAATGGCTTTCTGAGGCAGTGGGGTTAAAGAAGAGAATGAAAGGGTGACAAGCAAATAGCCAGGTGAAGAAATAGAGGCTGGATGGAGGGTGGCAAGCACAGGAAAGAGCCTGTGCAAAGGCCTGGAGATCAGAACAAGCAAGCTGCTGTCTAGGAACTTGGATGGACGTGGAGCCAAGAGTATGATTTGCAGAGGGCATGAGATTAAGCGGGAACAGGCTAAGTTGCAGTGAACCGAGTGAGATGTGTCAAACAATCTGTATTTGAACACAGGGTGATGCAATTAAACCCCGGATCTGCTCATTTTGAACTCTGTGACCTTAGGAAAGTCCCTTCTGCTTTGGCAGCATCAGAACTTTGTTTTGCCCTGAATATTACCTTCCCTCCAATACTTTTAAAAGTACATAAGGATTAAAAATCAAAACAATTGAACTCACAGACGTACAGAGTTGAAGGCTAGTTACCAGAGGCTGGGAAGGGTAGTGGGGGGATGGAGGGGAAGTGGGGATGGTTAGTGTGTACAAAAAATTAGAAAGAATGTGATAACTTTTTTGGAGCTGTTTCAAAAGAAAAAAAATTAGAAAGTATGAATAAGATCTACTATTTAATAGCACAATAGGGTGACTATGGTCAATAATAATTGTACCTTTAAAAATATTTAATAACTTAAAGAGTATAATTGTATTGTTTGTAACTCAAAGAATAAATGCTTGAGGGGATGGGTACACCATTCCCCATGATGGGCTTATCTCACATTGCATGCCTGTATCAAAACATTTCATGTACCCCATACATATATACACCTACTCTGTACCCAGAAAAATTTAAATAAAAATTTTAAAAAGTACATAGGAGGTGATTTGCTTTCCAAAGGCCTGCATACAGTAGGTGCACTCAAGAAATCTGGTTGATTGATGAGTGTCTAGGGCTAAGAAGTTAAGGAGAATAGCTTCTTAGCCTTATTTAAGAACACAAAAGTAGGCTCAGACCCATGCCCACCATCACAGGCTGGCAGCTGAGAACACTGCAAAGGTTCTCACTGCAATAATCAGGATGAAGTTTCCCTTTCCAAGTTTCTGAAACCTGCAGCCCAAGGTGGTAGCTGGAGGCTGGTTTGGCCCTGAAGCTCTGGTGAAATGGAAGAGTCCTGTTTAAGCAATTCCAGGCAGGAGAGGTCTGTTTTCTCTTGATGGAGAGGGATCATTTATGATTAAAGGGTTATTTCCTTAGTGCTTTTTTGAGCTTCTTAGAGATTAAATTGTTGCAGCAAGGGGGAAGCAGGAATTCCTTTGGCTTGATAAGGTCTGGCTTCCTAGTTCTCCCTTGGAGGGAAGTAAAGGATTTGAATAATTTATTCATTGCTTGAACAAATTTCAAGGGTGCTGTCAGAATCAAGACCAGACCAGGCAGCTGAGCTTAAAGACTAGACAGAAAGATCGGTATTGGGATGAGCAGACAGGCCAGGAAGCCCCTGGTGTTAGGAGAGATCAGTGATTAGGAACAGATGGTGAGAGAGAGGGACACTGGGCATCAGGCAGGTCTGCCAGCAATAAAAGGCAGAATGCTAGTGCTTGGAAGAATTAGAAGGAGCAAGGAAGGCATTTCATCCCTAGAAGGGCAAAGCGAGGGCTCCTACATGGGTCTTGTTGGGGAAAAAAGGCCACTTCATAAAGGACAAAGTCGGCTGGATAGTAGTTGGTCCTTAACTATCTAAGGAATTGACACATGCATGAAAATTAAGACCCAGTTATGAGAACTGGGGTCCAAGGCAAGAAATAGATCATAAAAAACGTTATGAGAATAGCTACCAAGTATATAACACTGAATATATGCTAGGCGCTCTTCAGAGCTCTTTACATAAATTAATTAACTTCATCCTCACATTACTTCTATGAAGTTAGTATTATTATTATCCCCATTTAATGGATGAGAAAACGAAGGCAAAGAGGGGTTAAATGTCTTGCCTAACCTCTTGCAGGTAGTAAGTGGTGGAGGCAGGATTCATTCTGACTGCAGAGTCTACGTGCTTAATAAAGCTTTAGATGTAATGGCCTTGTTAGAATTAGTACAATGCTGGGTTGCTTAACTCTTGTGCAATTCTCCCGAATAAGGAAAATCACTGGTTTAGAACCTAGGTATGGACTGAGTCTGAAGGGTCTTCAGCAGGCTCACTTTTCAGGAGTGCTTTTGCCTTTAAGCCCTATTTGTCATGAGTTATTTTCCAAGCATATAATCTCTTGTTGCCATGTTTAAGACCTTGGTCAATGTGAGATTTTTGTATTTTTCCTTCTTTTTTTCTACAAGTTTTGGCCTAGGAGCCACTGGGATAAGGAACTGCTTTCCTGATTCGGCTAATAGAAATATCTGATGGACAGCCTTTCAGGTTGTTGGTGTCTCTGGCACAAAAGGTGGTATGAGTCACTTTTTAAGTGTTGGGTGTTCAGAACTCAAGCTAACATCGTAATTCTATTGACTTGTTTCTGTGCTTAAAAATCTGTCACTTAAAAAATTCCATGTCACTGTTACTGTAATCAGTGTAGCCTAAGTAAGTACTAATGAAAATTAAGACCCATGTTAAGTTGGACTTAAGAAGCATTTTACTGCTTTATTTTCAAAATGAAACCCAAGAATCCTTGCAAATTGGGAGGATGTTTGGCAGGAATGAAGTGGCTGGCACAAAACATGCAGCAATTCCAGTCATGATCATGAATAGTCAGCCTTATTTGGCATAAACAATTCTTCAGGGTATATGTTCAACACATTGTTTGGAAAACTTAAGCATATAAATGCTGTTAGCTTCAGCAGAGTTTTGTGTGTACGATTCTGAATAACCTTATTAAGATTGTTGGTACATACACGTTCCTCCTGTCTATGATTGTTTTAAGTAATTGAAATATTCTCTTAAAAGTGAAGACTTCTTGCAGCAAGTTCATTGAGTAACATGTATTCAGCACTAACTCTATATCAGATATGGTGCTGGAGCTGGGGATATAGTAACGGTCCCAACCAACTCTAATGCCTTTCTTGAGAGTCTGCCATAAAATCACAGAATGCAGGGAAAAAGCAGAGAGGTCACAGGAAATGAAAGGTAAGGCAAAGGATGTGTTCATCACATACAGAGTTTGTCCAATGTTGTTTCTAATATATGTAGTATCTTGAAGATACTAATTATAAGTGCTGGTCCAGGGTTGAGGGTAATATGAGAGATTTTTTCCAGCTCTTACAGATTAAAGGAAGCATGATGTATTTAACTAATACAGATTTTAAAGAGGGTTTAGATTTTGTCTTTTGTGACATTTCCTTGATAATATTACAAGGGATGGAGTGAACCCCAGAAGCCCAGTTCATCTATCTATTATTTTATCCCTCATTCATTTGATACTTCTAGCTGTCTATTCTGTTTTACGTAGGCTAAGAACTAGTGACACAGTCACAAACAAAACGTAGTCTCTGTCCTCAGGGAAACAATAGCCTAGGGCAGGTGTGATAGTGAATATTAGATGTCAAGTTGACTGGATTGAAGAATGCCTAGATGGTTGATAAAATAGTGTGTCTGGATATATCTGTGAGAGTGTTGCCAGAGGAAACTGACATTTGAGTCAGTGGACTAGGAGAGGAAGACCCATCCACTCCTCCTGCTCTTGGACATCAGACCTCAGGTTCTTCAACTTGCACCAGTGGCCTTCCAGGGGCTCCTGGGCCTTTGACCTCAGACTGAGAGCTGCACTGTCAGATTCCCTGGTTTTGAGGCATTTTAGACTTAAACTGAGCCAGGCTACCAGCTTCTCTCTTTTCCCAGCTTGCAGGCAGCCTATCATAGGACTTTATCTTGTAACTGTGTGAGACAATTCTCCCCAATAAACTCCCTTTTATATACATATATCATATTGGTTTTGTCCCTCTGGAGAACTCTGACTGACACAGATTTTGGTATCAGGAGTGGGGTAGACAATGTATAGTCCAACAGGCAATTGTTTAAATGATGTGCAACTGACACAGTACAGGGAGCATAGCAATTAATCAGTAATTCTTATAAAGGAAGAGATAAAAGAAGAGATTATATGTTTCTGGGCCCATAATGAGATGGGGTGGCTATTGCATTAGAGCCTCAAAAAGGGGAGCTACAATTCACTTCTTGGTAACTGGGAATTTTCTCTTCTTCTCTCCTGGACTGGGAGATGTCAGGTGTTAGAAGGCTCTAGTTTTCCTTCTACCCTAGATGGCCGGTAGGATAACAGATCGAACTGGCCTAGCATGAAGGAGCATCTGCTTTGTTGTTAGTCTTTCACAGCAGAACAGTTTCAGTCAGAAACGAATCTGTCTGATGTGACTATTTCAGTGGGAGAGAGACTGATTAATAATTTTGCCAGTTAGGATCTGTGCTGTGATGTAGGAGGAGGCAGGATGCTGATGGAGCCCAGAGGAAGAAGTAACTCTTTCCTGCCTTTAAGATGGAAAAGATTCTGTCCTCCCTGCCTACAGAGAAGAAAAAAATCTCCCTTCTTTATTCTCAGAAAGTGTCAGTTTCTATCCTTCTAAATCTCTTCCAGGTTTCTTGAGTGTCTATCATATACCATTTTGCTAGGCACTGGGTGGACTGAAATTAACAAAGGATAGTTACAATTCCTGGAAGTTATCCTTCATTGGGGAGAGCCAGTTAATTTAATTAAACAAATAATTATAGAGCAGTCTGATTTGGACCTATATGGACATGTCATAAGGCATAGAAACATAAAAATATTAATAAAGACATGTAAAAAGATTAAAAAATATTAGTAAAACCACTCTATGCACAAAACGTGTAAAACAATGCAAATTCTCTTTCCCCAAATTAAAAATTGCAATAATCATAATTTCAAAGCTGGTGACTGAATGAATTTTAAGCTGTGCTTATGTTATTGGTGCACAGCTATACCATTTTATAGCTGGTTTAAAAATGCAGTCTTAATCCTTTTTCAGGATTAATCTTGAATTCTGTAAGCTTTAAATTATACGGAATATCCTGAGGAACATAACCCTAGGGAAACCTGAAGCAGCTGTACTCAACAATAAATAGAGCTTGATGTTCTATTTATCGTGGTATGCACCTGTAGTCCCAGCCACTCAGGAGGCTGAGGCGGGAGGATTGCTTGAGCCCAGGAGTTCAAATGCAGAATAATAAACAGAACAATAAATAGTCAGAAAGGTAAAAAGAGTTGTAAAGAGTCTTTAAGAACTAGAACCAGCCCAATGTGGGGAATCAGGAGGAGCTTCCTTGAAGAAGTGATGATATAGGCTGAAATAAGAAGACCAACTAAGACCAGGCTAGGCAGAGAGAGAAGGAGCTGCCCAGGACTCTGCTCAACAATTAGGTTGTTTCCTTACCTTCTTTCAGCTTTGCTTCTTCTCTAATTGCTTGTTGCTTAGCCTCTAGGATACTTAGAGACATATCCCAACTAATAACTGTTTATGTGCTTCTGGGGGTTGGGTGGGGAAAGAGGGGAAGAGAAATCAAGTGAAACTGACCTTGGCCAACAGAAATCACAGAACACATAAATTCCAGACTCCACTGACTTCTCTTTTCTTATTTACACAATAAAAGGCCATCAAATACTAACTTAAAATTAGCTGACTAGTTTCATGTGTTTGTCTGGTTGACTGCCAAAATGGATATTTTATTTGTTATTAAATTCATTTTTGATAAGGGGAAAAATCACAAATGAAAATTCTATTTCCTCATTGCTGGTTAGGCCTTATAGTATAAGATCTTTTATAAAGTGTCTGTCAATTGTAAACTTGGGGCCCTTTACTTTCAGTGATATTTGTGAAGTCAGGGATGATAAAATATACCCAGAACTTGGCCCTCTGTCCACTTGGATAGGGAAGAAATTCAGTAGTCAGGTTGGAATCTCAGCAAATTCTCACCAGGTGATGGAAATCAATCAGATGAGAAGACTTATCCAAGATATCAGCATGAGATCAGAGCTAAATCCTTATTTAAAGGTTGAGAATTTGGGTGGGTAGCAGGACAAAACTAGAAATAAGCACATTACACTCATAGCTAACACAGTTCTTGCTGTTGGACTTGTTCTGAACTAAGAACCATTTATACATTGTCTCATTTTAAAATAATAATGACTAACACTTTGTAAGCTTTCATCATATTCCAAGCCTATTCTAAGAATATTAACTCATCCAACTCTAAAACAATACAATGATGTAGACTCTGATTTTACTGAGAGGAGACTGGAGGTCAGAGAAGTTAGTGTCTTTTGCAAGGTGCTACAGCTAGTAAATGGTGGAGATTAGCTTTGAACCTAGGTCATCTTTAAAACTGCTTCATGAGATAGGTGCTTTGATTATCTCTGCTTCACAGATGAGAAAACTGAGGTACACAGAGGTTAAGTAACTTCCATAAGAACCTCTAGTAAGTCTCAGATTCAACACTCCTAGATGATCTGATTCTCATGATAGTCCATTATTGTTCAGACTATATACAATATGCATTGTCTCTCAGAGGAATGCTGACCATTGACTACACTCTTCTGGGGAGGGGCGGGGTGCAAAAGAAACCTAGATGACAGTTTCTCTCACTTTAGAAAGGCTCCCTTTCAACTCTCACCTTGTTCTGATATGGTTTTGGGATTCAGTATTTCAGCAAGAATTTTCTCTTTCCCACCTTCCTATTTTAGTTTACTTCTTAGGCTTTTAGCGTCCACATTTATTTTTTCTGATGAACTCGCCTTCAGAATACAGATCAAATTTTAAGAGAGAAGCAGAATTAGCCCAGGAGCTGGGTGGCCACTCAGGTCTGAATGCAAGAAATGTTTACCAAAAAATTCAGTCAATGGACCAAAGATGGAACCAGAGGCTTGAAAAGCAAAGCAAAGGAATCCATGTCCGCTGGAGTAGGGACAGCCGGACAGATGTACAGATCTCTTCAAAGGTTGCTTAGGGACCCAATAAACCTGAAAAGACTGTGCCTTGAATGTCAATGTGTGTGGGCGGATAAAGGAACATTATTTCTCTTCTTCCTCTTGGTTTTCCCAGGGTGTGTGCAACAAAGCAAATGTAATTTACATGCAATGACTGAAAGCCACTCACATCTGTAAACACTAACCGTCCCAGCCAGCAAAACCCTCCAGAAAGCCTCTTAGCCCCATTTCAAGGAGCCAGATGTAAAAAGAAAGCCTTCTGCTTTTCATTGTTCTTTCCACTTGAGCTGCAAGACCCTGGGAGGCTCCATGTGCAGGAAAAACCTGGTACATTTCGCTCTTAAATTGAGGCAAGCTTATAATGTTAGAGTTTAATTAAACTCTTGCTGGTGGTTGTGAAAAAGTTTCGCCTCCTCCTAAGCCTTTCTTCATGTATTCCCTGCAGGTAGCACACACTTTTTCCTTCCAGTGGAAGGTCATTAGGACCATATGAATATGCAGAGAGTCAGGAAGGTTCCAAGATGCTCTGGGGGCATTTGACTCATAACTTTTAATTTAATCAATCAACTCAGTGGTATAGTAAAGGGATTACAACTATGCTACTCCCTGATCACAGGCCATCAGCTTTACTGCAGGGCTACAAGTACTAACCCTTTTCACTAAAACTAAGGCAGGGCTGCCTATGCTGTGATTTCCTATACCCTTTGTCCTCTTCTGTGTTCTTTCACTCTGAATTTAACTTATTCTAGGAAAAAGCTGCATGTATTTCTTTGGACTCATGTTTCACTTTCAACCCCAAACAGTAGAGTTTTTGCAAATTGGGAGGGATGTATGCCAGGACTGTAGTGTCTGGCAGAGACCTTTGCAGAAACTCCACTTGTGATTATAAATAGTTGGCCCTTCTTGGCGTAAACAATTCTTGAGGGTATATTTTTCAACTCGTTGTTTGGAAAACTTGAAGAACATAAATGCCATTAGCTTTAGCAGAATTTTGTGTGCAAATTCCTGGGTGACCATACATAATACTATTGTTTAATGGACTTTCATATTCCCTTGCCTTCAATTTCATAAGGCTTCTTGGTGTTTAGAATATTTTCATGCAAAGGGAAAATTAAGTCTTTATTATTAAAGTATGCATTTCTTGGAATCACAACACAAGAACTGGCAAGTAGGTTTGAAGGAAACAGTAAATGAAAAATGCATGGGTTGGTATCATGCTTAAATGTTAATCACATCCATTTTGCTAGGAGAGTGGTAGCATTAGAACTTATATAATAATTGATCCATGATTTGCCAATGAATCCAGTCTTTCCTCTCTCTCAAATCACTTCAAAACAGGTGACTATTTAAGCTACGTAAGTGAGATGCAGGAAGCATGTACTCTTTAAACTGCCAACCAGCAGGAGTAAATGGCAAGCAAATTATCAATAAATTAACTTACTCCTCTCAGTGGTAATGAGACTTTACCTTGATAGATATAGGGAAAGTAATATTTGATGTCATATATAATTCTGAATGGTTAATCCACTACAGGTGTATCTTATTTAGGACATGATATGCTCAAGAAATAGTTTTTGGATCTCCAGGAGGAAGTCAGAGTGAGAGCCTGTGAACCTTCCAATTTCAAGGCCTATTTAAATGCCAGTAAAACAGTCTAAAGCAAAGGTTTCAGAACTAACAGCCATATCATCATGAAAAACTCAAGGAAGAATGAGTAAAGGGGAATAAATGACTTGAACCATTGAAAATGTTTGTCAGTATGAGAGAAGAAAGATGCATTAAGAACCTGGGTACAGAGTCAGGTGGGGATGGGAAGTATGGAATCAGTAAACTATGAAATGAAACAAGAATCAAAACAGGATTTAGAAAGCATTTGTAATCTATTTCTTAAATGTGAAAGAAAGACACTGTATCTATTTCAGAAGAGCTCATTACAGCAGGAAGGGACAGGGAAGGGGTAAACAATGGTAGCATAGGTAAAATGTAGAATTGAATGCTATGGGTAATTAACAGAGAAAGAGAAAAGGAACTAAAAAAAATCTGCAAAGCATGGAAAGAGATATGAAATCTGCAAAAGAAGATTTAGAGAAAGGAGTGTTGTGGGAGAGAGAGGAATTCCTAAAGAAAGAGAAGGAAGGAACTGAACACACTGCTTGCATGAAATAGATGCCTTGAATAGATTTATGGAATAAATGAGCAAACAAAGAATAAAACATCAAAGATTAGAAAAAGATCCACTAGAAGAAAAATGTAACAATTAATAAAATAGTTCAAGGCACAAATACAACCCTATTTAAGATCCATTAAAAATAACTGAGATCAACATGCATCCTCAAATATTTAAATTACATGAAATATGTAACCTGCAAGGTGCTAGGTTACATATTTCATGTAAAAAATACAGTCATAAGTAGACAAGGACTTCATTATAATGAAAAACCTGTACATACCACAGCATAAAAAAGCTGTATAATTTCTGTCTTTATAGTCAAGTTTCTATCCAAATGCAAAGATGTTCATGGATTTTCAGTCTTAAGAAATTTGATCACCCACTCATGGACCAGCATTGACTTCAAAAGTTACTTCAAAAAGAAATCTGATCAAGATGATGCTATTAAAAATAGTATGAAATCCTGAATTAGTATGTATCTATTGAAGAGATAAGTAAACAAAAACAATAAAAAGAATTGTTTGTGATAAGAGTTGGGCATTAGGAATATTGTTAGAATAAAAGTAGATTAAAATAAGTAAACTGAGCAACTAATTAAATCAATGAAAAAATGGAAGCAGTAAGAGTAGGGAAGAACAAAAAACAACAGAAGTTTCCCATAAAAGAGAATCAAAGATACTATTTGATAATGAAATCTTTGTGGTTTATTTTAAATTGACAACTAATCAAATTAAAAAGTAGACAGTTGCTAAAGGAAATTAAAATAAGCAAAACCCAAACCAAACAAATTAATTGTGCATTCAATACCAAAGAACATTTGGGAGAAAAAAAAATTAAACTACAAAAATTGAGGGTAAAAAGTAGAATGGAAGAACATAATCCTAAAAGGACTAGCGTTAAAATAAGTATAAGCTCAAACAATTTTGGGGAAGCAAAACAAAATAGAACACAAAAACAAAAAGAATGCTTCCAACTGGAATAATGCAATAATTTACTGGGAAATCCTCAAAAAGCCTTAGAAAAGGCTAAAAATAATAAAAAATAAATTTAAAAGTTACTAAAAAGGTGTATTAATTAAAGGGAAGAAAAAGCAAGTGAGATTTCAGACAAGGCAGAATTATGGTACAAGTTATTAAGGCAAGCTAACTATGTTAATTATGTGATGATAAAAGTCTGCCTTAATAATGAGAGCATAATGATATTATGTCTATAAGGTCCAAAGAACACAGAAACAAATCGCTTATAAAAATCAACAGGAAATTAATAAGCATATAACTTTAGAACAAAGCATTACTATCCCATTAGAATATGATAAATTAAGAAGAAAATGATAAATTAATAGACTGAAAAACATAACTAACCTATCATTATACAGCAGAAAGGGTAGGTATTGCCATCAATTTAATAGCCTGAACAATAAACAAAAAACCCTGAAGTCTTATTGCTGTTTCCTGATAAGATGGTGAATTAGCAGGTACCCCTCACCCTCTAAATTCAACCCAGGGAAACTTTAGAAGCAGAGGGAAGCACAGATCCAATAAACTAACAGAGACACTGAAATAAAGAGGAGATCAAAGGCTATCTTGAACTGGATAGTGAGGATAGGTGGAGGAAGACTGAGCTGAAAGGTGGCCTAACTCAGGGAAAAGAAGATAGATGGAGTGAAGAATCCTTCACTTTTCTCTGGCCCAGTAGTGGGAGGATGGATTTGCAATGACTGTTGGAATTCTCTTAATTTACCTCCTTGACGTCACCAAGGGAGGGTCATTGCCTGTCCTGCAACCCAGATGTCTGTAGGGCTAGACCAGCTCTATTCCTATTCCCAGTCAGAGTAACCTCAGGGCAGTAGCATAAAGCCCTCTCAGAAAAGAATGGGATAATGAAGCCCAGCCTTCACTGACCATATACTTCTTCATCCCTTTCGTTTCCAAACTTGCAGGGCTGGGGAATAGAACCTAAGGAGATGACTTCCTCCTATTCCTGCTTTGTTCTAACAGTGTCAGAATGAATCCTTAACTGGAGGAGTTACTCAGCAGAAGAAAACAAACAGAAGAGTTGATAGCAGTGATGTGATACCTGGGCCTCATCTCCTTCCTTTTTCTTAAACACACCAGAAGGGGCACCACCTAGGATTTGGTCTTTCCCCATCATACACTACCAGACATAACATTTATATCACCACAGAAACACAAGACCACCTGCCACAGTACCTAGATCCCAAGGAGTACAACTAGTGAAAGAGAATGCAAACTGAACATGAAGCAGCTTATTAAAACAGATGGACCAAAAATTTAACAGAAGCACAATATATATCCTCAAAGACATAGGGAGGATGTTGGCAATATGAAGCAAGAACAAGAAGTAGAGCAAAAGAACAAAATGTAAATTAGGTGTTAAACAAATATGCATAATGGCTGTGGTATCCCTGCCAAAGATGCACGACCTGAATCTAATAATGAGGAGGCATCAGACAGCCCCAGACTGATGGAGAGTCTACACAATAACAGCCTGGTATTCTTTAAAGACATCAGTGTCGTGAAAGTCAAGAAGGACTAAGAACCATTCCAGTAAAGGCAGTATATAATCTTAGACTGGATCTTGAACCAGAATCTTTATTTTTGATTTGCTACAAACTGTGCTGTACGATATGGTTGCCATAAGCTGCGTGTGGCTACTGTGTGACTGAAATGTGGCCAGTATGAATTGAGATGTGCTGTAAGTGTAAAAAATACAATGGATCATATTATGAAAAGGAGAATGCAAAATGTCTCAGTAATAAATTTTTATATTAATTGCATGTTAAAATGATACTACTTTGGATATACTGGCTTAAATAAAATAGAACATTAAAATTAATTGCACTTGCTTCTTTTTACTTTTTTTTTTTATTGTGCTTTAGGTTCTGGGGTACATGTGCAGATCATGCAGGATTGTTGCATAGGTACACAGATGGCAATGTGGTTTGCTGCCTCTATCCCCCCGTCACCTGTATCTGGCATTTCTCCCCATGTTATCCCTCTCCAACCTCCATACCCCACCACTGTCCCTCCCTTGGCCCCCCTCAACAGACCCCAGTGTGTGATGCTCCCTTCTCTGTGTCTATGTGTTCTTATTGTTCAACACACGCCTATGAGTGAGAACATGTGGTGTTTGATTTTCTGTTCTTGTGTCAGTTTGCTGAGAATGATGGTTTCCAGAGTCATCCATGTCCCTACAAAGGACATGAACTCATCGTTTTCTATGGCTGCATAGTATTCCATGGTGTATATGTGCTACGTTTTCCCAGTCCAGTCTATTGTTGATGGGCATTTGGGTTGGTTCCAAGTCTTTGCTATTGTAAAAAATGCTGCTATGAACACACATGTTCATGTGTCTTTATAATAGAATGATTTATAATCCTTTGGGTATATACCCACTAATGGGATTGCTGGGTCAAATGGAATTTCTATTTCTAGGTCCTTGAGGAATTGCCACACTGTCTTCCACAATGGTTGAACTAGTTTACATTCCCACCAACAGTGTAAAAGTGTTCCTATTTCTCCACATCCTCTCCAGCATCTGTTGTCTCCAGATTTTTTAATGATCACCATTCTAACTGCTGTGATATGGTATCAAAGCTGGATGGAGAATGAGTCTGATGAATTGACAGAAACAGGCTTCAGAAGGCGGCTAATAACAAACTTCTCTGAGCTAAAAGAACATGTTCTAACTCAATGGAAAGAAACTAAGAACCTTGAAAAAAGATTTGACAAAATGCTAACGAGAATGAACAGCTTAGAGAAGAATATAAATGACATGATGGAGCTGGAAAACACAACATGAGAACTTCGCGAAGCATATACAAGTTTCAGTAGCTGAACTGACCAAGCAGAAGAAAGGATATCAGAGATTGAACATCAACTTAATGAAATAAAACAAGAAGGCAAGATTAGAGAAAAAAAGAGTGAAAAGAAATGAACAAAGCCTCCAAGAAATATGGGATTATGTGAAAAGACCTAATCTACGTTTGATAGGTGTACCTGAATGTGATGGAGAGAAGGAATCCAAGCTGGAAAACACTCTTCAGGATATTATCCAGGAAAACTTCCCCAACCTAGCAAGGCAGGCCAACATTCAAGTCCAGGAAATACAGAGAACACCACAAAGATATTCCTCAAGAAGAGCAACCCCAAGGCACATAATTGTCAGATTCACCAGGGTTGAAATGAAGGAAAAAATGCTAAGGGCAGCCAGAGAGAAAGGTCGGGTTACCCACAAAGGGAAGCCCATCAGACTCACAGCAGATCTCTTGGCAGAAACCCTACAAGCCAGAAGAGAGTGGGGGCCAATATCCAACATCCTTAAAGAAAAGAACTTTCAACCTAGAATTTCATATCCAGCCAAACTAAGCTTCATAAGCAAAGGAGAAATAAATCCTTTAAGGACAAGCAACTGCTGAGAGATTTCATGACCACCAGCCCTGCCTTATAAGAGCTCCTGAAAGAAGCACTAAACGTAGAAAGGAACAACCAGTACCAGCCAATCCAAAAACAAGCCAAATAGTAAAGAGCATCAACAAAATGAAGAAACTGCATCAACTAATGGGCAAAACAACCAGCTAGAATCAAAATGGCAGGATCAAATTCACACATAACAATATTCACCTTAAATGTAAATGGGCTAAATGCCCCAATCAAAAGACACACACTGGCAAACTGGATAAAAAGTCAAAACCCATAGGTATGCTGTATCCAGGAAACCCATCTCACATGCAAGGACACACATAGGCTCAAAATAAAGGGATGGAGGAAGATTTATCCAGTAAATGGAGAGCAAAAAAAAAAAAAAAAAAAAAGCAGGAGTTGCAATCCTAGTCTCTGATAAAATAGACTTTAAACCAACAAAGATCAAAAGAGACAAAGAAGGGCATTACATAATAGTAAAAGGATCAATGGAACAAGAAGAGCTAATTATCCTAAATATATATGCATCCAATATAGGAGCACCCAGATACATAAAGCAAGTTCTTAATGACCTACAAAGAGACTTAGACTCCCACATAATAATAGTGGGAGACTAACACTCCACTGTCAATATTAGACAGATCAACAAGACAGAAATTAACAAGGATATCCAGGACTTGAACTCAGATCTGAACCAAGCAAACCTAATAGACATCTACAGAACTCTCCATCCCAAATGCATAGAACATACAGTCTTCTTAGAACCACATCACAGCTACTCTAAAATTGACCACTTAATTGGAAGTAAATAACTCCTCAGCAAATGCAAAAGAGTGGAAATCATAACAAGTAGTCTCTCAGACAACAGTGCAATCAAATTAGAACTCAGGATTAAGAAACTAACTCAGAACCGCACAACTTCATGGAAACTGAACAACTGGCTCTTGAATGTTGACTAGATTAACAATGAAATGAAGGCAGAAATAAAGATCTTCTTCAAAACCAATGAGAACGAAGACACAATGTACCCGAATCTCTGGGACACATTTAAAGCAGTGTCTAGAGGAAAATTTATAGCAATAAGTGCCCACATGAGAAGCAAGGAAAGACCTAAAATTGACACCCTATCATCAAAATTGAAAGAGCTAGAGGAGCAAGATAAAAAAAAACTCAAAAGCTAGCAGAAGACAAGAAATAACTAAGATCAGAGTAGAACTGAAGGAGATAGAGACACAAAAAACCCTTCAAAAAATCAATAAATCCAAGAGCTTGTTTTTTGAAAAGATCAACAAAATAGACCGCTAGCCAGATTAATAAAAAAGAAAAGAGAGAAGAATCAAATTGATGCAATAAAAAAAGATAAAGGGGATATCACCACTGATCCCACAGAAATACAAACTACCATCAGAGATTACTACAAACAACTCTAGGTACATAAACCAGTAAACCTGGAAGAAATGGATAAATTCCTGGACACTTGCACCCTCCCAAGCGTAAACCAGGAAGTTGAAACCCCGAATAGACCAATGACAAGGGCTGAAGTTGAGGCAGCAATTAATAGCCTACCAACCAAAAAATGCCCAGGTCTAGATGGGTTCACAACCGAATTCTACCAGACGTACAAAGAGGAGCTGGTACCATTCCTTCTGAAACTATTCCAAACAATACAAAAAGAGGGAATCCTTCCCAAATCATTTTATGAGACCAACATCATCCTGATACCAAAATCTGGCAGAGACTCAACAAAAAAAGAAAACTTTGGGCCAATATCCATGATGAGCATAGATGCAAAAATCTTCAATAAAATACTGGCAACCTGATTGCAAAAGCACATCAAAAAGCTTATCCATCATGATCAAGTAGGATTCATCCTGGGGATCCAAGGCTGGTTCAACATACGCAAGTCTACAAACATGATTCACCATATCAACAGAACCAAAGACAAAAACCACATGATTATCTCAATAGATGTAGAGAAGGTCTTTGACAAAATTCAACAGCCCATTATGCTAAAAACTCTCAATAAACTAGGTATTGACAGAACGTATCTCAAAATAATGAAAGCTATTTACGACAAACCCACAGCCATTATCATACTGAATGGGTAAAAACTGGAAGCATTCATTCCCTTTGAAATCTGGCACTAGACAAGGATGCCCTCTCTCACCACTCCTATTCAATATAGTACTGGAAGTTCTAGCCAGAGCAATCAGGCAAGAAAAAGAAATAAAGGGTATTCAATTAGGAAAGGAGGAAGTCAAATTGTCTCTATTTGCAGACAACATGATTGTATATTTAGAAGATCCCATCGTCTCAGCCCAAAATCTCCTGAAACTGATAAGCAACTTCAGCAAAGTCTCAGCATACAAAATCGATGTGCAGAAATCACAAGCATTTCTATACACCAGTAACAGACTTAAAGAGAGCCAAATCAAGAATGAACTGCCATTCACAATTGCTACAAAGAGAATCAAATCACTTTTAATCCAGCAGAAGAAAATAATTTAGGCAATGGAAAGAAAAGAAGTTGTAAAAAAAAAAAAAAAAAAAAGAAAAATGAGAACATACAATCAGAAAATATAAAATAATATGGCAGAAAAATTATAGCATGACAGTAATCACAGTAAATATGGGGTAAATGAAATTAGACAAACAACAGGGCTCAGAGGGGCCTGTCATGGTAATGATGCTTGTGTGTCACTAGGTAACGCATAGCTTGGCATGTGAGGCAGAATAAGAAAACAGGCTTTTGAAAGTCAACATAAGCTAGGTTATTAAAAAACAAACTCAGTAACTACAAAAAAGCAGAAATAATATTTAACATACTTTCTTACTGATGCGGTTTAGATGTTTGTGTTGGAGGTAGGGCCTGGTGGGAGGTGACTGGATCATGGGGGGAGATCCCTTACGAGTAGCTTAGCTCCCTCTCCTTGGTAATGAGTGAGTTCTTGCTCTGGTAGTTCACTGGAGATCTGGTTGTTTGAAGAGTGTGGCACCTCTTCCCTCTGCATCTCACTCCCTCTCTTACCATATGACATTGCTTGCTCCTGCTTCGACTTCAGCCCTGATTGTAAGCCTCCGGAGGCCCTCACCAGGAACAGATGCTGGAGCCATGCCTGTACAGGCTGCAGCCAATTAAACCTCTTTTCTTTATAAATTACCCAGTCTCAGATATTTATAGTGATGCAAAATGGACTAACACACTTACCAAACAAAATAAACAAAATTAGCAACAAAGATATAAATCAAAGCTCTCTGACTACTTAGAAATTTTGAAATACTCTGCTAATTAACAAGTATGTCAGGAAGATAAAGTGCACAAAAGCACTCTATTAGGAAAACAATGAAAATGAGAACTACATGTTAAATTCCCTGGGAAGGGCTCAGAGCTGAACCAAGAAAATTCACAGTCTTAAGTGCATTTATTAATAATAAAAACAAAAAACAAAAATGGGAAAATCAGCATACTAAGTAAACAATATAAAAATTCACCAGAGGAGCAAAAGGACAACCCAAAAGAAATAGGAGAAGAGAATAGTATATATAAAAGTGAATGTAAGTAAATTATCAGCAGGCTAACAGTTGCATTATTTAATAAGCTACAAAGCTTATTAGATAAAGCTAACACGGGTAAATGTAGCCAGGAAGTAGAGAATGATCATACTGTGCTCTACAGTTGTATGCCAGGAATTCTGAAAATCTGAATAAAATGGATGATTTTTTTTAAGGAAAAAGTAAAATTCTAAAATGGACATAAAAGAAATAGCCTGAATACATCAATAACTGATGAAGAAATAGAATGATAACTTGGGGGTAAGGATAGGGGAAAGTATTCAGTGTGAGTGGGTAATTCTTTTAAAGTATTAATTACAAACAGAAACTGGTAGGTAGGAACTAATCAATTTACTCCTCAAAGCTCGTATGGTTTTGAGACTACAGTTAGATAAAGAGTTGATTTAAAAATCAGAAAGTATACCACTTTCACTCTGAAGAATTTAACAAAATACTACTGGATTACCACTTAAAGGAGAGACATGGTAGAAAGGACTCTAGGGTCAGATGGACCCAGATTCAAAGCCAGATGCATTTCATAGAGCAAACCTGTGGCACAGCCAGTGCATCATTCTCCCGCTCCCTCTCTCTGTCTCCTCTACCTCTCTCTCCTCTTCTCACTCTCTCTCTCTTCCCCTCCTCTTCTCTTCTCTTTGTCTCTCTCTCTCCCCACTCCTCTCTCTCTCTGCCTCTCTTATGACACACTGGCTTGACCACAGATTTGCTCTATGAACTGGGCCTACTCTCTACCCGTTCTGAGACGCAATTTTCTCTTCCATAAATCAGGAGCATAATATTCATCCGATTGGGCTAAGGTGAGAATTATTGAGAAAATGTATGCAAAAAATAATGCCTTGTGAATAGTTTATAATCATGAACGTGTACTAAAGGAAGAAAAGAACACTTCACGATTAAATTAGGCTCATCACAGAATGGAAGAACAGTTTAGCGAATTGAAAACTAGTGATTATAATACTCCACAAAAAGATATTAAATAGTAACAATTATTTGTTCATATATAAGTGCTGAAATGGCATTAGAAAAATCCAACATCTATTTAAAAAATTAAAAGTATGCATCTATATTTAACATCCTTGAATATCCTGGAAGCCAAGAGTTAACACTGTACATTGTCAGTGAACAAGTGAGAGACCATAGAAATCATGGAAGAGTAATCAGAAAAAAAAGACAAAAACATGTTGTGTTTTACAGGAAAATTATTATTATTTTAAAATTTTGTTTATTTATCTTTTTCGAAATGAGGTCTCACTTAGTTGCCCCAGCCGGAGTGCAGTGGCAGTGGTACGATCATAGCTCATTGGCCTTAACCATCTGGGTTCAAGCCATCCTCCTGCCTCAGCCTCCCAAGTAGCTGAGACTACAGGCATGGACCACCATGCCCAGCTAGGCAAATAACTATTGATTACTTATGTAACCCAAGGAATATTACATAAAATTATTAGACCAAAAGCATACAGGTACAATAAATGGGAATAATGATAGCATTTTTGTATACTAATTATAACCTTGTAGAAAATGTAATGAAAACTGGAAATCTCATTCATAATAACAAAACATAAAATAATTCTGGGAATTAGCTTGATGAAGCATACATAAGAATGAAACTGCAAAGCTTTCTTGGGAAAACAAAAATCATTTAGGAAAAGTTAAAATTTGTTCAAGTCTCAGTTTCTACAGAAATTGCATGTATTTTTAAACCAGGAAACATGATCTGTGAAAATGCACTCCCTATTACTAAAGGATGTCCTCTTAGCTAAAATTCCAGAAACCCTTTATCTAATAATCTACTTCATAACATTTCTCCTTTGAGTATGTTTTGGGTTAGATGACAGCCCAGTGTTGGTAAAATGAGAAGAAATTTGATTATTTGGGAGTGGGAACTGATTGGCGTCTGAGTTTAGCCACAGACCCAGAGAAAAGACAGTCCCATTTGGATGTTTCTAGGTCCTGGTTAAGCAATGGAAGGAAGCAGCATTTGAGAAGGCTGGGGGAGAGGAGGGCAATTCTGAGTGGATCAAAGGCAGCCTCAGTATAGTGGGGATATATAATCCTATACAAAATTCTATAGCAACATAAAATCCTATAGTAATAACTGATTTTATTGTATTTAACTTTGCTTTTTATTTTATCAAAACAATACATGTACAGAGTCTTAAGAATCAATTTCTGGAAAAGTGGCAGTACCAGTCTTGGTCCCACAGGGAACAGATAGCATACTCAAGTGGGGCAAGAGGAAAGTTTGACGAAGGGACAGTTTATAAGGGCTTTGCAGGGTCAAAGGAGCACAATAAGGAATGGTGAAGCTCCCAGGGAGATGTGACTACCCCTAAACCTAGGGAGGGGCAGTTTCAGGAACCAGGAGGGATAGCTGAAGCTGGAAGACAGGGTGGCTGGGCAGAAGCAGTGGCTGCTGGAAGATGACTGTCCAGTTGCAGCCTCCACCGGCAAGGAACAATGGGTTGGTAGGTAGAGACACAGACCTCACTCCTCTCTGCCTTGGCTTCCCACTGACCAAATCCAGCTGGAATGCAGAGGGTGAGAGAGCCACTTGATGAGATCCCTCAACGTCACTCTCCCAAAGCAGGATGGAGAGGAGAGGAGAGCAGATCTGGGGGTTAGAATGAAATCCCTAAAAAATACTCCTGTGCAAAGTACCTAAAAGTGCTATTTGGATTGAAAAGTGAGACAAATCCCCTGGGACTGAATCTGTTTTATTCATCTAGCGTTATCTTTGTGGGATTTGGGGAAACAATAGAGATTCATGTGTTCAGCCTTCCCTGTTTAACTGAAAAATGCGATCATGGACTTTCCTTCTCCACTCCCAACCCACACAAGAGTGAATTGTTGTCATAAGACTTCCTTTCCAGAGAGGTAGAAGGCAGGCAAGAGAAAAAATGTGAAGAAGAGATTTAATCCTTTCTCTTTTGCCCTTTCTTTCACTGAAACTGTGTATGGTGACACATGTGTTGGGCGCCAAATACTCTTTCCTGGTGACATCCTCTATTTGTGACTTAGCCTAGTGGTAGCAGCAGTGTCTCCTGTCCCATCTCAGCACTGGCAGTGGCACAGCTGGGAGGCTCTGAGAGACAGACTTCTCAGTTTTAGGAAGGATTTTGCAGTGATAGAAGGAAGCAGTGGGATTATCATTCACTGAATGTTTGTGACGGTTCATTTTATGTGTCAACTGCACCATGGGGTGCTCAAATTATTTCTAGGTGCATCTGTGAGCATTTCCAGGTGTGATTTGCATTTGAATCAGGCAATTCAACAAAGGAGACTTCCCTCCTCAGTGTGAGTGGGCCTCATCCAATCATTTGAGGGCCGAATAGAACAATAAGCAGAAGAAGAAAAAGTCCATTTCTTTATGCCTTGCCTGCCTGCTTGACCAGGGACATTGGTCTTCTCCTGCCCTGGGACTGGGATTTACACTATTGGCTCCCTTTGTTCTCAGGCTTTTGGATTTCAACTAGAACTACACCACTGGCTCTCCTAGGTCTCCAGTTTGCAGATGGCAGATTGTAGGACTCCTCAGCCTCCATAATCATGTGAGCCAATTCCTCATAAAAGTATATTAAAATATATTATCAATCTATCATCTATCTACCTACCTACCCATCTGTCTAATCTATCATCTGTCTATCTCCTACTGGTCTCTTTCTCTGGAGAACTGTAATACAATGTTTAATTTTGTTTCTGCAGTTAGATTGAGAAAGGAGGGGTATGGTCCATATGGTATCACTGTTCTAGGCATCGTGCTAAGGAAACCCAGAAATGATTGGTTTTATTCATAAATGGGAAGAAACTAGACAAGCTAAACATTATAAAGCTAACAATTCCTCTCAAGGTAATTTTGAGATTTAATGCAATCCCACTTAAAATTCTGACAGGATCCTTTCCAGAGCTTGATGAAATCATTTCAAAGTCATTTGTAAAAGGAGAAAGAATAGTATTGAGGAATATTTTCAAAAGAAAGAGCACCTCCATTTCCAAGCCAGAAACCTGGCTTGTCAGCTTTGATGTTTCTCTCTCTCACTCCTCCGCATCCAGTCCATGACAGACTCTACTGCTGAAAGAGATGTCAAATATACTAATTTTCTCCATTACCACTTTCACTGCTATAGTACACACCACACCAGTGCCCACTAACTGATTGCAATGTCCTCCTTGCCCATCCTCCCACACACCACTGGCCCCATCCAAGCTGCTGTCTACTCAGCAGCCACATATGGCCTCATCTCTTCTGGCCTAACCTTTTCAGCAGCTTTCCATTGCTCATCTCCCTCTACTCTCTTCCTTACTCATTTTGTAACTTCTTCTCATTCATTCATCCATTCATTCTACATTATTTATTCGGAACTTTCAATGTGCCAGACAATGACTGAGGCTATCTCCTTAGGAGACAAGGAGCAAAATCAGACTTGATTCATGCCAACACCCTAGTGGTTTTAAAGGAAAAGGACAATAAAGATGAAAAAAGATTCAAGTGTGCTGGTAATTAAACCAATGCCAATTTAAAATAAGATTAATTTTTAATTAATAAATTATTAATAAATTAATAAAATTTTAATTAAAATTTTAATTGAATGCTGAGGAGGCTGGGAGAAGCATATACATTTATTCATTATTGGTAATAAACTGAATTGATCAAATGTTTTGGAGAAAAATCTGGCAAGATGTCTCAAGGGCCAAAAGAAAAGTCCATATTCTTTGATCCAGCAGTTTTACTCTTGGGAAATTTCAAGGAAATAATTCCAAGGAAAGGAGAAGTGTTGAGGAAGACTTTAAGAACAAAGTGTTTTTCACTCAGGCTGGAGTGCAGTGGTACAATCTCGGCTCACTGCAACCTCTGCCTCCCAGGTTCAAACGATTCTCATGCCTCAGCCTCCTGAGTAGTTGGAATTACAGGCACATGTCAGCATGCCTGGCTAGTTTTTGTATTTTTAGTAGAGATGGGGTTTCACCATGTTGGCTAGGCTGGTCTCGAACTCCTGATCATAAGTGATCCACCTGCCTTGGCTTCCTAAAGTGCTGAGATTATAGGCGTGGCCACCTCAACCGTCCTAAGTACAAAGTTATTATTATTTTTTTTTATTGTGTGCTTTCTATGTTAGCAAAAGATCTGACATTACTTAAATGATCAATAAAACAATAGATAGGTTGCTCAGAACAAGCTGATCAATTAATTATAAGTATGAAGACAAAATCAAATGCAAAAAGTAGAACACAGTGTGTTCAAATGTAACACAGATCCTCTGTATATAGATGAATATATGAAGAAACAAAAGTAGTTGCTAAGTGTTAGAGTAGTGGTTTTTCATGTAACTGGACTTAATAATAATTTCCTAAATTCAGTGACCCAATAAAATAGATGGCTGAATTTCACTGTAAAATGAACTTTGATTATATAGAGTTTATTTCTCAATTGCTGTGTTTATATTTTAGGCAATGTGTTGTCAAATGAAAAAAATAATTAGCTCCTGGGGAAAAAAAGTGTTCTTTTCATCAATGTGTATCTGTTAAACAGCATTAAAACTGATGTCATATCAAAAATGGAGGAAGCTACACAGCTTACATTGTCAAGAGAGATTACAGGGTCTCTATGGGGTAGCAGCATTTGTCAAAAATCCAAGAGCTGTATTCAGAGCTAGACAGTAAAAAGACTCAGCATCTTTTAGGTAACTCTCAATCCCTTGGCAAAGACTAAGCATGTCTCCAGCCTCCAGGACACCCTTATGTGGTAACAGCCTGGTCACCTTGTTCCTGTGAAGCAACTGCTTCTGAGCCACAGCTGGGAGCTACAGACTCACAATGCCTGGAACAGACATTGCAGGAGCTTGCAGTTTTTCTGACACTTCAGGGTCCAGGAACTCCACTCAGGCTCAGTGAATCCAGACCTTCTCTTTCTGACTTCTAAGTTAGGATCTCTGCAATGTAGGTCTTTGTAGAGTGGGGCAAAGCTGTTCAGTATGGCACAGAATTTGGTACCAATTGAGTTCATGTTAGTACAGCAGGGCCTTATTAAAAGATGGTTTGTGTATAAGATATTAATTTTCCTGCAGAGGACAGAAGATTGATTGCCTCCCGATTGTCTACAGAGGAAGGCAAAAGGGAGTCAGGAGATCTAAGCTTTGATTTTGTTTCAGACACTCTCTGGCTATGTCATCTGAGTCTATAACTTTTTTGTATTTCAAGAGTTTTTCATTCATAAAATTAGGAGGTAAAACTTTCATGATAAGTTAAAATGGATTTCTAGAACTACCAAATTAGAAGAGTTTGAAAAGGATTTCACTATTTCCAGATGATGAGCAGAATCCATGGCATTATAATAGATAGGGAATGCCAGAGGTCATTTAGACGAGTCCCCTGCCTCCTTTCTTATCTCGCCACATCTAGCCCCTCCTAGAGAGCTCTGTGCTCCAATGGAGGGAACCCCAGAAACAACACTTGGAACAAACCATTTTGTATAATGGTTGAGAAGAGCCTCTTCAGATTTGGCCCACCTGCAGAGACTGGGTGTTGCCCAAACCTTCCTGTAGTGTCCAACATAAATTCCCAAGGGCAAGTTATCCAACGAGTCCTGAAGGTCAGACACCTTAGGTTGCTATCTTATCTACTGCAGAGGTTCTCAAAGTGGACCACAGATCCCTGGGAACCCTGAGACCATTTCAGGGGGTCTGGAAGGTAGAATCTATTTTTATAATAATACTAAGACATTACCTGTCTTTATCATATATTGACATTAACTCTGGCACTGAGCATGGATCAAGGCAATGGCCCCAAACTGTATTAGTAGTTGATGTACTTTTCACTGCCACATATTAGTAGTAAACAACAAAGGGATCCGTTTCACTTAAGAATATCCTTGGAGGATATTGGCAAGATGACCGAATAGGAACCGCTCTGGTCTGCAGCTCACAGTGAGACCAACACAGAAGGCCGCTAATTTCTGCATTTCCAACTGAGGTACCATGTTCATCTCATTGGGACTGGTTAGGCAATGGGTCCAGCCCACAGAACGTGAGCAGAAGCAAGGTGGTGTGTTGCCTCACCCGGGAAGTGCAAGCAGCTGGGGGCCTCCCTTCCCCAGCAAAGGCAAGTCGTGAGGGACTGTGCTATCTGGCCCAGATACTACACTTTTCCCGTGGTATTTGCAATCTGCAGACCAGGAGATTCCCTCATGTGTCGACACCACCAGGGCCCTGGGTTTCAGGCATAAAACTGGGCAGCTGTTTGGGCAGACACCAAGCTAGCTGCGGTTTTTTTTTTTTTTTTCATACCCTAGTAGCATCTGGAACTCCAGCAAGACAGAACCATTCACTCCCCTGGAAAGGGGGCTGAAGCCAGGGAACCAAGTGTTCTTGCTTAGCCGGTCCCATTCCGATGGAGACCAGCAGGCTAAGAACCACTGGCTTCAAATTCTCACTGTCAGCACAGCAGTCTGAAGTTGACCTGGGATGATCTAGCTTGGTGGGGGGAGGGGTGTCCACCATTACTGGATTAGGCAGTTTTCCCCTGACAGTGCTAAGGAGGCTGGGAAGTTCATACTGGGCAGAACTCAACACAACATGGCAAAGCAGCTGTGGCCAGACTGCCTCTCTAGATTCCTCCTCACAGGGCGGGGCATCTCTGAAAGAAAGGCAGCAGCCTCAGTCAAGGGCTTATAGATAAAACTCCAATCTCCCTGGGACAGATCACCTCAGGGAAGGGGCAGTTGTGGGCACAGCTTCAGTGGATTTAAACATTTCTGCCTGCCGGCTCTGAAGAGTTCAGCAGATCCTGACAAGGAGGATTCTCCCAGCACAGCGCTCGAGCTCCACTAAGGGACAGACTGCCTCCTCAGGTGGGTCCCTGACCTCCATGCCTCCTGATGGGAGAGACCTCCAAGCAGGGGTTCATAGACACCTCATACAGGAGAGCTCCAGCTGGCATCAGGCTGGTGCCCCTCTAAGATGAAGCTTCTAGAGGAAGGAGCAGGCAGCAATTTTTGCTGTTCTGCAGCCTCTGCTGGTGATACCCGGGTAAACAGGGTATGGAGTGGACCTCCAGCAAACTGCAGCAGACCAGCAAAAGAGGGGCCTGTTAGAAGGAAAACTAACAAACAGAAAGCAATAACATCAACATCAACAAAAAGGACCCCACACAAAAACCCCATCCAAAAGTCATCAGCCTCAAAGATCAAGGAAGATAAATCTATGAAGATGAGGAAAAACCAGTGCAAAAATGCTGAAAATTCCAAAAAGGAAAATGCCTCTTCTCTTCCAAAGGATCGCTCTTCTCTAGCAAGGGCACAAAACTGGACAGAGAATGAGTATGATGAACTGACAGAAGTAGGCTTCAGAAGGTGGATAATAACAAACTCCTCTCAGCTAAAGGAGCATGTTCTAACCCAAAGTAAGGAAGCTCAGAACCTTGATTAAAGGTTATAGGAACTGCTAACAAGAGAAACATAAATGACCTGATGGAGCTGAAAAACACAGCACAAGAACTTCCTGAAGCATACATAAGTATCAATAGCTGAATTGATCAAGTGGAAGAAAGGATATCAGAGACTGAAGATCAACTTACTGAAATAAGGCATGAGGACAAGATTAGAGAAAAAAGAATGAAAAGGAATGAACACAGCCTGTAAGAAATATGGGACTATGTGAAAAGACCAAACCTACAATTGATTGGGGTACCTGAAAGTGATGGGGAGAATGGAAATAAGTTAGAAAACACACTTCAGGATATTATCCAGGAGAATGTCCCCAACCTAGCAAGGCAGGCCAACATTCAAATTCAGAAAATACAGAGAACACCACTAAGATACTCCTCGAGAAAAGCAACCCCAAGACACATTGTCAGATTAACCAAGGTTGAAATGAAGGAAAAAATGTTAAGGGCAGCCAGAGAGAAAGGTGAAGTTACCTAAAAGGGAAGCCCATCAGACTAACAGCAGATATCTCTGCAGAAACCCTACAAGCCAGAAGAGAGTGGGGGCCAATATTCAACATCTTTAAATAAAAGAATTTTCAAACCAGAATTTCATATCCAGCCAAACTAAGCTTCATAAGTGAAGAGGAAATAAAATCCTTTACAGACAAGCAAATGCTGAGAGATTTTGTCACTACCAAGCTGGTCTTACAAGAGCTCCTGAAGGAAGCACTAAATATGGAAAGGAAAAACTGGTACCAGTCACTGCAAAAAAACCCACCAGAATATAAAGGCCAATGACACTATGAAGAAACTGCATCAACTAATGTGCAAAATAATTAGCTAGCATCGTGATGGCAGGATCAAATTCACACATAACAATATTAAATGTATGGGCTAAATGCCCCAATTAAAAGACAGACTGGCACACTGGATAAACAGTCAAGACCTATCAGTGTGCTGTATTCAGGAGACTCATCTCACATGCAAAGACAAACATAGGCTCTAAATAAAAGAGAGAGGAATATTTACGAAGAAAATGGAAAGCAAAAAAAAAGGGGTTGCAAACCTAGTGTCTGATAAAACAGATTTTAAACCAACAAAGATCAAAAAAGACAAAGAAGGGCACTACATAATGGTAAAGGGATCAATGCTACAAGAAGAGCTAACTATCCTAAATATATATGCACCCAATACAGGTGCACCCAGATTCATAAAACAAGTTCTTAGAGACCTACAAAGAGGCTTAGACTCCTACACAATAATAGTGAGTCTTTAACACCCCTCTGTCAATATTAGACAGATCAATGAGACAGAAAATTAGCAAGGATATTCAGGACTTGAACTCAGCTCTGCACCAAGCAGACCTAATAGCCATCTACAGAACTCTCCACCCCAAATCAACAAAATATACATTCTTCTCGGCACCATACAGCACTTATTCTAAAGTCGACCACATAACTGGAAGTAAAACACTCCTCGGCAAATGCAAAACAACAGAAATCATAACAGTCTCTCAGACCACAGTGCAATCAAATTAGAACTCAGGATTAAGAAACTCACTCAAAACTGTGCAACTACCTAAAAATGGAACAACCTTCTCCTGAATGACTACTGGGTAAATAATGAAATTAAGGCAGAAATAAAGAAGTTCTTGGAAACAATGGAAATAAAGAGACAATGTACCAGAATCTCTGGGACACACCTAAAGCAATGTTAAGAGGGAAATTTATAGCACTAAATGCCCATATCAGAAGGCAGGAAAGATCTAAAATTGACACCCTACCATCACAATTAAAAGAACTAGAGAAGCAAGAGCAAACAAATTCAAAAGCTAGCAGAAGACAAGAAATAACTAAGATCAAAGCAGAACTGAAGGAGACAGAAACATGAAAAACCCTTCAAAAACTCAATAAATCCAGGAGCCAGTTTTTTGGAAAGATCAGCAAAACAGATGGACTGCTAGCCAGACTAACAAAGAAGAAAAGAGAGAAGAATCAAACAGACACAATAAAAAATGATAAATGGATATCACCACTGATGCCACAGAAATACAAACTACCATCAGATAATACTATAAACATCTCTACATGAATAAACTATAAAATCTAGAAGAACTGGATACATTCCTGGACACATACACCCTCCCAAGACTAACTTAGGAAGAAGTAGAATCCCTGAATAAACCAATAACAAGTTCTGAAATTGAGGCAGTAATTAATTGCCTACCAACCAAACAAAGCCCAGGACCAGACAGATTCACAGCTGAATTCTACCAGAGGTACAAAGAGGAGCTGGTACTATTCCTTCTGAAAGTATTCCAAACAATAGAAAAAGAGGGACTTCTCCTTAACTCATTTGATAAGACCAACATCATCCCTATTCCAAAGCCTGGCAGAGACACAACAAAAAAAGAAAATTTCAGGCCAATGTCCCTGATAAACATCGATGTGAAAATCCTCAATAAAATACTGGCAAACAGAACCTAGCAGCACATCGAAAGCTTATCCACCACAACAAGTCAGCTTCATCCCTGCAATGCAAGGCTGGTTCAACATAGGCAAATCAATAAGCATAACCCATCACATAAACAGAATCAATGACAAAAACCACATGATTATCTCAATAGATGCAGAAAAGGCCTTTGATAAAATTTAACACCCTTCATGCTAAAAGCTCTCAATAAACTAGATATTGATGGAACATATTTCAAAATAATAAGAGCTATTTATTTACCACAAACCCATAATCAATATCATATTAAATGGGCAAAAGCTGGAAGCATTCCCTTTGAAAACCGGCACAAAACGGATGCCCTCTCTCACCACTCCTATTCAATATAGTATTGGAAGTTCTCACCAGGGCATTCAGGCAAGAGAAAGAAATAAAGTTTATTCAAATAAGGGGAAAGGAAGTCAAATTGTCTCTGTCTGCAAATGACATGACTGTATATTTAGAAAACCCCATCGTTTCAGCCCCAAATCTCCTTAGGCTGATAAGCAACTTCAGCAAAGTCTCAGGATATAAAATCAATGTGCAAAAATCACAAGCATTCCTACACACGAATAATAGACAAGCAGAGAGCCAAATCATGAGTGAACTCCCACTCACAATGCTATGAAGAGAATAAATATCTAGGAATGAAACTTACAAGGAAAGTAAAGGACCTCTTCAAGGAGAACTACAAACCACTGCTCGAGGAAATAAGAGAGGACACAAACAAATGGAAAAACATTCCATGCTCATGGATAGGAAGAATTAATAATGTGAAAATGGCCATGCTGCCCAAAGTAATTTATAGATTCAATGCTATTCCCATCAAGCTACCATTGACATTCTTCACAGTCCTAGAAAAAACTACTTTAAATTTCATATGGAACCAAAAAAGACCCCATATAGCCAAGACAATCCTAAGCAAAAAGAACAAAGCTGGAGGCATCACACTACCCGACTTCAAACTATACCAGAAGGCTACAGTAATGAAAACAGTACAGTACTGGTACCAAAGCAGATATACAGACCAATGGAATAGAATAGAGGCCTCAGAAATAACATCACATATCTACAACCACCTTATCTTCGACAAATCTGACAAAAACAAGCAATGGGGAAAGGATTCCCTATTTAATAAATGGTGCTGGGAAAACTGGCTAGCCATATGCAGAAAACAGAAGCTGAACCCCTTCCTTACACCTTATACAAATATTAACTCAAGATGGATTAAAGACTTAAATGTAAAACCTAATACCATGAAAACCCTATAAGATGACCTAGGCAATACCATTCAGGACATAGACATGGGTAAAGACTTCATGACTAAAACACCAAAAGCAATTGCAACAAAAGCCAAAACTGACAAATGGGATCTAACTAAAACTAAAGAGCTTCAGCACAGGAAAAGAAGCTACTATCAGAGTGAACAGGCAACCTACAGAAAGGGAAAAATACTTTGCAATCTACCCATCTGACAGAAGTCTAATAACCAGAATCTACAAGGAACTGAAACAAATTTACAAGAAAAAAACAACCCCATCAAAAAGTAGGTGAAAGTATGAACAGACACTTCTCAAAAGAAGACATTTATGCCGCCAGCAAACATAGGAAAAAAAGCTCATCATCACTGGTCATTAGAGAAATGCAAATCAAAACCACATTGAGATACCATCTCATGCCAGTTAGACTAGCAATTATTAAAAAATCAGGAAACTACAGATGCTGGAGAGGATGTGGAGAAATAGGAATGCTTTTACACTGTTGGTGGGAGTTCAAATTAGTTCAACCATTGTGGAAGACAGTGTGGCAATCCTCAAGGATCTAGAACCAGAAATACCTTTTGACCCAGCAACCCCATTACTGGGTATATACCCAAAGGATTAGAAATTATTCTGCTATAAAGACACATGCACATGTATGTTTATTGCAGCACTACTTACAATAGCAAAGACTTGGAACCAGCCCATATGACCATCAGTGATAGACTGGATAAAGAAAATGTGGCACATATACACCATGGAATACTACACAGCCATAAAAAAGAATGTGTTCATTTCCTTTGCAGGGATGTGGATGAAGTTGGAAACCATCATTCTCAGCAAACTAACACAGGAACAGAAAACCAAACACTGCATGTTCTCACTCATAAGTGGGAACTGAATAATGAGAACACATGGACACAAGGAGGGGAACATCACACACAGGAGCCTGTTGAAGGGTGGGGGTGGGGGCAAGGGAAGGGACAGCATTAGGACAAAAACCTAGATGATGGGTTGTTAGTGCAGCAAACCACCATGGCACATGTATACGTATGTTACAAACCTGCACATTCTGCACATGTATCCCAGAACTTAAAGTAAAAAAAAAAAAAAGAATGTCCTTGAAAAAACAATAAAAATGATTAATTTCATTAGATCTCTGCCTTTGAGTAAACATCTATTTATTTTTCTGTGTGACTAATTGGGAACTATGCAGAAGCACTTCTGCTACATACTGAAGTACTGTGATTGTCTTGAATAAAAGCATTTATGCGCCTCTTTGAGGTACAAGCTGGACTAGCCACTTTTTATATTCATAAAACATCATTTTCACTTGAAAGGACAAATGACAGACAAATTATGGTTATTCAGACATGGGAATTTGGCCTACATTTTCTCAAAAATAAAGTGAGCCTGTCACTTCAAGGAAAACAACTGACAGCATTTGTTGCCAAGGATAAAATTTGAGCTTTCAAGCAAAACCCAGAATTTTAGAAAACTTGCATTCATTACTATGAACTTGATAGCTTTCTAGTCTTAAATACTTTTCTGATGAGCTTCATAGTGATATTAATGGATATGGCTTTTCATATTGTTTAATGAACAGTCCCAACTCTTGGATAATCTGCATAACTCAGTAAACCAGTATTTTCCAAATGATCAATGTAAGATGTTATAAAATCATGCATTTGTAAAAGATCTATTCAAAGTAGAAGGTAAAGCATTGACTTTTAATGTAAGAGTATAAGTTCATTGATATAGTTTCATATTCCACATTGTAATTAACCTTAAAAAACAACCATTTGTAGAGTTCTGGTGTAGGATCAAAGATTATCTATAATTATCAGAAAAGGTTATTAAAATACTCTTCCCTTATCCAATTACATATCCATATAAGATAATTTTCTTTGCATACTTCAACCAAAAAAATAGACCACAAGTTGAATGCAGAAACAAAGGCAAATGGGAATCCAGGTGTCTTCTATTAAGCCAGACAGCAAAGACAGTTGCAAAAATGTAAAACATTGATTTTTTTTTCACCACACTTATTTTGTTTTGAACAATATAGGTATTTTCAGAGAATATGTTCTTTATGTTAAACTGTCATGAGTTTACTATTTTTAATTTACTAGGTTTATTTTTAAAATAAATATTTTTAAATTTCTGTTTTAATTTTTGATATAGTGAACATTGATGGCTATGACCCATATAAATCACTTATGTTAGGATCCTCAAAGATTTTTTAAGCATGTAAAAGGGGTCCTGAGATTTAAAATCTTGAGACCACTGTCTTACTAAGATCACTGCAGAGAAAGCAGTGTTTTGGATAACTAATTAATAAAGGACAGGGAGTTTGGCATTTGTCAGTTTGCACTGTTGTGGAGAAGCTTCTCTGGACACGATGACGGAGATTAGTTATCAAGACAGCAGCACCTCTGCACTGGCAAAAGGAAATTCATCTATTATCTAAGATTGATAGAAATAACTTTTGAGAACATGAAATTTTCAAGGTCCTAATTAGTTTCTCCCTGTGCCCTTTTAAATGGCTCCAGTCTCCCTGAGTGTTCACTCCTTTTTCTCCATGGAAGGTTTGGTCCACACTCTCCTCAGTACTGCCCATCATGACTAGGTGAAGGCTAGACATCTGCTTCCCAGGTCATAATGAATGCCATTCCTAGTTCAACAATCAGTACATAGTGCTTGGGAAGGCACCAGGCACTAAGAATCAAAGATAAGCATGTCATCACTTTGGTCCTGGTGGACTTCTCAGTCTGGTGAGAAAGACCGACTTTAAAAGAAATAATTGCAGTATGATAATGTTAAGGGCTATTCAGTCAGTTCACAGTGACCATGATTTTTCTAAGAAAAAATCAGGATACAATCTGCTATCAGACATAACGTCTGACAATGGAACAATCCTAGAACATCTGGAACACACATCTGCCATATTTATTAAGAAACTCTGAACACCACCACAGAAATTCTGTATAGATTTGTACTTGATTTGGCCAAAAGACCCAAAAACAATGTTTTTTTTTTCATCTCCTCCTTAAATTCTGGGAAATGACAGAGGCAGAATAGAAAAGGTCAAGAAGCTTCTTAGGATCACAAAAGATGAGTAATGGGCCCATAACATTTTATTTCCTCTGGTTAGCGGATAGGAGAGGCCAGAGGAAGTTTTTTCCATCATGCTTGTTCCAAGCGTTTTCTTTCCCCCGGGCAGAGAGTCCAGGTTTGTTCACACAGGTCTCCCACACAGCTGATGCAGGTCAGGCTGAATCCCAGAGTCAGAAGCATGAACTAGAAAGAGGTTTCTAAGATCCCAAGCCTTGATTGCATGTGGTAACATTAAACAATAGAGCTCTTGATTTGCCAACTAATGTCAGAGTCCCCTCTGGGTGGGCTGTGTGGGGATCATGGAGGTTCTGGTCTGGTCTGAGTCTTCTTAAGTCCCAATCATGTGCCCTTTTCTCCCCCTTTCTTTTGGGACCTGAGCCAAATCCCTCTTTTTAATCTCTCTCTCCCATTCCTACTGTTCTTTCTGAAGTGTGGTAACTCCAAAGTAAAATGCACAAGAACAAAACAGCAGAAAAAACAGGCTCAGTGCCACACATGGACATCCTGCCACCCACAGAGAGAGTGGGCAACATGCAACCCAAACAAAAGGCAGGCCTAGGAGCCTGACAAACCCCTTTGGATCTGGGATCCGTTACTTACATCTGACCGTGGGCAAATCATGAAATCTCTCTGATCCCCAGTAAGCATATCCACAAAAACATATTACTTTGAGGATTAAACACTATAACATACGTAAAAATCCTTGGTTCACACTAAGTCCACTTTCCTTATAGTCTTCATATTTTTCTGTATGACTATTTGGTTAGTGTCTGTGTCTCGCTGAGTGGCTCGAGAATATGGTCACTATTACAACTCTAGAGCTGAGCACAGAGCCTGACACGTTAGGCATTTGTTGAGACAATTATATGACAAAGGGGAATTAGTAGGATCTACTTAAAAATGGTAAGTTTGGGGTCTCCTGATAACTCTCATGGCTTTGTATTGGCTATCTTGATAACAGTGTCATGAAAGAATTTGTTTTTGTTTTTGTTTTTGTTTTTGAGTCAGAGTCTTGCTCTGTTGCCCAGGCTGGAGTGCAGTGGTGTGATCATGACTCACTGCAACCTTAAGCTCCTGGACTTAAGGGCCTCCTGCCTAAGCCTCCTGAGTAGCTAGGACTATAGGCATGCACCACCATGCCTAGCTAATTTAAAATTTTGCTGTGTTGCCTAGGCTGGTCTCTAACTCCTGGCCTCAAACGATCCTCCCACATCAGCCTCCCAAAGCACTGGGAGTACAGGCTTGAGCCACTGTGGCTTGCCCCTCATGAAGGGATTTCAAGGTGACATCTGAAGTCAGTAGAAAAAGGGCATACTGACTAATTACTAACACCTAGATAGTAGAGTATTTGTTCACCTTGACCTGTAGAATCAAGAGCAGGTCCCTTTTGCCAGCTATTTCTAGCAAGTCTGTCATGGAATTCATGGACAGGGTCATTCCATGGGGATTGAGGTTACCAAATGCCTGACCTGAAGATAAGCAGCATGACTTCAGGAATATTTTTAAAAATCACAAATAAGAAAGCACAATACTATGCAAAGAAGCTGAACGCGTACCCGTATAATGTCTGCCTGTCTTGATGAATATATGTACTTGGAATGTGCATTTCATGAACCAGCTGAGAGCAGATCTGACATGCTGCAGCTAGTGTGCCCCACAACCAGATAGAACTTTGATAATGTGCTTTTCCCCAAACCACAGAGTAGCCACTCTACTCACGAGGGTAATCCTTTGGGTGTGTCTTCTCGGACCAATTCCCATAAAATGTGAGTCTGTACTTGGCAGTCCCACAGGCACAGCAGTCTAAGATGGGTTTGTCAGTCACCCCATCAAATGTGGAATCTGAAACAGTCAGAAAAGTCACCACGTTAGAAAATAAATGTGGGCTGTGTATAAGGTGGTGCCATCATCTTATCCTCAGCTCTTCGGAAAAGAAGATGCAGTTTTCATTAGTTAATAAGACTTAGAACCATATCAGTACTTGGACAATAAAGGATTTTGTATGTCTCTAAATATGGTAATCTTTTGAAAAAAAAAATTCAGAGCTTTTCCTCTAATAACTTGGCAAGATCTGTGGGAACAACAACCGATAGGCTATTTGAGAATATTTAAGATGGGGGCTCTGTTGAAAAATCAGGGGTAAAAATTATTCAATCATCCTTTCTGGATCCTGGTCTCCTTCTCCTCCCCTCCCACAACAGGATTTCTCTAACAAATTTTAAGAGGAATACATGTGTGTTCTTTCTCTAGGAAATATTCTCTGGGACCAAAATGACAGGACCAGAAGGAATGACTTTGAAGTAGAAAAGTGAAAATAAATGGAGAGACATAAAGAACTACTGAAATGAAAAAAAAAATGCATGCATATATAATCATGTCACTTCTTATCACGCTTTCAGAGACTTCACTGGAAGGGGTGGGGGACAGAAATGTGTTCATAAGCTCAGGTTTACTGTACTTCTGGGTATAGAAGCAGCCAGGAAAAACTTAAGATTCCCTCTCGGCCCTCATTTTTAGCTGTGAACAGCTGATAAGTGGGGAAAGAGAGATTACATGAATAAATTCAGTATTTCCGATTGTCAAACCCACATCTCTAGCTGCACATTGTTGCTTTTAGTATGTTCTGCTTCCTGCAAGATGAAAACAATGACTACGGATGCAACTTGCTTCAATTGCTTTTTTTTTAGTTCCTCTAGTAGTATTAACATAAATGGTTTTTTTCTTTGCAGTTGGACATTTATTCTTAAATATTATACAAAGAGCAGTGACAAAGAATATTAAAATCATTGTGAGCGTTAGGAAGAGCATTTTATAAGACTTTCTTTTGGAATTTACAGGGTTGATTTGGTTAAAATATATAAAATCCGTGATGGATAAAAGTGAATTCTAGGTTGTACGGTATAGACAAAAGGATGAGACATCATAATAATAAATACAAAATACTGAGTCCTTTTATGTGTTGATTTATTTCCATATATTGTCTCATTTGATCCTAACAATGCTAGAAGATAAGTACTTTTGCTCTCCCCATTTTACAGATCAGTAAATTGAGGCAGATTAGGTAACCTGCTCAAGGTCACAGGATTAGTGAATAGGGCAGGCAGAACTGGAGGCCAGGTCTTTTTGGGTCCAGAGCTCATGCCCTTAATCTCTGTGCTACATTACTCCAGGAAAGACCTCCTCTGGATAGGTCTACATAGATAGCAATGAAAGAAAACGTTTTTATTGTTTCTGTGTGGCTTTTTTCAAATGAAGAAAGATGCATTAAAAAAACTGGCTCCCAGGCCAGGCACGGTGGCTCACACCTGTAGTCCCAGCACTTTGGGAGGCCAAGGTGGGCAGATCATGAGGTCAAGAATCAAGAACATCCTGGCCAACATAGTGAAACCCCGTCTCTACTAAAATACAAAAATTAGCTGGTTGTGGTGGTGTGCGCCTATAGTCCCAGCTACTAGGGAGGCTGAGGCAAGAAAATTGCTTGAACCTGGGAAGCGGAAGTTGCAGTGAGCAGAGATCATGCCACTGCACTTCAGCCTGGCGCCTGAAGGAGACTCTGTCTCAAAAAAAAAAAAAAAAAATGGCTCCCTACATAGTTCCAGGATTTCTAAATCAGAGATACATGGTGAGGTTTCAGTTGTAACTACTAGGGGCTATTAAATGAGGCAGCAAAAACCAAAAGAGGCCAACTAGTAGCTTTGCCTTATCAAAGGACTTTCAGATAGAAGTGGTAAACTTAGGGTTCAAAGGAATGCACTTATAATAAACGTTTTGGATTTTCAAAGGAAAATAAGCTTCCATTTGAAAAATAAATTTTTAAGTTTCTATTTGAAAAATAAATTTTTAAGTTTGAAAATAAAAACAGACATACTGTTTTCCTACTGAGGAAAAGCTATTGAAAGTAAACCAGGCTTTCAAAGGGCAGTGATAAGAATCGTCCACTTACTCCTAACCACAGCAGGGTCTACCAATCATGAGTAATTTCAGGCTATGGAGCATCTCCAGAGCTGCCCTCTCTCCCCATTTTTACTCTAAATCCACTGGCTTCCTTTTGCAACTCTCTTTCTGTATTCTTTCTCTTGCCTTTTTCTTTTTTTTCTCATTATTTCTTTTCCATTGACGTTTTCCACCTTTCCCTGTGTTTCCCTTCATTTTTCCTTCTTTTTGTCTCTTTCCTTTGTTAGTGACATGGTATTAAAGTATGTGTATGCAGGGCCGGGCATGGTGGCTCATGCCTGTAATCCCAGCACTTTGGGAAGCAGAGGTGGGTGAATCACTTGAGATCAGGAGCTCCAGATCAGCCTGGCCAACATGGCAAATCTCTATTTAGTTCTTATTTGTGAGACAGAGATCTTTCCATCTTTAGTAGAGATGAAACCCCATCTCTACTAAAAATACAAAAATTAGCCGGGCATGGTGGCATGTGCCTATAATCCCAACTACTTGGGAGGCTGAGGCAGGAGAATTGCTTGATCTGAGAGGTGGAGGTTGCAGTGAGCCGAGGTCACGCCACTGCACTCCAGCCGGGGTGACAGAGTAAAACTCTGTCTCAAAAAAATTAAAAAATTAAAAATAAAGTATGTGTATGCATATGTTTGTTGTAGGTCACTTTTTTGAATATTTTGTTTCTCTGTTCTTAATTGGAAGTAATTTATTGTTTAACTTGCTTTTTAAAAGTATTGATTGCCTTTGCTTTTAATCTGTGCAGCTCTTAATTTTTTCCCTATGGACTAATGACTTAAATTAGGGGAAAATAATAAATACAAGTTTTTCTCTCCCCTTCCTTGATAGATTTGATTGGACTCAACAAGAAAGCAAAGAATATAGAGACCTTAATGAAAGAGCTAGCGATAATTGAGCATACACATTTTAAGAAGTCCCTTTGTTCTACTTTTACATTTTCTTAACGTGCTTCCTGATTCCCTTTGCTAACTGATGAATTTCCTCGTGGGTCTGCCATTTCTGGGGAGCATCTACAAGGACACCTAATCATCCTACAGCCCAGGTCCTGCTGGGCTTTTTTTTTTTGTGTCCATTAAGTTGCCATTGACAAGTGGTCTTTGCATACAGATGCATGATTAGTTACTTTGATAGGCTCTCTGTCTCACAAGTGAGAACTAAATAGAGATTTGCCATGCCACTTTATTGACACTGTATCTAGATTATTTTAGCATATTCACAGCTCAGACAAGGCTTCACACAAGCATTGAGACTTTGGGAAGTGTCCATTAGTTAATGATTGCTGTCAGAACATGGGGGTGTCAGGGAAGTGTCTCCTAAGAACCCTCAGCTCCTGGAAATAAGGCTGTCCCCTGACAGTCAAACTAACAAAATCATACCACAATGCCTGTGAGAGAAGACCTAGAGGTGTCTTCTAAATATGTGATCCAAAACACCTACAACTCCACGACAGCACCTGGATCTAATCGCACAGAACTATAGCAGGGATGAGACTGTCACTGAGGAACCAAGAGCTTAATAAGTGGAGATGCTCCATTTAGAGAAAGGTTGAGTGAATTTGCAAGCAGCTGAACACAAAAAAAGAAAAGCCTCAGAAGCCACATGTGGTGGTGCCCTTCTGGAAGCTAATGGTGGGCTCTCTGGACTGCAAATTCCAGCTCTCCAGCCCCTCTGGGAGGTATGACCCTAATGCAAGGCATCCGACATGGCTATTGCCATGTTCTCCAAGCAATCCCAAATAGGGGACCTAGTTTCTGCTCAGCTCATCTACAGGGGGACAATGCATTGATCTGTCAAAGGCAATGATAAGAACTATTGAACTAGAAGAAGTTGTTTTGATAAAAAGCAATGGTTAACGGCACTGGCTCCTAACTTCAAACCCTGCCTTCCACCACTAGCTCTATGATGCTGAGAAAACTATTTAAATTTCTTGTGTCAGGCTCCTCATCTATAAAATAAAAATAATAATCTTTACCATATAGGGCTGTTGTGCAGATTACAAAATTAATATATATAAAGTGCTTTGAATAGTTCTTGGCATGTAGCAAAGCACTAAAAAATTATTAGCTATTATTATTGTTTTCCCAGAAGACCTTTATTAATCTTTCTTTTTCTTAATAGCTTATAATTTGCTGTAGTTGGAGAGGATTATTTCTTCTCAAAAGACTAATTGCTCTAAATGCAAATAAAAATTCTGCAAAAATAAATAGAATGAGATAGCTATGCTGCATAAATATAGAATATTTTTATTTTTATTTAGTTATGTAGTAACTTCTAAAAACATTCAGATGTTTAAGGTCTGAATTCTTTTTTTACAGATTAATGAATAAGCTTTCAGATACAGATAACAGCTATCTATTCTATAGATAACATTTATTATGTGTCAATGAGGTACTGTACTATTTTATCTGTTTAAGTCACATGGCTAGAAAGGGCAGAGGCAGATTCAAACCTGGGCCTGGTTTAAACTCAGGCCTCTGCTTTATCCTCCCCAGCCTAGTTAGTCTCTATGTGCTTTGTTAGAATACCTTCAACCTAAGGAGAGGGGGGTTGATGAACTTGCAAATGTAAAGACTAGATCCTTGAATGTGGTGATCTCACAAGGTCAATGCCCTCTTGGCATCCCCATCCCCTGCTGGTCTTCTCTGGAGAGAATCCCCCCATATTGTCTGGGTGCCACACAAGATCCTGCTGGGCACTTTTTCCAAAGAACCATTATAGACTTTTTAAAGGTACACAATTGTACATTCCTTAATTAAGTCCTGTGAATTATTCCAAGGAACCTCTTCAGAATAATCACTGTTTCACAAAAATAAGAAGATGACACCAATATAAGGTACATTATCTCCTACCCAGGGAATCAAGCTGAGTAATTAGAGCTTAAGGCGGATCCAATTATCCACAGCACACAGCCAGATTAAAAATCAGTGCTACATGAGAAAGCAAGAACCCAGAGGAACTCACGAAGCCCAGTGGCCTTCTGCAGCAGGAGACTTGTGCAGGAGGAGCTGCCTTCCACGTATCTGTCCCTCCCCCTTCTCCCGCCCCCCACCCCCCCCCCCCCAACGCCAGTGTCTTACCTTGTTCACAAAGTTTCTTGGTCAGAGAGCCCTCATCTTGAAAGTAAATAATACGTTTTTGTACGATGCTGGCCCTGTGGAGAAAGAAGACCCAGGCACAGTGGTGAGGAGGACAGGAAGGCAGGTTTGGGGGATCAGTCAGACCTGGTCCCTGCTTGGCTTTATGGGTTTGAGTGAATCATCCCAACTCCCTGTGTCTCAGTTTCTTTGTAAGAAAATTAACATAACAGCAATACCTGCTTTATGGATTGTGGTGAGAACTAAGTTGGAAAATGTATGTCAAGAGATTAACACCTATCTAGAAACCACTCCATTTAATGTTAGTTACTAAATTATTTTTGGTGGTGAGGTTATTGTGAAGGTAAGAAAGTGAACTAACAGTATTTTAATAACTTTTCTCAATGGTTCATTTTACTCTGCTTTTCATGTTAAACTATTGAGGCCATTTATAGATCAACCAAATTGAAATCACAGAAGCATGTCAAATCCTCTTTGTGAAGGGGGAAAAGGAATTTAAAAATACGTTTTGATTTGTTCTGAAAATGTCATTCTATATCTTTCTTGAAAGTCTAGACAAAACTGTCTCCTACATTCTGAACAAAGACAACTTCAGCTGTTATATCTCCCTCTTAAACATGTCAAATGCAGGATCTTAGAATTTGGAAAAAATATTTTGAGGTTGAAAAATGACTTACTTTTGGCCAGCACATATTTTTGCTTTAATCTGGGATTGCATAGACATGCTTCTTTTATTTTGACCCACTCTTATTTATTTTCAGCTGGCCTTGAAGAGACTGAATCCTGAAACCCAAAGTTCCAGTAATTTGAAAGTTTTCAACATTTAAAACTGAGAAAATGCGAAAGGATCTTGGGCCACTTCTATTGATATTCTTCAGCAATGCTACTCAGTCAAAAGGTAATTTTCACTTCCATTCACCCTATTTAACAGATACAGGGATCCCCTGACTCTATTATAGCTGACTACACTGAAGGAATGTTAGAGTCACATGATCTGCACTGTCTCACATGATCCCAGACCCAGGAATGGGGCCATGTGTGCATGGAACCACAGAGATGGAGGCAATCTTCCTGATGGTCTGGACCTAGGCCAGGATGACTTTCCAAAGAAACGTCTACTCTATATCCAGTCTTGCACAAAAGAATACAATTCTGACTAGCTTACAATGTCTTTTACAGTAATTCCTTAACCAAGAGAGACAAGATGTTGAAATAAATGAATGAAATATGCTTCCTGTCTACACAAAGCTACTTTGATCATTCTTTTGACCACGATGCAAAAGAAAGTTTCCTCAGGCCCAGAGAAAAACAGTTTTCCCCACCCCAAAGCCAAATAACGAAGTCTTTCGTTAGTCAGGGCATCCCATCATCTCCAACAGTGCTTTTCAGTGTTTTCTACTCTGTGCCTCCAGGACCCCTGCGGAGGGGAAGGGGCAGGCTTGGTGGGAAGTACCCCAGGCCCCACATTCCTGCTTCAACCAAAGTCTCCATCCTAATTTCAACCACAACAGCCTCTTTCCCAGTTTGTCTTCCTGTTCTATTTACTGGTGTATTTTCAACAAATGGTGGTCTGCTTAGGGGCCTGAGGGAGGTGCCAGGACGCTGTCATAAACAAGCCAGATGGGGCCATACTTCCCATTCTCAAAGTTTACAGCATAGAAGGAGAAAGAATCAAACAACCAAACCTGCAGCTGATCATTTAACACAACCTTGATTAAAGGCTGCAAGGAAGTCCACAGAGTGCAGGAGAGCATAGAATAGAGTGTCCTGACCATGCTGGGAAACCCTCCCCCGAAAAAGGGTGGCAGAGCTGTGGTTTGAAAGAGCGAACTAAGAGCTAACTAGGCAAGTGGAAGGGAGGAGGCAGAGAGAGGGCATCCCTTATAAAGTTCTTCAGGAGGGGAGGGACATGGACTTATGAGAGGACCTACGAGTGGTAAGTCAGGGAGGTAGTACAGGTTATACAGGCCTAATCTGAAAATCCAAAATCTGAAATGCTCCAAAATCCAAAACTTTTCGGATGCTGGCATGACACTACAGTGGAAAATTCCACGCCTGACCTCATGTATCAGGTCACATTAAAACATGTATTGATAGCACATAAATTTAGAGTTAGGAATGATGGTGATGCCAAACAACCACAAACTGTCCACATGGCAGGCTGCAGTGGTGACAGCTTTGCTTTCTTATGGCTCAATGTTTGTGTAAAACACAAACTTGTTTTATGCACAAAATTATTAAGAAGAATGTATAACATTACCTTCAGGCTATATATATATATATACATGCCTATTCATGTATGTGTTTGAAACGTACATGAATTTTGTGTTTAGACTTGGGTCCCATCCCAAGATATCTCATTGTGTATATGCAAATATTCCAAAATCTGAAAAAAAAATCGCAAATCCAAAACATTTCTGGTCTCAAGCACTTCGGATGAGGAATACTCAACCTGTATGAGATGAGCTGGGAAGGTGGGTAGGGCCACATTACCCAGAGCCTGCAGGGAGATGGCATTTCACTCCAACTTTAATGAGATATCTTTGAAGAGTGTGCCTGGAGGACTGAGATGATAAGATCTGCTCTTTTAAAGGAGCACTTGGGACACAGTAGAAACCAGTTGGTGTGTGGCTGCAGTGGATGGAGCTCCCATCAAAATCAAATTTTGATTCCATAAAGCTCTCTTGCTAAAATCATCTGAAAATCAGTCATCTACAGGATAAAATACAAACATCACATTCAAGGCTCTTTATAATTTTCCCCAAAGATGTCCCGCCTTCAGCTATCATCACTTTTTGCCAAGCTTCCTGGGTTGCGGACTTTGGATGTTTATTCTCTTTGTGTCAACACCTCTTCCACTCGACCAGGCCTTTGCTTCCGCTGCTTCCTCTCCCAGAATCACCCATGCCGGCCTTTGCTTGCCTCTGTAATAAATACTCTGAATCTTCTTCCTCTTACTGTAAAAGGGCGGTAATGGCAAAGCCTATAACTTAAAAGCATGATCATGCATAGAAAAGTAATTACCCTCCAATTTTTGAAATATATGATTATAAAAATTTGGGGGGACTGGAGATGGAAAACATGTATTTCCTTTAAGATGTCTCAGCTTCCTCAATGTTCTATAAAGTCTAAGGCAGCCAATTCCCTCTTTTTAATAATTGTTGTCATTTCTGAGCCCTTACTACATGCTAGTCTGCACTAAGGAGGCATTTTATGTATATTATTACCTTATATAACTTATGCTTTATACATGACAGGTCCTCAAATTTTTCATCCAAAACCCTTGGTCTGGATGTGTTTTTGAATTCAGAAATTTTTAGGTATCAGAAAGAATATACAAATACCATTAATACCCCTATAATCAAATACATCAATATTCCGCAGCAAAATGTTAGATTATGGGGCCAGCTGCTGTGGCTCAAACTGGTAATCCCAGCACTTTGGGAGACCAAAATGGGTGGATCACTTGAGGTCAGGAGTTCGAGACCAGCCTGGCCAAGATGACGAAACACCATCTCTACTAAAAATAGAAAAATTAGCCGGGTGAGGTGGCCCATGCCTGTAATCCCAGCTACTTGAGAGTCTGAGGCAGGAGAATCGCTTGAACTCAGGAGGAGGAGGTTGCCATGAGCCAAGATCGTGCCACTGTACTCCAGCTTGGATGACAGAGGGAGACTCTGTCTCAAAAAAAAAAAAAAGTTAGATTATGTTTGAATTTCATTTATCCTCCCTAAGAGTACTGTTACTGCCTATTCACTTTACTGCCTACTCACTTTTCTGTCTCCTGTGCTAGATTCCAAGATTCGTACCTTACTTATTTCTCTAAATGTTAGTATCATTCTCCTACTAATGTCCTAGGAGAAGAAGCAGGGTTTGGGGACAGGAGAGAATCTGAGGTTAATGTGGCTTAGGATGTGATGGTGGTCAGTCTAGTGGGTAGTTAGACATAGGGCATTGTAACTCTGCAGAGATGTGAGGGAATGGGATTGTGGATGTGGGAGTTGCTGGCCTGGGTAAGAGTCGAAGCACTTGGAGTGGCTGATGTCACCCAGCGAAAGTGTGCAGAGAGAGAATGAGAGTCTAACCCAGCCCAGAACTCCAAGGAAGACCAGCATTCACCTATAGACATGCTAGCAGAGTACACTTGGTTGCAGAGTTTCTTTTTATTCCTCATTTGGTCAACTCCTGAGAGAATTTTATATTCTGAGAAAATGCATTTTACTTTGAGTCTGTTCCCATCAAAACCATAAAACTCAGCTGAGGTTTATAAATCATATTATCGTTCAGAAAAATAATAGCTTTACAAGATGAGAAAGCTGTTAGTAAGAACTCCCTTAGCATTTCAAAATGACAAATTTCTCCCATTCTGTGTTGCAATTTGGCAGTACTGTTGCATAGCATTTATATACTGAATGCTCTCTTATCACGAGAGAGCACGTTAAGGAAATCTAAATTAAATTTCTCAGTATGTTAGCTTCTCAAACTTTAGAATATTGAGGTTCTAAATAACTCACTAATCATTTCAAAAGTTTTCTTTTCAACCTGAAGTGAACATTTCCAAAAATGCCATCCTGACTCTCTTAGGGGCTCAGCCCTTTTCTGTCTGGAGGGTTTATTCATTTACTGTTCATTTTCCTGGGGAATTTGCCTGTTGGGGTGAAGTTAGAGGTTGGTAAGTTGTGGGTTTGCTGTCTAGTGCTAAAAGGGGCTGGGATCCCTATTCCCAGGGAGAGAGAGATCTTAGAAACTGAAGTACTTGGAAGAGATCAAGTCATGAAATGATTTAAAAAAATATACCTGGATCCTCAGGGAATGAGTCACTGCCGTGTAGAGACAACTCATGTAAGTTCCTACTGCACTGTGTTGCTCACAGTAAATATCCAGTATGTGGTGGTCATTATTATTGCTGCCATTAAGTCACCAACCTCTAACAAAGTACCTGGCACATAATAAGTACTTAATAAATAGTAGTTATTATGATTGATGTCAGGTCTGTTTCTTTGCTTGTGGAAGGAGGAGTGAGGGTATTACCTTGGTCAGCTGCTTCAGACAGAGACAATAAATTGCCAAAATGAAGGTTGGGTTTGTGGTCTCTAGACTATTTTTGCCAGCTTTCTTCCCAATTCCAGTAAAATCTTTATTACTGAACATTTCTTGAAATACTTTATAAAATTTCTCTATGATCTCAGTAACGTTTTCCATGGAGTTGGTCCAGTTTATAACCAGTAACATTTATTCTCATCCACCAAGGAAAAAATTAACTGCGGGATGACCCAGGAATCAAATATTGAAGTCACTGCAATGATAATATCAGATGCTGAGGCTGTCTCCCTTATTTTACTTCACAAGGATGCCAGGGGCTAACTGAACCATGGCCACACATTTATCCAAAGGCTGTGTGCATGCCAGGATGCACACTCACCAGTCTTGTATATGGCTTTAGATGGGTCTCAAGAAATGGAGATAAGTCCAAGAGTTAACAAGTATCCTGGAAGCCCATGACAGTGTGCCCATGGAAGAAGAAAAGAGAACACTTATCTGCAGGACTCTATCTACAAGACTCTTAAGAACCCCATGACTATTCAAGGGTAAGGCTGCAATCTCTGCTTGAAGTTACAAAGCTATAGATTCAGAGGTCATCTACCATGATGGCAAAAAAGCAGTTCCAGTAGCTGCCATGAGATTATTCCTGATTAATTATCATTCACTCAGAAAACATATTCCGAGCACTCATTTTGTGCCGGGCACTATGTTATTAGGAGCTGAAACTTCAGAGAGGAATAAGAAATGATGTCTTCCAGTGAGGAGCTCCTATTCCAGTGGGTGAAAAGAGAGAAACAGAAAAAGGAAATTGGAGATCAATGTGGAACATGATAATGGAGGAACCATGGGAGGCAGAGGTGAAGTGACTGACTTCACAATGGCAAGGCTTCAGAGGAGGAGATGGTGGCGGCTCTGAAGGTCTGAATTGAGAGAGGGGCACGGAAAATAGAGACTCTATGAGACACGTGGTAGGAAAATTCATCAGGACTTAGTAACTTGTTGGATGTAGGGCAGAAAGAGAAAGTTGAACATAAGATATTTTATTTATTTATTGTTTATTTAACAGTGTCTAACAAGATACTTTCCTATCTGCTTCACAAATATTAACACATTTAATCCCCCCAACAACCTCAAGAGGAAGGCACTACTATTATCCCTGTTTTACAGGTGAGAAAACTGAGATAGAGGGAGGTAAGTGAACTGACTCCCTAGGTACGAACCCCAATGACTAGAGGGAGAAATAGCAGTGCTAGGATTGATGCAAAAGATGGGGATAAGATTTTTTTTATTTTTTAAAATTTTTATTGATATTGTAGATTCATATATATATAGTTGTACAAAATGCAAACAGATTGTACTCTGCCTGGTTTCTTCCAATGGTGACACTTTGCAAAACTTAGTATAATTGTACAACCATGATACTGACATTGATATAATTCACTGGGCTTGAATCTGGATACAAAATGGTGCAATGAAGTTAATGAAAGCCAGATTATGCCGTTCAAAAGAAACTCCGACACTTTCTATGACAGAACATACCCCAGTGACTCTCAGAACACAAATCTGTTAAAATCCCAATCAAAGAATCATCTACAAGTGCTATGGTAACTCAAAGGAGGGCGGCCATTTCTGGCTGGGATGGCATGGAGATCGAGCTGGAGGTGGGGGGAGTGTTGGCAGAAATGAGGTTGATCAGGTGTAACTTCTTGGAAAAACGGCACAAGAGTTCGACTTGGAGTTCTACAGAGAAAATCTGTAAAACCAGGGACAGGAACTTTGCAGTAGAGCTGCACATCAAAAAAAGACCCTTGGCAGGCCCACCATCTATGGCCCTTGGAAACAACATTCTCTGCTCTGAGCAGACATCTCGACCTGAATCAGGGGTGTCAGCTCCACACAGTGCTGCACACCCACGTGCAGCTTAGGTTATTACCGGAATCTGGCTAAGAGGTTGGTTAGGCTCTTAACAACACTACAATCCATTCCCAACCTTGTATGGTCACTGGATTTTTCAAGCTCTTGATTCGCATTGAACAAAGTTACACCTACAAAGCCCTGGTTCTGATTTTAATAAAAACTAGAAGAAAGCTGGTTTTAATGCTCAGTTTATTTCCTCTTTGAAATTTAGACTGATGTAGGGATAATAAGCTTACCATGATCCCATCTTCTCTTACATTGTTCAACTTCAGACCTCATTTTTATCTTATATCTTGTCAATACCATCACTCTAGCACTTTAAAATTTACCCTTCTTCCCAAATCCAATGGAAAACTAATGAGGAATTGATTTTCATATCATAAAAGCGATTAAAAAAGAAAATAATTACACTGGATTGTGTTTTAAAAGAACTAATTTAGATGTGAAAGGTATTAAAACCAGACAGATATTCATTTACTCATGAGTTTGTCTAACAGAGTAAGTGCCACAAAGTTGTGTTAGGACCTGGAGATGCAAAAGATGAATAAGCCATCGTTTGTATGATACCAAATAGCTGCCAGCCTGACAGGAGAGTGACATAATCTGTTGAATCAGAACACTGCACAGCAAGTCCTGGCGTCTACCCAGCATCCATTCCCTCCATCGTCCTCACTTGCAGAGCTGTCATTTTGTTTGGGGTAATATCAGGCATGCCAGTCATGACTGTGCTGTTCCTGCTTTCCCAGCCTTCCCTGCTGCTGGTGGGGTGACATGTGACCCACATGTGGCCTCAATAACATAACGGGAAATTTGCAAGATGGAAGGAAGTTCTTCTGAGGAGGTTTTACTTTCCAGATAAGAAAAATAAATGACCCACCATGGCCTTTCCCCTATAAATAAAATGTGTGGAACAAGGCAGCCATTTTGCTACCATGAAGAAAGGCTGAGAAGACTCACAGAAACACTGGCCCTGACATCATTTAGCTACTGAAAGAATACCAGCAGTCACCTACCCTGGGGCTTCTTGTAGTACGGGAAAAATAAACCTCTATTCGTTGAAGCCATCATCAGCCAAGTTTTCTAATGAATGCTCTGCTCTTAAATGCATGCCTAACTGATGGAAAGAGGCATGATGGGATATAGGGAGGGCAGTTCAGAGGAAAGGATGAGCCAGGCCCTGTCTGGTCCCATATGTAGGCCACAAGTTTGCACCACTGGGGAGCCACTGAAGGTCTTTTGTTGTTTTTGTTTTTTGAGATAGAGTCTCACTCTGTTGCCTAGGCTGGAATGCAGTGGCATGAACATAGCTTACTGCAGCCTCAACCTCCTGGACTCAAGTGAATCTCCTGCCTCAGCTTCCTGAGTAGCTGGGACAACTGGTGCCTGCCACTATGCTTGGCTGCTTTTTACATTTTTTGTAGAGATGGGGTCTTGCTATGCTGTCCAGGCTGGTCTTGAATTCCTAGCAAGTGATCCAAAGTGCTGGGATTACAGGCGTGAGCTATCACTCCCAGACTGAAGGTTTTTGGTGGGAGTGAGGGACAGGGATGCTCTTGATCAGAAGAGACTCTGAGAAGTGAAATAGCTGTGGACAAGGCCTCATAAGAATGCCTTGGATTTGGGAATCAGAAGGTCCCTGCTGTCTTGTGCTGGGTCAGGCCTTCAAGTTTACACCCCAGAGATGTGGCTGTAAGGAAAAGGTAGGGTAGGGGCTGTGGGTAGGAGCTTGACAGGAAAACACAAGCAAGGGCAATACTCTTTTTTCTCTGGAGGAAGTTTTCACATGCCTGTAAGGTGAAGCAGAAGAAACAGTGGACATCCTTAAGGGGACCTGCTGGATCATCAGCTGGAAATTGGTCAGCTGTTGGAAAACTCTTCAACTCACATGAATGAAATAAATAGGCTGCGGGAAGTAGTCCCGGTTGTGGAAGCTCTAACAGGAGGGAATTCTAGGTAGTCAACAAGAGTATTTCTCATTTTCTGTAATTGTTTTAAAGCAAACGATCCATTTTTTTTCATCATATTTTGACCCTTAGTGGTTTCCTTTCTCTGATTTAAATTATCCACGGCATTTATTAACCTGCAAAGAGATATCTGTCTAATCTCTGAGCCTGGGGTGAAGGCAGTATCTCACATACATCCCTAAGCCAAAAAACTTTTTTCTTTTAATAACACATGAACAAGAGTTTTGATATTACTGAAGAATTACTTTTATTTTTCAATCAGCCTAAGCACATTATTTAGCATTTTGCAGTTGATTAGTGGTACCTGGGGTGTTACTAGTTAAGGGACATCTGGCAGGCTCACCATCTCTATGACATTGTTTAGTTGGTGATTATTAATGCCTCTTACAGTTCACTTGCTAGTCGGTGGCCTGCCTGGCTCTCCCTGCCAACTTCTTCACATCTATAAACGCTTCCTTAAACTCAGAGCCCCTTGGATCCAGGTACTGTGTCTTATTCATCATTGCATTCCTGGGACCTAACAGAGGATCTGGCCAAGGCTTATCAAACCTGGGATTCTTAACATAGGGTTTGTAGACAGGTTTTAGGATGATGAAATTTTGCTGGATGTGCACAAGTGCATTTTTCTGAGTAAGAATGCATAGCTTTCATCTGCTTCTTAAAGGGGTTCCTGACCCCAAAAAGCTTAAGAACCACCATTAGATCTGAAATATATGAGAGCAGATATTCAGAATGGCATGAATGTCATTCCATTTAATAAAATATCCAACTAAGATATACGCTTTTTTCCTAAAAGATTAAGGTCAAATTTTTATTCCAAGCACCCAAGGCTTCAACTACTTTCTCTCCAGACTATGCTCTGTTCCAAAATAGAACCTGTCTCAGCTGGAAAACAAGAAATAGAAAGTGAAGTGTTGCTCTCGGGTTTCTCCGGTGTTCTGTGCAGAGTCCTTGCTGCTCCGCGGCAGGGCGTGGGTGTAATCACATAATCGCCCCAGCCTCTAAGGAAGAGGAAATGCTGCCACATTGCAAGCTCCCTCTTGGCTGGGTTCATGCAAGTCATTACTCTCTGCAGTTTGTCCCACTTTGCCTTGCCTTCAGCCTTCTCCTGCTTCTGTGGGTTCCTGTAAACCGGGGCTGGCTGCTAGAACACTGCCCTCTCAGGTGTAAGGAAACAATCCAGGTGCTAGAAGAAGGTCCTTGAGTGTAGGCCACCTGCCCTTCTTCCTGTTTCCTCTCACCCAGGTTTTCTGCTGTGGAAACGGGAGTGTCCTGTAGAGTAGTGGAACCGGCTGTTGGAAGATGCTTGCTCCTTTAGGTGGGGTTGGAGGTGTGCAGGGCGAGGGGGGTTACTGTTCTCAGCTAGGAACTCAAAGCCTCTGGAACCCTAGCCTCTGGATTCCAGAGACTTTGAACCCCTGAAAAAACTGTATGGAAAGTATATGCAAAATTGCAAGCGTGTGCATTGCTTTGGAGAGAGATTCTATATGAGCCACTCTCTAAAGCAGAAGACATGATTTTCATGCCTGCTAATACCCACCCGACTTCCCTCTACCTCACCCTAAGGAAGGACACACACAGAAAACTAAATGAAGGACTTTCTGATTAATTACTACAGTAACTTCCTAACGTCCTGTCCTTGCCAACCCATCCCATTTACCTATGCTCTGCCAGGGGACTAATCATCACCTCCTCATTATTACTTTCTTTCACACATTGTTAGCAACAGTGACACCACATCCTAATTATTCCATTCTCCCTCTGCCCACCTCTGCTCCACCCCATCACAGGATCTGGCACATAGTAGGTCCTCTCAAACAAAGGCTCCTCTCTCACTTACAGGTTATAGTCCAAAGTCTTGGCTAAACATCCACAATCCTGAACACTGGGGTGCAAACCATCTTTCCTGGCCGATACCCTCCTTCCCAACTACCTGAATTCAGCTTTACTGTGGATGTGTCACATGTCTCCTCCTGACTTTTACAGATGCCAATCATCTGTGACCATCTCACTCCCTCCTCAGAGCCACATTGACCAGGACCATCAGAAGTGATCTGTCCCTCCACCAGACTTCCAGAACACAGTTTGCTGTTACTGTTCATTTGGGATTCAGGCATTAGGTACTCTTGATGTTTGCTTGAACTTTATTTAATATCTTGTATTATCCCTCGATTTATTGCATGTTTATATTTTCCATTTCTGCCTGAATTCTGAGCTTTTTGAGGGTAGGAATCTTGTTATTCCCTTGTGAACCCTCTAACATTTGGCACTGAGCTTTCCTACAGGAAACATTGCAGGTGTGCTGATGTGATGCATTTTCAATACACTGACTTTCCCCATAATTCAACTCTTTTATATTCAACACATAATTTTGAGTGTCTACCATATGTCCACAATCTGGCAAGAAGCATAAACTCCTCTGTATTAGCCGTGCCACCCAGAGTGCTATATGATCAGCAAACAGTGACTGGTCTAAGTCATGAAACATTTCCCACTGCATAAAGGCTGTTCTGTTTATGTCTTCTATGCTTTGACCAAGCTAGGCATTTTGGCTGATGGCAAACATTGTTCTCAAAAGGAACCACAGAGGCTGAACTCAAAATCCCTTCACAGTGTTGGGAATCAGCAGGATGATGGTATGTCCAGCAGCAGGAGGGGAACCAAGGACAGAGCTTTCTTATAAAAAAGACATTTGCTGATTGCACAATGCATTCAACTTTTCTCATCCATTGAGTTGCCCCGCGTTTCTTCTTTTCAGTGTCTGCATCCCTCTTGTAGCATCTGACCTCATCCTCTTGTGGCATAAGCTCATCAGAGGTAAGCCATGGTCATCTTGGACCCTCACAGAGTTCTGGGGCAACAGCATGAGACCATACGTAAGCTACAAAATTTGGGCAACGATCTGTCCTGTTTCCTAAATTTTATCATGGAAATATTTTCAGCGACAAGTTAAGAAAGGAAGGAAGAAAGGAAGAGTGGGAGAAAGGGAAGAAAAAAGGGAGGGAGGAAGGGAGGAGGGGAAGAAGGGAAGAAGGAAAAGAAGAGAAGGGAAGGGAGGGAGGGAGGGAGGGAGGGAAGCTGGAAGGAAGGAAGGAAACCAAGAACTCTAGTTTTCTTAGTGAAAAATGTGGAAGAGAAATTAATGTGATCCCATTTTAATGTAGAGCAGAATGTAAATGACCAATTTATTTATTTTAATGGTAAACCATTCATGTTTATGTTGGGAGACTTGGGAATGATTCTGGGGCTTCTGTGTTAAGGTACTGCAAATTGTTTTCAAGTTGGCGAGGAATAAATTAAAACCCAATACATAAATAAAAATATACATCCTAAAGTTGACAAAGTAACGTGTACATTTTCATATTGTGCATCCAGGAGAGATGAGGGCATTGAACTTCAGAGAATGTGTCCCTTGAAAACACTTAAAACCTTTGTGAAGTAGGGTTAGGTAGGAGAAGTCACAGAGGAGAGAGAGAAAAAAGAGGGAAAGTAGGGGGCAGCCTCTATCTCCTCATCTCTGTAAGGGAACAAGAGCAAAACCAGATGGTTACCACCTCCATGGTGCAGCACAACAGACATTCCCGAAGCTGGACCCTCACGGTGTGGTGGGCCCAAACTTTTTCCAGGGTCTTTGCCCTGATCACTGCTTTGTTTTGTTTGTAAACGGATGAGTCTGGGCTATCAGGTTAAGATGTACATTTACCTGGCTTTCTGGATGTCTCCATGCAAAGGATGTTTCTAATACAAAGTGAAATGCATTTCAAGAAAATCAACTAGTAGAATTCTTATCCTAGGAGGATATTTGGCAAAAATCTTTTGGTAATAACATTTTGCACTGTATTTAACACCTCTCCATCCAAAGGCATCAATATGTACAGTATTTCTTTGGTCTGACATAGATAGTCTTGAAAATATATAATTCATTCTTCTGCTGATTTGGATTCGTCTCCGTTCAAGCTCCCCTAGAGATGACCAGAAGTCCCTTATGGCCAGAGGTCACATGGCACCGACTGACCCAGCTTGCAATGCTATTGTACTGGATTGGCAGTAGAAAAGGTAATAAATCCTGGCCTTCCATGTGTCTAGTGCCCTTCTTGGGAAATGTAAACCAGATTTTTGATCCATAAATGTTTATGATTTGTGTAACACGCTTCGGTGAAACAGATTAACTATAATTGATTATACTAGGGATCAATACATGAGCCAAAGTCATCCATATTAGACTTGAGGGATGCTGGCCATTTTGGGGTTGCTCTCCTGTTGACCCTGCTCAATAAGCGTTCTGAACATTGAATGATGTGAACTGGCCTGCTTGAATTCTGTCTTTTGGGAAAAATAAGTGTCTGTCAAATTAAGAGAAGATGAGTCACTAGGTCCAGAGCAATGGCCAATCACCAGAGCACTTTTCTCCTAGAGCTGTGGCATATCCCGCTGTGACCCAGTACTACCAATGCTAATGTAATGATGTAACTAGCCAAACTATCCCACATTCCCACATCCCACGTGTTTGTGCAATAAACTTCTGGCACTGATGGTCAACTTGTGTGTGAGGAAGACCACATGCAAGCCTGCAGTTAGCAACATTTCCATCTGCATCCTGCTGGGCTCTTGTTGTTGTGGTTAGGGCTCATCAGCATAAAATGAAGTTGTTTTGATTTGATGCTGTCTGTCTGCCATCAGAAAACTGTTATTAGGAAAGTCGCATTAATTAGTGACAGCTGAGGAGAGAACTAGCTCTTTGGAGCTGCAGCTGCAAGTCTCTGCAATCTGACTGTTGACTAAATAGTCTCTGAGTGTATTTAATCACGTTAATTTTGTTTTCCTCTATCTGTATTACTGTTTAGGGCTGGTAGATAATCTACATTAAATAGTCTGTTACCATTAGCACGCTTTAAAGAATAACATCAGCAATCCTATTCCTTCATAATTTACTGGAAGTGATACATTGTTTGGCTTAGTGCTAATATTTTAATGTTATGCAGAAAAACGGAGAATTAATTAAGAGTAATTAAAAAGGTTGACCTATTAACTGAAATATTTGATTAAGCTGAAAATTTAATATTACAACCAATAGTGGGTAACAGAATTAGATGAATGGATAGATGGATGGATGGCTAATTGGATAGAATGATAGATACACAGAATGACAGATGATAGATATGTATATTCATACATACATAAGGACTTGAACCTTCTAAATTCTAATCCCTGGTATTAGACAGATTTTAATTCCTGGTATTAGACAGATTTTGACTGTCACAAAAGAAAATATACAAAAGCCCAGCAAATCATTTCTATTTTAAAAGTGAAGGCCAGGTTTCTATCTTGACTTTTATACTCAGGGTCTGTGTGATCCAATTCAAATCACATTACCTTTGTGAACTTCAATTTCTCACAATAATTATGATGTTGACCTAGCAAGAGTAGTTGGGGGTAGAGTGGAGGTGCTCTGCAAACTCTAAATTACTTTAAAAAATGTAAAGAGGTACTTCCTATGCTTTGCTTCTGATTCCCATTTTATAAGGAGGAAAACAGGCTCAGACTGGGTAGAGCCAGGATTCCAACCCTGACCTGTCTGACCCTAAAACCCACACGCAAGGGGCAACCTTTGCCTAACAGAATGTTTAGAACCAGTCAAGGATCTTCCTGAAAACACAATTAGCAGAAGCATCTGTATTGATCACCTGGCCAGTGTGGAAAGGGGGATTTTTCCTGGCTGTGGAGGAATAATGGAATAACCAGGCTTTTCTGTAAAGACCTGTTTTAGAAATGACGGTGGCAGCAGCTGCTGGGAGGAACTTGCTCTTCCCTCCCTCCCACACTCTTCCCCAGCCAGTAACTCTCTGTCACTTCCTGGCTTTGTTCCAGGGGCTAAAGGGAAAATGGAAATGCAGCCTGGTTCCAAAGAAAGCTTGGCATTTCAGGTTCTCAGATGAATATTCATGTTCCAGTCCCTCTTGTCTCTGTCTTGTTTTCTCTCCTTTCCTTCCCCATTCTTAGCACGAGCCTGGCACATAGTAGGTGCTCACTAAATGTTTGTCCAATAAGTAATTGAGTCCTGAGGGGGTAGTGGGGGTGTCCACAGTGGTGGAAAGTATGTTTCCCATTCCGCTCCCCTCTGCCTGAGACCACATGCAAAAGAGCCTTTTGCACCTTTTACATTTTCACTTTGTCTTATTCAGTTTCCATCCCAAACAGCTCACCTTGACCCAACTTTGTTCCCAGTGTCTTGCTGGGCACAGACTTTCCCACTGAGGGCCCTTTGGACCTGATCTTTCTTCAATTTGACCCTTTGCTTCCTTCCTCCACTATGAGCTGCACTGGCTCTGCAGCCACCCTGGGTAAAACCCTCACCTAGCACAGCCCAGGCTACAGGTGTCCCTGGACCACTGCAGGTCTCACACAACTGACGACAGGGCAGGCATGAAAAGACTGTGAGTGGGATGAGGGGAGGTGGCTGGAATAGGTAAGATGCACCAATAGACACAGCTTGCAAGATTCCCACTCCCTTTACCCCTCTAGTTAGAGAACTATTGAGGCCCTCAAGACACTTTATAAAAGACATAATCCTCCTGAAAATTCAACCTTGTTAAAGATGCATTCTTGCACTGTGGCAGATCAAAAGCTTGGGCTAGAGAGTTAGACTGTCCAGCGTTCAAATCCCGGCTCTGCTACTTATGAACTATATGATGTTGAGCAAGTTGTGCTTATATTTTCCTCTCTGTAAAGTGGAGGAAATAATGGTATCTGCGTTATAGGATTGTGGGCATGTATTTTAGCTATTATTACTGTTATTAGAGCAATATCCAGCTGAATGCTCAAAGAAGGAATGTTTTAGCAAAGGAAGGCAATAAGGAAGAGAAGAGAAGTATAGAAAAAGGGGAACATTTATTGAACACCCACTCCTTAGCATGGCCCCACCTTTGCCCCAACCACAGTCCTTCCTGCTCCACCTGCTTGCAGGTCCCCTAATCTTCCTTGTCTTCTCTGGTCTAGGGACAATCCCACACTCTGTTTCCTCTGCTTCCCCTCACCTGTTGCCTTTTTGCCACTGCTCTTTGGACCTTCCTCACCACCCTCAACCAGGTTGGGGACCTGCCCAACTCTGCCCTGTGCTTCTCTTAGGGAGGCCCTTTCACACTGGTCACATGGGTTGCATCCTGCTCAGCTCTGCAACCTTGCTGTCTGGTATGGCGCTTGGGATGGGATGAAGGCACTTAGTAAACACATACTACAGGAAGGGTCACTGGGCAAACAAACTCTGCCCAGTCCCTCAGATCTGGCAAGTCCCTGCCTGCCTTCCTGATAGAAGTGTCTTCTTATCAGAATCTTGGCCCAACCTTCTATGAGAAAAAAGCCAGGAAGAAAAGAAAAAAAGAAAGAAGAAAAGATGCCAATGTAACTCTCCTCTTTTCCCTTCCGCACCCCCCCCCCCACCGATTTTGCCAAGTCCTTTGTTTTGTTGAGACAAGGTCTCATTCTGTCCCCCAGGATGGAGTGCAGTGGCATGATCATGGCTCACTGCAGCCTCAATCTTCCTGGCTCCAGTGATCCTCTTAGCCTCCTGAGAAGCTGGGACCACAGGTATGCATCACCATGCCTAGCTAATTTTAAGGTTTTTTTTTTTTTTCTTTGGTAGAGACAAGGTCTCACTATGTTGCCCAGGCTGGTCTTGAACTCCTGGGCTCAAGCGATCTTCCTGCCTCAGCTTCCCAAAGTGCTGGGATTACAGATGAGCCACTGTGCCTGGCAACCCTGAGTCTTTTTAATTTGAAACCACTTCAGCCTTAAGGAAAACTTACAAGAGCAGTATAAAAAAATTTTTTTACCTTGAAGCATTTAAGTGGTTGACCTGATACCTGATTAGCTCAAATATTTTTTTGTGTAATCTCTGCAAAGATATTCTCCCATCTAACCACAATACGACCATCAGATGAGATAACATTGATATATCTAATCCCTCAACCATAGTCATATTTCAACAATTGTTCTTTTGTAGATAAAAGATCTAGTTTAGAATCATAGTGTTGCATTTAGATTTTATGTCACTTTAGTTTCCTTCAATGTAGAATCTTCCTCAGTCTTTCTTTGACTTTGAAACTTGAAGATTACATGTCATTTATTCTGTAAAATTGAGCTTCTCCGATGTTTTCTCATAATTAGATTCAGGTTATCTCTCTATCAGGAATATCACAGAAGCGACACTGTGTTGTTTTCTTCTCATTGCATCCTATCAGGTGGCACACATTACAGGTGGATGCCAGATTTCTCCATTCTGAAGTTCTCACTTCATAGTGATTAAGTATTTCAAGGGCAAGTACTTTGCGATTATAGAAACATCCTGTTCCTTATCAAATTTTCCAATTATTCATCCACTCGTTTAACTGGCATATGTGTTTATTTATATTAAATGACCTATGGTTTTCCACTTTATTTAATGGGTTGTAATCCAGTGCTCTTTAAGTGTATGAGAATTTGGAGCCCTTAGCATGCTTTGGGTCTTCCTCCTGTCTTGATGTTATATTTTAATGTTTATTTACCCTGGTCCTGATTTTTAAAATTTAACATGACTACTTTGTTTTATATTTTTCTTAACGCCACTTCATATTCTTTATGGGAAGTGGCAACGAGCAGGCAAGTAAAAGAAATGGAGATCCGGCGTGTGACTAAACAGTTTTTGAAGCTTGAAAAGCCGCCTTTAAAATATACAGTTTTTGTCTAAGTATCAGAAATTGAAATTCACTTCTTGGGTGAACCACTTCTTTGTTTTAGGAAACATCTACATGATCTTCGTTTTATTGCAAACGTAAAGCAATAGTAATAACAGCAACATTAATAATATAGCCTTGTTTAGAGCTCATTCTGTGCCAGAAAGTGTTCTAAACACTTGACATGCACTAAACTCATTTGGTCTTCTCAGCAACTCTATGAGGTAGGTACACACTATTAATATTACTACCCCTGTGTTACGGGGGTAGCACCTGAGGCACTGGGCATCTAAAATGACTTGCCTAAGGTCATTTGTAAGTGGTAATGCCAGACTTCAATCTCAGAGCAGCTGACCTGGAAGTCCACCTTCTTAACTATGATGCTAAACAAACTAGTGTGGAGGGGAGTTAGGTCTGGAAACTGGGGCAACTGAGACTTGCACAGGGGTATTCTTTTAAGGAGAAGAGGCCACTGGGGTTAGGCAGGCAGCCTGGGGCCCTGAAGCATTTGAGAGTACGTGGTTGACCTGAGACAGGCCAGTAGCTGAGAGCAGGGAACCTTTAAGGATGAGCCTGGGCTTGTGAGCCCTAAGAGCAGTCAACCCTTAGTCCAGTTATGGAGGTTCTCTGTGGGGACTTTGGGGCACTCCCCAAGTCCTCAACATCTTACTAACCATTGCTGTTTGGCCCTAACCATGATGTGGGTACTAATGGACAGCCAGGAATCCAAGCTTGGGGCAAAGGCAGGGAGAGCAGCTGCCCATGAAACAGATCCAGAGCCTAGCCCCAGGTGGATGGCCAAGGTGGCAAGCACAGCGATCAGTAGTTTTTGGTACTTGTTTATAATTCCCTAAGGACTTTCACAAATTCTTGGGACGTTAACCTGGCAGAAGCCTGGGCTTTCTATAGTTAAGGAAGAATTAGTTCCTAACTCATAATCTATAAATAATGCTTTCCATTTAAAAAGATGGAAGACTATCCTTTTAGGAGTCAGACTTGCCCCTCAGGGTCTACATCTTTAGTTCTGTCTAGAGGATCCTCTGGCACTAGAAGGGTGAGGTTGTGAACTATTCCTCTATCGAACTTTAATTTCGGAGCTGAGCTTCAGGGCATTTGCCAAATTTTTCCTTTGGGTGGGATCTTTTTTAGCACAGCACATATCAAGTTGTTGACTAATGAAGAAGGCAAGGCAGTCGTTCATCTCAATGTACAAAGACACAGAAAGATAGGAGTACGTTATTGCATCTAGAGTCCCCACTACAGAGGCAATGTCAAAGAGGTTCTTTGGGACATTGTTATTGGATACATAATAGATGTTAAAAAATAAAGGCTAAGTGAGATCTCCGGAAGCCACACATATAAAAATGAGGGTGAAGAAAGATCCGGGAAGTGGGTTTAGCTAGCAACACAGCTGGTGTGAAGGAAGATTCCTCCAAGCAACGTGGACTAGAACAGCGGGCCTGATCAAGTACATACTGACTCATCAGATTTCTACGTGGAGCCACAGATGTGTTTAATTTTATACTTTGAGACCAATTTGCACACTGTGAGCCTGCACAAAGCCAGCTGCCTGGCTGCAAAAGCATGGTAGATATGTAAGAGCAGGAGATGTTGGCTGCTGTTCCAAGGCCTCTGTCCGACTGCTCTCACCGGTTTCCTGATTCCAAAGCCACAAGACAAGACTCAGCCTGTGGCTTTCATCTGGGGTTGTGGCCCAGTCACCCCCATCATTCCCCATTCCTTGATTTTTGATTTTTTTTTTGCACTTTGGAAGGCTTTTCTGTGGACTGGGACTGTTGTTCAGAGTCTGGGTGTAATTGCCACACAACAGCCTCTGACTTTATGGGGGAGAAAGAAAGAAAAGAAAACTGGACTTTGGACCATGTCAGAGATGATAGCTAACTAGTTCTGCACCCAAAACTGCAATTAGAGCAATTCTGATGTCATTGTTAATCATGTCGATTTACGTTTTGAAAGGAAACCAAACGATGAATATAATGATTATTTCTGTTTCTGCTTCCCCCTCTTTCTCCTTAAGAACTGGCAATAGTGCTAAAGTCAAATTAAACATCTGCTTGAAAAATAAGCTGGAGTGCTGATGACAGCTGCCCTGGACTTACAAATGCATCACAGCTGTCAAACTCTAAATTAACAATGATTTTCATTTATGAATAGCATAGAACTAAGACATAAAGGAGCTTTTTCTCTTCTGTTTTCCTGGCTTCCAGAGACTGTTAAATGTGAACTGTTAGGAAAATGCCCAAGGAAAAATGTAGCTAAAATCAGCTCACAATAATTAATCATGGAGGGAGTGTGGGACATTCTTTCTTCTTATGTAATCTTATTGTTCACTGACTTTAGGTTGGGTATTCTTTGTGGTGAGCAGGCTTGCAGAGAGGTAAGTAATTCAGGTGCACTTATTTGATTAGTAATTGAGAATGAACGGTGGTAGAGCAGGTGAGCACCTATGGAGGAGTGCCATCTTCCACAGCACTGAGGACCTCCAGGCAGCTTCCACCCCCGCTTCTTCCAGATGAGGGAACAGATGCCCAGGTATATGACTTTGTTGCACTGTGGTCACACACTGGGTGTCCAAAGATCTAATCAAGCCATTTTTGGGACAGGCTGTTTCACACTTTGTGACACCGAAAGACAAAGTAGGTATGAAACCCTTTCTTTGTCCTCTTCTACTCTTGTTCAGAGTCATTATTGTCCTTCCTATGGATGGTGTGGGACTCAGATCCTGGTTAAAAAAATATGCACTGAAAAGTTAATGTAGGTATAATACCATGAGGTACTTTTTAACTGCTGCCCAAAGTTCTCATTTTTATCTTTCGATCATCTCATCTTGAAAATATTCACAGGGATAAACAGAATGTGGCATATCCATACAATGAGATATTATTCAGCTACATAAAGGAATAAAATAGTGATATAAGCTACAACATGGATGAACCTCAAAAACATGCTAAGTGAAAAAGGCTAGAAACAAAAGGTCACACATCATATGAGTCCATTTATATAAAAGATCAAGAATAGGTAAATCCACAGAGACAGAATACAGATTGGTGATTGCCAGGGGCTGGGGCAGGGAGAGAAGAATGGGGAGAAACTGCTCAGTGAGTAAGGGGTTTTACTTTGAAGTGATGGAAATGTTTTAGAACTAGAGATGGTGGTTGCACATTACAAATGTACAAATGCCACTGAATTGATCACTTTAAAATGCTTAATTTTATGTAATTAAATTGTATTTAACCTCAACTATAAAAAAGTTCACAGGGCTGAAACATTCTGTTTTGATCCCAACCTGACCAGGGCGTTCCATCAGTGGAAGAGGATTGGAGCTAGTCTTGCTGCCACAGACCTGGTGCTGGTGCACAAATAGGGTGGGCCACATGCTCTTGCACATGTCCACCAAGTTGCAGCCACTCCCAGGATCCCCACAATGTTGGTGTAGTCCATCAGTGCTTCTGTCTTCCGACCTGAGCTTCAGTTTACTTCTGTGCCTGGAGCTCTGTCTAGGGCCTGTTCCTCGGCAACCTGTGCTTCCTATTTAATTTTTGCCAGTTTCCTCCCCTGGGGGCTGGATCCTGCACCTGGGATCCCAGCTGTTGAATGAAACTCTGCAGTCACTGGACTGATCCCCTGAAGCCATGCTCCCACTGGCCTCCCGGGAACCTCTGGCATCTGGATTCCACCTGTTGGATGGTGGATTCTGGGATATCTGAATCTTCCTAACCAGGCACATGTTTCCATTTAGCTATGGCATTGGTCTTTCCATCTGCTATCCCAAGAACTTGCCACTTTAGCTGTTGACTCCTTGCTTCCTTCCTGGTTGGGGTTGCTGAGGTCCTAGGCTGCCTCAAGTGAGGCCACCCTGACTTACAACAAAGGAGCCTGTAGTTTTTCTTGCTACATAATTCCAGGAAAATTGTGGGGTAAGCTTCACCTCAGCCACATCAGATCCTCCTAACCCTGCCATTTTCCTCTAAATCACACACGGAGTCATCGCATGTGGTTTTCTGTTACTTCCTTTGAAGATAAAAAGAGTTAGTGAGCCCTATGACGTTACAAAGAATTATGAGTACTAGCTAATTGCTTCTTAATACTCATCCTCTCTTCCCACTAACAAGCCTTTCTTTTGCCAGGTTCCCTAGGTTTGTTTTCCATTTTCTAAGTGACATTTAGTTTCCTTACTGGGGGAACAACATCTCACCCCATAGGTAGTCCTCGAACCCCTGGTTATAGGAAGGCCTCTGTCCTATTCCTCACAGACCTACTGAGGCAGAAGGTGGGCAGAAGCGGCAGGGAGGGGAGTCAAGCTCAGTCAGCGTAGCATAGTGATGATTAGTTAACAACAGAGCTTTGGAGTCTGGCAGAAGTGAGCTGAAGTCCCAGGCTCCATTATTTTACTGCTTTATGCCCCAAGTATAAACTATCTAAACCTCAATTTTCTTATGAACAAAATGGGAATAATATAGTTGAAAATTCTATAGGGCTTTTATAAGAATTATGTAAGATAAGACATACATACATAAGACATGCAGTGCATTTAGCATAGTGCTTGGCAATAAATATAAGCTACTTATACTATTATCTGATTAATTAATGTATTGGGCACTGTCTTAGTCTGTTCAGGCGGTTATAATAAAATACAATATCATAAACTGGGTAGCTTATAAACAACAGAATTTATTTCTCACAGTCCTGGGGGCTGGAAGTGTAAGATCAAGGTGCCAGCATATTTGGTGTCCTGTAAAGGCCCTCTTCATGGCCTCCTGAGTAGTTGGGACTATAGGCTCTTGCCAGCACACCAGGCTAATTTTGTTTATGTTTTGTAGAGACAAGGTCTCACTATGTTTCCCAGGCTAGTCTTGAACTACTGGACTCAAACAACCCTCCCACCTTGGCTTCTCAAAGTGTTCGGACTACAGGTTCGAGCCACCACATCTGTCCCTAAGTGTCTTTTTATAAGGGCACTAATCACATTTTTGAGGGCTTCATCCTCTTGATGTAATTATAGCCCAAAGGTCCCACCTCCTAATACCATCACATTGGGGATTAAACTTCAACATATAGCTTTTGGGGTGGCAACTTCTATGCACCTCTTCACATTCTCTCAGCACAACTCTGACTCCAGCCACTGTTGCAGTGACCAACCCTGTATAGACTTTGACCATCTCTGCCCCTCTGTAACGGGATGATGCACACACATGATGTACCTCTTGATTCCTGACCTAGAGCTTCTCTGACGTTGCAGCAAGTGTTCAGAATCTTAAGAATACTCACATGTATGCATCTCAGAAGTGGAGGGGAGTTAATGCTTGTGGGACCACCCTTGATCAATGAAGGATGGAGGCCAATGGATAGTGGCTTCCCTGGTTTACCCTGGGCACACTGTTCTGAGACACATGTTGTAAGCCTTCTCCAAAGGCCCCAAACGGGATCAAACACCAGAGGCCTGCAGTGGTGGCCAAGTCAATAACACTTGACCAAATCACCACCCCACCCTTCACTTTTGCTCCCTGGGATCATTTCCCAAATAAACTATCTGCTTTATAAGCTTTGGTCTCAGCTGGGCTTTTAGAAGAACCTAGGACAGGAATCAGTAATTATGGAGTTTCTGACACTGGGGTGTGCATTATAAAAAGAGCCAGTACACTTTTTCTATGAAGGGCCAGATAAATATTTTAGGTTTCGCAGGCCATATGGTCTCCATTGCAACTTTTAAGTTCTGCTGCTGGAGCTCAAAAGAGCTTTAAATACATAAATGAATTAATGTGACTGTGCTAAAAAACACAAAACTTTATTTACAAAAATAGTCAGCGGACCAGGTTTGGCCCATGGACTGTAATTTGCCAACCCCTACATTATGACCACAAAGAAGAGTGAAACTGATCTATTCCTTCATGAAGCTCAGAGTCCTGAATGGGAGAGGAGATCCTACAAATAAGGTTGTAAAGGTGGCTAAAAACATGATATAGAGGTTTGGACACCATGCTAAGGAATTTTGACTTTACTCTTTGGTGGTGAGAAACATTGAATGAGTTCTCATATCCTGTAGCAGCTGCAGCTGGGAATAGGTTATTTCACCAGCAAGAAATGAATTGCTTTTTTTTTTTTTTTAACATTTACATGAAACATGTAATTGTCTAAACCAGTTCTGCCAAAGCGTTTCCTAAGCACCCTGAGTGTTGCTTCCATTACTGAATTTCCCACCTTGAATTGCATCAACAGGGCCAAGGTCCTTTTTCTGATAGACCTGAGGCCAAATACATTTTGAAATTAAGAATGTTTTGAATGATATAGTATACATTCCATGTATCTTGTAATGCCTCCATCAGGGTCTGGGACAGCATTTCACAATCAAACACATTAATATTTACACAAAAAGACCATACATAACTTTGAGGCAGTTTAGGGCAGGTTTTAGCCCTAAATAAGTTATAAAAAATCTTTTGAATTTTAGAGCTTTCTGAATTATAATTTGTAGATGAAGGGCTGTGGACCAGATTTGTATGTTCATGATTTTCCCTAGACTGTGCCAACATCAAAGGCAGCCTCTGTGTCCTTAGTGCCTGCACACAGGAGGTGTTCAATAAGTGCTACCAAGGGAATGAGCAGACAAGAAAGGCTGGTGAGGAATCAGAGTTCAGGGAGAGATGCAGTGGAAGGCTGGTGAGAGACCTGGTGAAGGTCACAGGCACACTTATATGCTCTGATCAGGATTTGAACTTTATCTGAAGTTGATGCAGAGCCCTGTTCAAATGTTAGGTAAGTGGTGTGACTCAGCTGGGCCTAAGGACAGCAAGTCTAATACCAGTGTGAGGAGGATCAGAGGGTAAAGAACTGGAGTGATCAGTTAGGAGGTTTTTGCAAGAGTACAGCAAGAAGTGTCTGCGAATAAGGCAACGAATGTAGAGCAAGTGATAAAAAAAAGAGCCAAGATCTGGCTCTAATGATTTTGGAGGGAGAGAAGAAGTCAGAGTTCAACCTGACCCTGCAGCACCAGACTGAGATGGCAGAGTACAGCATGAAGATCACAGAGTGGGGAGTCCAGATGCTTCTGTTTGAATCCCAACTCTGTCATTTATTCTGTGACCTTGGGCACATTACTGAACATCTCTGTGCCTCAGCTTCCTCCTTCATATCTACTTCACAGGGTTGCTATTAGGATGAAATAAGTATTTGTACTGCACCTAGAACAGTGCCTGGCTCTTGGCTCTTACGACTGCCTTTTACCAACCACTGTTTCCTAAGAGTGAATTTCCTGATGGTTCACCAAATGAATGTCTTCTAGGAGAAGGATGATCTACATCGCAGACACTTCCAGGAAGGGACAAGTAGGTGTTTGAAATCTACCCAAAGATAACAAATCCATGGAAACAGAGGATCACTTCAGGAGATAAAACTTCTGTCAGACTCAAGGGTACAGAACTTCCTTCTGGTGGGGTCTGTAAACATTTATTCTACTCATGGGTACTTTTTTTAAATCAGTTGCTACTTGGCTATGATGGTTTGTAGCGTTCTTGCAGCATTGTAGCATGCCAGGGAAACTTTAAGTGCCGGGTCACTCATTTGTAGGGAGAAGGCTATGAGGAGGGCTGTCTGGAAAGTCTGTAATTTAGAAATGTTCAAAGCTTTGCATTCAAATGGAAAATGGAAATAGTGTCAAGTTTGTGCCAAAAGGAAAGTCATAATTGCTATGTTTTTTCCTTCCCAGCACTCCTGGGCAAAGGAACACAACCAGTCGCGTGGGCTTCAGAGCTGTCATCTACAGACATTCATCAGTCTCTGCAGCTTATCTACTAGGCTGCCTTCTCCCGGGAATATTGCTCAAACACCACAACACAGATGCTCCTTTTTACAAGTAAGGGCTCTGCAGTACAGTTGGTATCCCCCTTTTTATCTGTCCTGTACTTTGCTGCCAGATTTAAGCATCCTTACTAACTTGTTTGTTTTGAGACAGAGTTTTGCTCTTGTTGCCTAGTCTGGAGTGCAACGGCACGATCTCTGCTCACTGAAACCTTCACCTCCCAGCTTCAAGCAATTCTCCTGCCTTAGCCTCCCAAGTAGCTGGGAGTACAGGCATGTACCACCATGCCTGGCTAATTTTGTATCTGTAGTCGATACGGAGTTTCACCATGTTGGTCAGGCTGGTCTCGAACTCCTAACCTCAGGTGATCTGCCCACCTTGGCGTCCCAAAATGCTGGGATTACAGGTATGAGTCACCACACCCAGCTCATCCTTACTAAGTTTTTAACCAACATTCCTCCCAGTGTGTCAGTTCACTGTCTAATAACTACTAATGGCTCCCTCAACTCCTCTAGAATCAAGTTCAATCTCTTGACACTGGAGGGATTCTATGATTTAGCAATGGATTTTGGCCCCCAAAGGCTTTTTAATCTTGAAAAGTCTGTCTACTGTCTTCCAGGGCTGCCATGTTTGCTCTCACTTCAGTTTTCACTTTATCCACTTCTTTTATCTGGAATAACCTCTTCCCTTCTATCCTTTTAGCCAAACCCTATCACTGCTTTCAAGATGTAACTGCTAACCTTTCCAAGAGGCTCTGATTTTTCCATTCCTCACTCATCTCCTCTCTGAACTCTTACCATGTTTAATTTGTTCCCCATTAATATCTGTCGTGGGTTTGCCAACTTTTGCATAGATATTTTGATTTATATCATAATTAGACTGAAAGTGTTTTGAAAGTCAGGATCACTGTTTACATCCTGAATCTTTCTCAATGCCTGATATGCTCTGGGTGCCTGGTAGGTGCACATGAAATACTGATTGGTTAGTTTTCCAAATAGCACCTTCAACATGAAAAAGAAGGGAACTTTCTTAGCTAAATAGAGGGTCTTCTTCAACTTGATTAAAGGCATAGATTTGAAATCTGTAATACTGAATATTATACTTAAAAGTAAAATATAACAGTGTTCCCATTAAAATCTAGAATAAGCATGAATACCACTATCTAATTCTGTACTAGAGGTGCTAGATAATAAACTAAAATACAAAAAGGAAACAAAAGGTGTATGTGTGTATGTGTGTGTGTGTGTGTATATGTATGTTCATTATTTTAAGATATGATCATTTACATCAACAATCCCAAAATAATGAAAGAATAAGCTGTTAGAACTACCAAGAGAGTTCAGCAGTGTCCAAATTCAAACTTAGGTACAAAAATCGACAGATTTTCTAAACACAAGCAATTAATGATTAGAAAGCACAACAAGACAAAAATCCCATTCACAAAAGCAATAAGACTATAAATTACCTATGTGGGGAAAAAGCCTCTCAAGAATGTGTAATCTAAATGAAGAAAAATTACAAAATTTTAGGAAGGCTATAAGAGACCCGAATAAATATGGAATATTTCATGTTTTTGACTGGGAATGCTTCTTATGTATTCTGGGAAACTGTTAACTCAGTGCAAAGCCATTCAAAATCCCAAAATGATTTTTTTTATCAAACACAACAAACTTATTATACAATTTGTCAGGAATTGGAAATCTGCTTGAATGACCATGAACATTTTGAACTAGAAGATTAACGAGGGATGACTTGTTATTAAAACATAACCATTTCGAACCATTTTATCCTATGAAATGGTGTGGGTTTCATGGAAGAATACATAAAAAGATCAACAGAACAGACCAGACCTGTATAAAAAATTTGCATTTAATGAAGTAGCATCTCAGCCCATCAAGAAAAAAATAAACTATTTGATAAATGGATGTGGGACAACTAAATACCCATTTGGGGAAAAATAGGTAGATTTCAATTTCCCATCTGTGGTGGATGTCTTTTATTTGTTACTCTAGATACCTGCTCTACTCTTCTGACTCCTAGTTAAAGACTGAGAATACTCCGTAAAAATTGTATCCATGGGTTCTATTGTTCTCATAGTTGGAACCACACCAAAGAGAGAGCCCACATGGAATTAGAGAAAGGGAAAGGACCTGAGACTAGTTGCTTCCCTTAACCGAAGGTCTTAAATCCTGTAAAGGGGTGGGCCTCTCCACTCCATCCTCGATGACTTTTTCTTCAGGCCTGGGTTGTATAGGCCTCCCTCACTGTAATTTTACCCCCACCACTGTAAATAGATCCTTATTAAACTTTCCTCTGGCACCTCATTTTGAGCATGCCATCTATTTTCTGTGGTGGCTTACTAATATCATATCATTCATAACATTAAATTCCAGGAAGATTAAAGGCCCACAATTATTTAAAAATCTATAAAATATGGGAATATATTTCTAGTCTTGGGAGTAGGAAAATTATTTTTGAACAAGACATAAAATCAAAATTCATAAGGGAAACAACGGATACATTTGATTGCATAAAAATTTCAAACTTTTTGCGGATTAGCCACCCACAAGTAAAGTTAAAAGAAAGGTAAAGAGAAATATTTTTAAACTATATAAAGATTAATTTTTAACATAAACATGTTCTAAATAAATAGATAAGATATATTTACATATATTTATAAAAACATTTTATAAGCTATATTTAAAATATAATATTTATATATTAAAACAAAATTAAATACGTAATTCAATTTTTATTTTTATTTTTGAGATAGAGTGTCACTCTGTCACCCAGGCTGAATGGCAGTGGCACGATTTCGGCTCACTGCAACCTCCATGTCCTGGGTTCAAGCAATTCTCCTGCCTCAGCCTCCTGAATAGCTGTGATTACAGGCACCTGCCACCATGCCTGGCTAATTTTTGTATTTTTAGTAGAGACAGGGTTTCACCATGTTGGCCAGGCTGGTCTCTAACTGCTGACCTCAGGTAATCCACCCACCTCGGCCTCCCAAAGTGCTGGGATTACAGGCATGAGCCATCACACCCAGCCATATAAATCAATTTTTAAAAGACACATTATTAGAAAAATGGACAAGAATATGAATGGGCCTTTCACACAATCTTTATGAATCTTAAAGATTGAGAATACCAAGGGCTGTTGAGCAAGTAAAGATTTAGGCTCTCTTGTTCACAGTCAGGGAGAGTGTTTAAGTTGGCAAGCTTTTTGGAGAAAAACCTGGCAGCATCTGTTAACATTATAAATGTGCATCCCTTATCATCCCATTTCTTGGCATCTACCACGGATTAAAAACTTGCAAATTTGCTCAAATAGGCAAGTATCAGGATATTCATCATAACATTATTTATCATAGTAAAACACTGAAAACAATCTAAATGTCCATCAACTGTGGAATAATTAACATCCATACCATAGACCTGCAACAGTTAAAAAACAAAAAGAGGTAGCTTTGTATTTACTAATCTAGACATATCTCTAATATATTTTATTTAGTGAAAAACCATTCAAGTTCAAGACACTACATATGCCATACCATTTGTGTAACTTTAAACTCCCACAGGAATGAAACTGTACTTTTACGATTACCTTCATGAATGTAAAAGCAGAGGTAAGTCTAAAGTATACAAACCAAATTAATATCTATTGTTGCCTTTATGTAGAAAACTGGAATTTGTTGAGAGAGATGCCATGGATTGCATGTATGTATGTATGTATGTATTTGAGACAGGGTCTCACTCTGTCACCCAGGCAGGAGTACAGTGGCACGATCTCAGCTCACTGCAACTGATGCCTCTCAGATTGAAGTTATTCTCCTGCCTCTGCCTCCGGAGTAGCTGGGACTACATATGTGTACCACCACACCCAGCCATCTCAGCTCACTGCAACCTCCACCTCCCCTGTTCAAGCAATTCTCCTGCCTCAGCCTCCCAAGTACTGGGATTACAAGGGCCCGCCACCATGCCTGGCTAATTTTTTTCGTATTTTTAGTAGAGACAGGGTTTTGCCATGTTGGCCAGGCTGGTTTCAAACTCCTGGCCTCAAGTGATCCGCTTGCCTCAGTCTCCCAAAGTGCTGGGATTGTAGGCATGAGCCACTGCACCCAGCCAAGATGCCATGGATTTTTAACTTTTTCTTTATTCTGTATTTTTATGTATTTCACTACTTTCTATATTGTTTGAAATTTACAATGTGAATGTATTTATGTCTTACCCATAAAATTACTCTTTTTAAAAATAAATAGTTGTAGCTTATATATGATTCCTTCAGAGAAAAAATAAATAAAAGAAAGGCAGAACATGGACTTTTATGTTAAAAGGATGCATGACTTTAAAAAACTTGCCTAATTTCCCCAGGGTCTGTATTCTCCTCTGTAAAATGGGAGCAGTTTTCTGTGAAGATCAAATTAGACAAAGCCTGCTAGATGTGCACTGAGTTCTTGGCACACAGAAAACATTAGTTGACTTTTTCTCTCTCCCTTATTTTGACTTGTAAGAACCTCCAGGGTTAAGAACATGCCTAGACTGGATAAAGAAAATGTGGCACATATACACCATGAATTACTATGCAGCCATAAAAAAGGATGAGTTCATGTCCTTTGCAGGGACATCGATGAAACTGGAAACCAGCATTCTCAGCAAACTGACACAAGAATAGAAAACCAAACACTGCATGTTCTCACTCATAAGTGGGTGTTGAACAACGAGAACACATGAACACAGGGAGGGGAACATCACACTCTGGGGCCTGGAGGGTGGGGGATTGGGAAGGCATAGCATTGGGAGAAAAACCTAATGTAGATGATGGGGTGATGGATGCAGCAAACTACCACCATGGCACATGTATACCTATGTTACAAACCTGCACAATCTGCACATGTACTCCAGAACTTAAAGTATAATAAATAAATTTTTTAAAAAACATGCCTTCACTGTATATATCCTGGATGGCTGGGCTAAAAAAGGCTCAGTTGCATTTGTAGGAAGAATGAGTAAATGAAGAAGGCACACATGTTCATTGCTAATGGATAAACATATGTACACATATGTCAATTGTTAATGGGTAAACAAGAGATGGCTTTCTGGCTTCCACCAAAAAGATCAAATGCTTCTGGGTTGTAAGAATAATAAATCAAAGAAAACCAGAGATCTGGCCAGAGGGATAAGAGCTTTTAGAGCGGGAAGCCTCTTCACAAAGATCTGACATTTTCAACCCAACTTCTTTAGAGCTCCAGGCTCTGTGGAGCCATTGGGCTGTCACGGGCAGTGGGATGGGCACCAAGGGGCAAGCAGGGAACCCAGTCTCTGGGCTAAGTAACAGAAAATAGCAAGGCTATTTATCACAATGACCATAGTAATCTGACCCCTAGTCTCTGGGCTCCAGCAATCGATAAAGAATATCAGGACTCAAAGACAAAAACCACATGATTATCTCAATAGATGCAGAGAAGGCCTTCGACAAAATTCAACAGCCCTTTATGCTAAAAACCCTCAATAAACTAGGTATCGATGGAACGTATCTCAAAATAATAAAAGCTATTTACGACAAACCGACAGCCAATATCATACTGAACGGGCAAAAACTGGAAGCATTCCCTTTGAAATCGGGCACTAGACAAGGATGCCCTCTCTCACCACTCCTATTCAATATAGTACTGGAAGTTCTAGCCAGAGCAATCAGGCAAGAAAAAGAAATAAAGGGTATTCAATTAGGAAAGGAGGAACTCAAATTGTCTCTATTTGCAGACGACATGATTGTATATCTCGAAGACCCCCTCATCTCAGCCCAAAAGCTCCTGAAACTGATAAGCAACTTCAGCAAAGTCTCAGGATACAAAATCAATGTGCAAAAATCACAAGCATTCCTATACACCAATAACAGACTTAAAGAGAGCCAAATCAAGAACGAACTGCCATTCACAATTGCTACAAAGAGAATAAAATACCTAGGAATACAACTAACAAGGAACGTAAAGGACCTCTTCAAGGAGAACTACAAATCACTGCTCAATGAAATAAGAGAGGACACAAACAGATGGAGAAACATTCCATGTTCATGGTTAGGAAGAATTAATATCGTGAAAATGGCCATACTGCCCAAAGTAATATACAGATTCAATGCTATCCTCATCAAGCTACCAATGACCTTCTTCACAGAACTGGAAAAAACCACCTTAAACTTCATATGGAACCAAAAGAGAGCCCGCATAGCCAAGTCAATTCTAAGCAAAAAGAACAAAGCAGGAGGCATCACACTACCAGACATCAAACTCTACTACAAGGCTACAGTAATCAAAACAGCATGGTACTGGTACCAAAACAGAGATATAGACCAATGGAACAGAACAGAGGCGTCGGAGGCAACACAACATATCTACAACCACCCGATCTTTGACAAACCCGATAAAAACAAGCAATGGGGAAAGGATTCCCTGTTCAATAAGTGGTGTTGGGAAAACTGGCTAGCCATATGCAGAAAGCAGAAAATGGACCCCTTCCTGACACCTTACACTAAAATTGACTCCAGATGGATTAAAGACTTAAACATAAGACCTAACACCATAAAATCACTAGAAGGAAACCTAGGCAAAACCATTCAGGACATAGGCGTAGGCAAGGACTTCATGACCAAAACACCAAAAGCATTGGCAACAAAAGCCAAAATAGACAAATGGGACCTAATCAAACTCCACAGCTTCTGCACAGCAAAAGAAACAGTCAATAGAGTGAATCGGCAACCAACAGAATGGGAAAAAATTTTTGCAGCCTACCCATCTGACAAAGGGCTGATATCCAGAATCTACAATGAGCTAAAAAAGATTTACAAGAAAAAAACAAACAAGCCCATTCAAAAGTGGGCGAAGGATATGAACAGATACTTTACAAAAGAAGACATACATGAGGCCAACAAGCATATGAAAAAATGCTCATCATCACTGGCCATTAGAGAAATGCAAATCAAAACTACATTGAGATACCATCTCACACCAGTTAGAATGGCAATCATTAAAAAATCCGGAGACAACAGATGCTGGAGAGGATGTGGAGAAATAGGAACACTTTTACACTGTTGGTGGGAGTGTAAATTAGTTTAACCATTGTGGAAAACAGTGTGGCGATTCCTCAAGGACCTAGAAATAGAAATTCCATTTGACCCAGCAATCCCATTACTGGGCATATACCCAAAGGATTATAAATCGTTCTACTATAAGGACACATGCACACGAATGTTCATAGCAGCACAGTTTACAATAGCAAAGACCTGGAACCAACCCAAATGCCCATCGATGATAGACTGGACAGGAAAAATGTGGCACATATACACCATGGAATATTATGCAGCCATTAAAAACGAGGAGTTCGCGTCCTTTGTAGGGACATGGATGAACCTGGAAACCATCATTCTCAGCAAACTGACACAAGAACACAAAATCAAACACCACATGTTCTCACTCATAGGCGGGTGTTGAACAAGGAGAACACATGGACACAGGGAGGGGAGCACTATACATGGGGGTCTGTTGTGGGGGAGTGGGGGGACAGCGGGGGGGTGGGGAATTGGGGAGGGATAGCATGGGGAGAAATGCCAGATATGGGTGAAGGGGAGGAAGGCAGCAAATCACACTGCCACGTATGCACCTATGCAACAACCTTGCATGTTTTTCACATGTACCCCAAAACCTAAAATGCAATAAATAAATATATTAAAAAAAAAAAAAAAAAAAAAGAATATCAGGACTCGTCCAGGACCTGTCAACTGCTCTATTTTTTGCCATCACCAACTCCTCCACTTTCAACTCAGAATTAACCAGAGAAAGCCAAATATGCCCTCCAAACCAAATCCATAAGATGCGCCACTTGTAGTTAGCCTGCCTCCAGCTTCTCCATGCCAAAGAACCTCTAATCAGTCTTCTCTTGTTTTCACTAGTAGGCTTTCCCAGTCCTCTGCCTGCCTTTGAGACTCTGCCAAATGCTAGTAATGGCAGCTGACTCCCTTGTTATACAGCAGGCTCTGAACGTACAGCTCTGTTCTCATTTCAGGGGTCTTTGTTCATTTCCACAAGGCCTTCTCCCACATTTTAACTAGATACTGTAGACATGTTATATATTGACATTTAAAGGTGTGATTTTATGTTTTAAAATTCTACCGATAATTTTTTTAAATGACCACTGTAGATTAATGCCAAGAGTCAAACTGCTCAAGGAATCAGAGAAAGGATGCTCAGCTTGCATTCAACTAAGAAAGAAAGAAATAATGTCCAGACAGATGGCAGCAAAGGGAGGCCAGACAATGACAGGGCTGAGTCTGGACAATGGACAGATGCTTCAGAGACTCTGTGGGGCTTTTTCCATAAGCCAGGCACAGTGGAAATCTAGGAACTGCAGGGACTGCAATGCCTAGGTGGGCTTTCTTATCAGCATCTCCTCAGGGGTGGGCTGGAGTTAACTACAGTTTTAAGTCTATAAAAAATGATTATATTTGACAAATGAACCAAATACATAAATAAGATTTTCAAGGATTTAAAGAAGAAAAAGACTGTCGGGGAGGTCTCAGTGCCTACTTCCACCAAAAAAAAAAAAAAAAAAAAGGGACTTCTTGGATGCTAGGATTGGAGCCCTGTCCATCTGTCCATCTACTCATGAATAATTTGCCAGTATGAAATCCTAACATTCTCAGCACCATTCCATATAGGACTTCAAAACTATTTAAAATAATTATGGCTGTGTTTCACCAAACTGGCGAATGTTAATAGATGTCACCATAAAAAAAGGAGCTTTACAATCAAACAAGTTTGAAAAATACTGGGTGAAATCAAATTAAACAGATTTTTTTTTTTTTTTTGCCAGGACTTTGCAAAACCTTCATTATGCTAGTGTTGTGAATCTGCAAGAAGGGTATATAGTACATAGCATTTTGCAAACATTTAACCACAGAAATTGCTTTCCTGCCCATCTGTTACATTTCCCAAACCATCATTCTGTGGCACATGAGTTTGGAGATACAGGTTTGAGACAATACTACCTTTCACAGGAAAACCGTTTTGGCTGGTTAATACCTTTTATCACCTATTATAACTCACTGAAAGGAGGATCAGGAGGCCAGATAGGAAGTGGCACCAGAGGGCCATTTTGATGGGCAAGGAAGAAGATAGGATCATAAAGCAGAGCTCGGGGCTAATGGAGGTCACATTGTGGGTCTCAGGGCAGCCCAGGCACAGTTTAAAGATTCTAGGTGTTGTACGTTCTGAGAAAAGAAAAAGTGTTAAATTCCAGATGGAAAAAGTCAAAGATTATCTTCACTTGGTTTGTAATTTTTCTTAACTAACCCTAGTATAATTATCTCTAACAAGACAGGGTAGCCAGGAGAAACACCCTATTTGATGAAAACAGAGATTTCAGCAAATGAATCTTTATGGAGCACTTCACCAATGACAGTCTATGGTGCTATTGAGAATTTAGATGAGGGAGGACAGAGAGATAATGCAACTTTCTGATGCTCAGTGAAGAACTTTTTTTTCCCCCTGCAATCACACCACAGTCTTTGATAAACTGCAGGGAAGGATTCCACGTTTACTTACTTCAGAATCACACAGCCTGTTCCTGCTGGTGGCGCTATCCAAAACACCTGGATCCGCGTTCTCCTCCGTGGAGTGCTTTCAGTGACTGCAACAGGGCAATTGCTCATAAACTGTGTTTCTTCTTCATCTATGATCTATGGAAAACCAGTGGGAAATAAATACATGAAAATGCAACATCACTTTGAGAGGGCACTTAGGCTTCTAAGTTGGTACTTCCTTAATTTTATTTTTAAACTTGTCATTTTGTGTTAGCAACTCTGTATCCCCAGGCACCAGAATAGTACCTGGCATAAAGTCCCACTCGATGCTTGTTGAATGAATTAACATTGTATGAGGACAAGGACTGGGCACATCTTTGCTCTTTGGGACCAAATCTTGTGTCAGTACTTTGAGGAATTAACCACTAGGTGATGATCTTGCTTATTTCAATAGAACAACCTGTGTCCCACTTTGGGGAAGGAAGAGGTTGAGGGTAGGGTAATTCAAATCAAACACTATGTAACAAAACTTTGTAACTCAGCTATAATTATATAACTTAAAATTTTAAATGTTAAAAGAAAACACCCTTTAAGAGGAAGCATAGCAATGTATATAAAGTCTCCCAGCTCCATAGCACTTTTTCTAGTGCAGGTCCTACTTCCTTAATCAGTGCATTATATTTACTAATCCGTATTCTCCCAAATTAACCATCACAGTTTCCTATGATGCTACATCAAGATGGCAGCCTTTCCCATTCTCCAAGGATGTTCCAGCTCTTTTCCTGCCTGCTTGCTTCTGGGCCTTCTGTGATACTTGCCTATTCCTCTCGCAGACCTATGGGATATTAGACCTGAAAGGATCTTTTTGGGGAAAATAATTTAAATCCAACTGGTTTTAAGTGCCAACTTCAATGGATTGGTAGTAGCTATATCATGAATAGTGTTAATAGCATTAATAGATAACATTCATTGAGTGTTTAATATGTGCTAGGCACTAAGTGCTTTATCTGAATTAATCTTCAAAATACAATCTTATTAAATTATTATACTTATATTGTATTTATTTTACTTTTAAAATTCCTTTTCTTTTTAGGACAACAGACAAAAGGAATGAAGTCTGTTCGTTCCTTAGCTTAGCATATAATTTTAGCACTGGTCAAAGCAAAGATCATTTTCTATTACTTTTTATCTTGATACTCTTTATCCTACTTCCATTTTTCCTCCTCTACTTAGCACTCACTCCTAAGTATTTAACATATGTCATTCTGAGTGTGTGTGTATTATTTAGAATTGTTTTGTGTTTTAATGATTCCTTCATTCAACTTTATGCTATTGAGCTATGTCAGTGTTACTACATGTAAATGTAATTTGTTTCTGACTGTTGCCTAGTATTCCACTGTATGAATAAGCCACATTTTACTTATACATTCTTCCAGTGAGGGGCACTTAGTTGACTTCTAGCTCCTTGTCTCCACAAATACTGATGCAATAAAGAAACTCATGCTGCTGTACTTGGACCAGAGTTTCTCAGCAAGATTGACGATGTGGTAGGATTGCTGAGTTGTTGGGTTGTGGGTATAGTCATATTAATTTCACTGAGTATTGCAGAATGGCTATACCTTTTATTCTAAGAGCTATGTACCAGTGCTCCTAATTTATCCCATATCCTCACCAGTACCTGTTATTACTGGACTTTCTAATTATTTCCAATCTGATGCTTATAGTGTAGTACCTTCTTATTTTAATGCTAGTAATTTTGACCATCTTCACAAATTTATCAGGTTTGCCATTTTGCAAATTGCCTGCTTAGAATCTTTGCCAGTCAATTTTATTATCTTTTTCTTGCTGTTTTGGGGGATTTTCTAGATATGAATACCTCATCATTTACAAATAACTTTTCCTTTCTGTCACCGAGAGGTTAATTTTACCTTTGCAATTCTTCATTTAACAGAAATAACTTTTGTCTAGTCAAATTCATCAACTTATCTCCTATGGCTTGCACTTTTATGATCTTGCCTAAAGAAACTGAGATCATATAGGTATTCTCCAATATTTTCTCCATTAGCTTTATAATTTTACCTTTTACATTTAGGTCTTCAATCCATTTGTAGTTTATTTTTTAATATGATAGATTAGGGATCCAACTTCATTTTTTAAAAAAACTAATACATTTTATTTTTTTAGAGCAGTTTTAGGTTCACAGCAAAATTGAGTAGAAAGTATAGAGATCCCATATATTTCTTGTCCCTACATCCCTACACACACACAAACACACACACACACACGGTCTCCCTCACTATCAACATCCTGGCAACCACTAATCTTTTCTATCTCCACAGTTTTGCCTTTTCCTGAATGTCATAGAATTGCAATTGTACAGTACGTAGCTTTTCCAGATTGGCTTCTTTCACTTAGTAATATGCATTTAAGTTTCCTCTATATATTTTCATGACTTAACAGCTCATTTCTTTTTTAGCACTGAATAATATCCAATTGTCTGAAAGTATCAGTTTATCCACTCACCTGGATATCTTGGTTAGTTTTGAGTTTTGGCAATTATGAATAAAGCTGCTATAAACATCCATGTGCAGGTTTTTGTGTGGACATAAAATTATTTTTAGTTCATTCGAGTAAATATCAAGGAGCTCAATGACTGGATCATATGGTAATAGTACATTAAGAGATATAAAAAAACTGCCGAACTGTCTTTCAAAGTAGCTGTACCATTTTGCATTTCCACCAGTAACAGTGAGAGTTCCTGTTGTTCCACATCCTCCACAGGATTTGGTGTTGTCAGTGTGTTGGATTTTGGCCATTCTAATACACGTATAGTGATATCTCATTATTGTTTTAATTTGCAACACTCTAATGAGGTATGATGTTGAACATATTTTCATATGCTTACTTGCCATCTGTATATTTTCTTTGGTGAGGTTTCTATTTGGGTCTTTTACCCATTTTTTTATTTGGGTTGTTTACTTAATGTTGAGGTTTTTCTTTTTTTTTTTTTTTTTCAGATGGAGTCTCACTCTATTGCCCAAGCTGTAGTTAGTTCAGTGGCACAATCTTGGCTCACTGCAACCTCCACCTCCTGGGTTCAAGTGATTCTCCTGCCTCAGACTCCTAAGTAGCTGGGGTTACAGGTGTGTGCCACGACACCTGGCTAATTTTTGTATTTTTAGTAGAGATGGGGTTTCACCATGTTGGCCAGGCTGGTCTCGAACTCCTGACCTCAAGTGATCCACCTGCCTTGGCCTCCCAAAGTGCTGGGATTATAGGCATGGTCCACTGCACCCAGCCCTTAAAGTTGAGTTTTAAGTGTTTTTGCATATTTTGGATAGCAGTTCTTCATCAGATATGTCTTTTGCAAATATTTTCTTCAAATCTGGGGCTTGTCTTCTCATTCTCTTGACAGTGTCTTGCATAGAGCAAAAGTTTTAAATTTTAATGAAGTCCAACTTATCAGTTATTTCTTTCATAGATAATGCTTTTGGTTTTTGTCTGGTAGGGGACTTTTGGCCCCGTTCCCCGGCCATGTGGAAAGGGCCTAATTCCCGACAAAGGTAGCCCTTCCTCCCCTGCAGGGAGGGGCCCTTATCTCATTCCATCCAGGCCCGGCCCGAGACCAGCAACCTTCCCGCCCGGCCGGTCACTGAACCAATCACCATCCACCCCATCAGCTCTCCCGTAACCTCCCCTCCCACAAACTCCCACCCGGCAGGTTTCCTGCCTAGCAACCAACCTGGCCAATCACTACCCGTCAGGTCAACTCCCCCTAGCCTATCACTACCTGCCAGATCAGCTCTCCTACCGCCCCAGGCCCTCTGCCCCTATAAAACAGATTGAACAAAGAAAGCGCGCGCTATTCCTCCCTGCCCGCCAGAGTCGCCCGGAGATCCCAATAAAGTCGGTACTGGTCACCACGCTTCCTGCCTTGTGTCGGTCGAGCGCCTGCCTGCCTCCGTGGGTCGGGGTCCCACAACCGGGGTCGCACAGTTTTGTTTTAAAAAAATCAATGCCACATCCAATGTCATCTGTTTTCTTCTGTGTTATCTTCTAGGAGTTTTATGTTCTGCCTTTTACATTTAGGTCTATAATCCATTTTGAGTTAATTTTTGTGAAGAGTATAAGGTCTGTGTCTAGATTCTTTTTTTTCTACATGTGGATATACAGTTGTTCCAGCACCATTTGTTGAAAAGACTATCTTTGCTCTATTATATTGCCTTTGCTCCTTTGTCAAAGATCAGCTGACTATATTTGTATGGGTCTATTTCTGGGCTTTTTATTACATTCCATTGCTCCATTAGACTATTTTTTCACTAATATTTTTCACTGTCTAGGTCCCATCCCTACTTCCTAACTCTAACAATTATCTCCTGACTCTTCTCCAGATTCACCTTTTGTTCCAACTGAATTGCTCCCATTTGCCTTTTAAGCACATTCAAATCTCTCCCATTAAAAAACTGAGACCTAACTTACCCCTTCATCCCCCTCTAGTTATGGTCTTATCTCTCTTCTCTTTATCACAGTCAAATTACTTGAATAAGGTAGCTATACTTACTGTCTTCACTTCACCTCCCACTTACTCCTCAACCCAGTTCTGTGTATTTTCAGGCCACACTGCACTACCAAAGTAACTCTAGCTAAGCTTCTGCAATGCTCAATCTAATGGATCCCGTGTAGTCCTTCTTCTCAGTACTCTCCTCCCCTGCCTTCTGTGCCATAGCTCCTTCTTGGTGCCCTCCCCCAACTTCCCCATTCACTCTCTCTCGCTTTTCTTTGGCTGCTCATCTTCCACTACCAGCCTTTAAATTTGAAATTGCTCAAGGCTCAGTCCTAAACGCTCCCCTGTTCTGACTTGATTCTTTCTCTGTAGGTGACCTCATTCAACTCATGGCTTTAATTACTACCTCTGTATAGATGATTCACATGTTTATATTTCTAGTGTTGGCTGCTTCTCTGAGTTCCAGGCATATATCTCCAACTTTCTTTTACTTGCATTACCTTTGGATATATCAGAAACACCTCAAATCTACCCTGTTAATAACTAACCTAACCATTAACCATCTTCCCTCTAACCTGGTCCTACTCCAATTGTGCAAGTCAGAAACACTGGAGGTCACCCTTGGCTCTTCCTTGTCTTCATCCTCCATATTTAAATGTTTTTCATTTTACCTTCCAAATATCTCCTGGACTTCTACCACCATTGCTACTATAACCCTGGACTAAGCTGCATCATTTCTTCTCTGAACTAATGTAAAACCATTTTAACTGTCTTTTTATACTCTCTCATGTTTCTCCAATTTTTTATCTAAACTGCAAGCCACAGTGGCCTTTTAAAAATACAAATATTACAATATTGTATCTCCTTCCTCAGAATAGTTCAACAGCTTTTCATTGCTTCCAGAATCAAGACTGAAATCCTACACAGGGCTAACTCCTGCTCCCTACCTCTAGCCTCACATTGTGCCATCTCTCTCCTTGCTTCCTGCATTGTCTACACTGTTCATGTGTCTTCTCCTGTCAAAGCCTGGTCAATTCCTATTTCCAAAGCCTTTTAAAAATAGTCATCATTTCATCATCACTTTGGAAGGTACCTGGTACATAACAGGTGTGTACTGTAAGAATGAAGTGTAGGCTGGGCATGGTGGCTCATGCCTGTAACCCCAGCACTTTGGGAGGCCAAGGCAGGAGGATTGCTTGAGCTTAGGTGTTTGAGATCAGCCTGGATAAGACAGTGAGGCCCCATCTCTACAAAAAATTTAAAAATTAGCCAGCTGTAGTGGTGCATGCTTGTGGTCTCAGCTACTTGGGATGCTGAGGTAGAAGGATCACTTAAGCTCAGGAAATTGAGGCTACAGTGAGCTGTGATTGTGCCACTGCACTCCAGGTTGGGTGATGGAGAGAGATCCTATCTAAAAACAAACTAAAAAAGGAACTAAGTGTACTTGTCTCCTCCCTTTGGATGTGAGGTTCCTGGCTGTATGACTTGGCTACAATATGTGTCTCAGCTCCTTTAATTAGATAATTCCCTAGACTTCCTTCTGAATTTGGACTTTGTTTCCCTATATGGCTATTAATAACCTTGATAATAACAATAGTTAGCATTTTTGAGCACCTTCTCTTGATGAAGAACTTTACATATATTATTTCCACTCCCTTGAACACTGAAAAATAAGCATGATTAAACCCACCCTTTAGGAAACTACTGTGATGCAGATGGGTTCAACAACCTGTCCAAAGTCCCAGAATGGAAGAGATGGGCTTGAGGTCGGCCCTACTTGGCTGTAATGTCCATGCTATTTCCCCTATGCTACAGTCCCTCCTAGTAGTGCCATCTCCTTTATGATAGGCAGGAAATCTCCCTCTAGCCAATCCTAGTCCTATGAAACCACATACACTGGACCAACCCACAACAAAAGACCCCACTCTACTCCAACATACACACAAGTACTTGGTAAAAGTCAATAGTACGTTTACTTCATATTTTCTTAATGGGTCTTAGACTCCCTTCTACAGCTTTGTAGATGTGCGGATAGATTTCCAAACAATGTGATTTTTTTGGACTTGCAGAATTGTGAGTCCAGTGAGGACCCTGTTTGCTCATGGTTGCAGAGAACTCTGGCAGGAATTTTTAATCCTAAGTCTTTAAAATCCTTGGGAAGGTTCTGGGTGACCATGCTGGGAAAGCCAAAGGCACTCGCATTTAGTTAACATTTACTATCTGTCAGGTACTTAGCATGGTCATATCATTAGATCTTTGATAGGAATAAAAGATTTTACAGATGAGGAACTGAAGCTTAGAGTGATCTGTCTGGATTCAGACCAAGGGCTGTCTGAAGCCAAAGTCCATGCTCTTTCCAAGTGAACTCTAGGATCCCTTAGTCAGACATAAGACAAAGATCCTTGGAGACATAAGACAAAGATCCTTGGCTAAGAATTGAAACAAAGAAGAATGTTCTCCAATCCGTAGATGCTACCTCAGGTAAATATGGTTGTTTATCCACAACCTCAGTTGCCAGATGGTAATTAAGCATTGAACAGAAGGAGTTACTTCCCTGGATCCAGAGAATCCTCCAAACACTGTTTGCTTCTCAGAAAATATCAGCTTCTTCTAAAAAGCCTTGTGCCTATCAGAACCTGCTCTCATACCTTCCCCCAATCCCAAAAGTCTCCACACTTGTTGCCATCTAGAGTAGATCTCAGAATCCAACCATGTTAGCCACCAACTAAATGATAGTCATTCATTTCAATCTGTGGTTTCTTTTCTGAATACCTGAGACAGAAAATTAAAACAATGGAGTGGTTGTGTCCAGTAAATAGTACTACAGGTGATTTTTATTTCCTTTGTATAATTTTTGTGTTGTCTAAATTTTCTACAATGATGATTTATTTATTACTTTAGACGAAGAGGTTTTAATTTTTTTCTTTTTACAAATGGGATCTTACTATGTTGCCCAGGCTGGCTGTGAACACCTGGGCTCAAGTGATCCTCTCGCTTCAGCCTCCTGAGTAACTTGGATGATAGGTATATGCCACCACACCGAGCTCAATATTTTTAAAGGACCTAATTACAATATTCCAATGATTACATTTCTATTTTATATATAGGTTTAAATAAAATTTCTTGGATTAAGTTTAAAGTCACTTTGGGAGAGATTTGCTGGTAAGGCAGCTGTTTGACTCCCTGCAAGAGAGGGAGAAATCTTAATCTGTGCCTGGTTCCCATCCAGCCAGATGAGACAACCCAGAGATCCACCAAGTTTAGACAGGTAGACAAGGTTTGATTTCTCCATTACTTGCCAGCCTATAGTTAAAGCAACTGGTTAAGTATCTGGTCATGAATATGCCTTTTCAAATGTTAGGGGCATTTTAAGCTAATAGAATGAATTTTCTAGGCTTCTAAAACTTTTCATTGAACACAGTCTTAGTCCTAAGTCACACATCATACCCATTTTGAAATCTACATCATGACCCACCTTTATTCTGAGGGTGCCTACTCTTCCCTCAGCCTATTTATGGGCTTTTCTTTTCAGATCTGAACACACAACCCTTCTTCCCTAAATCTAGTCTTGACTCCCCTCCTCAACTCTAATCTGCATTCTCTCCCCTGATATGTCACCTCCTCACACTTTCTGGTCCAACAGACACAAGCCTCAAGAGATAAACCTGAACAGTATCAAGGTCCCAGATGAAGCTGCAAGCGTTCTAACTCATGGGTAGGCCACGGCAGTGAGACATCTAGGAGAACACTATTCCAAAGTCCACGTAAGTGGCATCTGGGACATTTGTCTTCAGGAAGCAGAGCCCCAGACACAGAGGTCAGGACTAATAGTCAGGTACGGGCTCCAGTTCCCACATAAGAATCAAGGAGATGTCAGATAATTAGAACAGGAACTTGGAACAGCATCCACTGAAGGAAAGTGGTCCCGTGAACATGGGCTTGGGCAGGAGAGGCTGGTCTTAGAAACCGCCCCGAGATAAGAAGGCACATATGCTGTGGGGGAAGTGAGATGTGATTAAAGGAACAACTCAGGGGACTCAGTGGTCAATGCTGAGGCACCATGATGAAGGATTCCTATCAGGGATAGTGATGTGATAACTCCCACTTAAGGACAGCAGCTTCAGGTCTGGGTATGTAGGTACTGGGTGGGCTGGGTCTGGAGAAGATGGCATTAGGATATCTAAATATGAACTGTTGAGTCAGGGAGTGTAGGGGGCACTGACATTTAGGGACCAAGGTGGGGAATGAGGGAAGATATGTGCTATCACACCACCTTGTGAATACTTCTCTAGAGGTATCATGAGAAGTAGCATGGTAGAGTAAAAAGTAGATGAATGTTTGAGTCAGGTAGATTTGGACTAAATCATGGCTCTGCCACTTTCTAGTTAGATGACTTTGACCACACCAAGCTACTTGATCTCTCTGCATCTGTTTTCCCATCTGCAAAATGAGGATGACAATATCCATCTTGCTTGGTGGACAAAACAAATAGATGAGATAGTATTGATGAAGCATCCAGCATCTGTAACAGGCCTTCTGTATGTTGTGGCTCCCCTTTTATGTTGTGCACCCCTCCTAACCGATTGTGGCCCACATCCCCAGAGGGAAGCATTAATGCCACAGGCTGGCTAACTTGGGAGGAGGACATCCTTAAGAGGGGAAGCAGAAATAAGCTTCTTATAGTTACTCCATATAGGTATTTGTTCATCGTAGAAAACCAGAAAACATAGGGGAGCAAAAAATATGAAACAAACTTTCCTGATCATTCCACCACCCCAAGATTATTATTTTTTGGTATATGTCATTTCAGATTATATATACATACACATACATAAATGCAATTCTAAGACAGGACTAAAGTATATTTCCTATGTTATAACCCATCTTTTCATTTCACAACATATCATGACCACATTTCTTTTCCCAGTAAAATTTTTAATGGCAGAATAGATCATCTTATATTTAGTCTACATTTTACCTAACAAACCTCAGCGTGTTGAACATTTTGTTGTTTATAATTTGGTGCTATTATGATCATCCCACATAGCTAAATTTGATATCTTAAGTTTTTTCTGGAAGTGAAATTAATGCAGTTTATTATTGCTGAATCTGCCCAGGAAGGGCTTTCTAACCACTTCAGTAAAATCTGAGAGAGAATCCAAAGAAAATAATCCGAGTCATTAAGTCACCTCTTACTAGTTTCCTATGTGTATTTTTTTCAGTCTGAAAGCCATGGAAGGCAAGACAGCTGCTTTTGTCTTTTATGAAAGAGTTTTCAATACAGATTTTAAAAACTTAAATAAAGATTTTGCTCTTATTGCTTTCAAAATAAGTTTATTATAGAAAAGTTAACCAGGACAGAAAAGTGAAGGAAAAAAAAATCCCCCACTGTTTGTGTCCTTCTAGCCTTTTCTCCATTTATCCTTTAAAACTTGTTAATAGCGGTGCTCATTTTGTTTGTATAATGTTGCGTCTTGTTTTTTTTTCCATTTGTCCTAGGAGACTCATTATTTTCCCAGGCTTTTCTGAACTTATCGGAAACATAATTTGAACGGCTGCATTGGCTGTGTTATTCAATATACTTTTTGTCAGTGGCCTCTTCCCTAAGCTGTAAATATTTAGGCTTAAATCCTGTCCCCTTTCCCTACAAATACTCCCACTTTCAAGCCCAACCGCCACAAAAGTTACTGCATCTTTTTTTGAAAAAATATAATTTCAACTTCAGGGCGTACATGGGCAGGTTAGTTACAAATGATCCCATCACCCAGGTAGTGATGGAAAAAACTACACAAAAGGTTTTTTTCAGATCTTTCCCCGTCAACCTCTCCCGCTCCTGTAGTCCGTGGTGTCTATTGTTCCCATCTTTCTGTCCATATGAATCCAATGTTTTGCTCCCACTTACAAGTGAGAACATGTGGTATTGGTTTTCTGTTCCTGAGTTAATTTGCTTCGGATGATGGCCTCTGGCTGTGTCCATATTGCTGCTAAGGACAGATTTATTCTTTTATAGCTATGTAGTATTCCATGGTATATATGTACCACATTTTCTTTATCCAATTCACCACTGACAGACACCTAGGTTGATTCCATGTCTTTGCTATTGGGAATGGTACTGTAATGAACATGAGTGCTTATGTCTTCTTTGCAGAACAATTTATTTTTCTTTGTGTATATGCCCAGTAATGGGATTGCTGGATCAAATGGTAGTTCTGTTTTTAGTTCTTGGAGAAATCTCCAAACTGCTTTCCACAATGGCTAAACTAACTTACATTCCCACCAACAGTGTCTAAGAGTTCCTTTTCCTTCACAGCCTCACCAGCATTTGTTATTTTTTGTCTTTTTAACAATAGCCATTCTGACTGCTGTCAGGTGCTGCCTCGTTGTCATTTTGATTTGCATTTCTCTGGACTAGCATCCCTTTTGCACTAGCATCTCTTCAAAAAGATGCTTACCTTCATTTTACTCATCTTTTAAAAATCTCACCTGCTTTATTTTCTCTTCCCAGGAGTGTACCCTGTGCTTCCCAGACTTGAGAAGCACGTGGGATTGTGGCGGAGGTGATGTGGCCGTGAGCACCATTGGCGGCCCCTCCGGCACTGGCCATGTGGCATCCAATCCACAGAGGTTTAGTACCGAGAACCACCAGATTGCATTTCTCCCCGACAAGCAGATTAATCCTCCTTGCTATGTGGGTTTTTCCACATATCGGTAGGAAACACAGCAGGCCAGGCTTGGGAGCAAGGCTGGGCCAAGACGCGTAGGCACTCTGGGAAGGCTAATAACCTGGCCCCCTTTCAAAATGATATTCTCTAAATATTTGCCCAACATTCATTTGGAGGAGAGGCTGAGTGCTACGTGGGAGAAGGAGGCCAGGCAGACTGCCGGCTCAGCACTGCTCACTCTTTATTACCCTGAGCAGTTCAATTGCTGCTCTAAACCTGCATATCTCACCAGCAACTAAGAGGCTTGGAAGGTCACTGAGATATTAGCTCTTGTCACTTAAGGGCTCCTGGGGGTTTTCCCCCTACCAGGAGGCAATACAAAGGCCTGGGAGTGTCCAACAGCCTATTTATTATTGGTGTGACTCTGGCAAGTTCCTTAATTTTTCTGGACTGATTCTCCTTATCAGTAAAATGGGGACTGATAATAGCAACTACTTCAATGCGCCATAAGGGTTAATATAAATCAATATACAAAGTTGTTAGAGAAGCTAGCGACAGAAGACAAGGGTCCGCAGCAGAACCCCATCTTTAAGCCTAAAACAGCCTGAAAGCTGAAAAACCGGACTACTTATCCTAAATGAAGCCACCCTTTCCTGACTGATTCTTTCTGAATAATGCCCACCTGAACACTGGGAGGATGGGGTGGAGCCTCGGGAAGTTCAGTGGGGAGGGGCCTGGCCGCTCCTGTTCCTGTGTAGTGACCAGGGATTCAATGTGTGAGGCAGGAAACCCACTAGCAGGACTCTCTCTCACTTTGCTGAGAGTTATTTTTTCTTTTTCCTTTTCCCCCAATAAATTCTGTTTTCCTCACCCTTTTATGTATCCACAAGCCTAATCTTTCCTGGTCGTGTGACAAGAGTCCAGTTTTAGCTGAACTAAGGAGAAAGTTTTTCAACAAAACTATCACTGTGTATATTATAATCACTGTGCATTGATAAATATTATTATTATGATTCTCATGTCCCGCTTGCTCTCAACAATTCTGGTAAAGACCATTTTCTCCACTGCATTACATTTCCAGCAGCATTTTAGTGCTCTTTACAGACTAGTATCCAGGGCACCAGCCCAGCTGGCCTGCACTTAAATCCAGTTTGGCTTGGGAGCCTGAAGAACAATGGACAGGCTCCAGTAGAGCTGGGCACATACACACACAGGGGTCACTGCCTGAATCACAGTGTAGTCCTCAGTTAAAATAGAAGGCTTCATCTTCCATGTGAGAATTGGAAGACACAGAGAAAAGTAGAGATAGACTTTAGGGAAGTGGTAATTTATCAGGGGTGGGTTATCCTCAATAAGAAAAGAGCCATCTCCTCTAGAAAAACCAGGAAGCGAAGGAAGAATGATCCTTCAAACCAGGTGAAATGTGTTTCCTGGAATCCTGAATGCTAGCATGAGGTAGGGGCAAGAACATGTGGACTCTGGAGCCAGCAGACCCAGGACTGATTTCTGCCTCAGCTACTGAATGACCTTGAGTAAAGTCACCCAACTCTCTGCGAGGCCACATCCTTATGTGGCTATGCATTGATGATGAAAGATGTCCTGTGTACAGAGCCCAGAAGGGGACCTGGAGCTGCAAGATGCCTGATGACCATGACTTTGAGTTATTGAAGTGACAATCAGAGAATGGACCCTGATAGCATCTTGAGTGCCTATAGCCTAGTAGGTGACTGATGCATATACGCTGAATATGTGGGCAGATTCTCATTGGCTGTATGTAAAAGCCAGGGAATCTCAGAATATCTAGTGTTTAATGAGTACATACCCTATATTAAAATGTTTTATTTGTATTTATTTTTGAGACAGGGTTTCACTCTATGCCCAGGCTGGAGTGAAGCAGCAAGATCATAGCTCACTATAACCTTGAACTCCTGGACTCAAGCGATCCTCTTGAGTAGCTGGGACCATAGGCACATGCCACCATGCTCAGGTAATTTTTTTATTTTTTATATTTTGTAGAGATGAGATATCACTATGTTGCCCAGGTTGGTCTCAAACTCCTGGGTTCAAGCAGTCCTCCTGTCTCAGCTTCCCAAAGAGCTGAGATTACAGATATGAGCCACCAAACCTGGTGCAGACTCTATGTCCTTGCTAACACTTTGTGTCCATTATTTCAAATAATCATGTGAAGTGGGAATTTTCCCCATTTTACAGATTCAGAAACTGGGACTAGCAAGTAGGGGGTCTGTATTCATACCCTCCATGACCCCAAAACTAATAACAACCCCTGGACCTATCACATTGTTCCCTTATTGTTTCACATGAGGACCTGGTGTCAGTTTGGACTCAATACTAGAAAATCACTGATAAACAGCTTTAAAAAAATAGAACCATGTAATTGGGGAATTTTATTCTATGTAGTCTAATGCCTAGGAAATAAATCAGCCTTTTAAGTTTTATATAGCAGTACAGTTGAAATGTTTAATAATTATTGCCAGAGAACAGTATAATGCAGCACTAAAAATGAGTAATTGAAAAGCCCATCAAGGCAGATGAGGCATCTTCTTACTGAATTGCTCTTGAATACTTTACATAATTACTTCATTCAGATTTATGATCAGCTCAGCAAAACATACATCTCTCTATCCTGCTCTGCTGAGTAGTTCAGGAAGCCTTTTTATATTGTGCGTACACCTTCAGGGATGAACAAATCAATGTCTCTTATACACTAATGGGGCTTGCAATTGTTTGATTTCATTTAGCAAAGGAAAAAGGAGCGAAAACTCGTTTGCTGAGGTTCTTCTGTGTGCCGGTCACTGTGCTGGCGGTTTATTTGTATTAACTAAGTCAGCTCATTTAAAGTCCCTAACAGTCCTGAGAAGAGACAGTGTTTTCCATCTCACAGAAGAAACTGAAGCTCAGAGAAATGTTGGAACTTAATCAGATTCTTGAAGCTTATAGTAAACTCACACTAGGCAGTTTGGACCCAAACCTAGTGACCTTTCCACAACATCACCAATTTTCAGAAAGACCCTGTTTGCCCCCAGAGGGCTTGGAATTTTGGAAGAGGCATCTAGTGAGGTCAACTGGAGAAGAAAACTGTTCCTGGCCAGATTTTGTTTGCAGCTCTGGCTCTTTAAATATGAGTTGTGGATGCTACCCACCTTCAACCCCATTCCTTCATTTCTTACCACATCAATGCCTCTAGGCAGAGAAGAGTCTGGAGGAGTCTCCTTAAGGGATGCAGTTTCCCATGGATTCAGCCTCCCCACCTGGCCCAGATCATCCCAGGCTGCAGGCTTTATCAGAGGCACAAGCTTATCATCTTGCCTCTCCCAGAGACCGCAGAGTAAGAGTTCTTGGCAAATTCAGTTTGCTGGCAAGTGTGGACAAATGGCTGCCTGGATGAGATGACAACCTTTGTTTCTGGTCTCACTTATATGTCAAATAGCCAAAAATGGGAAAAATGGGGAGAGAGGAGGAGACAAGATGGGGTAACCTCACAGGCAGGAGAAATAATATAATCTCTTTTAAAATTTTACATTTAGAAGATTATACATAGAAGAGAAGGACTCTCCAACTCTCCCCCACCCTTGCTTAAGACAATGACATTTCCAGCAGACTGACTGATTTTTCTTTCTCAACCTCCGTGTCACCCTTTCCTTAACCCTGAAGCTTGTTGTACTCTCTGCTTAAGTCAACAGACATCAGCACAGGATCAAAACTGTTTGTGCACCCCATTTCCCCCACCCCCTCGCCTTGAGAATGAGCTCAGGCTCTGCTGAGGGTTATTTTAGAAGAGGCTTAAACAGGTCACTGAATGTTTTCCTTCTTTAGGATATAAAAGCATGTCAGATTTCTCTCTTGTTTTAGAGTCACAATGGCAGATGTCATGCACAGATGTACACCTTACTGATTATGGTACACATCCATGAACTTCTTACACCCTTGAGAAATACCAAACTTTGATCTAATTATATTTTTAACAATAAGAATCTCTCTTCAAGATATAGATTTATGATAACACTCAATGACTATTTGTCAAACACATCCAATGTGGTTATTAGCTGATGGGTACTGAGCACTTACTTGCAAAACAAATCAAATATCTCAAAAGAATGCATTTTGTCTTTGTGCACCTGCAGGTGGAGGGTTGGGGGAATACACTGATCAAATCATGCAGCAAAGAGAGCATTTCCCTCTGCTGTAGGGAGGCAGTTGAGCTGGGAGCTGTGGGAAGGGAGCAGGAGGCTCACTCCTGCCTTGCAGAGGAGCAGTGGACATGAGATGGATGACAGGAGGAAGCTCTTTCAGATAATTATTAGAAGCTGGAGAGTCAGCTGTTGTGCTGTCAGCACGGTGTATTGTAGGAGAAAGAGTGTTCACAGGAAGGAATAGGGCTGGGAAGAACAAAAAGAGAGAGAGAAAGAGGCAAAGGAACAATGGCATAGTTCTCGTCTCCAGCCACGGACTGTGGTCCACATCTGTTACCCCTTCTACCCTCAGAGCAACCTCTGGGGGCTCTGGCCTTCCCAGACACTGCTTCTACTTCTTGTTCCTGGAGTAGTCCTACTCATGGTTTCACCTGATGAGTCATTTCCTCTGGGAAGCATTTCCCAGCCCCAAGAGCCCGGCCCCAATAGGCTGCACCCTCTACCCGCTGAGCCACCACCCGCATGACCCTTTATCTTTGCCTCTCCAGCACTTCTTTGACCCACCCCCATGAGAACCACCTGGAAGGTTTATGAAAATAGTGATGCCTAGCCCCACCACAGAGCAGTGGAATTGATAGCTCTGGGCATGGGGCCAGGACAGCATTTACCTCCTAAGGGCTTCAGGGGATTTTGATGGCATTTAAGAGGATAACCATCTTGCCTCTAGTTCCTCATATCTGAAAGCAGGAGCTGGTTCTACCTTGCTTCCTTTTCAGTCAGCAGCTCCTAGCACTGTGCCTGGCACATCATATATACTTGGTCAATATTTGCAGAATGAATAAATGAATTAATTAAAATTAAAGAGGTATTACTACTCCTTTTTTAGAGAAGAGGAAACCGATTCATGAAGGCAAACTAGGTGGACTGCCGTAGCAGAGTGCCTGTAAGAGGAGGAATGAGAATGTAAGCTCCATGGGGGCAGGAGTCTTGTCTGTTTTATTTAACTCTGCGTTTCCAGTGCCTAGACTTGGGTCTAACATGGAACAGGAGCTTGATACATATTTGCTGAATAAATGGCTACACCCCCAATCTCTTACTTTAGCACTATCTCTTCCTATTCTATTTTGCTACCAGCCTTGCCTCTGCCATTACCTGCATGGCTTTGTACAAGTCACTTTTCCTCTCTAGAGCTGTTTCCTAAAATGAGGAATGTAGATGATATGGCCTCCAGATTCTTTTCCGTTCTAATCACAGCAGACTGCCCTGATATACCTGTATTGTCACTTCGAAGGACACAAATCCAGCTGTTATGCCAGCACCTTCCACACACAGCAATGTCCTCACATTTCTCAGTGATACAAGAGAAGGGTAGGGAAGTGCTGGGTAGAGAAGGGTGGGGTCCCGGGCAAGGGCTCCACCCTCGGGCCTCTGCCCATGGACCTAAGTGAGAACAGGCACTCTTGTTTTTGTGCTCAAATGTTGCATTTTCCAAGACCACTCTGGCCCGCCATGCCCCCCCAACCTGTGCCCATATAAACTCAAGAGACCTTAGCGGGCACACACACAAGTGGCTGGATGTCAAGAGGAGCAGAGGAACACACCAGCAGACACCAGCAGACACCAGAAGAGCAGCAACGGTGGAACAACAATACGGACGCCGACGGGAGTTCAGCTGGAGGCAGTCAATGGAGAGTCTGGCCACTGGGCAGCCGGACTCCAGGGGAAGACCACCTTCCCACTCCATCCCCCTTCTGGCTACCCATCCATTTTGCTGAGAGCCACCCCCACCACTCAACGAAACCTTGCACTCATCCTACAAAGCCACCTGTAATCCAGTTTTTCTGGTACACTGGGCAAGAACTCAGGATACAGAAAGCTCTCTGCTCTTGCGATAAGGCAGAGGGTCTAATTGAACTGATTAACACAAGCCACCTGCAGATGGCAAAGCTGAAACGGCGCACTGTAACACATGCCCACTGGGGCTTTGAGAGTTGTAAGCACTCACCCCAACATGCTGCCGTGGGGTTGGAGCCCAAAAATGCTCCCCACAACCTCTGCACCTACCTGTCTGCATGCTCCCCCTGGGGGTTTGAGGAGTGGGGTACTGAAGAAGCCAGCCACACCCGTCATGTACCCTGTGAGAGGGATAAGGTCCTGAATTGTTCCTTCCAGTCTTTTTTCCACACCGCTCTTCCCTCCTTTCCTGCTTCCTGCTTCTATGTATTATTTCTTCCTCCTTTCACAAGTGTTTCCAGTTGGCAGGCTGTGAGCTGCAAAAGCTGACCTCCATCTCCCAGTCAGCCCGCCTCCAAAGAGCAAATCCACAGCTGAGAAAATGTGGTTATTAATTTACCATCTCCCTATAACCAATTTCAGAGAAAAGCATCACTTTGTTGATATAGTTGTAGCACCAAGGAGAGAGGGAACTTGTGTTTGTTAAATGTCTACTACACACTTGGCACTTCATTTATGTTATCTCATTTAAGCCTCACCTTTGACTGCTTGTCAGTTTTACCTTCACAATATTTCTCTCCAGCACTCTAAAGCACCTAAACTCAATAAACCACTGCAACAACCTTCTAACTTATCTCTCTGCTTCCATACTTAGCCCCTACAATCCAATCTTCCCACAGAAGCCAGAGTGCACATCTAAAATAATAAATCAAATTATATCACTTTCCTGTTTAAAGACTTCCAGTGGCTCTCCATTGCACTTAAAAATCCAGACTTTATAATGCCAACTTGCAACTCCCCACCTAATCCGGTCCCTGCCAACTTCTCAGACATCATCTCCTGCCACTGTTTGTCTCACCCACTGAGCTCCAGCTCCTTAAGCAAGCGGAGCTCCCTCCACCCCAGAGCCTCGGACGGTTCCCTTTGGCTGTCGTCATCCTACATGATACTGCCCACAAATCTTAAGGAGCTAAGAAGGAAAAGAGGGAGGAACAAATTTAGATATCCCTGAAGCTTCCGTGGCAGCTGCTTTTCCAGTTGAACCTACATGAGCCTACTTTTAATCCCACTCCTCACCTTTGTTTTTTCAGCGTGCCGATGGTTGCAGCAACTCAAAGCATTCTTCGGATAAAGTCGAATGTATGTGTAAAATGTGGGTAAAGAACCCAAAACACTGTCTTCTCTTCCCTATGAAAAGGTATCAGTAATTCATAGCTTGATTTTTTTAGATGAACAGAGGAGAAAAGCTTAACTTGAGGGAAAGAAGCTAAAATTTATTTTGCTAAGCAGCAGGCCTTTTAACATGATTTGGTTGAATCAGCTGAAGAAGCCTCTGAAACAGGTGTTATAATCCCCATTTTACAGAGGAGGAAACTGAGGTTCAGGGGATTTCAGCAATTTCCTGAGGATCACACACCTGTACTAATGAATAGAGCCAATATTCCACCCAGTCATATTTGATCCCAAATCTCAAGCTCCCTTCTGCCACACCATCTTATTTTGCTAAGCATATCCTTTCTTCCCAGCAAAACCACCTTAGAGTAAACATCAATGTATGGGTAAGTAATGATTAAGATATAAAAGTGAGAACAGACTATTTGCCAGAAGCATATTTGAATCCTCTGTTTACCTGTGTTAACTGTAATAAGTTAACAACAGTTTGTTCTTAAATAGTCATTAAATTGAATTCCCTGAGGACCTGTACTTGGGAGCTCAGCTGGCTGATATTCTGAATTCCTAAATGCACTTAAAAATAACCAGATGTCTTTTCTCCCAAAGCATTTAATAGTATAGAATAGTAATCGATTTATAATGACCCTTTGCTCAATTAGTGCTTTTTTTTTGTGGCTTTTTCTTTTATTCTTTCAAACCGTAAGGTCAAACTGTAACAGCATCACCTGCTGAGTCCCTCACTGGGCTCTCTTTCTGGATGTGTGTTGCCAGTAGAACAATTCTGCTTTCAACAATAAAAACAACAATCAATGCTTGCACAAAAGACTTACAGACAATGGGAAATGTGGGTGGGTTAATTACTTCCCTAGTCCCTTTGTTCTTTACAAATAAAGAGCAAGAACGATGGGTGATCAGTGAACTTTAGAGATGCAAACTACTGAATTGTGCTTAAGAGAACTGGGTTTCTTAGGAGTCAGATGAATGAATGGCCTCTCAAAACAACTTCATTTATATCAGAAATGTCCACAATGTTCAGTCCTTGGAGGAAGGAGCCAGCACTAGAGCAGGAATTGGAAAACACAGGGCAGGGTGGCGCATCTCAGGTTCTGTGGAGAACCTGAAGAGAACTTGGAGAACTCATTCTTTTAGGACCTTGGGTTTTCTGATGTAATAATGACTCAATGGCACCAAAATGCCCTGCACTTCTAAAATATGTTTCGGCTCTCAGATTCAGCCTGTTTGGGAAGTGCTGAACGGAACCAGGGACTGGATCCCAGTGCTTTTGGGCTTGTTTCCCCTCTTTTCCATGTTTCAGGAAGCTGAGGCATCCACATCGAAGACCAATATACAACCCTCATCCCTGACTTCTGCTTCATTGTTGTGGACTTGTTGGTGAAGAACTGCTGCATCTTTGAACTCTTGGCCTATGGAATTTCCTTTTAAACACAACTTACTATTTTTCCTACATTCATTCAACACATATTTATCATCTGCTTGTGATATGCCAGATATTATGATATATTGTGGTGAACAAAACAAAAAAGGTAGCTTCCCTCCTGTGGCTTAGTGAATAAGATATTAAATGCTTTTGTTTTAAAGATAAAAAATACAAATAGGCATAAAGTAGAAAGTGAATTATGCCCAGGATTTTCCCTCCCAGATAAAACCAACTGTTGGATCATTATATCATGATATTCTGTAACCTCATTTCTTTCTCGTAACATCTTATAAACAACTGTCTATTTCCATATATGTAAAAATCTGCCGAATCTTATTAGATTACTGAATAATCTGTGTCAGAAATATTCAGTGTATTTCACTTATATCAGCATCCTCAATCCTCACCATAGCTCTACCAGTTAATACTATAATCATCCCATTTTACAGCTAAAGAAACTGAGTCCCTGAAATATTCCCAGAGAGCTGAGGTCATACAGCTGGTAAATGGCAGAGGCAGAATGTACACCCTGACTGTGGGACTCCAGAACTTCAGCTCTTTTCCACTGTGCCTAGTATTCCATTGCCAAGATGTACTATCATTTATTATAATTAATCCTATATGATGGGCTTTCAGATCAATCACCCCTCTTTTTTTGTTTTGCTATAATAAACAAGGCTGCAACAAACATCCTTGTACTTCATCAGCCTCCACACGTCTAAATTTGCCAGTTGAATTAATTCCTAGAAGTGAAATTTCAGAGTTAAAGGGTATGAACATTTTAAATTTTGGCACACAGTGCCAAATCAATACAAATTTTGGATTAATTTGCACCCCTACCAACTGCATATGACAGAAATCCCCATTCTCTTCTTAACCCTTGACATCCCTGAATGTGCTCTGGCAATGGTCATTCTGACCTCCTCAATGCCAACTCTGACAGCTTTTTACAGCTTCATTCTGCTCAAAGCTCTGCCAGATGTATCCCTGTAGACGTGCCTCTCCCCAGCTCTCCCCCTTGTAGTACTTCTCTAGATTTCTTCTCTTCCTATTTCCTTGGCATTTGAAATCTCTTCCCTGGCCCCTGTTCCCTATAAGACCTATGAATGTCATGGAATCCTGGGCTCTCCTCTTGTTCTCTTCTCTAAATGTCCTCCCTCCCTAGAGTGATGGACTTTCTTAATTACTGGCCCAACAGTCATTTCCTCCTCCTCTCTTGCTAAAAGACCCTATTTGTTTAGGGCTTACAGTGTCCAACCCCAAAGATTGAATCACAAATGGTCTAAACCAATTACAGCTATTCCGTTGAGTGTCCGGTGACCATGTGACCTGCTTTTGGCTGATGAGATGTACAGGAACATCAGCCAGGAGGCTTCTGGGATTTTTTTCTCTGACAAAAGGGTAGTGGCCTCTGAGGAGAGTGTTTTCCCTCATATCCTCATTCTCTCCTGTTTAGAACACTGTTGGTGAGGGTGACACGCTTTGAGCTAGTGTGGCCATTTTATGAACAGGAGGAGCTAGCACAGCCAGTTTATGGAATAGAAGAGCAAGGCTGAGTGAATCACAGAGCTACTGGTAAAATGACCTGATGTCACTGAGCTGCTGAAAGAATGTGGAAGCCATTTATCACCAAACAATAAAAGAACCCATGATAAAAGCCTTGATTGGATTTTCTGTTTCTTATAGCCAAATACCACCTAACATGTACATAATAATCATACATCATACTCTACCTGGATGGTGTCAACCCAGGTCCCTCTCTTGAGCCTCAGAACTATATGGTAATGATAATAACAATAACAATGAATAAGTTATCATTAAGTTCTTGTTATGAGCTAGAACCTAAATTATATATATAATCGTATATGATTTTATATAAAATTGTATATAATTATACATATTAAAAATTATATATATAATTAATGTATGTACTTTTATGTAAAATTTAAAGATCACCACTACTCTATAAAGTTAAGTATCATTACTTCCATTTTATTAATGAGGAAACTGAACTGAGGAACAGAGGGATTAAATAACTTACCCATGGTCATAAATCTCCTAAGTGGCCGAGCTAGGATTCAAACCAGGGAAGTCTGGTCTCAGAGTCCATATATCCAAATACTATGGATGACTAAAGGGACCTTGAATTGTACAGGTCTCAAATGGAGCTCATCAACCTTCTCCTTCATAAATAAGCTCCTCGTTCTTGGTCAAGGCAGAAACCCGGGAGTCTCCTTGGACTTGTACTTCTCTCTTCTACCCCATGTCCAACTGGTCACCACATACTGACAATTCTACCTTCTAAACATATTCTGATCTATTCTGCGATGCCTGACTTGCGGTAAATGCTTACAAGTGCTGGCTGCTATTACCAGGTTCTTCATGACTGAACTGCTGCTTCTTGTCTTATCTTTCAACCATCCTAAACCCTCCAGCTCACTGAACTTGCCTGGTCTACTGGCTCTTGTTGTACCATTGGGGCCTTTGTATAGACTGCCCTTACCTCATTGAATGCCCTGTGCTACTCTCCCTAATTAATTCTTCTGCAATTTAGCCCAAGTGTCATGCCCAGTAGGAGGCTTTCTCTGACTCCCCCACCTCCACAAATTGTTCTCCAAGCATACTCTGCAGCCATCTCTGGCCTTATCATACTGCAGTTTAGTTATTTGTTTACTTATCTTTTCTCACCCTTGTCAACTCCGCATTCCCAAACCAAGTTATGTCCTCCTCAGGAGAAGGATACAAAATTTCAAACTCAATCTAGCCCCTTCCTTCAGCCCCTGCCCCTCTGTTGTTCTCTATCCCAGTTACTAGCATCATTAAACTAGAAATTTCCATGTCACTGCTAAACTGAACAAGCCAATTTCTACCTCTGAAATGTTTCAATCTGTCCTGTCTCTTCCTTCCTAAGTGACTACTAGGATGCCTTAAGGTCTTAGACTTGATGGTTATGACAAAGTAGATCTTATTTCTATATGGGACCTACTAAAGGCTTCCTGCAGAGTTGAGAGGTGAAGCACATTGTCTGAAAGGTGGTCAGATCTGAACAGAGGCCCTCTGGCCACTTGTAAATGGACTATATCCAGGTATTGGAATATATCTTGCATTTTCTACTCACAAATTAGCAACAAAACCCAAGGACTCTAAACAGTACCTTGTTCCAGGGTTATTTCATAAGAAAAGTGAATTAAAGAATTGTTCAGTAGCTCCAGCAAAGTCTTCTTGAAACCAAGTATAGTATAAGTTAATCAATCAGGCAAGTGATCAATAAAATATAACAAATGCAGCATTAAATAATACTGAGCTGCTCATTCCAAATAGTCTGACCCATTAGTTTGATCAATACTTTACAAAGATGTAACAAATGTAAAAACACAAGGGGCCTAAAAATACTTAGTTGATGTATTGGATCCATTATCAGAATGCATGTATTTTTCAAGATACTCAGGTAGTTCCAGCAAATACAACAATTAACATTTGCAATAGCCAAATAGCAAGCAGAGTTTTGGTGAAGTTCTTTTATTCAAGTGTCCAATTTTGCAAAGATTTGGAAAGACAGTGTGCCCAATGCAATATGCCTGAACTAGGGCTCAAATGGCTCTGCTACTTTAGGCAAGGTAGTAGGCAAGTTGTTCAGCCTCTAATATTTCATCTGTAAAATCTGGGTAAGAATCTAGTTCTGTCTCCATCTCAAGACTGTCACAGAGTTCAAATGAGAGGATGAATATGAACACAGTTTAAGCACTACTAAGTTCTCTAGGAACGTATGCTGCATTTTGCAAAAGAGTCAGTCCATCTCGAAGGCAGGCACAAGAGAAGAGAAGCTTTATTCACATTACTAAAAAAAAAGAATAACTAAGCTAATTTTAAAATTCTTTAAAGCATAGTCTGGAAACAATGATGTAATTAAAACAACACATTTTGACACTGATTTTTAAAATCAGTATGTTTCACTTATTTCATTATTTGGCTCTTTCTATTAACTAAAGAGTTGAAGACTTTTAGAATATGAGTCTCACTCTTTTTATTTGTAACCTCCATGGCTTTCAGATCAATGACAATGCCTAAAGAAACAATGACATTATTTTGGGGTCCTGAACCAGTTATAGCTGGTCATTTGTTCAGTCGTAACTTGAAAACTGGTTTGTAATATTTTCCTTAATAGTACCCCTGGGGACTAAAATTAAATTTCTTACCAACATAGGAAAATGCAGTATATGCCAGGAGGGTCATTGCCAATAAAAATGGGCCTGACACCAGCCCTGGAACATATGAAAGTTTCCCATATACTGTAGCAATCTCTGGGCACCTGAAAAGAGGCCCTAAAGGCTGCTTTGCAAAGTTAGAGTGCCTTGTGTCCATCCCAGTAGCAAAAGTCTGCTGATCTGCTGTCAACTGCCGTGTAACACATGGAGGTCTTACTGGCCACACACAGTTCCTAGCACTTAGTAGGTGACCAGGAAGTGTTACCTGAATTGGAATGAAAAAATGGCACATTATCTTCTGCGGATGTGAAAGCAATAGTGTGAGTCAACAGCCAGCTTCTTGACTTTCCCAATTTAAGTCTCCAAAGTACTAAAATTATCATTTTAAAATTCCATTTTTAAAGTATTAATTTTAGATTAAACCAGATATGAGCTATCTTAAATTCTTTTTGAACAAGATTGGGTATATATTTCTTTTTTAAATGTGAGTATAAAAATATAACAGAAAAAAACCCTTACTCTGAGAACTTGTTTTAAAGTATCTATTTTACTTTATTTAAAAGTAAAATAAATGAATAGTATGTTCAGTCGACTCCTAATCAAATTTAGAAAACAATAATCAATGCTATAGTTACATAGGCCCAAATAAATTATTTTGATATAAATGTATACTTAGATGCATATATTTCTGCCTTCTTGCTGCCACATAGAAAGTGCGCCAGCCTTCACTTGACAGATGTTTCACCAGTTAAACCTTCTCACAGGTCTGCACAAGTGAAAATGCAAAGATCAGAGAACATCCTTACTGGTATTGTAAGCCACTTAGCCTCTTGGTGGTTCAGTTAAATGGATTGAGTTAAATGAGATCATGTGTGTAAAGTGCTTAGAACTTAGTATGTGCTCCCACAAATAGTAAACACTGAGAAAGGAAGGAAAGAAAGGACATTATACCCACAAAGAAAGAAAATTCCTGAGGCACCACCAGCAGGGGGTCTAGGAAGAGGAAACTGCCATCAGAGTCCCTTCCCCTTTTTTCCCTTTCCCTTCCCAGCAAATGAATATAAAATAATTAATCCCAAGATTGGATGACTGCAGGGAATAAGTCCTCAACTACCTTGCCCTCTGTGGCCATCTACACTTGAACCATGAGAAGAAAAGGCATTACTTGACACTTCAGAGATCCCTCCTAGAGTTGTGGCAACATGGACTTACCCCAGCCTGCTATGAGCAATTCAGATAAGGCAGGTAAAGTCAAAGTTGACCTAGAGCCTGGATATTGTCCCTAAGACCCTGAGCCTCTGACACACTGCGTATGGGCAGCATGACTCATTCCATTCCTAACAAGGATGTCGCCAAACAGCCAACATGAATGTACAATTAATTACCTCCAATAGTTTCTTGTTCTGGGGCAATGGAAACACAAAGGCTTTATTACTGAGTTTGAATTCATCCTTAGTTAACAAGTGTCTATCATTTCACAAATTATCAAAAACCTGAAGCATGTTTATATCCCTTAAGATGGTTTCTAGGAAACACGTGAGGACAGTGTTTGTCCCCTCCAGAGCATTCAACAAGGCACCACTTGGAAGCAGAGAACAGCCTTCACCAGACACTAAAGTTGCTGGCACCTAGATCTTGTACTTCTCAGCTTCCAGACTGTGAGAAATAAATTTCTACTGTTTATAAATGACCCAATCTGTGGTATTTTGTTATAGAAGCCTGAATGGACTGTGATACTGGTCAAGCACGTTTTTCTGAGTATTTATACTCATAGGAAACAAGAAATAATCTCTGAGCCAAACCTCAATGGGGAGAGGTTAAGTGGACTATGTTGTGCCCATTAAAAATGAGGTCTGCCCAGAATTCTGCTTTCTAAGATTTTCTCCATAGACAGACAAGTGTGTGTGTATACATGCACACACATACACAAAGACACATTTGCTTGCAACAGAAGAAAGGTAAAAACAATCTATATGGACATTAAGAGTAACATCCATACAATGAGACATTTAAAATTTCATGTACTTCTGTACCTTTGTATTATAGCATGCATGTACTATTTTTATAATTAAATTAATACTTTAAAAAAGCTAAAGTAACAAATCTCCATGAGAAGAGGCAGGCCTCTGTCCTGGTCCTTTGGAAATGTTTCCTGTGTTTTATGTCTTTTAGTTTTATGTCTTCATTTAATACCAAAGATATTGGATAAAGGTGCAAATGCCTGACAGGATTCCATGCAATCTCTCACGCACAGTGATGCCCCACTCAATTTATTTTTCTTCCCCACTGCCATGGATACAGCACCAGACCTTTCTCCTCACAAACTTCAGATAGTCTTCACCACTTGATTAGAATTGACACATAAGATGAAACCTGCCATAGTTCCTCAAATCCAGGATGCCACTGAGTGTAAGAGGCATCAATGATGCACAGTTTATCTGGGGGAGAAGAAATCCTACATTTCATTTACATATCAACTGTAAGATGCATTCTGACTTCCAAAATGCTGGGCATTTTTGAATCTGTGGAATGCTGTGGTCACCCACCTTGGTCTACAGCAACCCCTCCTTTCCCTTCCCACTGATGGCCTTCCATGCCTGCTGCCATCTCACTTGCTGTTAAGAAGCTACAGCGCAGACATAAGGTACTAGGCTGTACCCATCTTGTCCACTTAGCTGCAAGATGAAGATCCAGGAGCCTCAAGTCACTGGCAGCCTCAGGTAAGCCAAAGCAGCTTGGGCTGGGCCAAGGACCAGAGTATGTGAGTCCTTCGCACAGAGCTTCTCCCCAGCATTAACTTCCAATTTGACTATAGTCAGAAGCTTCAGAAAAACTAGCCTTCTCTGATTGCTATGTTTAATGCTCTCATTTCCCTGAAATCCATAATAGAAATAGGCTTTGACTTTCTTTCTCCCCAATACAGAACCCCCAAGGAAGAAACACCCTACAGGTTTGGGAAATCATTGCTGTATGGGATTGAACAAGAAGTAAATAACCTCTTTGAGTCTCGTCCTCCATCTCTAAAATGCTCATAACAGTTTTCCTAGATTGCTTGTGAAGATTAGAGGTCAAGGAGACAGGTACCCAGTCTAGAGTCTGGTATACAGCAGGTGCTCAGTAAATCTAGTGAGCCAGATTTCCTCTAGTTGGTAAACTGATTGCTCAATTGGCAGTGTATTCAATATTAGCAATAAGACCCAAGAAAAAGTCAAGCAACTTTCAAAACTACATTTAAGTTGTATGTACCCCAGAAGATCCTCCTACTCAATAGCCAGCAACACAGTCAATGGGACTTCAGGCAGCTGCAGCCACAAACCCATTGGTGAGTTAGAGAATTGAGGGAAATAAGCTCCTTAACTTCCTCCTTTCTTTTCTTCCCCAAACAGAATGACCAAGTTGTATTAATTGACAGTTTTACTCAAAGAATGGCTCTAAAATGACTATCATTCTTTACTAATAGAGATTTTTTATTTCAAAACCTGACCAAACGGAAGTGGAGTAGAGTAGGCTTAGATTTTACCATCTCTGTGTTCCCCATGCTAACCTTTACTGGTGAAACAAACAAGGCCAAGCAGAGAGTTAAAAGGATAAAAAGCAGAAAGATGGTCTATTCAGTAACCCATATAATCAGCCTAAGAATTAGCAGAAGTTGTTAGCATGGGGCTGCTGGGACTGCCTGGATCTATATTCCCAGTTGGCATATTTTGAAGGAGAAGCAAGATCCTAGGTTCAGGCTGAAGCAAAGTGATTTAGTAACATGTGTGAAATTACATTTGGAAGATGAGGTTGCTGTTAAAAACAGACCCATAGGAAAAGAATGTAAGAAGTGTCAGAGTACAGTCATCAGGGACCATTTTGTGCAGGGACAAGCAACACCTCTTCAGTAAGGCAGAATATGTAAATAGAAATATTTAATATTTAATTACTAAGGAAAAGGCACAAACTGTAGCCATCCTTTTGTTCAACTAATACTTATTAATTAAATGCCAATAACCAATTTTTGTCCTGGGCCCTAGGGATTCCAAGATGATTAAAACATGCTTTGCCCTCAAAGGACTTGCAGTCTAGTGGAGGGAGACAAAGAGGAAGAAATAAAAGGGAAATTCTCCCCAGTGGTAGACAGCAGAAGCCTCAGGAGGGCTTGGCTTCTACTTGGAGTTGGGATGGGGAGGAGGCACAGGAGTGTCTTCACAGAGGAAGTGGCTTTGAGCTGAATCTTGAAAGAGGATTGAAAGAGGAGTCTGTTTTTGCCAGACTGGTGGACAAAATGGTTAACACTTAGAAGGCTGCAGTATGTGATGATGGCTTTATGGAGAAAAGCCTCATCCCCTACCACACAGGATAAATGCAGTTTGCACACCCCCACTGAGAAAATGCTTGGCCTAACTAAGCTGTTCTGTGAGGAATCTGGTGTTAATCTGGTTCTCAAATGTATCTCACCAGAGTCAAAAGCTGACCCCCATTTGAGGTCATAGGAAGCCCTACTGTGGCACAGTCTTAGCCTTCCTATCTTTGTCCTGTGGCCTTTGGTGAAAAGCCGAGGTGGGTGTTAGGATGGGAGGTGTCTGTCCGTGGGGCTCAGTTGTCTGGAGCTGCAATCATTGTTGGCACAAGGAAGCCCTGCAGCTAGCAGGAGAGGCTGGCAGCATTCAGTGTTAGACATCTGGAAGGCTAGCCAGCAAGTCCCAACTAGTAAGCAGGAGGAAAAGTGTCAACAAACTCCCTCCTGTGACCTACATGGCCTTCATGGCTAAGCACCCCATCATGTGAGTTGGTACCCCACTGCAGCCACTGTTTGTCTGCCAGACTCTCCTAAGCATTTCCACACATTATGCATTGCAGCACTCATACCCTTCTTTTGAGGAGGTTACTATTACTGCCATTTTATAAATGGGGAAACTGAGGCTTGAAGAATTGCCCAATGCCACCTATTAATGAGTGGGAGCGCCAGGAATCAAATCTGAGATGTTGTATTCCAAAGCCCATGTTCCTTTCTTGTTCTTCAGGGTTCCCTCTCACCTCCAGGCCTTTCCAAGCAATACTCCTCCTCCTCCATCCTCCTCCACTCCCTAACTCTTATTTGTCCAACAGATCTTTACTGAGTTACATTCTCCTCAAACCTCCCTCACACCCCACCTTTATGTGCCTACAGTGGGGAAACATGAGGTAGTTGCCAGATCATGAAGGGCCTCATAAGCCATGTAGAGGAATTTGGGCTGACTTGAGAACAATAGGACATTTTTAATTTAGCAGAGGAACAGAAAGTCAGAGAGGAAAGAGTAGAGGCCTGTTGGGAGGCCACAGTAGAAATCCATGAGTGGACTGAGGGTCCCCTAAACTAGAGAGGGAGTCAGCCATGGACTGGCCTCAGAAAGTTAGAGAAATCCCTGAAATACAAGCAAAATTTTGTGTGTAAATGCATTTTTCTGATGACATAGTCCATAGCTTTCCTTAGATTCTGAGAATAAGAACCGTATAACAGTATCTTGTTATATGGTTACCCAAAAAAATTGTCCAACACAATAATGGGCCATGCCTAGAAGTTACCAAGTCTAAAATTTGCTAAAATTTGAATGAAGAATGAAAACTCATGTAGAAATGTGGTTTTCAGTAGAGTCCAGAGCTCTTTCTTCTGAGCTTCTACAGCCGAATTCAAACCCACAGAGTAGAGAGGGCTGAGCTATTCTCTGGGGCTGCATGTGCTACCCAAACTCAGCCGCCCGGGTCGGGAGGAATATTCCATTAATAATATTTTGGTCCTGGTCTTTCCTGATCACCCATGCTAATTATGAAAATGTAATTGATTCTTAAGGACTACCCATTAAAGAAAAAAGGTGAATGTTACAAGGAGCATCACAATTTCCTAAAGCTATGATCCTACTATATTGCCATTTATCAAGGGCATTTTATTTTTCCCTGACTGAGGGCCACTCTCATCTGCAGTAGACAGAAATGCTGAAAGAAGATAGTAATATGTCTTCAAGCTCCAGATAAGCTGACTAGAGCCCAGTGAAACAGTGTGCTTTAGTGGAAAGAGCATTGGCCTAGGATATGAGTCCAACTTAATATTGCACCTAGAAAAGAAAGATCATTACACCTGCCTTACCTGCCTCAGAGAGTTTCAGCTGCTGTAAAAAGATGCCAAGTAATCTATTGAGAAGTGGATTCACATTGGGAGTGGTGTGGTGTTCCCCATGACACACGTGTAAGCATGCACACAGGTAAACAGACTTCACTCGTGCAGGTCACCTGTTTGGCCTAGGCCAGCAGGAGATTTTTTCCTTTCAGAAAACCTAAACCTTCCTGATTCTCCCCAATTCCTCATTTTGCCCCCAGCCTGTACTACACCTTTGGGTTGCCTCACCTGCTGCTTCACATGCCTCTCATTCTTGTCTCTCCCTTACATCTCTACACTTAGCTCATCTTTTTTTTATCTGTGGCTTTTCCTTTCTGAGCTCCCTGTCTGCTCTTAGTCCCATCCCCCTCTCTAGACATGAATCCTCTCATATCGCCCATCTTTTGTGTCTACTACTGTATCGCCAACCAAGTCTAGATATCCAGCTTGCCCTCTGTCCTGAGCTCCCAGTTCAAATTCCCAAATAACAGTGCACCTCTCCAGCTGAATTACCTGCGGGGCCCTCCAACATGGCAAAACTGAGTTGTGACCCTTCCACTAAACCTTCTACTCTTCCTGTATCTGATCTCAGTCCTGCCATTATTCCATTATCCCTTCATTTGTTCCTGCAATACATACTTATTGAGCATCTCTGTGTGTCAGACAATGTGCTAAGCACTGGAAATAAAATGGCCCCAGTCCTCATTTGACGGGACAGACAGACACTGATATAGTCTGTATGTTGACACCCCCTTCCCTCAAGTTCATGTGTTGAAGTTAATATCCAATGTGATAGTATTAAGAGGTAGGATCTTTGGGAAGTAATTAAGTGATGAGGGCTCCACCCTCATTAATTCCTCATAAATGGAATTAATGTCCTTATAAAAGAGACCTGAGTGGGTTCTCTTGCCCTTCCTCCACATGAAGACGCAGCAAGAAGGTACTGTCTATGAGGAACAGGCCCTTACCAGACAACATATCTGCTGGTGCCTTGATCTTGGAATGCTCAGCCTCCAGAACTGTAAGCAATCAATTCTGTTGTTTATAAATCAAGTCTAAAATATTTTGTTATTGCAGTCTGAAAAGACTAAGACAGACATAAATCAAATAGTCACCAAATATGAACGCAATTCTTACTGGGAAATTTCTATGAAAGATACATGTGCAATGAGAACATAAGAGAGCATATAACAGTGCTAAGGAAAGCTTTTCCAAGGAAGAAACTTGCTGTATACAAGCTGAGATCTGAAGGCTAAGTGACATTTATTAGGAAAAGTTGGGTTGGGGCAGAGGGGAATGTTCTAAACGATGGGGAAACATTCCTCTACACATATCCTGGGGGAGGAGACAACTGGGAGCATTCATAGAAGACTAACGTGTCTAGAGCCCAGGGGGCAAGGGAAGATGACCCAAGATGAGGTGGAGAGATGAGTAGGGGTCAGACCTTTCTGGACCTTTTAGGTTATTAAGGAACTTTGTCTTCCTCCTGAAATTAGTGATAAATTATTTGAATACCTTCAACAAATATTTATTGAACACCTACTGTGTTTGGGGCCCTTTTCAAGATGATGATGACATAGGGAACACATGAATGGAACTAAGTCCCTGACCTCATGGAGCTCACATACCAATCACACACAACTGAAGGCAGCTTAGCAGAGCTGCTGTGAGGTGCCAAAAGTGGATGCAGAAAGGTTACTATGGTCGTCCAGAAGTATGTGATGACAGACTGGACTCAGAGGAGGCTGAAAAGGGGAAAAGTTGGTGAATTAGAAAGATACTTACAAGGTACCATCAGGAGGACTTAGTGATGGATTGGCTAGGGGATGGAGTTTTGTTTGTTGTGAGGGTTTTAAATTATTTTAAAAAGAAAAATTCATGAAGGAAGAGTTTTAAAAATTGAGCTGAAGGGAAGGACCTTATCAAGAGGAAAAGGCTGACTCTACAAAACAGAGGAGTGGTGATTGGCTATTTAAGGTTCCTGAGGAAGCAGGAGAGAGTGGTATCCAGAGCCTGAGTAGAGATGGTCTCAGGACAGAGAGAGAGATCCATTATTTTAGTAGGAGGAAAAGTGAGAAAAGATGCAAGTAGGTTTTATTAACTTTAGCAACAAGTTAAGAAGTTCTGGTCCAGGTCTAGAGATTTCTTTTCTTTTTTTTCCCATAGAGAAAACAACAAAATCGTTTGTTGAGAGTCATGTGGGAAGAGTGATGTGACCCATAGATGGGTCAGAAATGAAAGAAAATCAGCATTAGGGAAAGTGGGAGAGAGAGCGTCCCACAGTAACTTAGTCAGATTGCCAGGCAGGCCAAGAGCCCTCCAAAGTCAGTGGTCCTGCATAAGTGTAAATGGTAGAAAGAAAAATGTTCCTGCAAATACAACCATCCCTCAGTATTTGTGGAGGATTGGTTCCAGCATTCTCCTGTGAATATCAAAATCCATAGCTACTCCTTCTGTATACTCCTACTGTATACTTTAAAGCATCTCTAGATTACTTATAATATCTAATATGATGTAATACTTTGTAAATAGTTGTGATACTGTATTTTAAAAATCTGTATTTTTTTATATTTCTAATATTTTTGGTTGAATCAGTGGATGCAGAACCTGCAGATACAAAGGGACTACTGTATGTTCGGTTCTAATCCCCAGAAACTGAACAGTACCTTATATGGCAAAAGATGTGATTTATTTAAGGATCTTGAGGTGAGATGTTTATTCTGGACTTTCGGGAAGCCCTAAATGAAATCACATGTATCCTTAAAAGACAGTGGCAGAGGGCATTATGAGAAAGAGAGAAGGAGAAGGCCATGTGAGGACGGAGGCAGAGAGTGATGCAGCCACAACACAAGCCTGCTGACAGCCACCAGAAGCTGCAAGAGGCAAAGAACCAATCATCCCTAGAGCAGGAGTCCCCAAACCCCAGTCTGTGGCCTGTTAGGATCCAGGCTGCACAGCAAGAGGTCAGGGGTGAGCCTGCATTACTGCCTGAGCTTTGCCTCCTGTGATGGTTAATACTGAGTGTCAACTGATTGGATTGAAGGATGCAAAGTATTGATCCTGGGTGTGTCTGTGAGGGTGTTGCCAAAGGAGATTAACATTAGAGTCAGTGGGCTGGGGAAGACAGACCCATCCTTAATCTGGGTGGGCATGATCTAATCAGCTGCCAGTGAATATAAAGCAGACAGAAAATGTGAAAAGGAGAGACTGGCCTGGTCTCCCAGCCTACTTCTGTCTCCCGTGCTGGATTCTTCCTATCCTTGAAAAATGGACTCTAAGTTCTTCAGTTGTGGGACGTGGACTGGCGGACTGGCTCTCCTTGCTTTTCAGCTTGCAGTCAGTCAATTGTGGGACCTTGTGATCCTGTGAGTTAATACTTAAACTCATTTATATAATGACATATATATATCTCTCTATATATATCTCCTATCATTTCTGTCCCTGTAGAGAACCTTGACTAATAGACCTCCTGTCAGATCAGTGGCCACATTAGATCCTCGTAAGAGTGCAAACTCTGTGGCGAACTGCAAATGTGAGGGATCTAGGTTGTGTACTCCTTATGAGAATCTAATACCTGATGTCTGAGGTAGAACAGTTTCATCCCAAAACCATTCCCTCTACCCCAGACCATGGAAAAACAGTTCTCCAGGAAACCGGTCCCTGCTGCCAAAAAGGTGGGGACCACTGCCCTAGAGCCCCCAGAGGGAATGCAGTCCTGTTGACACCTTAATATTGACCCAGTGAGATGGATTTTGAACTTTTGGACTCTATAAATGTAAAATAATTAAATTTCTGTTGCTTTAAGCCACCAAATTTGCAGCAATCTGTTATAGCGGTTCTAGGAAATTAGCATGATATGAACTGCCAATGTGCACTGTGACTTTTTCTAGGTGCAGGGCTCAGGTGTAAGCACAAAGAAGAGAGAAGATGTGTTCATTCAGAGCTGGAGTTTTGCCAGATTGGTGTGAAGACAAGAGGCAAAGAAGTTATGGGCTATGGCAGGAGTGTTACTGAGATGATGAGCTTAGATAAGGAGGGAAGAGGAGTGAGGAAAGCACAGTGATGGAACGAGGAGACAGCAGAGGGCTAAATGGACCACCCATCTTCCACGTGGGGCCAAGCAAAAAGCCTCAGGGTCCTACTCAGCCACCTGCATTCAACTCATCAACTCTTCGTCATCTCTCACTGAAGTTCGTGCCACAATCTCCTACCCAGCCTTCTTGCCTGTTCTTATCTTCTCCAAGCTCTTCCATATTCATGAGAGTTATCTTCCTAAGTTGAAAATTCAATCATCGTTTCTCCTCCCTAATCTAAAACTCTTTGGTGTCCCTCTCCCCTTGCCAAAAAAAAACCAACAATTTCTGCTTGCAGTTACTAAAAGAATAAAACCCACAGTCCCAAACGGGTGTGGAAGGGCATTTAGATGACAGTTCATTAGTTTTATCTGAAGCCCTAACCTTTGCACTAGCAATCCAGAATTTCTTGTCGTTTCCAGATTACAGCTCACTTTTCCATGCCCCATTCCATTATTCATACTCTGCCCAGACTTCTCTTTCTTTAGCCCTTGAGATTCAGTGGAAGATCAGCTTCTCCCACATTACCCTAATAATAATTGCTAATGTTTATTAACTGATATGTTAGACATCATGCTAATTGCTTTTCCTGGAATGATCTCATTTGATTCACCCACTGAAGTGGGTTCTATTATTGTTCTCCTTTTCCAAGGAGGAAGAAACTAAGCCTTAGGTAGTAGAGCAGAGTTGTAGATTCAGGATTTGAACCCAGGTCTCTCAGGCTCTGGAGTTAAACGTTCAACACTCTATTACACTCTATTGAATGATCGTAACTCCAGAAGCCCTTTGTGCATACCCAGAAGGCATTGAGATCAGAATTATGACTGTTTTAATACTTAACACTTAGCAACTTACTATGTGCCAAGGACTCTAATGATCATCTTTACAGCTTTGACCTCTTTATTATTTCTGTTTTTCAGACAAAGAAACAAAGGTTAAGAGAGTTAAAGTCACACCGTTAGCAAGAGTAGAACAGGGGCTCTGTCAAATTTGAAAAGCCTCAAGCTTAATTTACCTTAATTTAGCCTAGGATTTAGAACATCAAAGTGGGCCACAAATGTCAACATGGAGCATGAATGGGAGTCATTATCATGCAGATGGTACTCAAAGTCACGGGAATGGTTGAGTCTAACAGTGCAGAAAAAGGACAGAAAAGGTCACAGGACAGAGTTTGGAGAAGTGCATCATTTAGAGAAGCAGATCTCAATGGGGGTGATTTTGTCCTCTGGGGACATCAGAATCAGACGGTATCTGGAAACATTTTTGGTTATCACAACTGGTGGGGGCAGGGGCTGTTACTGGCCTCCAGTGGGCTGAAGCCAGGGGTGCTGCCAACCATCCCAGAGGACACAGGGCAGCTGCCAAGAACAAAGAATTATCTGGCCCAGAAATCATAAAACTCCTAGAAGAGAATATAGCAGAAAATCTCCTCATAGCAAAAAAAATTATTACCAGGTGTGATTTTTGGAAATCACATCAACAGTTCATGCTACAAAAACAAAAATAAGTAAATAGAACTACATGAAACTAAAAACCATCTGCACAGCAAAGGAAACAATCAACAAAATGAAAAGGCATAGCCTGGGCAACATAGTGAGACTCCACCTCTAAAAAAAAATTAAAAAAAAAATCAACCAGAAGACATAGTCACAAGTGCCTGTAGTCTCAACTACTCAGGAGGCTGAGGCAGGAGGATCACTTGAGCCCAGAAGTTTGGGGCTGCAGTGAGCTATGATCTTGCCACTGCACTCCAGCCTGGGTGACAGAGCGAGACCCTGTCTCACAAAGAAGAAAGAAAGAAAACGAAAACCACAAACTGAAACAAACAAACAAACAAACAAAACCCTGCATTCCACATATCTGATAAGGGGTTAATACCTAAAATTTGTAAAGAATGCTTACAACTCAATAGCAGAAAAACAAATGAAAAATGGGCAAATAACCTGAACAGACATTTTTTCCAAAGACAACATAAAAATGGCCAACAGGTATATGAAAAAGTGTTCAACATCATTAATCATCAGGGATATGCAAACTAAAACCATTATGAGATATCATCTCACATCCATAAGAATAGCTATTATAAAAAAGGCAAGAGACAGTAAATGTTGGTGAGGTTCTGGAGAAAGGAAACCCTGTATAGTGTTGATGGAAATGTAGATTGGTATAGCCATTGTGGAAAACATTATGGAGGTTCCTCAGAAAACTGAAAATAAACTATCACATGATCCAGCAATCCTACTTCTGGGTATTTACCTAGGGGAGATGAACTACCTCATAAACGTACCTGTACACCCATGTTCATTGCAGCATTATTAACGATAGCCAGGATATGGAAATGACCTAAATGTTCATGTTCATTTGGGGAAAGAAAATGTAGGAAATGTATAAAGGGGGAAAGAACGTGTGTGTGTGTGTGTGTGTGTGTGTGTGTGTGCGCGTGTGTGTGTGTAATGGAATATTATTCAGCCAAAAACAGAAAAAATCTTGCCATTCGCCACAACATAGGTGGACCTGGAGGACATTATGCTAAGTGAAGTATGCCAGGCAGAGAAAGAAAAATATTGCATGATCTCTCTTATACGTGAAACATTTTTTTAAAAAGAGCTCAAATATGCAGAGATAAAGAAGGAAGTAATCATCAAAGGGGGTAGAGAAAGAAAAAATAGGGAGCTGTAAGTCAAAGGATAAAACATACCAGATATGTAGGATGAACAAGTCTAGAGATCTAATGTACAACACGAGGATGAAAGGTAAGAAAACTATATTAGGGATTTTGGTTAAGTAGATTTTAGTTGCACTTGTCACACACAAAAAAGTAACTATGTGCAACAATGGGGATGTTAAACTACTTCACTATGGTCACCATTATACTATCTATACCTATCTCATAACATTATGTTATAAGCCTCAAATATGGCCCAAATGCCAATAGTGCTTATGTAGGGCCCTTCCACTCTCCCTGCTTTCTTTCTGCATCTTGATAGAAAATCAGAGTGTCTTGACCACTCTGTGACCCAGCCAAATGTGGATTATTCCCAGCAGGCTTAATCCTGAACTGGGAACTTGAACATTTCCAGACACTGACAAAGGTATCTAGATTGTTGCCTAAAAACACTGAAAGAAAGTGGCCCCATCTCTGAGCCAAACTCCTTAAACCCTCATAAAAACTTCATACCCTGGCCCCATCACCGCATTTGTACCTAGGCAGAACACCACTTTCCTCTTGCTGTTTGGTGCAGGAATCACTGCAGCACCTCTGTAAGTTCCCCTAATAAATGCTTTGGACTGATCTCACTGGTGCTTAGTGCTCCTTTCTTTGGAATCTCAACCAGCCCCACTTCAGGATGGTATGTGGCACTCCCTTGTGTAGGAACTCCCCTGCCACCACTTCTGGGGGCAAAATAAAGAAAACCAGAAAGACAGGAGAAGACATGAATGACCACTCTAGGAATGAGGGAGTGGTCAGCTCCCTCTGCAATGCTGAGGAATGTGTGTGAGAGGATGGAGTGTGCACAGACAACATGGAGGCCATTGCAGAAAATGTCAAGACTCAAGAGCCATTTTGGTGGAGTTTGAGAAATGAACAACAGCAAAGAAGTGGGGAAAACATGTGTAGACACAACTCGCTTGAAATGCTTGGCTCTCGAGGTGGGGCAAAGAAATTAGGTATTGGTTGGAGGACATGTGGGGTCCTGGGACTTTTGACATTTTAAAAAAATTATAGGTAGATAGTAGAGGTGCTACGTTCCTGGCCAACTTGAACCCCTGACCAGCTTTCTCAACAGTGCCCTGGTTCTGTCTCCCCTTGGTGGATGCCTGTGTCCCCCATCTTCTATTGTATTCCAGGGTTTTCCAGTTGTGGGAAAACTGTACCACCTGTCTGATTGGCTCCTATAACCAGGCTCTTGAGGGTTGATGAAGAAAGTTAGAAATACAGTCTGAAAGTCTCCCTTAGGAATGTGTGTTTTCTAAACTGGGTCTCTGTTGCTACACGATCGTTCCATCTATCTCTCATGGACTCCCTACCACATTCCTACTGCACTTGCCCTATCTCCACAGTCCTCAGCCCTTTCATTCCCCTCTGCGGATCGGCTTGCCTCTGGCTACATGAAAAACATTTGTTGACTGTATTTCAGGTCAGGAACTGATCTACACGCTTATGTGTTTCTTAAGGTGATCTTTGGGGTACCTGTGTTGGATACACATGAGGTGCTTATAAAAGATACAGGATTGGATCCAAGATGGCCGAATAGGACCAGCTCTGGAGTGCAGTTCCCAGCGAGAGCAACACAGAGGGTGAGTTATCACTGCATTTCCAAATGAAGTACCAGGTGCATCTCAATGGGACTGTTTGCACAGTAGGTGTAGCCCAAGAAGGGCGAGGCAAGGCAGGGTAGGGCGCTGCCTCACCCGGGAACTGCAATCCCCGAAGGACGCCCCTCCCTAACAAATAGAGGCCATCGGGGGCTTTTCCATCCACTTCAGCACTCTGGTTCAGATACTGTACTTCTCCGGCAGGTTTTACTGCCCACAGACCAGGAGATTCCCAGGCCAAAAAGCACCACAAGTTTCTAGCATGGCTGTTTCAGCCAGTGCCACACGTTTCCACATGAAAACTCACACAAATCTGGGTGGACATTTCAACTGGTGCCTGGAATGCCTGGGAGACAGAACCACCCAATCAACTGAAAAAGAGGGGGCTGAAAGCAGGGAGCCAGGTGATCTGGCTTGGCAGGTCCCACCCCCACAAAGACCAGCAATCTGAAATGCTCTGGATTCAGTTTTGCAAGCACAGCCAGACCCAGGGCGGTCCAGCTTTACGGGGGGAAGGGCGTTTGCCATTACTGAGGTAGTCCACCACTACTGAGGCAGTCTGCCATTACCGAGGGAGTCCACCATTACTGAGGCAGTCTGCCATTACCGAGACAGTTCTAATGGTACCTCTGTAAACAAAACTGCAAGGAAGTTTACACAGCAACTGGGCAGAGCCCGCGGCAGCTCAGCAATGCCTCTGCTGGTAGACTGTGACTAGACTGTCTCCTTGCTGGGCAGGGCATCTCTGAAAAAAGGCAGCAGCATGTCAGGAACTTATAAATAAAACCCCACCTTCCCAGGACAGAGCACCTGGGAAAAGAGGCAATTACGAGTCCTGCTGCAGCAAACTTAAACATACCTGCCCAGCAGCTCCGAATGGAACAATGGAGCTCCCAGCTCAGCATGTGAGCTCTGATAAGGGACAGACTATCTCCTCAAGTAGCTCCCCAATCCCTGTAGATCCAAAGAGGCACCTTATAAAGGAGAGCTCTGGCTGACATCTGGTGGGTACCCTTCTGGGACGAAGAGAACAGAAGAAGAAACTGGCAGCAACCCTTACTGTTCTGCTGTCCCCACTGGTGATTCCCAGGCAAGCAGTGTTTGGAGTGGACCTCCAGCAGTCCTGCAGCAGAGGGGCCTGATGTTAGAAGAAAAACTAAAAAATAGAAAGGAATAGCTTCAACATCAACAAAAAGGACATACACTCAGAGACCCCATCCCAAAGTCACTAATTACAAAGACCACAGGTAGATAAATTCACAAAGATGGGAAGAAACCAGCACAAAAAGTATGAAAACACCAAAAACCAGAACACCTCTCCTCCTCCAAGGGATCACAACTGCTCAACAGCAAATGAACAAAGCTGGATGGAGAATGAGTCTGATGAACTGACAGACGCAGGCTTCAGAAGGTGGATAATAACAAACTCCTATGAGCTAAAAGAACATGTTTTAACCCAATGCAAAGAACCCAAAAACCTTGAATAAAGGTTAGATGAAATGCTAACTAGACTAACCAACTTAGAGAAAAACATAAATGATTTAATAGAGCTGAAAAACACAGCACGAGAATTTTGCAAAGCATACACAACTTTCAATAGCCGAATTGACCAAGCAGAAGAAAGGATATCACAGATTGAAGATCAACTGAATGAGATAAAATGAGAAGGCAAGATTAGAGAAAAAAGAGTGAAAAGAAATGAACAAAGCCTACAAGAAATATGGGATTATGTGAATAGACCTAATCTACGTTTGATAGGTGTACCTGAATGTGATGGGGAGAATGAATCCAAGCTGGAAAACACTCTTAAGAGAACTTCCAGGAGAACTTCCCCAACGTAGCAAGGCAGGCCAACATTCAAGTCCAGGAAATACAGGGAACACCACAAAGATATTCCTCAAGAAGAGCAACCCCAAGGCACATAATCGTCAGATTCACCAAGGTTGAAATGAAGAAAAAAATGCTAAGGGCAGCCAGAGAGAAAGGTCAGGTTATCCACAAAGGGAATCCTATCAGACTCACAGCAGATCTCTTGGCAGAAACCCTAGAAACCAGAAAAGAATGTGGGCCAATATTCAACATCCTTAAAGAAAAGAACTTTCAACCTAGAATTTCATATCCAGCCAAACTAAGCTTCATAAGTGAAGGAGAAATAAAATCCTTTATGAACAAGCAATTGCTGAGAGATTTTGTCACCACTAGACCTGCTTATAAGAGCTCCTGAAAGAATCATTAAACATGGAAAGGAACGACCAGTACCAGCTACTCCAAAAACGTACCAAATAGTAAAGACCATCGACACAATGAAGAAACTGCATCAACTAATGGGCAAAACAACCAGCTAGTATCAAAAGGGCAGGATCAAATTCACACATAAAAATATTAACCTTAAATGTAAATGGACTAAATGCCCCAATCAAAAGACACACACTGGCAAACTGGATAAAAAGTCAAAACCCATCGGTATGCTGTATTCAGGAAATCCACCTCATATGCAAGGACAAATATAGGCTCAAAATAAAGGGATGGAGGAAGATTTACCAAGCAAATGGAGAGCAAAAAAAAGCAGGAGTTGCAACCTAGTCTCTGATAAAATGGACTTTAAACCAAAAAAGATCAAAAGAGATAAAGAAGGGCATTGCATAATGGTAAAAGCATCAATGCAACAAGGAGAACTGACGATTCTAAATATATATGCACCCAATACAGGAGGACCCAGATACATAAAGCAAGTTCTTAATGATCTACAAAGAGACTTAGACTCCCACACAATAATAGTGGGAGACATTAACACTCCACTGTCAATATTAGACAGATCAACAAGATAGAAAATTAACAAGGATACAAAGAAGAGCTGGTACCACTCCTTCTGAAACTATTCCAGACAATACAAAAAGAGGGAATCCTTCGCAAATCATTTTATGAGACCAACATCATCCTGACACCAAAACCTGGCAGAGACTCAACAAAAAAAGAAAACTTTGGGCCAATATCCATGATGAACATAGATGCAAAAATCTTCAATAAAATACTGGCAAAGCAATTGCAACAGCACATCAAAAAGCTTATCTATCACTATCAAGTAGGCTTCATCCTGGGGATGCAAGGCTGATTCAACATACGCAAGTCTATAAATGTAATCCACCACATAAACAGAGCCAAAGACAAAAACTACATGATTATCTCAATAGATGCAGAGAAGGCCTTCGACAAAATTCAACAGCCTTTATGCTAAAAACTCAATAAACTAGGTATCGATGGAACATATCTCAATTTAATAAAAGCTATTTATGACAAACCCACAGCCAATATTATACTGAATTGGCAAAAACTGGAAGCATCCCCTTTGAAATCTGGTACTAGACAAGGATGCCCTCTCTCACCACTCCTATTCAATATAGTATTGGAATTTCTAGCTGGAGCAATCAATCAAGAAAAAGAAATTAAGGGTATTCAATTAGGAAAGGAGGAAGTCATTGTCTCTATTTGCAGATGACATGACTGTGTATTTAGAAGACCCCATCACCTCAGTTCAAAATCTCTTGAAACTGATAAGCAACTTCAGCAAAGTCTCAGGATAAAACATCAATGTGCAGAAATCACAAACATTCCTATACACCAATAACAGACTAACAAAGCACCAAATCAAAAGCGAACCCCCATTCACAATAGCTACAAAGAGAATAAAATACCTAGGAATAAAACTAAGAAAGGATGCAAAGGACCTCTTCAAGGAGAACTACAAACCACTGCTCAAGGAAATAAGCTAGGACACAAACAGATGGAAAAACATTTCATGTTCATGGTTAGGAAGAATGAATATCATGAAAATGGCCATACTGCCCAAAGTAATTTATAGATTCAGTGGTATCCCCATCAAGCTACCAACGACCCTCTTCAAAAAAATGGAAAAACCACCTTAAACTTCATATGGAAACAAAAGAAAGCCCACGTACCCAAGACAATCCTAAGCAAAAGAACAGAGCTGGAAGCATCACACTACCTGACTTCAAACTATACTACAAGCCTACAGTAATCAAAACAGCATGGTACTGGTACCACAACAAAGATAGACCAATGGAACAGAACAGAGGCCTCAGAGGCAATGTCACACATCTACAACCATCTGATCTTTGACAAACCTCACAAAAACAAGCATTGAGGAAAGGATTCCCTAAATGGTGTTGGAAAAACTGGCTAGCCATGTGCAGAAAGCAGAAATTGGACCCCTTTCTGACACCTTACACTCAAATTAACTGCAGATGGATTAAAGACTTAAACATAAGACCTAACGCCATAAAAACCCTAGAAGAAAACCTAGGTAAAACCATTCAGGACATAGGCATAGGCAAGGACTTCATGACTAAAACACCAAAAGCAATGGCAACAAAAGCCAGAATAGACAAATGGAATCTAAGTAAACTCCAGAGCTTCTGTACAGCAAAAGAAACGATCATTAGAGTGAACCAGCAACCAAGAGAATGGGAAAAAATTTTTGCAATCTACCCACCTGACAAAGGGTTAATATCCAGAATCTACAAAGAACTAAAACAGATTTACACTAAAAAAACAAACTCATTCAAAAGTGAATGAAGGATATGAACAGACACTTCTCAGAAGAAGAGATATATTAGGCCAACAAATATATGAAAAAATGTTCATCATCACTGGTCGAGAAATGCAAATCAAAACCACACTGAAATACCATCTCATGCCAGTTAGAATGGCGATCATTAAAAAAATCTGGAGACATCAGATGCTGGAGAGGATGTGGAGAAATAGGAACACTTTTACACTGCTGGTGGGAGCATAAATTAGTTCAGCCATTGTGAAAGACAGTGTGGTGATTCCTCAAGGACCTAGAAATAGAAATTCCATTTGACCCAGCAATGCCATTACTGGGTATATATCCAAAGGATTATAAAGCATTCTAATATAAAGACATATGCACACGTTTGTTCATTACAGCACTGTTTACAATAGCAAAGACCTGGAACCAACCCAAATGCCCATCAATGATAGACAGGACAAGGAAAATGTGGCACATATACACCATGGAATACTATGCAGCCATAAAAAATGATGAGTTGTGTCCTTTGTAGGGACATGGATGAATCTGGAAACCGTCATTCTCAGCAAACTGTCTTGGGTTTTCCCTAGAAACACCTTCTTAAGTAGAGTCTATGCCTTGCAGCCCTCTCAGTTGTAATCCAGTTATTATACTGAGGCCTGTTGATGTGGTGATAACATATTGAGAAAGGGTAACAGTCTATAATCTTTTTATTAAATCTCAGTATTTTATTGGGGCAGAATCTTTGTGCTGTGGCTTTCAGGAGAGTTTCTTAGTCTTTTTAAACTTCCTTTATATGAGACAGGAAGGCTAGACAGAGCTGGAGCTGGCTCATTGCTCTTTATCCGGATCAGATAAGGCTCTGGTAAAGTAGTTTCCTTGAGGGCAGATCTTGTTAGGGAGAAGGATGTGGGCAGATTTCAAAATGGTTATTTTTCCCTTTTCATGCCCCAAGCTGGAGGAGATTTCTCTGATCTTCATTCACTGTGAGAACCTAATGGGGGCTCCTAGAGGTAAAATTCACAAAAGTGTGGGCATCTCTCTAGGACTGGGCTCCCAGGAGTTTAACTCTCCAAGTAGTTCACACTTACCTTCTATCTAGTCATCAATTACCCTTTAAGTCTTCCTACCAGTTACTATTTCCAGCAGCTTCTGCTCCTGAGAAGCTGTGACTGATTCTCAATATTCACTTGTCTCTCCATTTTTGGGGTGGTGGGTAAGAGGAGGAAGGAGGTGGGGGAAGGCTTGCCTCATGATCTCAATTCTCTGATGGAAGTAATTAGAGTTGTTGATTTTCAGTTTTTCAGCTTTTTTTCTTATAAGTACAGAAGTGATGACTTCTACACTCTTCACATGTCACAGTAGACATTATAAGTCCTTATCTAACTCTTTGACTTAGTATTATTCCAAATTGGACAGGCAAGGAAACTGAAAACTCAGGAGGGTTAAATTAAGTGGCCAAGTCAATGATTTTAGTGGCTACATTGCCACTAAAATGGTAAAATTGTGATTCAGGTAAAATCCAGTGCTAGGGCCCAGAAAGGCAGTCACGTAAGTACAAGCTGTTTTGGAGAGGCCAGGAGGTGTGTGCTTGTGCATGTGATGCATGTGTTTCTTCATATTGGTCCATGTGAAGAAGCCCTGGGGGTGTCAGCTGACTTTGGGGGGATAATGGGTTGAGGGTGGGGGCCAGAATTTTTGTCAAAACCATAAGTCAGTGTCATTTTATGGTCAAAAAACAACTTCTTAGGCTCATTTCAAAAAAGCACACCCAATAAATTGGCAGCTATTTCTTAAACACCTACTATGTGCCAGGCACTATTATAGTGTTGAACAGATACAGTGCTGAACAAAGTAATGTCCTTATCCTTGTGGGGTTCACATTGCAGTAGGGAAAATAGCTAATAAGCAAGCAAGCATATAACATGTCCAGTGCTGATAAGTCAGATCAATAAAATAAAGCAGGGCAAATGGGGTTTAAAATGATCAGGGCATTGTTTTATAAAATACGGTCAGAAATGGACTCTGATAAAAGTGACATTTGGACAGAAACTGTAAAGAAGTGAGGGAGGGAGCTTTGTGGCTACCTGAGAGCATCCCAGATAGAGTGATGAGGAAATAGAGTTTTTGAGGCATATATTCATGGCTGGGGAGACAGACCTGTTCACTCAGCAGATGACATAATGCTGTGAAGACAGCGATCAACCATGGTGGATAAAAGATGCCTAACATAGGAGAACCCTGAAATGCTAGAGAGATGAACCATGTTGAATAATTAATTGGTCAGGGCAAAAATCTAAGGTATTGAACTTTATTCCAAAGGAGTAATTGTATGAGAACAGGTTTGCAAGATTTGTTTAGTAACCACGTGGTAGGAGGATGGGAACTTACTTCTTTCAGCCAATACCCAGGCCTCCTGAACATGAAGGATTATAGGACATAAAGTACCAACTAGGGGTCAACTGAAGAGACAGTTTGTGTCCAAAGGAAAAACCAAGACAAAGTAACTTGGCAAAGGTTACATACTCTGTAAAAGTAAGCTCTGAATCAGATTCCTACTCAAACTCCTACTTGGTCAGGTGTGATAAGGTGATAGAGCAGGCCAGGCGTGGTGGCTCACACCTGTAATCCCAGCACTTTGGGAGGCTGAGGCAGGCAGATCACCGGAGGTCAGGAGTTCAAAACAAGCTTGGCCAACATGGTGAAACCCCATCTCTACTAAACTTCACCAGGGGTGATGGTGGGTGCCCGTAATCCTGGCGACTTGGGAGGCTGAGGCAGGAGACTTGCTTGAACATGGGAGGCAGAGGTTGCAGTGAGCTGAGATCGTGCCACTGCTTTCCATCCTGGGTGACAGAGCAAGATGGTGAGAAAGAAAGAAAGAGAGAAAGAGAAAGAAAGAGAGAGAGAAAGAGAGAGAGTGAGCGAGAAATGTGTATCAAGAGCCTAAAAACTCTTTGATCCAGAAACGTGGGACTGTATCTCATGGAAATGATCTAAAATATAGAAATATAATGTCCAAAGGGGCAGGGATTTTTGTCTGTTATGTCACAGCTGTATCCTCAGAGCCTAGAACATGCCCTGCACACAGTAGCATCATTTATGTACTCATAAATAAATAAGAGGGTTTTCTTTATAAAAATGTATACTGATAAATTATTTATAATATTTAAACAATTACCTAAATATCCTACAATAGGATACTGTTTTAGTAAACTATGACCCATTTACTCTTCGGATTTTACCTGTTTTAAAAAACAAATACAATGGCTTTAAGTGTTTGCAAAATCAGAATTAAGAGCTATCCCATAAAGTAGTTAGATCTGGAATGGAGGCTCGTCACTCTCATTTTAAAGATGAAAGGATTTCAAGGCCATGGGAACTTATTGGCTTTTTAAAAAACTACTTAATAGATACATGATAAAAGTTCTTTTTGCCGTAAAAGTTATTTATCTTCTACCAACCAAGCCTATCGTGTATTTGAAAATGATTTCCAGACCTTTAGAAAATAGATGTGGAAATAATGCTAGTTCCATGCAAGAAAGTAGGAGACCAATTAACATTTGCAAACAAGTGGGTAAGGCCAGCAATTCCAGCAGCAGACATCCAGCAATTTGGAAAGCCCTTATCACCTGGCCAGTGTGCCAGGCCTTGGTGAGGCCAGGGGAGTACAGGGTGGCCACAGGGATACAGAGGCACATGGCCTGATTTTCTGCCTCTTTGCAGAATCTTGTAGGGGAATGGGAATTTAACTCATCAGGGTAACACAGTGACTGAAGAACTAGAACAAAGGGATATGCCAAGTGTTCAAGAGCTCAGAGAAGAGGCAGGGTGCACAGATTCTAAGTGGGGTGAAAGGAAGACATGAATGTCGGGAAAGACAGAAGAGATGGCATTTGAAGGGCCTGGAAGATACCTGGAAGATGGTGGATCTGTGAAACTGTAAACCTGGTATGACCCCTGGAACAACCTAGAAAGGATTTTAGGGATTTGGCAGTCAATTTCTGTCTTTGTATCGCCCACACATCTCTCCCTGGAGCTGTAAGAAGATGCAGAATAGAGAAAACGACACAGACCTTTGGTGGCTTAGTCTTTGCTCGCTGCCACTTACTGGATCTGTGCCATCTATCAAAGCTCTGATTCCCTCAGTGTTAACTTTCCTGCGAATAGGAATAATAATAAGTGCCTACTTCATGAGTGTGTATGTGGGCAGGTGGCGGAATCTGAGTTGAAGAGGAGATTAATACATTTACTTATGTGACTAATATTTACTGAGCTTTGATTGTGTGTTCAGCATGGCATCAGCGCTGTGTGTGCTATTGTCAAAGAGTCTCTGCTCTCATGGAACTTCCAGCCAAGAGGAAGAAAGTTAAAGCATATGAAGCAGTTAGAATAGCACCTAGAGGTGACAGTTGTGGTTTCCGCTGTCTGTTCAAACCTCTGGTACAGAGCCTTTTACCAAGGTATAATTTAAATTCCACTTTTGGAGAAGCTGCTATATGAAAGTAGTTCATAAAACCAGTAATTGAGAGCCCAGTCAACCACCCACATAGAACAGATTTTGTTTGGGTATCATGTATCTGTAACATAAAATTTTCAATTTATTTTATAGCCATCCCAACCCTATTACAATAAAGATAGAAAGAACTAGAGAAGCCTGTCTCTCTCCTCACCTGTAGAGTCAGAAAGACAGCAAGTTGGACAGATACCTTCGACAAGACTTAGCTGTGTTCCTCAGTGGTCCACAGATGCCCACATCTACAGAGGAATGGAATTTATGATTCATTGTAAACAGCAGTGTGGGAAGTGCACCCTAGGCTGCTGGCTCAGAAGGGGAGACATTCACTGAGGGTCCCTTATGTCCAGGCACTGTATTGGGCATTTTACAAACATTATTTCATTTTGATCATGCTTATTTTGTAGGTGAAGGGACTAAGTAAGTTTCAGAGAAATTAAGTGATTTCTTGACCCAGCTAGTAGGGCAGAATTTCAGTCCTTGTCTGATGATCTAATGATTCCAAAACGCAAAGTCTTTCCACATACTCACTGTATTTTTTAAATAGCAAAGCTATGCTAGATGTATGGTCCTTTCTGAGTAGTTAGAGCAGGCTGAAAATAGGAATACTTTCTCCTGTGATGCTGTGTGTCCACCATTGACACTGTCAAAACCTAAATGGCTGCCTCCAGAAACAGAGCTCATATATACATATACATGTGTGCATACATGCATGTGTCTATATACAGAGAAACTTTAGTTTGACCCTATAATTTCATTTGTCATAAGCAAATATAGATGCATAAATCTTTGCTTTTATCATAAGCAAATACAAGTGCAAAGATTTATGTGTTATGGTGTTCATTGCAGTGTGGTATATAAAGGAAAAGAATTAGAACCACATATCTTGCCAATAATAGAGGAATCTTTGAACAAATTATAATTCTATAGTATGATGAAGTATTATAAAGTCATCACAAATTATGTGGAATATTTAATTTCATGAAATATGTTCACAATATAATGTTCACGAAAATAAAACAGGATATAAAACCCTATATATAGAATAGTTTCAATATTTTTTCAAAAATTATATATATGGGTGTGTGTATATATATATACATATATATATATATAAAACTACATATGTTTTATACATACAATTACATTTTTCATATAATATATAATCTGGAAGGAAATATACCTACATGTTAATAGTGATTATCTCTAGATTGTAAGATGACGTATTTTTATCTTTCTCTGTATTTATCCTTTTCTGTATTTTATAACACAAAACACAAGGGTGATCTGTTGAGAGGAGTGATGCTTAAATCTTAATAATGCCTCTGGTTCCAAGACTCAGCCTTTCTTGCTGGGAAGGAAAATTATTTTTCATTTTTTCTGGCAGCAGGCACTGGAGACCAAGGCTGAAGAAGCCCGAAGACCCAGTGTCCATCCCAGGCACTCACAGTGCACATTGCTTCTTGTGCTTCTTACAAATGATGTTTTACGTGGCAATTTTAAGCAAGAAAACTAAGTGTCAAGCAAGAGGTATTGACATCGCTTTTAAAATGTGTTGTTTGTGCATTATAGCTCTGCAGAGGCATTTTACAACAAGTGAGTTCCTCAAGGGAAGGGGAAGGCACAGAATGTCATTTATCCCCTGGTTAATTTCTTTATTTAAAAAATAAACAAACAAACAAACAAAAAACCAAAAACTTTCACTGGGCCCTTGTGAGACTCTAGGTGCTTGTTAAAGAAGCTACAGTAAAACATTAAAATATGGCAAGTTTTAAAATAGAAGTGTGAGGCAAATATAGAGTGGTCTTTACACAAACTCTTCACTCTTAGCATGCAAATTTCAGCCATGCTAAGAGATAGCTCAAAAGTTATTGTCTCTGTAAATGTCCTCTCTGTGCTCCCAAATCAGCACTCACTACCCACTTTATACAAATGGTTGTTTTCTTATTTGCACAGATGCAGCAATTTTAGCACCTAGCATGCTGCAATATAGTTCTAACAGGCCTCTTGTCTCTATGTCACATATAGACAAGGATAGTATTTCCCTAAACAAATGAGGCCACCCCAATATCTAAGGAAATACATGTCTGGATTCTCCTGCAACCTATCTGTGATCCACCGCTGTACATAAAATACTGAACTGGGAAGTTCTGCTGTAGATTGTGACCTCCTAATACGAGGGACGATGTGATGTGGTTTATACCGAACTGGGAAGTTCTGCTATAGATTTTGACCTCCTAATACGAGGGATGATGTGGTGTGGTTTATACCGAACTGGGAAGTTCTAATACGAGGGACGATGTGGTGTGGTTTATACCGAACTGGGAAGTTCTGCTGTAGATTGTGACCTCCTAATACGAGGGATGGTGTGATGTGGTTTATACTGAACTGGGAAGTTCTGCTGTAGATTGTGACCTCCTAATACGAGGGACGGTGTGATGTGGTTTATACCGAACTGGGAAGTTCTGCTGTAGATTGTGACCTCCTAATACGAGGGACGGTGTGATGTGGTTTATACCGAACTGGGAAGTTCTGCTGTAGATTGTGACCTCCTAATACGAGGGACAGTGTGATGTGGTTTATACCAAACTGGGAAGTTCTGCTGTAGATTGTGACCTCCTAATACGAGGGACGATGTGGTGTGGTTTGGCTCTATGTCCCCACCCAAATCTTATCTCAAATTCTAATCCCCATGTGTTGAGGGAGGGACCTGGTGGGAGGTGGTTGGATCATGGGGGTGGTTTTCTCCATGCTGCTCTTGTGATAAGTCAGTCAGTTCTCATGACAGCTGATAGTTTTAGTGTGGCCCTTTGCTCTCTTGCTCTCTTTCCAGCCACCTTGTGAAGAAAATGCCTGCTTCCCCTTTGCCTTCCACCAAGATTGTAATTTTCCTGAGGCCTCCCCAGCTATGCGGAACTGTGAGTCAATTAAATCTCTGTTTATAAATTACCAAATCTCACGCAGTATCTTTATAGCAGTGTGAAAACGAACTAATACACTATATCTTATTTATTCATCTCCATATGCACAGAGCCTAGTATGTTGCATTTTGCATAGCTGGTCATTAGTGTATTAATTCATGTCAGCAAATACTTACTATATTTACCAAGTGTCCACTATGTAACACTCATAGTGCTAGTTGTTGGTTAGAAATCCAACAGTGAATGAAATAGACATGGCTTTGCCCTAGTTTGATGGAACAGTCTAAGATTAAACAAATAATCATAGATTTTAATGACTACTCCTCAAAGTACTGGGTACTATGAATGATATGGTAATACTTGAATGAACAAATGAATGAATGAAAGAAAACACTGTATTTGTATATTTCAATATTCATTCACTGAAAGGTATCCTATATAGAGAAAGAAAGGGAATATTGTGGGCTCTTTCAGAATGTCATAGGAATCCCATAAGAAAATCAAACTCCTGTATTCTAGCCACTATGCTTCTATGATGCATCCTAAGACCCCGTGAGTTTTCTGTGGTCCTGTCTCATGCATGATTCATTCTTAACTTCCTTACCAGCAACTGAAAGTTCTAGAGTATTTTCTTGTTTGTTAGTTTAATGTGCTATCATAAATCCAAATCTCTCATCTTGTACTCTTGCAATTGGTTATTTGGATCCAAGTGGGTGGTTTTCTGTGTTTCTCTCTTCCTCCATTAGCTTTCACATTGCTAGATCTGATCTATCAATTTAACCTGCTCAAATCCTGTGATTCCCATGCCTGATCTCAAATGTCTGTTTCCCTTCACATCAGTGGCCATGACTGCCATGATGGAATGCCCATATTCCATTGTGTTGAGTGCAGCGTTTGTGTGTGTGTGTGTGTGTGTGTGTGTGTGTGTTGGGGGGGATTGGGGGATCATCTTGGCAATACACATCAGAACCATAAAAAATGTCAACATCTGATTCACATCCCAAGAGCTGCAGTTTCAGTGGCAGTGCTAGTGACTGGGACGGTGGAGGCAGGAGCAGCCTGTGAGGGTTGCAGGGTCTCCATGGGCACAGGAGGGGAGCAGAAGCAGTTTAAAGGTGGTACATGGGATGAAAAGTAAAGAATCTGACAAGGCAAAGACATCACATTCATTTTAAAACTCACTTGCACAAGAGAGATCCAAGATGGCCAAATAGGAACAGCTCTGGAGTACAGTTCCCAGCGAGAACAACACAGAGGGTGAGTGATCACCACATTTCCAAATGCGTTTTTACTGACCAGAGATCAGGAGATTCCTGGGCCAAAAAGCGCCACGAGCTTCCAGCACAGCTGTTTCAGCCAGTGACGTGGGTTTCCACACAAAAACTCACACAACTCTGGGTGGCTGTTTCAACTGGCACCTGGAATGCCTGGGAGACAGAGCCGCCCATTCAAATGAAAAAAAGGGGCTAGAAACAGGGAGCCAGGTTATCTGACTTGGTGGGTCCCACCCCACAAAGACCAGCAATCTGAAACGCTCTGGATTGAGAGTTTGACTGCAAATGCAGCTGGACCCGGGACAGTCCAGCTCAGCAGGGGGAAGGGCGTCTGCCATTACCGAGGCAGTCCACCACTACCGAGGCAGTCCGCCATTACCAAGGCAGTTTGCCATTACTGAGGCAGCCCACCATTACGGAGGCAGACCAGCATTACTGAGGCAGTTCTAACTGTATCTCTGTACACAAAACCACAAGGAAGTTTACACAGGAGCTGGGCAGAGCCCGTGGCAGCTCACCAATGCCTCTGCTGGCAGATTGTGACTAGACTACCTCCTTGCTGGGCAATTTTTTTAGCTTTTTTTCACAATCTGAAAAAAGGCAGCAGCACATCAGGAACTTGTAAATAAAGTCCCTTCCCAGGACAGAGCACCTGGGAAAAGAGGCAGTTATGAGTTCCGCTGCAGCAGACTTAAAGGTACCTGCCCGGCAGCTCTGAACAGAACAACAGAGCTCCCAGCATGACACTAGAGCTCCTATAAGGGACAGACTGTCTCCTCAAGTAGCTCCCTGGTACACATTTATCCAAAGACACACCACACAAAGGAGAGCTCAGGCTGACACCTGGAGGGTACCCTTCTGGGACAAAGATAACAGAAGAAGACACCAGCAGCAACCCATAACTATTCTGCAGCCCCCACGGGGGATCCCCAGGCAAACAGGGTCTGGAGTCGACATCCAGCAGTCCTGCAGCAGAGGGGCCTGACTGTTAGAAGGAAACCTGAAAATCAGAAAGAAATAGCATCAACATCAACAAAAAGAGAGACCCGACCTGAAAGTCACCAACGACAAAGACCACAGGTAGATAAATCCACAAAGATAGGAATAAACCAGTGCAAAAAGTATGAAAATACCAAAAGCCAGAATGCTTCTCCTCCTCCAAGAGATCACAACTCCTCACCAGCAAGGGAACAAGGCTGGATGGAGAATGAGTCTGATGAATTGACAAAAGCAAGCTTCAGAAGGTGGGTAATAACAAACTTCTCTGAGCTAAAAGAACAAGTTCTAACCCAATCCAAAGAAACTAAGAACCTTGAAAAAAGGTGAGATGAAATGCTAACTAGAGTAAATGGCTTAGAGAAGAATAAAAATGACTTGATGGAGCTGAAAAACACAACATGAGAACTTCGTGAAGCATACAAGTTTTCTTGGCAGAAACCCTACAAGCCAGAAGAGACTGGGGGCCAATATTGAACATCCTTAAAGAAAAGAACTTTCAACCTAGAATTTCACATCCAGCCAAATGAAGCTTCATAAGTGAAGGAGAAATAAAATCCTTTATGGACAAGCAATTGCTGAGAGATTTCATCACCACCAGGCCTGCCTTACAAGGGCTCCTGAAAGAAGCACCAAACATGGAAAGGAACAACCAGTACCAGCTATTCCAAAAATGGTAAAGGCCAAACGGTAAAGATGATCGACACAATAAAGAAACTGCGTCAATTAATGGGCAAAACAACCAGCTAGCATGAAAATGGCAGGATCAAATTCAAATATAACAATATTAACCTTAAAGTTAATATTGTAAATGGGCTAAATGCCCCAATCAAAAGACACAGACTGGCAAACTGCATAAAAAGTCATGACCAATCGGTGTGCTGTGTTCAGGAAACTCATCTCGTGCAAGGATACACATAGGCTCAAAATAAAGGGATGGGGGAAGATTTAGCAAGCAAATGGAGAGCAAAAAAAAAAAAAAAAAAAGCAGGAGTTGCAATCCTTGTCTCTGATAAAATGGATTTTAAACCAACAAAGATCAAAAGAGACAAAGAAGGGCATTACATAATGGTAAAAGGATCAATGTAACAAGAAGAGCTAACGATCCTAAATATATACGCACCCAATACAGGAGCACCCAGATACATAAAGCAAGTCCTTAATGACCTACAAAGAGACTTAGACTCCCACACAATAATAGTGGGAGACTTTAACACTCCACTATCAATAACTGACAGATAAACAAGACAGAAAATTAACAAGGATACCAGGCCTTGAACTCGATCTGGACCAAGCAGGCCTAATAGACATCTACAGAACTCTCTACCCCAAATCCAAAGAATATACATTATTCTCAGAATCCACGTTGCACCTACTCTAAAATTGACCACATGATTGGAAGTAAATCACTCATCAGCAAATGCAAAAGAATGGAAATCATAACAGTCTCTCAGACCACAGGGCAATCAAATTAGAACTTAGGATTAAGAAACCAACACAGAACCGCATAACTTCATGGAAACTGAACAACTGGCTTCTGAATGTTGACTGGATAAACAATGAAATGAAGGCAGAAATAAATATGTTCTTTGGAACCAATGACAATGAAGACACAACATACCAGAATCTCTGGGACACATTTAAAGCAGTGTCTAGAGGGAAATTTATAGTAATAAATGCCCACGTGAGAAGTGAGGCAAGATCTAAAATCAACACCCTATCATCAAAATTGAAAGAGATAGAGGAGCAAGATCAAAAAAACTCAAAAGCTAGAAGAAACAATAAATAACTAAGATCAGAGCAGAACTGAAGGAGATAGAGACACAAAAAACCCTTCAAAAAAATCAATAAATCCAGGAGCTGGTTTTTTGAAAAGATCAACAAAATAGACAGACTGCTAGCCAGATTAATAGAAAAGAGAGAAGAATCAAATTGATGCAATAAAAAACGATAAAGGGGATATTACCACCGATTCCACAGAAATACAAACTACCATCAGAGATTACTACAAACAACGCTATGCACAAAGACCAGTAAAGCTGGAAGAAATGGATAAATTCCTGGACACTTGCACCTGCCCAAGCCTAAACCAGGAAGAAGTTGAAACCCTGAATAGACCATAACAAGGGCTGAAATTGAGGCAGCAATTAATAGCTTACCACCCAAAAAAAGCCCAGGTCCAGATGGGTTCACAGTCAAATTCTACCAGATGTACAAAGAGGAGATGGTATCATTCCTTCTGAAATTATTTCAAACAGTAATAAGAGGGAATCCTCCCTAACTCATTTTATGAGACCAACATCATCCTGATACCAAAACCTGGCAGAGACAGAACTAAAACAGAAAACTTCAGGCCAATATGCATGATGAACATAGATGCAAAAAATCTTCAATAAAATACTGGCAAACCAAATGCAACAGCACATCAAAAAGCTTATCCATCACGATCAAGTAGGATTCATCCTGGGGATGCAAGGCTGGTTCAATATACAACAAGTCTATAAATGTAATCCACCACATAAACAGAACCAAAGACAAAAACCACATAATTATCTCAATAGATGCAGAGAAGGCCTTCGACAAAATTCAACAGCGCTTTATGCTAAAAACTATCAATAAACTAGGTATGGATGGAATGTATCTCAAAATAATAAAAGCTATTTACAACAAACCCACAGCCAATATCATACTGAATGGGCAAAAACTCAAAGCATTCCCTTTGAAATCTGGCACTAGACAAGGATGCCCTCTCTCACCACTCCTATTCAATATAGTATTGGAAGTTCTAGCCAGAGAAATCAGGCAAGAAAAAGAAATAAAGGGTATTTAATTAGGAAAGGAGGAAGTAAAATCTCTATTTGCAGAGGACATGATTCTATATTTAGAAGATCCCATCATCTTGGCCCAAAATCTCCTGAAACTGATAAGCAACTTTAGCAGTCTCAGGACACAAAATTGATGTTCAGAAATCACAAGCATTCCTATACACCAATAACAGACTTAAAGAGAGCCAAATCATGAGCAAACTCCCATTCACAATTGCTACAAAGAGAATAAAACACCTAGGAATACAACTAACAAAGGATGTAAAGGACCTCTTCAAGGAGAACTACAAACCACTGCTCAAGGAAATAAGAGAAGACACAAACAGATGGAAAAACAGTCCATGCTCATGGTTAGGAAGAATCAATATCATAAAAATGGCCATACTGCCCAAAGTAAGTTATAGATTCAGCACTATCCTCATCAAGCTACCAACAACCCTCTTCACAAAACTGGAAAAAATCACCTTAAACTTCATATGGAACCAAAAGAGAGCCCACATAGCCAAGACAATCCTAAGCAAAAAGAACAAAGCTGGAGGCATCATGCTACCTGACTTCAAATTATACTTTAAGGCTACAGTAATCAAAACAGTATGATACTGGTACCAAAACAGAGATATAGACCAATGGAACAGAACAGAGGCCTCGGAAGCAATGCCATACATCTACAACCATCCGATCTTTGACAAACCTCACAAAAACAAGCAATGGGGAAAGGATTCCCTGTTTAATAAATGGCGTTGGGAAAACTGGCTAGCCATGTGCAGAAAACAGAAACTGGACCCCTTTCTGACACCTTACACTAAAATTAACTGCAGATGGATTAAAGACTTAAACATAAGACCTAACGCCATAAAAACCCTAGAAGAAAACCTAGGTAAAACCATTCAGGACATAGGCATAGGCAAAAACTTCATGACTAAAACATCAAAAGCATTGGCAACAAAAGCCAAAATAGACAAATGGGATCTAATTAAACTCCAGAGCTTCTGCACAGCAAAAGAAACAATCATTAGAGTGAACTGGCAACCAACAGAATGGGAAAAAATTTTTGCAATCTACCCATCTGAAAAAGGGCTAATATCCAGAATCTACAAAGAACTAAAACAGATTTACAAGAAAATAAATAAATCCATTGAAAAGTGGGGGAAGGATATGAACAGACACTTCTCAGAATAAGACATATATGAGGCCAACAAACATATGAAAAAATGCTCATCATCACTGGTCATTAGAGAAATGCAAATCAAAACCACATTGAGAAACCATCTCGTGCCAGTTAGAATGGTAATCATTAAAAAATCTGGAGACAACAGATGCTGGAGAGGATGTGGAAAAACAGGAACACTTTTACACTGTTGGTGGGAGTGTAAGTTAGTTCAACCATCGTGGAAGACAGTGTGGCGATTCCTCGAGGACCTGGAAATAGGAATTCCATTTGACCCAGCAATCCCATTACTGGGTATATATCCCAAGGATTATAAATCGTTCTATTATAAAGACACATGCACGTGTATGTTCATAGTGGCACTGTTTACAATAGCAAAGACTTGGAACCAACCCAAATGCCCATTGATGATAGACAGGATGAGGAAAATGTGACATATATACACCATGGAATACTATGCAGCCATAAAAAATGATGAGTTGTGTCCTTTGTAGGGACATGGATGAATCTAGAAACCATCATTCTCAGCAAACTGACACAAGAACAGAAAAGCAAACACCGCATGTTCTCACTCATAGGTGGGTGTTGAACAATGAGAACACATGGACACAGGGAGGGGAGCATCACACACTGGGGTCTGTTGTGGGGGCTAGGGGAGGGACAGCAGGGGTCGGGCAGCTGGGGAGGGATAACATGGGGAGAAATGCCAGATATGAGTGACTGGGGTATGGAGGAAGCAAACCACATTGCCATGTATGTACCTATGCAACAATCCTGCATGATCTGCACATGTACCCCAGAACCTAGAGTGCAATAAAAAAAAAAGTCCATATCCTTTGCACTGAGATTACTTTTCTGGGAATCTGTCCTAGTGAATAACCCAAATGAGAAAAAAAGTTTTATGCAAAAAACTGTTTTGTCTCCATTATTTATAATAGTGAATGGCAGATTTAAAAATCCTAACATCTTATAAGGGGCTTGATTAAGCTTAGGTTAGTGTAATGAGAGTAAGTTTTCCTATGAACTCAAAGAGAATTCCTGAGAACAAGCTTACAATAGCATGTCATTTTTAGAAAAATGTATCAAAAACCCTTTTAGGTTCTAACATGGCTCAGAACCCATTAAACACCACTAAATATTTATTGTTAATGTAAAGATCACAAAAATAGTTTAAAAACAGATTATGAATATAGAAGACTATTAAAATATACTTGTTTGTATGGTGTTGATGGGCTCTTCTCAGGCAAATATCCTTTTGAGACTTTTTTCTTTTGAATGGCAGACTGTTACCTAAACTAGTTGATGCCTATAGGCCTTAAATTAAAAATAAAACAAAGCAATGAATAGCATTATATGCTAGTAGCTTAAATTTTAGGGCAAATACTGTGCTTAAAATTCTGTCTCTAAATATTCATGTGCCTACCCTGTGCTGGGCATAGTTGCTGCTAGGGATACTCTGAAGATAGATTAAAATCCTGCCTTGTGGAGCTTATAGTTCAGTGGAAGGTGACATATGACACACAAGTCATTAAGTAAAATAGCATGTCAGGTGGCAATAAATGCAATGGGAAAACACTAAGTTGGGGAGAGAGAGAGTCTAGCTCAGAAATGGGAGGAGGAGTGAAGTACCTAATAGGGTGATCAGGGCAGGCCTCCCTGGGAAAGGGACCACTGAGCACAGACCTGAAGGAGGCAAGAGAATGAGCCAGACAGCTGGCTGGCCCACAGCATTCCAGGGAGCAGTTTTTGGTAATATAATTTTTAAGGATTGGTGGGTTACTTTTGTACTGCCGGTCCTCGAGTTCCTTGCCACTTTCGCCTAATCAGCTATCTTATCAAAGAGAGGTTCTATGTCTTCTGATACCTAGTGTGTGCCAGTGCTGCTGTGCTGGAACCTGCTGTTATGGCCAGAGCGGGTAGCCCCACCCCCTTCCCCTTGGCCTTCTTTGGAGAGGTGAGAGCTGTAACCCTTACTCTCCCTGGTACCAGGAAGCCCATTCCCTTATCACTAAGTCTAAGGAGGTACAAAGGCAGCATTAAAATTTGCTTTTGTTGTGTTTGTATTTTGAGAGTCTGTGTTCTCTGTATAAGGATTAACTCACAAAGAAGCAAAGTAACCCTCTCTCAAAGTCACTTTTAGAGCCACAAATGTAATCTTTAACCAAATTTAAAGAATATTCAGAGTGACTGTAGTTAACAACAATGTATTGTGTATGTCAAAGTAGCTAGAAGAGAGGACTTGAATTTTTCCTATCACATAGAAATGAAAAATATTCAAAGTGATGGGATACCTCAAGTATTTGGCCTGATCATTACACATTCTTTATATATAACAATATCACATGTATCCCACACATATGTTAAATATTATGTATCAATGAAAAAAAGGGTATTAGAATTTTGTGGTTGTTAACAACCCTCAAAGTGATATTTGAAGTGAAGGTGTTAAACAAAAGCTATCTCTATTTGTTAATCACTCACTCTCTCTCTCTCGCTCTCTCTCTCTCTCTCTCGCTATATATATATATATATATATATATTTAAATTGCAATGACATTTGTCCTTTCTGATTGTTTGCTTATGTTTCAATGGATGGCTTGTTGACTTTCTGCCACATCTTTCAGCAACAGAGGTCAATCTATGGGATGATGACAAGGAGGACTCCTTAAGCTTCATGAGGACTATCTCTGTTTTCCTCACTACCCTATCCCTAATGCCTAACTCAGTGCCTGGCGCCCAGCAGGCACTCAACAAATGCCGCTGAATAAATGAATGAGTCCAAAGACAACAGCTTTGGTACAGTAAGAAAATACTTTCATGCTAGATTTGGAAGGGACAGCATGAGGGCCACATATCATAAGAGAGGTAAGATGAGGGGCATGGGCTATGATTCCTTTTCCCAAATCTCTGAGACAATTGGAACCCAGGTGGAGTGTGCATTTTGATAACACAAGGGTAGGGCAGGGCAGGGGTGAGGAGATGACATTTGAGAAATAAGAAACTGGCACAGTGTTTGGACCCTTGAGATGCTGGACTGTCTTGGTGAATATACTGAATGCCTTAGGGACTCAGTTTCATCATATGAAAAATGAAGATAGTAATACTGACCATAAAAGGTTGCTACAAGAATTAAGAAGGTTAATGCATATAAAGCACCTGGCACAGAGACTGTTGCAAAAGTCATAGTGGGCCCTTATTTTTTCACTTAATGGGTATATATTGAGAGACAGCATATACAATGGTCACAGGCAGGGACCTGGAGACAGACTTCTGGGGTTTGAACCCCAGCTCTATTACTTAGAGCTGAACCCCAGCTCTATCACTTAGAGCTGAACCCCAGCTCTATCACTTAGAGCTGGGCGTCTCAGGAAAGTTACTTAGTTATTATTAGCCACAAGTTTCTCTTCTGTGGAAAATTGGATAGTAATGCTTACCTCATCATGTCGCTCTGAGGATTAACTCAGTTAACAAATGTAAACCACTCAGAACGGTGCCTGGCACACAAGCACTATTTAAGTGTTAGCTATTGTTGTTATCATATGCTAGGCATTTTCATATTCTTATCGCACTTTGATCCCTCTAGGGCTGGTGGAAACAATGAGAGACTAGATAGGAAGAGACAGATGTGTTGACATGATGAAGGACACCCAGTTAGATGGACTGGTCTATGTTTCATTAGAATAATGGGTCTCAAATCTGAACATGCATCAGATTCACCCTGAAGGCTCGTTAAAACACAGGTTGTGAGGGCCCCACCCTCAGAGTTTCTGATTCAGTAAGTCTGGATGGGCTTGAGATTTTGCATTTCTAACAAGTTCCCAGGTGGCGCTGATGCTGCTGGTCCTGACACTGCCTTCTGAGAACCACTGCTGTGTAACAAGAGAGAATGTCTGAAGCTCCAAGAGGAGGAAGAAGGGAGGATGCATACAGAGATAGGAGTTCTACAACAGTCCCAAACAGAACTGAGGTATGGACACTAGCAGAAAGAGTCAAATGTTCATCCACTCATTCAGCAAATATTTATGCACTGCCCACTATGAGCAGGGCCCTGTATTCACCCATCAGTTGCAAGAACAAGGATTAAGCTGAGCAGAAACAACTGTGAGTCAGAGAGGACTATCAAGTTACTGAGTTTAGCCAGAACAGTGTGGCTGTGGTTTCAATGTGTCCCCCAAAGTTTATGTGTTGGCAACTTAATCCTGAATGCAACAGCGTTGGGAGGTGGGGCCTAATAAGAGGCGAGGAAGTCATGATGGCTCTACCTTTGTGAATGGATTGTCGTTATCATGGGGGTGGGTTAGTCATCTTGAGAGCAGATTTGATACAAAGGTGAGTTTGGCCCCATCTTGCTCTCACCTTCTCTTACCCTCTGCCTTTCTCCTCGGGATAATGCAGAAAAGGCCCTCATACCTTGATGTAGACTTTCCAGTCTCAGGTATTACCTAGTCTCAGGTTGTTATAGCAACACAAAATGGACTGAAACAAGCACTAAACAAGCTTAGGCAAGTGATTTCATCTCTCTAATTTCAATTTCCTCATCCAAAAATGGGGATAATAGTTCCTATGTACTAGGGTCGTTTTGAGAATTAAACAAAGATAAACTCATTAAACTAACACAGGGTAAACTAAGATAAAGTAAAGTACTTAGCATAGTTCTGGCATATGGTATGTACCCAACAAATATTGGCTGTTGTTAGTATTATTATTGGGTCACCCTTTCAGATACATGCCAAGAGGTTCGTTACCATAGAAGGACATTACAGTGAGTGTGGAATTAAGTCTCACTAGGCCCAAAACCTAGAATCCCAGATAACAGAAAAAAAATTTAAGTCACAGGATTCAAAATTACAACCTGGCCACAAGGATTAAAACATGCCTTTGGATGGGTGAGGTACTTGGGTCAGGGTCCTCCACGGAGCCCACAAATTGCACCAGAGTCTCCAGCAGCCAGCTATGGGTATAAGTATTCTTCCTTAGTTTTTTTCTTCTTAGTTTCCAAATGTCAGATAAAAATGAATTCCAGAACAATGGAAATCTGAGATGAGAAGTAGTTACAGCAAATTTGGCCAGGCCTCCTCCTAGGATCACTCCAGTCCTTCTGGGATGTGTTCTGACAACTTGCCGGCTCCTTTCTAAACCTCTGAAAGGGGATGACGTTCCTACCACTTCCCTTGGAAGAATATTCCACAGTGAAATATGACTCACTGTCAGGGTCCTTGTCTGTGCACTTCCCTTTCTTTTCTTGACCCACTTTTGTCTTACTGTGCCCTTTCGTGCAAAGTCAAATGAAGCCTCCCCTCGAGGAGGTTATTCTGTGAGGTCTGACATTTAAAGACCATTACCACCTCTTAAACTCAGCCCTGTTCATTTAACCAAGCAAAGCATGTTTAATTCTTTTAATCTTCCCGTATAAATCAATCTCTACATTCCCTTAATAGTCCTTCTCCTGTGCTTTGAACTCCCTCCAGCCTGGCAGTCCTGAGCTCTTATTCTGTTTACACTTGAGAATTAACCAGTCAGTCACGAAATGCCTGTGCAGGCAAAACAGCCAGGCCTGGCCAGGGTTCCAAGTGCTCTTCCCACGCTTGGCTGCCAACGGGCATTGTGGGCCCAGAGAAGAGCACCATGATCTGCTGAGACAAAGCAAGACCTACCTAGTGGCCAACCTTGCTCAGATAGGTGTGCAGCATTTGCTGCCTGCTCCATCATGACGCTTTCAAATGCACCTTGCCCAGCTGGCCAATGGTCAAGGGACTGCATGGGAAGCCACCTGAGACAGTTGTACCTCTCCAGTCTCTACCTCCCAGGACAAGGAGGGCCACTGAACGAGCCCAGGCGGGGGTCTTACCTGGAAGGTCCCAGCATGGTCTTCTTCCTTATCACCCTCTCTGTTCTCTTTGAGCGCAATTAATGTGAATCCTCTAAAGTAGGAGGGAGGAGCAGCTGAAAGTGTTACTGCAGAGAGAGAAGAAAACAGGTTTTCAGTATAAGAAACAATTATCGTCCATTTGTCAAATGGGATAGACCTGAGTTCTCCATCAATATCCCAGACCTGTGGGTTAGAGAGGCCGTGGACAGTGGTGAAACCTTCATCCATTGAGTAGAGAACTCTTACTCTCTTCACCCATCTCCCTCTTACATTTTAGAACCTGTTAAATATCTGAGCTGCTATCTCACTTGAGGATTCTTGAACCAACCAAGGATGCTGTGAGCTCTCTCTCAATAACCGTAATTGATAAAGATAGTCCCTGGTCGGAAACTTGTCTTGACAATTGTCTAACATTACGCTTCCATTAGATTGGCCCAAGAGAAATCTAGTTCTTCACAGCACATAATCCTGTAGAATGACCTTTGTGGCTGAGGCCGCTGTGTGTTCTTCAAAACATATTTAATTTTTCTTGTGGAAACTCAGTTAGACCACATTTCCCAGCCTCCTTTGCAGTTAAGTCAGCTTTATAACCAAGTTCTGCCAGTGGAAGCCGTGGACAGACATGATATACAGTAGCCCCCTGCAGATAAGGCCAAGACACATGCCAAGACCCCAAGTGGATGCCTGAAATCATGGATAGTACCAAACCCTACGCTTACTGTGGTTTTCCTATACATATATAAATACATATACATGTGTATCTATGATAAAGTTTATAAATCAGGCACAGTAGAAAATCAATAATAAGAGAGAAAAATTACAACAATAGTCAAAACAGCATGCAATTTAAAACTTGTAAATTGTTTATTTTTGGAATTTTCCAATTAATATTTTTGGACCACAGTTGACTACAGGTAACTGAAACCACAGAAAGCAAAACCTCGAATAAGAGATTACTGCTATACTCTACTTCCAAGCCTGACCTGTACAAACTTTTCACATGACCCTCCACTCTCACTCTCTTGCCTCTGCCTGCTTAATGCAGTGTCCAGCAGACGCCTCTGATGTCCCAGGAGGAGAGCTGTGGAACCACAAGAGGGAAGGAAACTAGGTTTTTTAAACAACCCCACAGAAAATCACCTGCTGACCAGAAACATTCATATTGTTCTTTGCATGAGCTGGAAATAAACTTATGTTGTAGAGGGCTACCTGTTACAACAGCTGGAATTATAAATCTGTTATACTCTTTCTTCCTACATCTAACCAGAGAACAATTTTTCCATTAAAATCTAGCTCAAGGGCCTTCTCAACAGGGCAATGGTGGTCCTCCCTCCCATTGGATCCCCAGTCTCCTGAGATGGAAATCTTTTACTGCAATAATTTTTTGTACTGAATTGCAATTCTTTGTTGATTCACCTTCTCCACTGGACTATGCTAATACAGGAGAGGTGCTGGGTTTTTGTTCTCTTTTAATGCCCAGAAACTAGCACAGAGCCTGGCATCTAATAGGTGTTCGAGTTTCTTTAAATTGATACAAATTGGGATTTAAATTAATTTACTGCCTGCATAAAAGTGCTAAGATTCTGGAAATTAGATATGGAGTTATAGACTATTAGAACTTCAAGGGATCTCATGTATCTTCTAATTCAGCCCTCCAATTTCACAGATAAGAAAGTAAAACATAGGAAGATCAACAGACACACCTAGGATCATAAAACCATCCAGCGGCCAACTTAGGGTCAGAATTAAAGGCCCACTCTTCCCAGTTTAATACTTTGCCCATGGCTTCAAAAACTGAATATATTTATCATGTTATGGATCTTCCATAAATACTGACTAATTATTAATTTTTTAAACTTAAAACAATCAATTCATTTGGACATATAATATTTGTGAATATGATATGCAGCCTCCTGTTGAAGAGCAGCATTTAGTTTTCCAAATTCCTTAAACTAATTTTAGTCCTGAAAATGAAGTGTTCTAAAACTCGAACAAATAAAACCACTACTTTGGATAATGTAGCAGCTGCCCATGAGCCACCGACAGAATGACACAGCAAAGAACTCTTAAGACATAAAGAAGGTAAATGTCATGCTGTGATTGGCCGGTTCATCCCACAAAAGTAAAGGAGCATTCTGATTGGCCACTCATGTCTAAATACGATCAGAGAGAAAGAAAGGAAGAAGGCGCCAGGAGTGGCAGCTCACACCTGTAATCCCAGCACTTTGGGAGGCCGACATGGGTGGATCACTTGAGGCAAGGAGTTCAAGACCAGTCTGGCTAACATGGCAACACCCCATCTTTACAAAAAATTAGCCGGGCGTGGCAGCATGCACCTGTAATCCCAGCTACTTGCAAGGCTGAGGTAGGAGAATTGCTGGAACCTGGTAGGCAGAGGTTGCAGTGAGCCAAGATTGCACCACTGTCCAGCCTGGGTGACAGAGCATGACTCTGTCAAAAAAAGAAGGAGGAATGAGGGAAAAAAACACAATAAAGCAAAGAAGAGTAAGAAAAGTGTGATGCTGAGTGTCAAGCAAACAAATGGTGGTTATGCTGTCAGGAGACAGCTGAGAATCTCTCAAGGACAGACAGACAGCCAAAAAGTAGTCTTAGACTCTCTAGGGTGGGGTTGGGTAGTCTTCAAGGCCATTATACACAATTCTGGAGGAAGGGGAACAAAGGACAGAGTAACCAACAGTAAGGATACTCCACCCAGATTTCTTCAAATGCCTTTTTACCATTTTAATGTGACGTTGGCACTAATATATTACTGCTTCCAGTGGCCAGCACCTGTGGCTCTTCTCTTAAGTTGTGTTTCTGGTCCTCAGGTTACTGGAGCCTGCTGTGCCTAAGATGAAAGGTCCAGCTCTCTTGCCTCAGGTGAGGACAATTCTTAGAGTTACTTTACAGTCCAAAATGACCCTGCAAGGTAAGACTCAAACTACCTGAAGGGAACTTGCCTGGGATCACAGGCTGGCAGGACACCTTCCCAGTCACTGTCCTGCTTCCCCTCATTCCTCTTACTAGTTTCCCCTGGGAGCACTTTCTTAAAATAATCACTTGCATCTAAATCCTCATCTGAAGCTTGTGTTACGGATTAAGATATGTTGAAGTTCTAAGCCATACTTGGGAATGTGGCCTCATTTGGAAATAGGGTCTTTGGAGTTATAGTTTGTTAAGATGAGGTCATGCTGGATTCAGTGGTAAATCCCATATGACTTGTGTCTCTATAAGAAAAGACAAAGAGAGACACAAGGAAGAATGCCACAAGATGGCAGAGGCAGATATTAGAGTCATGCATCTACAAGTCGCGGAAAGCTAAGGACTGTTGATGACCGTCAGCTGCCAGGTGAGAGGCATGGAGCCAACTTTCCCTCAGAGCCCTTTAGAAGAAAACAATACTGCCAGGTACCTTGATTTCAGATGTCTAGCCTCCAGAAATATGAGAGAATAAATTTTATGTTGTTTCAAGCCACCAATTTATGGTAATTTGTACGGTAGTCCTGGGAAATGAATATACTCAGCCTCTGGGAACCCAACCCAAGACAGACAATCCCTGTTCCACAGCCACTGACTTCAGGACAAAGCTCAAACTCCACAGACCAAGATGCCCTCAGACTCTGCCTCTCCAGCTTCACAAACCATGCCATTCCCCTGCCATTCTACATTTCAATCCTGGGATTCACTCTGTAGAAGTTTCTTGAAAATCCCTGTCATGTCACCCTATGGTATTTTTTCAAGTGCTACTCATACACCTTGGAATGATCAAGCTCCTCCATTCCTGGCAAACTTCAGAAGTCAGCTAAATCTCCACTCTTTGTGTGATGTTCCTTCTGATTTTCCCATAAAGACCTGGGTGCTCTTTCTCTTGGACCCTAGTGAGATTAAAAATATCTACATAATGGACATAGTAACAGCATGTACCTCAAAGTATCATGGCAAGGTATAAATGAAGTAATATATGTAAAGTCCTTAGTAAATATGAACTCATTTTCAGTGATAAGATTATCAAATTAGATTACATTTTGTGTTTATGTGTTCATTTACACATTGGTAAGACCTTCAAGGGTAAGAAACCATCTGAGCTCAGCACAGTGACCAGTGCGGAGCTGATGTGCAATTAAACTTATGTAAGTGTTCATAGACTGGTTGGCTCAGTACTGTTAAAGATGTCAACTATCCTCAAATTGATCTATAGATTTAATCAATCTAAATTAAAATCCCAGCAGGCTCTCTGTGATATTGACAAGCTGGTTCTAAAATTTACATGGAAATGCAAAGGGCCAAGATTGTCCAAGACAATCTTAATGAAAGAAGTACAAAATTGAAGGGCTTACATCCCCAGATATCAAGACTTATGCAGCTATAGAACACTAAGCCAGCAGACTACAGCAAGGAAAGAAAAATGGGCCAGTTGAGCAGTTTAGGGTCCAGGAAAGTTCCACAAATATACGAAATTTGATTTATGACAAAGGACATATTAGGTTGGTGCAAAAGTAATTGCAGTTTGGGCCATTAACGGTTTTGTCATGGAATAAACTACAATTACTTTTGCATCAACCTAATACATCAGAGCAATGGAGAAAAGATAATCTCTTCAGTAAGTGGTGCTAGGACAACTGAATGACCATGTAGCAAAGGGTAAATCTTGGCCCTTAACTCACATCATACACAGAATAAGTTCCATATGGATTGTAGAGGTAAGTGTGTAAAGTAAAACAAAGTTTTAAGAAGGTTCCATGGAATAAAATGTGAATGACCTTGGAGTAAGAAAAATTTCTTACACAGAGCATAAAAAAGCACTGACAATAAAGGAGAAGATACATAAATGGGGTGATATCAAACTTTTCCTCATCAAAAGACACCATTAAGCATGAAGAAGCAAGTCACAGTGTCAAAGAAGATATTTGCAACCATATAACCAGAAACTGACTTTTATTCAAAATATATAAAAAACTCTTTCAGATTAATAAGAAAAAGACAGCCCAACAGGAGAAAAAAAAAGACAAATGCACAAACTAATACTTCACAAAAGAAGGTGCCCAATGGCCAATAAACATATGAAAAGGCTCTCAACCTCATTAGTCAACAGGGGAAATAAAAATTAAACCTACAGTGAAATAGTACTGTATATCTACCAGTTTGGCTAAATTTAAAAGAATTAACAGTATCTAGCGATGTTAACTGAACTTTCAACATTGTTGATGGAAGTGAAAATTAGCAATTTTACTGCTAAATTCTTTAGAAGTGTTTACTAAAGCTGAACATACTCTTATCCTATAACCCAGCAATACCATCTTAAATCAACAGAAATGCATATATATGTACACCAAAGATACTTATAAGCATATTCATAGTAACATTATTTGTAGTAGCATCCAAGTGGAAATACTCAAATGCCCAACAGCCCTAGAACAGGTATATAAATTGTGGCATATTCACATAGCCAAATGCCTCATAGTCATGAAAATGAACCCATACCGCCACATACAACAGGGATAAATCTCACAAAGGTAATCCCAAGTGACAGAAGACAAGCACAAGAGAATACAAATGGTATGATTACATTTATATATATTTACATATAGTTCAAAAACAGGCAAAGTAATTCACGGTGCTACAGGTCGGACAGTAGTCACACGTACAGGAAAGGGAGGGAGTGCAGCTTGGAGGTGGCACGGGGATGCTGCGGGAGGGCTAGTCATGGTTTGTTTCTTGATATGGGTTCTGGTTACACTAGTATATTCAACACGTGCTAATTCACCACACTCTATGATTTATAAACTTTTCCTTATGTAAGTTATATTTTGATTAAAAGATTCTTAAACAATGTTTTTGAATGATAAATATCCAAACTTTTGTACATCTGTGCAGTGTGATTAAAGGGCTAATCATAAACTCAGCTTCCCAGAATGCTGCATTCCTGTAGGTTCTAGAAAACTAGGGTTGTACTCTACACTATTAAATATAACACACGAGATGGAGGCTCTGGAGGCTGAACTCAGTGTGGGGTTTTAATGCATAATTATCACTGGTGATAATGTTGTTACACAGTATAATTTGAAGGAAGAGAGGAGACTCTATCCTTCCAGAGAACCTCATTATACAACTTCCTTCTGAAAGACACAAATGTGCAGTGTGTTCTGAGTCTCAGTAATAACCTAAAATGACTACTTGGCAGTAAATAATAGAAAATTCTCTCTAATGACTCCTCCCAATTGCCTCCCCTGAGACACTATTAAGAGATCCAAGAAATTAAAGAAAAATGCTTATGGAGGATTAAAAAAAAGGAATTCCATTCAAAGCCATCTGTGAGTACATACAGGGAACTGATTAAGAGCAAAGATTTAAGATCAGAATCCCAGAGCTACCACTTATGTGACCTCTGGTAAATTACTTAATCTCCCTAGTTCCTCATTTTTAAAAAGAGGTTGATGATATTGCCTTTTTTATAAGAATGTAGAGTTAACTATTTAGCCCAGCGCCTGGCACATGTGAAGTCTTCAGGAATTGTAAGGAATGATGGCGATAATGATGGTGGTAGTGGTGAGGATGTTGATAGTAATGGTGGTGAATGGTGATGGTGATGTTGGGGGTGAAGATGATGAAGAAAATGGTGATTATGATGATAAAAGATCATGATGCTCACTAGGCTGATTACCCAACAATGTGTTTCAAAGAGCTGGTCCTCAGGGACAATGATTGAACCTCCAAAGAAAAACTCTAGTAGGTGCCAACAAAGGACCACTGGGAGGATTCCAATGGAAAGAATTGTCTTTGGGGACAATTCTTACAAATTCATGTCATGAGGAGATTTGGGTAAGTCCTTATAATAAACCAAGGCTTCCTACATCCTATCACACTCAAAATAGAGTGCCCTAAGAGGACTTCCCTGCCCCTGCCCCTCCCACCCCCACACACCTCTTTACTTTTCTGGAATAGCTCTCACCCAATTTTAGTTCAATATGTTTATGAAACTATTTGTTAAATGCTTATCTCCCCTAATAACCTGTAATCTCTGAGAGCAGAAACAAGTAGTCTTGAACTCCACTGCATCTTTATTATCTAGCATACCTCTTTATACATAGCAAATGCTCAATAAATACTTGTTGAATGAATAAAAAAAGGTTTTATTTGTCTTAAATGTGTAGTTTTCTCATTCCTATTCTGGTCCCTTCTCCAAAGTTCCCATAGGTTACCTTGAGCAATATGTCAACCTCCTTCATCCTTTTATCTTTATTGAGCATTTGGTCTACACCAGCTCAGTGCTACATCCCTGGAGACACAGAGTAAAAAAGACATGGCCTCTGCTCTCCAGGAGCACACAGTCAATTACACATGTAATGTGTGTTATGGAGGTATGAACAATGTGTTCTGGGGTTGCAGAGGACAGGACATCTGTGTCTACCTGGGTGAATCTGAAGAGGCTTCAAGGAGGAGGTAGTATTTGCGCTGCAAGTTGGATGATGGCTAGGAGTTTGTCCAGTGGACAAGAGAAGCAACAGCATCCCATGTAGTGGAAAGGCGTGATGGGCCAGTCTTGGCCCTGGAAACCAGAACTAATTCTGTATTTATGAACCAGAACTTATGAATTCTGTATTTCATAAGTTGCATGCTGAAAGGGAAGGTGTGGCAAAAGGCTAGGTGAGGAAGATAAGCAGGGGGAAGATAATTGAAGGCCTTCAATGCCTTGCTAAAGAGTGTGGGGGGATGAGGCAGTACTGAAGGGTGTGAGCTAGGAAATTTCATATTCAGGCTTATGGTTTAAGAAGATCAGGCTGGAGGCTGTATGATTATTGAATTACAGCTTTGCCCTAAAAGCCACATAAGTGACAAAGGCCTGCCTTGTTTATATGAAGACTGATATTTCACACTGGAGCCTGGCCTCAAATCCTGACCCAAGGAAGAGTTCTTTCCATCTTTGGGTACACTTTCCCTACCTAATTCCCAAATAGCTTTCTGGGGCCTTCAAATGTTGGTGTATCAATCTTCTAACAAAGACTCTGATAAACTATTACCCAAATTCATCTTCTATGCCTGGTACCCTCATTGGATCTTGTCCAGTTCTATCTTCTTCCACACTCTGCCTCTTGGATTTCAGAATTATTAACAGAAACCCAACCTCAATGAGAAGATCCTGGGTCCCAGCTCCATCCTATGGCCAGCCCCTGCCGTCCACCTGCTATGTGTTACTGAAATGCCCCAGTCTTCATGCTACACACTTCAACCACATGCACTTCAGCTTCTGCCTTAACTTACAACATGGTAAAGACTGTTGGGTATTAAGTAAGCCACGGTGCTCCCCTTCCTACTCTGCACAACTTCCAGAGCTCTGAGAAGCTGGAACTCATATATTTCTATTTTAAAAATTGGTATAATAATTTAGGCCACCTAGCCAGGATCAGGCAAGAAAAGATTTGCTGGTGATGGCTTGGAAGATTGGAAGGCAAGACTGGTAATTCAAATGTGAGTAGGTGAAGATGGTGAGGTTGGGTTATGCTGTTCCCCTGGATGGCCTTCTTCAGCCAGTGCTCTCAGCATCCCCAGGCAGAGATGAAGTCTCTCCCACTCAAACTGAAGATCATACGTATTTAAATTTGTAAGGGCCATTTTTCTCTAACAGAGGTAGCTAACAGACTTAGTTCAAATTTCCCTGCTTATTATGTGTAATTTTGGGCAAGTTACTCAAGCTCTCCTTGTTTATATGTCCTTACCTGTAAAACAGCAGTAATATTTAATAGTATTTACCTACTGTTGTCATCATGACAATTAATGAATTGGCAATGGAAAGTATATACAAACGTTTGCTAAATCAATAAAATACATTAAAAAATAAATCAGTCTCCTCTGTGAAATAAGGATCATAATTATCATCTCCTGGATTTGTCATGAGGATTCAAGGAGATAATGCAATGAAGCGCGTTGCAGCAGCTCAATAAAAGTTAATCCTTTCCCCCCTGTGTGACCTCATCATGGAGCAGCTCAGAGCCAGATGAATGGGTCCTGAGCTGAACAACATGTGGATAGCAAGAGGAATAAAGGGAAGGATGCCCCTGGGGAGGTAGAGATACATCAGCCTAGAGAACGTAGCTAGGAATGTGGATGAGGGCAGGAAGTTCTGGGGGAGCCCCACTGCTGCCCCTACTCTGGTTACTGGGGCTTCCAATCACAGTTTCCCTTCCCTCCTCAAATATCAAGTCACAAAAGTGACTGTGACCCAGATCCAGTCTATTTCCATGCCATTGCCCTGGGCATGTGACCCACCCTGGACTAATCACAATCTTCCCTGGGATGTTTCAGTTTGTAGTTAGAAGCAAAGGGGCTTTTTAGTCACAGGATGAGCTAAGAGGCTTTTTACTGAAAGTGAAAAAGCTGGCAGCTATCCTCCCTGTCATTTGGAGAAAGTTTATCTGTAGTAAGAAAAAGTGAGAACAAAACACAGCCAAGAGATTGAGGATGGAAAGAGCAAGAGAGAGAAGGTAGAAGAGAGGGACAAAAAGGATAGAGAGCAAAAGAGGGAAGGGGAAAGAGAGAAATGGAATGACCCCATTTGAGTCACTAGACTTATTTATGCCTGAAGCAAGAGCCACCTCTAGACTTTCCAAATATGGGAATCAGCGTATTCCCTTTTCTGCTTTAGTTAGGTTGACTTTGTTCCTATCACTCGCAGTGGAAAGAGTCTTGACTAATTTTGAAGCAAAGGAAGAAAACATCCTGCCTAAACTATAAGAATCACCAGCAGGCTAAGGAAACAGTATTCATGACTAAACTGAGGTGCCTTATGGTGGGGTGGCAGTTGGAATGTAAATGTCATTGGGATGACAGCAGATCTGTTGATTTCAAAACTATTTAGCTAACTATCAGCTTTAGGGAAAGACTCTAAGGAATGTAAGAGGGCTCTATCCTGGGCTCTGACTTGCTCAATATTCTTATCAACTTCATTGATAAAGACTTAGGAGACCTGCTTATCAACACTGTGGATAATCCAAAATTAGGTTATGTGAGTAAGTCACTTGGTGACCAAATACAGATTCACAAATGGTTGACAGCCACAAGGGTGAATCCAAACATGCTGGATTAAATCGAATGAGAAACCATGTCAAATTTTATGTTCAAGGTCCATTTTCACCAGTCTAGGTTAAAGAGGGCAGCAGGCCTTCCGGAAAATTGCAAGAATTTGAGTTGGCTGCAAGTTCAGTGTGATTCCAGACTACAGCACAGCTGCCAAAATAGCAAACACAAGACCTGGCGTTCTTCACACAAGCACAATGTTCAGGACAAGGAGATAATCGTTGTGTCGTGTCCTGCCGGCAACAGACCATATCTGGAGCACAAAGTAAAAGGGAGCAAGCAACTGCAACCTAAAAAGAAAGGTTAAAGAAATGGGGCATTGTAGTCAGAAGGGAAGCCTTAACAACTGTTTATTCACAAACGTCTCATATGGCCCAGGAGAGACCTTATTTTGCATGATTCCAAAGGAAAGAACCTTGGACAGATGTGTGAAAGTTCTATGGGAGGCAGACTTTGGTGGCAGAAAAGTACAACTAAGTCAGCCCTGGCTCAAGCGTCACCAGCCTGTGAGTGTGGCCACCTAAAGAAAACTCATGGTTCTCTTATCCCATGACCCTACTGCCAAGCAGAAAATGCTGCAGTCATGTTGGCTCTGAAGACATTCCACTGGTCCCTAAATGAGTGTGTCCCATAGTAACAGGATAGGGCAATGATGTGACCAGGTGCTGGAGTGTGTGGGAGGCTGGGGCTGGGGCTAGGAGAGGTGGTGATCATTTTGCTTTAAAAGATTAAAAGAAAGAAGAAGAAGAAGAATATAAGAGTCCCAGGATCCAGGCTTTTGTTAGGGTGGGGCCCAGGAAGTTTTTTAAAATTAAATTTTATTTTAGTTTTTGCACTCTCCAAAGGCATAAGTAGGTTTGGAAATAACTACAAATGACTCCGCAATGTGCTGGTTCCAGGGAAAGTCGCTTTAATAATTGGTGTCTGGGTTTGATGGCTCAATAATCCTCTCAGCCCTACTTCTCCAGATACTCAGAGCCAGTTTCTCAGAGCCAGTTTCTGAGGTTGGCAGCCCCCTGCCTCTGCCCTTTTGCCTGCTATTGCTCTGCTTTTCAGGCCGCAGCAGCAGGGTCCCTGCTTCCACTATGCACACAACTGCTCTCTCTTCCCTCCCAATGGTCTGCACCCTGGACACAGGCCATCTGCCCTCAGCCTCCTGCCGATGCACCTGTGGCACTGGGCATCCTTACCCTCTGCTGCTACCACCTGGAGCTCCTTGTCTCCTGTCTGCCATCCCTTGGGTGCTCACCTTTCTCTCTGGCTGAGAGAAGAACACCTTCCCCTTCCTCCATCCAGCTCTCTTAGAGAGAGAGCTCACACCAGAGTTCTTGGGGCTTTAATGATACTTCATTTTTTTTTTCAATGAATAATGATTTAATGCCTGCTATGCCCAGGCACTGTTCTGGGAATTGAAGATAAAATGGCAAATAAGAAAGACAAAGTCTTTGCTCTCATAAAGCTTGTATTCTAGCTGTAGGAGGCAGTTGATAAATGAGAGAATTTCTGAGAGTGTTTAAGGCTATGAAGAAAACAAAGTCAGGCGAAAGTGATGGGAAACATAAATTGGTAGTTAGAGAAGCCTCTTTAAAGAGATTCCCTTAAAAGACAAGGAGTTGGTCAGGTAAAGATCTAGGGACAACCATGCCAGGCATGAAGAAGAGCAAGGACGAAGGCCCTGGGGAAAGAATGAGCTTAGTGTGTTTGGAAAATTCAAAGGACAGTGTCGCTGTTTCAAGGAGGCAGGGATTAGGCGGAGGTGAAGGAGAAGAAGAGAAGAAGAGAAGGAGAAGGAGGAGGAGGAGGAGGAGGAGAAGGAGGAGGAGGAGGAGGAGCAGCAGCTTCCTGTAGCACTTGGTTCATACATCCTGCTGTGACTCGGCCCACTTTCCTACATTCCTGCCCCATACATGGTGACTTGTTCTTGGAACCCTTCCCTGTTTTATGAGACTCAGTCTATGAGACATATTTGCAAATATCTCAACCACAACTGTAGAAAGGGTTCAAGTTATTTCCCACGGGTCTCCTAGCCTCAAGCAAATCAGTAGATGTGGGTAGGTCCCCTGTTTAAGTTCTCCTGAATATTTCATGGAAGTTTTGAATATTTCTCTGAAAGGTAGAAGCTTGCTCTACATAGACCTCACAAAGGACTTCAGATGATCTCACTTAACTCCTTGCTCTGTCCTATCTGCACCCCAACTCCAGCTCTGTCAAAACATCCTGTAAAAGTGGGGCATTTTATACCAGCAAGAGCTGGCAAACATCACAAAAAGCTTTTTATATGATATAGCAAGCTTCCTGACACTGTAGATGCTCCAAGAGAGGTGCATTTGGTAAAAATCAAACACAATTGCAAGCTATTGGAGGAGAAAAAGAGAGACAGAGAAAGTAATGCTTTAAATGACTTGGACCACTTGCCACTCCATTCAATGCATGCACATGCCTGAGTGAGCATGGCATGAGCCTCTCAGCTCCCTCACTCCATCATATGATGGGGATTTTGTACTTGCATGTCAGAGCAAACCAAGGGCTTATCTACTACGCAACTGAGGAAACACTGATCTCTTTCAATGCTGGAGGGAAAATAGAAGTGCTAGACTTATTGAGACATGCCAATTCATTTCTATTCTCCACTTACAAAAATATCGGGGGTAGGGTGTTTAGATAAGGCTAGATTGAAGCTGGCATCTAGGTTATATTTTATGTATAATTTCAAAGGAGTAATTTTGACTTATGTGATTTTTGCTTTCCATGGCTCTTCTTGAATCTAGCCCTCTAGTCCCATCTTAATAGGACTCTGTTATACTCAAACATTTTCTTTCATTGTCATTCTGAATGTATACGCCAATGGGCTTTCATTTTTCTTTTTATCTTCCCACACCACCCCTTTGCTATCTTGTTTATTTACTTTACCCTCATTCCTTTCGTTCTTTGCTGCTTCCTCTTTTACTGAGAAAAAAGAATGAGACAAAAGAGGCCACAATACATGCACATTCACACCCCAGCACTCCTGCCCCTGCTCTTTCTTTTCTCCTTCTTTTTTTCTTTTGACACAGGGTCTTACTTTGTCGCCCAGGGTGGGTATAGTGGCACAATCTTCGCTCACTGCAGCCTCAACTTCCCTGGCTCAAGAGATCCTCCTGCCTCAGCCTCCTGAGTAGCTATGTCTACAGGCATGAGACACCACAGTCTGCTAATTTTTGTATTTTTTTGTAGAGTTGGGTGTTTGCCATATTGCCCAGGCTGATCTTGAACTCTAGGGCTTAAGCAGTCCACCTGTCTTAGCCTCCCAAAGTGTTAAGGTTACAGGTGTGAGCCACATCTGGCTTCCTCTGCTGATATTTAGCAGGAACATCAGTTTATATGTTGTCAAGTTGATTTACCTAGATGACCTCTCACTGAGTGAGAGAATAAGACATACTGTGTTTTTACATGACTATGCATGAAAATATGTGGCCCCCACAAATTTACTGTTTCATTCTTTTGAAAAATAAATCCTCCCTCAAGTTTTAGCTGGGCACATGGCTAATCAGCTAAATGCTGTATTTCCCAGCCTCCCTTGCAGCTAGGTATGGCCACATGACTAAATTTTTGCCAATGGAGTATGTTTAGAAGTGTTGGGTGCAGTTTCTGGGTCACATCATTAAAAGAAAGCTGCTGTCCTCTACTTCCTCTCCCCCCAGTCCCCTGCATGCCGACTGAGTACAGATGAGCAGAGGTTCTCCTCGGTTGTAACCATGCCAAGGAGAATAATACCCTAAAACAGTGCTGTTTAGGAGAAATAAGCTCAAGCCAAATGAAATTAATTTTATATGTTAACACCATTAAAAATAAGTGAAAAACAGGCAAAATTGATTTTAACTAGTATATTTTACTTAATATCTACAATTATTTTAATATGTAATCAATACATAAATTATTAATGAGAAGTTCACTTTTTATACTAAATTTTCAACAATCACTGTGTATTTTATACTTACAGCACGTCTCAATTCAGAATAGCCACATTTCAAGTACTTCATAGCCACACATGGCTAAGTAGCCACCTATTGGACAGCAGAGTGCGAGAAGATGGCAGGGGAACAAGGTAGGAGGTGCCTGGTTCCTGGATGGGCTTATGGAGCAAAGACTCCTATCATGTTGGGTCTCCCATTTACCTCTTGCTTAAAACACCGTGTTTTGAGTTCTGTTAGTAACATGAGTTTAGCCTGTACCTGATATTGACCTATATCTGACAGTCTGTATAACAAGCAAGTAGAGAGTGTGAGAGTGAAAAGTTCCTGATATACCAGCCCATAGTGATGAACATATCAGTGATTATAGCTTCTTGTTGCAGTTGAAAGAGTCAGCTGTAATGAAACAGCTTACTTGTGTATGGGGATGTACTCAAGTTTTAAACCTGGAGAAATTTCATTTTAATATGCTTTTTTTTTGTATTTTTTTCTCTTTTTTGAGACAGGGTCTCACTCTGTTGCCCAGGCTGGACTGCAGTGGTGTGATCTTGGCTCACTGCAACCTCACTTCCTGGGTTCAAGCAATTATCTTGCCTCCACCTCCTGAGTAGCTGGGATTACGGGTATGCACTACCATGTTCAACTGATTTTTGTATTTTTAGTAGAGACAGGGTTTCACCATGTTGGTCAGTCTGGTCTCGAACTTCTGACCTCATGAGCCACCTGTCTTGGCCTCCCAAAGTGCTGGGATTACAGGTGTGAGCCACCATGCTCAGCCTGTATGTTTTTGTTTCTTTTATTTCCTGAAACTCAGAGCAATAAACAATTTCCACAACCATTAAACATTAGCTATGTATGCATCTTCTAATTTTTATTTTCAGTTTAAACTAAATATTTATTAAAAGTAGTAATGGTTAAAAAATAGTTACATAATAAAAAAATGGGGAATAGTGCAAAAAAGGGAAGAGAAGTAGGAGGGGTGGCTTAATTATAATATCAGCAGCAGCACTTATGTTTTTAAAAACTCCACCATACAGGGAATAGTTTATATAAAAGGCCTCGTCTAGTATACATTTCTCGGATCCTAAGTGTGTCCTTTCCAAACATGTAATTTTACAGGCATGGTTATATAACAGCTGTACATAAAAATAAAACAACGGTCGAATCTGTTTTTTCTTTTTTCTTTTCTTTCTGCCTTTGTTGTTGTTTTGCCTACTCAATTTGTTTTTGTTTCCCCACAAACAAAAGGAATTGGCCGAAGACTAACAAGGTTCTTCACGTTTCTAAATGAATCCTCTGGTTTATGGGAAAATGTAACACTGAAGCCAATAAGAGAAAAGGCAAATATGAATAAGGATTTATCACTTTATATTACTTTGTGTCCTGAGACATGCCAGTTATTAACTTGATTTGTTGTTCTGTTTTCCTTGAAGGAAGCCTCAGTATCCAGAAGGCTGAGGGTAGCTGAGTAAATTTCATTCTACTCCCAACTAATTTCACTGAGTCAGCACAGAAGACTGGTTAAGAGCACAGATTTAGACCTAAGATTGTATTCTGATTCCACTGATTATTATCTGTGTGACCATGGGTAAGGAACTAAACCTCTCTGAGTCTTAGTCTTCTCATTCATAAAATAATAATGACAATAAACTGCCTCAAAGTACTATGAGGAATAAGGGAGATGAGTAAGAAGAACTTAACACAGTATCTTAGCCAGGGCTTTGCTGCTAAGTATTTTTCTATTTCCAAAATAATCATCACATAACTTTTTTTTTAAGCAACCACTGTGTGACAATTTCTTTTGACATGAATTATTTCTAATTTTCACAGGAATGATGGGAAAAAAAAAAACCCTGATTTTATAGATGGAGAAGTTTTGGCTAAGAGAGGTGAAGTGGCTTCCTGAGAGCATACAGTGAACACGTGACCAAGCAAGACTGAAACCAACCCACCCAACATCAAAGCCTATGTGTTTCCCACCAGGCTGAGGTGTCTACTCCTGTGGTCAGTGTGTGTCTGTCTCAGTTTGGGACAAAGAAAGAGAAAGTCATGCAGCTTTAGGAAAAACCCCCAATTATGCTTGAAGTTGGACCAGCTTTTGAAACCTCTACTGGACATTCTTTTCCCATCAAGTTCCTTGAAATGTCCCTTTAAAGAACATCTAGGAAACGCCATTCTCATTAGCCAGAGTCTAACTTTATTTTCCTAATAAACAGACCTTCAGTAATACAAAACAGCCTCTTTTATTTTCAATCAATTCTTGAATATTTCAGTGGATTTTCTTCTATTTGGCTTGAAATTGTGATCTGGGAAAGGCTGGTCCTGCAAATTGTCCTCCTATATAAGGGAAGCCCCTTGAGATCCTCAACTTGTTATTTTTAATCACTGTAATCTCCTTTTCAAAGGAGGCCCTGGTCAGAAACAGAGCAGGCCTTTCAGAGCTTTCTAAAGCACAATTATTGCTGTTGGAGGGAGGGGAGATTATGGGGAGAGGGAGGGAGAGTAGAGAGAAGTGGTGGAAGAGAAAAAGAAGTCAATATAATACTAACAATTTGGAAAAGACCAAATAATGATCTCAACTGGATTCAGGTTTTGGGGAGGAAACCTCATGTTTCAGTATTTTTTTAACAGTGACCATTTTATTCCAGTCTAGAGTACCTAAAGACTATGCTTAGACAGCAGGCACAAAGAAAAGAAGCTACTTGGGGATGAACTGTGGACAAAAATTTGAGGCAGGAAAACAAGTCGTTAATTCCAAGGATTGTGAGGAATCCTAATTCAGGAAAAAATTACAAAGCAAATAGAACACCAGGAGAATGCCAACTTCACGGCCCTAAGTCAGTACAATGAGCAGAATGTGTTAGAGTTACTTTAACATAATTATTCTAAGAAAGAAGAAGCCAACAGAAAATGTCACAAACTAGGCCAGCACCCTTTCTTTCAAACTTTGAGTGGCGGAATCAGGTTTGCTAATTGCAGAATATTTACTTGGAAAACCTCACCATGGTTCCTGCAAGATCTCTTTCAAGGTCTCTTAGCCATAAGAAGGGAGAAAAGATGATTGCCCAATCTATGAACTGAGTCGGGGTGTCAAAGTCCAGAAGGCTGTTTAGGCAGGAGTAGTCTGTAGGGTGAAAGTCCAGGACCCTCCCTATCAAGTCCCATGAATTAATTTAACAAAAGTTCCCACCTGCAGGCCCTGGACTTTTAGATAGTTCTGAAACCTCTTTGGCCACGTGAATACCAGATGTGCCTCCTTCTCAGTGATAGGGCCACCAGCTGTCAATACTCAACTAAAACGCAGAAGATTAGTGTGAAAAGCTGGGTACACTTGGCCTGAACCCCAGACTAGCATAAGTCACTGAAAAAATTTTCCTGGGCTTGCATTAGGAAGAGTCTTAGGCAAGGCTCCTGATAATGAAGAAATATCTCATTCCTTCATTCAATTAATTCATGAGGACCCAAATAACCACCATTCACTACTAGATGAATGGACTAAAGGGGAGCTGAGGAAATCTACTTTCAAACGCACATACACCCTTCAGAAACAAAAATCTGATCAAGAATATACCTCCATTAGTAAACCAATAAAGGTCTCACATTCAACTCTTACGCGTATTAATTAGGCACCTGTTTTAGCTCAAGCACACACACTGACCTTTGTAAACTCATTTACTCCCTACCACTACCAAGAGAGGATGGATAAACAGCTTTTTTTTTTCCCAGCAGGAAATAGGTGCAGAGAAATTAAATGACTTGCCCAAGGTTACACAGCTACTAAACCCGAGTCTGTTGGACTCCAGAGCCACTTTTTTCTCTGCTACGTGGAGCGGTGGCAGTTTCCCCTGTGAACCCAGGTCTTCAGTTTTGGGGAGGGCTGAATAGGCCAGTGAGGTCACACCCGCTTCCCTGTGGTTCAGAGGGAGGATCGGCCGCTTCCCAGCTCCACCGAGTGGCAGTCGCCGCCCGTCGGCGCGGCTCGCTCCAGCCACGGCGGTGCCAACCCGCGCTCTCCCTCCCGGGCTGGGCGGGATGTTCGCCCGGAATCTTTCTTTGTGGAGTACCCAGGATCCCGCGGAGCTACGCGCCGGGGTCAGACTGTTCCTCGCCAAGTGCTCAGCACGCCAAGGCGCCAAGGGCACCTAGGAGCAGGCTCTGAGTAGCTCCTGGGTGGAGAAAGTCGGGGACAAAAACCCAGGAAAACGGGAAAAAAGCTCCAAGAAGGGTGGCCCTGGCGCCCGCTGACACTGCCCCCAACTTTCTCCTGTGTTGCTCCCACCGCTTCCGTCCAAGGCTCTCTGGGGAACTGGGAAGGCGGGGAGAAAAGTACAGCAGCTGGGAGCCCATTTGCCACATCAGGCGCCCCAATGACCCACTCCAACCTGCTTAGCACCAGAGCTGACTTATGAAGGGGCGGGGGTGAGGGGACACGCTCCCTGGTGGGACCCTAAGTGAGGCGAGACAGGCTCCCTTCCCTTCCTGGTTACCTGTCCCCCACCCGAAAAGCGGCTGCTGTTGCAAGAGGAAACGATGTCTGGGGAGATGACCCTGCTGCGGAGCGAGGTGGCGGGCCGTGGGGACAGTCAGGGGTCTTCAGGTCGGTGCTGGTCGAGCTGCCTGTCCCGCCCAGGAGGCGCTCACCTGCTTGGACACCTCCTCCCTGAGCTCCCGAAACCCCGCTCTTAGCCGAGCAGCGTAGGAACGACATCCCTGGGTGGCAGAGCCTCCGGGTGCCTGAGCCAAAGTTCTCCGGCCTCCAGGGAGCAGGCCTCGGGCATCGGGGCTTCTCTTTCCATCTTCATTCACTTCCCCTTCCAGCTCGGAGCCTACCCAGAGCTCTTTGAGGACCCTGTCCCCACTGGGAATCTGTTCCGGAAACCCAAGATCCTCTATCTCGTCTGGGACCGTGAGAGAATAATTTGGGGTTCTTTCCAAGGACCCTTTCGAGGAGCTTCAGGCTGTCCCTGCCCCTCCTTCCCGCGCATCGCGACCGGTTAGGGAGAAGCCAAAGTTCCTTTTCCTGAAGGGACCTATCCAGGGAAGCCGGAGTGTCCGTCCCGCCCAGGACCGGTCTTTGAGAAGCGGGTACCCTCTCCTTCAGGGACGGAGCAGGGAAGCTGCAGTCGCTGCCTTGCCTGGGACCTGACCAAGAGAAGCCTGGGTCCCCTCCAGACCGATTTGGAGCAAAACGGGCTTACTTCCCTCCCGCAGACGGCCGGAGGAGAAGCAAGCCTCCCTTGCAGTCAGGCCGGCGTGACGCGTGGCTCCGTTACATCCCCCGCCTAGGAACCACGCGTCGGAGACCCGGGCTGCCTCTCCTGGCTGCGGCCCCCGCGACGGTCCCGGACACTGGCTTATGATTCGCGCGGAGCTGGCGGCTACAAGGGCCGAGGGTAGCCAAGACAGAAGGGCCCTTGCGGGGTTGCACCGGCGCCGCGCGGCTGGAGACCGCGCGCCCTCCTCCGGCACCGGGCGGTCGGCGCCCTCCGGGGACCGGGTCCCGCACTCCCCACGCCACGCCGGGCGGCCACTTACCGCGGTAGCTGGTTCCCGGCTTGTAGAAGTCGGGGTCGCCCTCCACGCGGAGGCTGAACTCGGTGTAGCCCTCGCGCCGCGTGCCCTGGGCGCGCAGGATCCGGCTGCAGTAGCCCTCTGACTTGGGCACTTTGTCCAGGGTCTCGTCGGAGAAGGCCAGCGCCGCGGCCAGGGGCAGCGCCAGGGCCAGCAGCGCGGGGGTCCGGCTCAGCCTCAGGGGCGCCGGGGACAGCCTCATCCTTGCGGCCCCCAACTTTGTGCCGCGGCCGCCGGCCTTCGCCACGCGACTCCTGCCCGAAGTGGTCCCGACGAAGGCGCGACCTGGCGGAGCTCGGGAGCTGGCGTCGGCGACTCGGAGACCGTGCCCGCCTCGGCTTGGCGGCCGCGGAGCTGCGCTGCGCTGCGCTGAGCTGAGCGGAGCGAACCCGAGCGGCGCGAGGAAGGGAGGGCGGCGGCGAAGGAGCGGGAGGAGGGAGGGCTGATTTTGCCCAGATCCCCGAGCGCAGCGCTGTTTTGTTTCCTCCGAACTGGCGATTAGCAGCGCGGCCGTGTTTATTTTGCGACGTGGGATTCCCAGGGTCTGACGAAGAAATCGTGGCATGCTACCGGACACTGCGGGCTCTGTCCCATCGCCTAGGAGGCTGCTGCTCCAACTCCCAGCTACACCCCGGACCCTGTGGAGGACGGTGCTCAGGGAAGGGAAAGCCTGAGAAATAACTTTTGTGGCACACCTGATCTGTGCCCAGCAATATGCTTGGCGTTTTACTTACGGCATCGACTCACTTTCATTTTCCCTACTCCCAATAAACATTACGGTATTCTCACTCATTTTATAGACCAGCAAATCAAGCCTTGCGACCAGTTAACGGCAGGGTTATACGCCGCGACTCCAGGCCCATTGCTCTCCCCAAGGCCATATTGGAACAGGTCAGGTGGGAGACTGAGAAAGGAGAAACGACTTAGCTACAGCGCTTAGGGCCCACAATACTTTTGGATCTATGAAAATGTTTTCTTTAAAATCAGGAGAAAAAAGGTTTAGATCAAACAAATGTTTACTATATAATGTTAATATAATTGTATTTATACCTCCACAGTCATGAAATATGCTTAACCTGGAGAAAGGATCCTGCAAAGGCAAAAGTGCCTAAGACTCAGAAAGGTCCTCCTACAGCCCTGGAAATGAGTTTTGAAAGATTCAGTGAAGAGCCTGTGTTTTCTTGGCTTACATTTTTGATCAGATTCTCAGTCTCCAGGGACAGATGTCCAGAGAGGTGCTGAGCCTGAGGGCCTGAAGGGAAAAGGCCCAGGGCAAGAATCTCTCCCAGTGTTTGCCTGGGAAGATACCCGAATGAAACCTCAGTCCCGCCACTCACCCACTGGGAAGCCTGGGCTAGTTATTGCACCCTCCAAGCTTGTTTCCTGCTCTGGAGAACAAGGGAATGGGGGTGGGTGCCAGTACACCCTTCCTAGAGGGAAGAGTGGGGAGAATATGCTAGAATTAAATGATATGACCCATATAAAACACTTGAGTTGGTCTCCAGTGGCGCCCACTCCCTCACCCGCTTGAGGATACCTTAAACCCCCTGCCTCTCAGTGCACACAAGCGTCCCTCCCCAGGTGCTCTCAGAAGCTTTGGTTTCCTCTTTTTTGCTGAGGGCCTTTAACACACCTCCTAGGCCTACATTTAGCAAGCAATCTCCTTTGCTTTCCAGGTTAGGGTTTTCTTTTTCACAGCACTACAAATAGGCCCAGGGTGCCACCTGCATGGGAGGCCTTCATTCCTCACTGCCTGCCCACTTACTCCTCAGTGCTTGAGCTGGAATTCCTGCTGCCACTATTAACTGGATGCCTTTTCTCAGAGGTCACCTGAGAGTAACCCCTTGCTGAAGCCAATTACGCGCTTCTCTCATTCCTAGCCCTTCTTGACCTTAGCAGCACCTGATTCAACTCTCCTTTTTGAGGTAAGGTTCACATCTATGTCTGAGTGCTGAGGGAATTGTCTGCATCTTCACTTGACTGGCTCAGAGCTCATGCTGCACTCCAAGTGGTACGGTCCCATTCATCCAGCACTCTTTCATTAAGCGTGGATTTGGAGCCAGGCTCTGTGCTGACTGGTAGGTAGAAGAGGGAACAAAAATTCTTCCATCCATCCATCCATCCATCCACGCATCCACTCATCCATGCATCCTCTCATGTGCTCAGAGCTTGGATACAAGACACACAGATATGTTACTTGCCTTTGAGGATTTTACAGGCCTGTGGCAAAGGCAAATATTAAATACACAATTATACGAATATTTTCAAATTATAATTGTGATGTATACTACAAACTAAAATAGGCGGTTCTGGAAAGTGTACCCGATCTTATCTCAGAGGGCAGGAAACTAGAAATGAATAAATTATGACTTCTGTCTTCACAGAGCTTAGTGTATGTCTGAAAGCTCAAATCTGTGCTCTTGAACCTCTTTTCATCTACAAATGTTTCAAATCTAAGTTGAAGGTGAGTGAGGATGAAGTAGGCAGGAATGTGATATTTAAGTTTGTATTGGCTATTGACAGGAAAACGATGTGAAGTAGGCAGCCCCAATTCACCTCTGCACTCCTATTTTCCAGAATAGGAGCCTATGAAATTACCTGCTGAGGTAATGTTCCATGGCTATTACAGGAAAGAGCCAAGATTTAAAACAGGCCTCCCCAATACCAAATGAGGTACTTTCCGGTACACAGTGTTGGCCCTATCATCTGGGCTACGACGGCAGGCTCTAACCAGCTCGCCAAGCTCCAATGCCACTACATGAGCTAGGTTTCTCTAAACCAGCTTGGCTGTCACTCAGACCTCTGCTCTCCTCGCCACTCATCCAATCCATCACCACATCAACAGTTTGGTGCTCTCCTCCACCACTACCCCCGTCCGAGTTGCTTCTCTCTCAGCCTCCTAACTGGGTCGCCCTTGTCTACTTGTGCTCTCCTTCCATCTGTCTTCTCACTGAAACCCAAGTGCTCTTTTTTAAAATGCAGATTTGAATGTCAATCCTGAGGTTAATATCTTTTCTCAGTGGCTTTTCAGGGCTCTCAGAATAAAAACAGAATCTTCAGCAAGGCCTCCAAGGCTCTGCTTGATCTGCTTCTCCAGCCATGCAGCTCTTCTCACAAGGGCTTTGCCTGTGCTGTCCTCTCTGGAATCCTGTTTTGCTCCTTGGTCTTTCCTACCCACCACTCTCTGTTGGCCAACTTCCATGCACTCTTCAGATCTCAGTGCGAAACTGCTTCCTCAAAGGCCTTTCTGATTTCCTAGAATAGATCCAGCCCCTAAAACTGCTGGAACTCATGAGTACCTTTTCTTTTAATCTCCACCTCCTTCTTCTTTCTTCTTTTCTTTTCCCTTCTTTTCCCTCTCCCTCCCCCCTCCCCCTCCCCCTCCTTCGCCTGCCTGCCTTCCTTCTTTCCGTCCTTCCTTCCTTCCTTCACTGCCCAGGCTGGTCTCAAAGTCTTGGGCTCAGGCAGTCCTCCTGCCTCAGCCTCCAAAATTGTTGGTACTATAGGCATGAGCCACCACACCCAACTTCTTTTAATATTCTTAAGATTTATAATGACCTATTAATTTATATGCTTAATTTTTAAAATTTTCTATGTGTTCAGTATTTGTCTCTACCACTAAATTCTAAGCTCTAGAAAGGTGGGGAATGTCTATGGGGCTTACTACTATATCTTCCTTGCCTGGCTCATAGTAGGAGCTCCATAAATATTTGTCCTCTGAATAAAAAGTTTTTAACAAGGCTACCCTCAGTAGGCTACCTTTCTGACTCAGCCCAAATTTTAAGACTTGACCTCCAAGGCCCTCCACGATCTGGTCTCACTGTGTCCATCTGGTTGTACCTGGTCATAGATCCTGGTCTGAGCTCCCAGCACCGCCCAGCTGGGCACCCTGCGTCCTCCACTTTCAGTCTTGCCTCGGCACCTTGGCTTACAGCTTTCTCATGGCCTGGAATGCCCTCCCTCCTCCTGCCTGTTTAAATTCTCCTCCATAGAATGAGATCCTGCACTCCCCTCCTCTGGACTTCAGTAGAACTGAGGAGGAGAAGTTTCCTATTTTGACTACTGTGTTCCAGTGGATTTCATGAACTATGTCATGTGTCTATTTCTCATCTCCTAGCAATGAATCCAGTTTACTTTCCCCTTAATTTCCTGTTCAGATGTTTTGTTCTTTTGTAAAATATACTTGACTTCAAGAAATCTCCTTCTAGTTTTGTAGCCTAAGGCAGAGCTGATGTTAGTTGCTAGGGTGCTGCTAAGGAAAGTCATTTAGCCAGGGCAGGTAATTAACTTTATCAGTGTGTGCAGGTAGGTCGCAGAAGAGAAGAGCTGGAGGCTCCAGTTCTCCAAGGGGAAAAAAGTTCTTTGATTTGTACAAGGTAAGATCTCCCTCTTTGTTTCCCTTTAAGAGAAAAGGGGCAATAGGATTTTCTAGATGAGTGTTTTTCTGAGTGTGGTCATTGAAACATAAGTGTCAGATGTTTGCTTCAAATGCAGATTCCAAAACCCCACCCCAGACCTATTAAATCTATACTTTGAAAAAACTCATATTAAAGTTTAAGGAACCAGCATCCTAGACCTTGTAATTCAGACTTGAAGTGCATTGGTTCCAGTCTGGCTTTCGCATGTTTTTTGCCATGTGAGGCTGTACAATCTTGGAAAGTCACAGGACCTATCTACACTGATTACGTGAAAAATTGGACATAGTAATACCCATCTTGAGTACCTTGTGAGAGTTTAAGAAATAAATGGTAACTGAGATAATTTGTAAACTGCAGCATGGTCACCAAAAACACAGAAAAACCACCCAGTTATTATTGTTACTCTTATTAATTTAGAAAAAGAGCCTAGAAACTTTATATCTTTCTCTTATGTATAGAGTTAAATTGGACATTTTACAGAAAGGGATTTGTAGAGAAGGAAAACAGACAGTGAAGGAGATGAACTGCACTGAGTAATCTATCGTAATCTGTGGTGAGGAAGCCCGGAAGCTGTCTACAGTGAGCTAGCAAGTTTAAAGACTGAGTTATGGAAGCTGAATACATATAGTAAAAAAAAAAAAAAAAAAAAAAAAAAAAAAAATCCTAAAAGTAAAAGACATTGTTTAATTACAAAGATATTTCTTCAGAACCTGTTGTGTTCTAGGTATCAGCCAAAGTGTACGTGATTACGTTACCTTTGGAATCCTGAAGCCGACTGGGCCCATCTCACAATTCCATCTAAGGTATGGGCTCCTCCTATCACCTGTCTCTCCAGTCCTTTGATCTCCATTCAGTTTTGCCCTTCCTTCTGCTCTCTGGAGCATTCCTCTTGCCCATTGCCATATACAGATCAGCATTCTAGTAAGTAAGAGAAAAGCAAGAGTCCTTCCTACATTAAAACTCCCAGCATTCACTTTATACTCCCTCATCCTATCTCCATCATCTGTAGCCTCCACGTCACTCTCCTGCAGCCACTGTGGATCTGCAACTGGCTCTCTAGCTTCCTGCCTATCCTGTCTTATGCTGTGGGCCTGGGAGACTAGCCTGATGAAGTCTGAGCTGACAATTTAGTCTTTGCTCTAACCTCTTGTACTCCAATGAGCTTGGCCTTCCTCCATATCAGCAGCTCTCTTCCACAGAAACACCCTTGGCTTTGGGAATCTTGAGCTCCTAATAGTGCTTTCTCGTTTTACTTCCAGCTTTCCCATTTCCTCACCTCCTCTATGTTGTTGAGGTCTAAAACTGCTTAGTCACTTCTGACTTTCTCCAGCCCATCTTGTTAATTCCTTCCCCACCCAGTCTGGACACCAAGCTCAGCCACTTTAACTGTATCCTAACCAACATTCTTCATTAGCTCTCCTGTCTTATTTCTGTTCCTCCTCTTTAGCCAACCCCCAACCTAGAGCAAATCAACCAAGCCAAACAATGGAACCATCCCAGACTTCTAAGTTCTGCTGCTCAAAACCTGGTAACCCTGCCAATTACTTTACTACAAATGCCTGAATTCTACCTTAAGTATAGTTCTTAAATTTATTCCTAACCAGTTTCTTTTCCTATTCATCTAGTCCTTACCATCTTTTCAAGCCTGCTGCATCACTCTTTAATGTCCACTCTTTGGTGTGGAGGGGGTGGTTACTTGCCCTTTTTTCCCCCACATGGGGGACATTAAGCATGAACTTCTCCAAATCTCCATATCTCCTTTCCGCAAACCAAATTCTGGCAAAACACAAGTTCACTTCTTGCCTCAGATGAAGAAGGGTTTTGACTCTTCAATTTTTTCAAGGCTAATCCCCTGCTCGCATTCTTGTCCTCATTCCCTGACTTCTGCTTAACACTGATCTAGCTCTTATCCTCTCTCCCTCTTGTATTTCTGTTTCTGTTCCTGTCCGTGTCCTTGGCCTGCAGATATAGCTAAGTCTTCCCCATCCTGGGAGGGGAACTGGACTGGACATTGAGGTGGTGCTAGGCAAGAGACTGGGTTTTTTACTGACCTTGTCTCCCTCTCTACATCCTCCCTTGTAACTCTGTTTCCTCAGTTTTCACTCATTTTTTTCATTCAGTGTAGCTTGGAATCAGCTCATATCTCTTTATGGAAAGTGCTGTAACAGAGATCACCTGAGACCTCCTAATTGCCATAGCCATTGTCTGAATTAAAAACAGCAGAATAGAAGCTCACCACTGAGAGCAGTTAAAGAGAATTGCACAGCAGGAGGTCTTCCAAGGTACGGATCTGGTCCCAACCTGAAGATCTCTAAGTTTCCTTGCTTTGGGTTTAGGGATTACAGAGAGCACGGTGTCTAAATGCAGCATAGCATGCCAGCTGCAGCTGTGGGCAGCTCCAAGAGCAAACCCTTGCAAGTCCAGCCACACACAGAACCCAGACACAGTCTACATTCCCCTTGGTTCTCTTGCTATTAATTTAGCAACCCAACCCAAGCAGAGCCACCTTTCTGAAGTTCTGGGAACTTCATAGCTTGGACCACATGACTATGGCACACTACTGCCACCTGGTGACGGTGAGCTGAACATGCAGCAGTATTAAGTAAAAACTCCTAAGCACGCAGGCACTCCTTGAACCTATTTTAAACTAGAATGTTTGGGTCTATTTTAAACTAGATTGTTTGCTCTTTGAGAATAGATTCATTGAGTTTTCTACTATTTTAGAATAGTGTGTCTGCATAAAGAAGGTGTTTAGTGAATTTTTGTGAAATTTCAGCCTTTAATTTATTCAGCAAACATGTATTAACTAGGAGGAGGTAATCCAAAGAAACACGAGACATGATTCTTGACTTCAAGAAACTGCAGAGACAGATAAAGTAGATATTTGTAAAACAAATAAACATATGTACTAAGTATTAAAGGTGGCACAGAGAAGGGAGTAACTAATTCTGCCCAGGTAAAGTAACACTTGAAAAGATACTCAACACTTTCTTAAAAGACAGATAAGAACTTGTCAACTGGACAAGGGGATGGAGAATATAGGAGGACAGAAGAGCTAATGCAAAGTGTTAGAGGCGGGAGGAGGCAGAATGTGTCCTTGGGGTAGCAGAATGATGTTTTCAGTGGCATTGTATGAAGATGGACTGTCCAGTGACAGTGGGGGGGGGGGCAGGGACACATATTAAGAGGCTTCAGCGACAGTCCAGAGGAGAGCTGTGGGCTAAGGCTGGGAGGAAGAGATGAACTGGAGGGCTGTTTGGGAAGTAGAGTAAAGAGGATGTAGTGCCTGGTGATGTACAGGAAGGGAGACAGGGATGACTCTGAGAGTTCTCCTATGGGCCCCTGGGTGGTATATTTACCACCTCAATGGTATATTTTTCTGAGACAATAAATTCAAGAAGAGAAGCCATGGGACATGTGGGAATGAGGAATGTGTGAATGATACAGATTCCATTGTGGATATTTTACATTTAAGGGGTTTTTCAAAGGGGGATGTGCAGTGGACTGTCAAAGAAAACAGGTTTCTATCTCAGAAGGGAAGTGAGAGCTGGAGACAGAGACCTGGCAGTTGGTATTGTGCCCCAACACTCCCTTTAAGATACTCTCAAAGCATAGCTGTCCTATGTCACTTCTCAGCTTTATGCTCTGATTTCCAAACCAATAGACCACTTTGATATATGTACTTTTGCTAGCATGCTAATGGGAAAATGGTAATCTTGAGTTCCCTACCTGTTCATGAGGTGACAGAGGAGGATGCTCTCATTGGCATCCCACGGTAAACAGAAGATGTAGAACTCTTACCTCTGTAATCTAGAAAGTACTCATGGTCCTGAGGAGCTTCCCAAGCTTGTTGGCTGGTGGCTCCTTTGCTCATGCGTAAAGGTGGAACTGGAGGGAAGCACTGAGGGCAGACAGCAGAGGAGAAAATATACCTGCTTCCTTGTTGCCTGATAAGATGAGGAGGCCACAGAAGGGAGGGAAGGAGACAGAGAAAACAGAACTGGAAATGGGGAAGAAGGCAGAAATGGCCAGAAAGCATATTTAGTGCATAAAGAAATACACAAGAGTGTCCGAGAAAGAGCAGAGGGAATGATGCTCCCGTCCTCCTATTACCATAATGAAGTGTCCATGTGGTGCAATAAAAAGGCTTCTTTTTATGCCTTCCAATTAACTGTGGCTCAAGTTTGCATGTCTCTTAGCTGGAAAATATAATTGCTGAAGTGTCAGGTTTACCAATTGGATTGTGGCTTTAAATAAAGTGCCATCCAATTGTTATTTCACATATACAACCCAAAGAGCTAGCACCTAGGGGAAAGAAAAATCAAAACCTCCAGAACATAATTCCAGCCTAAAACTCATTTCTCTTAGAAAAACTTGAGCCAAGCCTCTTGGTATGAACTTTAAGAGGGAGTAAGAATAAAAGACATTTATTGACTTATCAGATAGTGGTGACACTGACAAAGCTGAGCCCTTTCTTGGGTCTCTGAAGGATGGGAAAGCATGCTTCCATCTACAGAGGGCTTGCGACAACCACAGCTGACAGTTCATATCATGCCTACTATGGGCCAGGTATTGGTTCAAATGTTTCACACATATCCTCACAACAACCTGTGTGCTGAGTGTTTTATTACTCCCATTTTGCAGATGAGTAAACTGAGGCATAGGTACCTTAGATGACTTGCTTGCCCAACGTCACAATCGATTTGAGAACCAATGCAGTTGTACAAGAGACATTTTAGTGCCAATAACAGATTAAGACCATCGTCTCTGTGCTCCTCATAATGTCCTCAAAGGGAGAAATCCCCACAGGCTAGAGTGGCCCAAAGGTTTCAGGGAAGCAGTAGGACTTGATGGATAAGTAGAATGTGGAGACAAGAGGGGAAAAGACATCCTAAGTAATGCAGACTGCAGGAGCCTGGAGTAGTGGTGGGTTGGTGAGAGGCCACCCCATCTGGAGGAGAAGGTTTGTGGCAGGGAATCACAGGGAAGCTGTAACGGGAACAGAGCTGTGATCAGCCCGGGGTGTTGGAGTTTCTCTCTAGAAGTTTTAAATTTGAAATGAGCTTCAGTTCTCAGCCCAGTGCATTTTAATGTAATGGCACAGGAGCCAGAATTCAGAGTGCATTCATTCATCAGGCTCCATTAACTCATTAAACGTGCATTTCACTTTTGTCTCTGTTCCTTTCTTTCTAACAAGGCCTGGCATCTCAGATGCTGACTTTTCAGAAAGATTCTTATGCAGATTGTCAGTCCCCTTCCTTATCCTTGAAAATGCAGCTCAAATGGCCACTCTGTGAAGCCTTTGCTGGCAGCCCCAAGCAGGTTTGTCACTCCTGTGTGTGTCAGGCTCCTGTGTGTAATCCTTGTAGGATTTATCACAGGGGATCAGCATCTCTGTATACGTCTTGTTATCTCTCACAAGACTCCGGAGTCTTTACAATGTGGAACTGTTTACTTTGTATCCCTAGTGCCTTCCACAGTGCCTGGCACATAGTGGATGCTCAGTAAGTGCCTGCTGAAGGAAAGAGTAGATGAACAATTGAATGAATGACCACTATTACGTTGGAAGGAATATAAAGTATTATCTGGTTCAAATCTTTATCCCTTTCATGAGTCCTCTCTATAAAATGAAAGTTGCTTCATTTCTGTTACAATAGCCTATTTATTTATTGCCTTCATAATACTCATTACAACCTGTAATTATTTAATTTGCTGGTCAACTTGTTTATTGTCTTCCTCCCTTAGGACAGTGTAAACACCAGGAGTGTAGGTACCACACTCGTCTTGTTTACTGTGACATCTTTGGCTCCTTGCACAGTGCATAGCATGTTGTAAACACACAATAGATATTGGCTGAATGAGTACCACATCTCCAGTTGATTGTCCAGATTCTTTTTGAATTCCTTAAGTTAGGGGAAACTCACCAGCTCCTTCACATTCTTTTAGATGATTCTAGTTATTAGGAAAAATTTTCTTTTTATTGAATTAAAAACTACTTCCCTAGGGTACTTACAGAACAAGCTTACCTCTCTTCCAAGAAGCAGCCTGTGGCAATTTAAAAATATGTCCATAAATTCCTTAATACTCCTCCTTTCAAGAGGTAGAGCCTAATTTCCCTCCCTTTGAGGGTGAGCTCGACTCAGTGACTCACTTGTAATGACTAGAATAATACAGAAGTTATGATGTGTGACTTCAGAGACAAAGTCATGAAAGGCACTGTGACTTCTGCCTTGCTCTCTAAGATAGCTCACTCTGGGAATGTTAGCTGCCATGTCATAGGGATACTCATGCAATTCTGTGTAGAGACCCATGTAACAGGAACTGAAGCCTCCTGCCATGTGAATGAGCCATCTTACAAGTGAATCCTCCAGCCTCAGTCAAGCCTTAAGGTGCCTGAAGCCACAAAAAGATCCCGAGCTAGAGCTACCCAGTCAAGGCACTGGTGAGTTTCTGATATACAAAAACTATCAGATAATAAATACGTGTTGTTTAAAGCTTCTAAATTTTGGTATAATTCATTATACCACAAGATAATAAATTCACAGCCATTTACATATTTTCTGAGAATTACCATGTTGTACTGTTTTCTTCTCTTTTCCAGGTTAGGCAAGGTTTCTGGACCCACCATCTTTCTGTTCTTTTTCCCAAGGGCACATTGCAGCTTGTTACCAACCTTGCAAAAGGCTGGCACTCAGAAGTGAAAACAGATTTTAGGGTACGGCTGTGCTATCCCAGAAGGGAGAAGCTATATCCTGCCCAGCGAAACACTGCCACATCATCCTGTCAATTTACATTGATTTTCCCTTCATTTGATTATGAAAAATTTCAAACCTATACATGATTTAAAAGAATTTTACATTAACACTCGTATATCCACTACCTAGATTCCACAATGAACATGCTTTGTCACAAATCTGTCTATCCATCCCTGTATCATTTTCTTATTCCTTCTTTTTCATCAAGGAATGAGATAAAAAATTCTCAAGATTTAGCACTATAATCTCACTTAGGATGGAGCCAATTTCTTATTTTGATGAAAGCTTTTTGGGTTTTTAGCAATCAGCACAATATGAAACTGCCTGCCAGAGCTGTTCTCATGCGGATTTTGCTGTTGTGGTGGTGATAGCAGTATGGCAACAATATATTCTTCTTCTTCCTTTTTTTTTTTTGATACATTTCAAAGTAAGTTAATAGACCTTTAGCCAACTAAAATCTTTTAGTTCTTTTCTTACTTTGATGATTCTCTCTACCGACATCTTCCCATCCTTTGCCTACTCCTGAAATACAGGACTTCCTTACAATCACTAGCAGAGGAATGCAGAAAGGTGTAGAAAAAAGAGAATAGGTCTTGAAGGTAGATAGGCCTAGGCAAGACTCTTAGTTTTTCCACTTCCATCAGTGGGATATGAGGCAAATGATTTAACCTCTTGGAGTCTTGGTTGTTTCATCTATAAAATGAAAGTGATAAGAATACCTACTTTGTAAGATTATTAAGAGAACAGGAAATTACGTATGGAAAGCACATAGCAGGGTATCTGGCATCTAGTAGGTGTTCAATAAATGATGACTAATATTATTTGGTCTACCATTCCTGCTCATCTAGATAATTCTGGATTCTGAACTTGTCATCCAGATTTACATTATCTTCAAGTCCATAAGGTCTACTAGATCCTCATCCCAGAAATTGATGTGGAGCACGACTGGGACAAAGGCTGAATCTGCTGTTACCTATATATATATTGTTATTGCCTTAAGTCTAATATTAATTAAAATAATGCAATGTAGTAATGATAGCTGTTGCTTATAGAGCTGACATTAACTATTCATCTGCAGTCTTTTGATAGGCTTTCGACCAGTTATAAATCTACCTTACTCCACTGCCATGGTTGATCACATTTCTCCATCTTACCCATAAGAATATCACAAGTAACTTTGCTTTCTTAACTAATAAATGCATTCACTGCATCCACCATATTTTCTTCTTCTACCAGCCTAGTAACATTTTCATTAAAGAAAAGTTGGTTAATCTGCTGGGGTTTCTTTGCAAACTCATGGAAGTTCCTAGCAATCAACTCTTTTCTTTTCTTTTCTTTTTTTTTTTTTAACATACATATATAATGTTTCTTGGAAAACCTGTTGTAGGAAAGACTGCTAATTATGTACTAATATATATTCTCCCCTTCCTTACTAACAAATTCCTGTTCTTGGCCAGGGAGAGAAGCAATGTGCCCAGCTAAATCACTATATTCCCCACTTGTTTCAGATACCAGTGGATCATCTGGCATAGTTCTGACCAATGAGATAAGAGAGGAAAGTTGATGGGTAGAGCCTCAAGGAAAGCCCCTCAGAAGGGGGAGGGAGGCTGGAGACAGCTGGTACATGCAAGTATGCCCTTGTCCTTTATCTTCCTTCTGCCTGGAACATGGACACTTAGGCTGGTGATAGAGGAGCCATCTTGGAACCATGAAGTGACAATGATGGAAAGGCCAAGAGAATCTCAGAGACCTCAGTCCTGACATCCTTGAGCAGTTAAACCAATACCTGACTTGGGACTTCTCATATAATGAGAAAAATAAGCTTCTAAATTTATTCAGCTTCTTTTTTGAGATTTCAATTACTAATAGCTAAATGTGCTTCATTTGTCCTAGAATTCAGACCAGGATCAATCCAACTGCTCTTTAATTTGGAACACTCTGTCTTCCTCTATGATAGAGAAATCAAGATGCTATTTGACTATTTTCCAATTTCGGCACCACTAAATTCCCTCGCAGTTTCATTGTCTATATGCCAATAATCTTGTTGGCAACTTATCTTCATGACCAGGTAGGTAATTTATTTAGTCCAGGAGATGTGGCCTCTGCCGGAAGGTTGGAACTTTGACCTACTCAGTTGTCCCCTATTTCTTGCTTACAGTTGTCAAGAATAATGGTAGAAAGTGCTAGGAATGCCACATCCTGAGATAGGGAAGGTGCATAGACTAGTCTGTGTTCCAGTGACCCCCCCCAGAAACAAGATGCCCTTCAACACTTTAGCCCAGTGTGTCATTTGCCCTGAGGTATATAACCCAGGGAGGGCTGCCTTTTGGGGTCTCTCAGCTGTAGTGCAAGTGAGGCACACATAGTCAGAACTCTGTCTTCTGTGGCAGCTTTCCTGAGCCTCGAGGACCCAGCTCTCAATGAATCCTAGGCTTCTGTTGTCCCTCACTGCCTATCTGTAAATCATAAACCCACTTTGCATAACTTGTTGCATATGTGGGTATTCTGTCTCATCAGACTCAGACAAGTCAGTAATTAGTACACAATGAACCTGCTTCACAGCCTCATTGGGAGTAGCTGTTGTCTCATCATTTTTCTTGGACTCAGGTTTCTTGTGCCAACACAGGTTTCACTCTCTCCAGTCCAATGACCATTCTCCTTGGCAACAGCAAAAGCCCAGTAGAAGAGTACTTCTGTTTTCTCTCTGTCATGCACCACCCTTACAGCCTCTCCACTAACCAGATTCAGGGATCTGCATGTGTTCTCCTTCCAGAGAGGTGATAATAGCCTGTTCTGTTGATTTTGACATTTCTCGCACGTCTCAGCTCAGTTTGGTCTCCAACCTGCCGTACACGATTCCTTATATTTGCAGATTGAATGAATGTATCTAAGATATGAATAAACTAATGAATTCAATCAACCATGGAAATTCAACAGGGGATGCTCAGTCACTCAGAGAGTGCAGGCATGGCTTGCTGTTTTGTTTCTGCTACATGTAGAGTGTGGGCTGACTGCACTTCTTAACTCTATTTGTGTAGCAACATTCCCTATTCAAAAATACTGGAGAGCCTTAGTAGAACATACTTGGAAAACAATCTACTAGAGAAGTGAGTGCCTGAATTTATTATCTCTTGCTCCAGCCATCCTCTCTGTCAAGCTAAATCCAAATTCCTTCGCTTCTATTTGTCTTCTAACTATTTTTCTAGGAGCAGAGAATGATTCCATCAAACCCCGTCTTGACCCAGTCAGTAACACACTAACTGATCTATTAAGCATTCTTTATTTTAAAGCTCCTTACAATCTCTCATTTCAGAAGGTACTTATTTTAGGAAGGGCTCTGCGTTAGTGAAACAGAAAAGGGATCAGCACATTTTTCAGGTGATAAATGTTTTAGGGCCCAAGTTTGTTCAAGCCGCCTTATTTTGCTGTTGTTGTTGTTCTGTTCTGTTTTGTTTTAGGTTTTTAGCAGTCCAAAGCCATGATTTTTAGTTTCTGTCTCCAGTGATAAGTGAAAAAGAGGGATGAGGAGGGGCTTCACTGGCCCAGCCAGAAACAGAAACTAAGAACCCATGGGTGTATTATCTCCCTTGGACACCCTGGTCTAAGGCTCTGGGGGGGTCATAAGATCTCTTGGGCAACTACTCAACTCTGCCTTTGTAATGTAAAAATAGCCATAAGCAATACATAAGCAAATAAATGCAGCTGTGTTCCAAAAAATATTTAATGATGGATACTGAAGTTTGAATTTCATTTAATTTTCATGGGATGTGAAATGTTATTCTTCTTTGGATTTTTTTCAAGTGCAAAGACCATTCTTAGCTTTTGAGGTGAAAGGCCGGATTTGACCCACACACCACAGTTTACTGACCTGTGAAATGAAGCTATCCTTAGGGCTGGTTCAAGCAAATGATTCCTTTCGAAAGCTATAGCAAAAACTTATGGGAACTGGGAAAGGAAATAGAAAGCTCTCAGGCCCTCAGCCTGCAATGCTGTTCCAGAAGTGGTCTCCTCGTGGCTTCCCTGCATCTTTCAGCTTTTGACTCCTCCTGTAGGTCCAGCCAGGTGCTCCTCTGCACTCAGAGTCATCCCAGATAAATCAATAGACAATCCAATATGATGGGATGTATGCAGTGAAATGGGTATATATGCGTAGGGTATTATCAGGGACTACAGAAGGCCAGTAGATTAAAAGCAGGGGCCAAGTTGGAGAGGAGAGTTGGTGGTCAGAGGTATAGAAAGTTTGGAATAGTCCGTATGGAGAATGAGATAGGAATCAGATGGAGGCGGAAAAAATCTCTCCTAGGCTTCATCGAAGGCCTAAGTGATGCTGGCCACTTGTAGTATTTGTTATGTGCATTAGTTTGGTTGCTGTTGGCAACAAGTAATAGAAAATTCTCTCAAAGTAGCTTAAGCACTAAGTTCAATAGAATGTGAGTGTCATATGTAAAGGAAATATGCCCATCTTATTTAACAATCCAGCACCAGTTTCTAGGACAGTAGCTGGTGCATAGCAGGCATACAGTAAATATTGTTGAATGAACAGGGATCATTCACTTATTCATTCAAAATCCAGTGAATGAATGAACAAGTGAATGATCTCTCATAGCAGTGAATGACCCCAGCCCTTGTTAACCCAGTGGTTCACTGACATCATGAAGGATTCAGGTTTGGTCTATCTTTTAGTGAATTGGCTTTGTCTTCAGGCTAGTTTTCCATGATTGCAAGATAGCTACTACAGTCCGCTCATTATAATCAGACCCAAAAATGTCCAGTAGAAGGAAAAAGAGCTATATGAGCTATATAGTCTTTAAGCTTCTTTTTAAGAGTGAGGAAATTTTTTCAGAGGCCTCAGCAGACCTCCTAAGTCCTATTGACCAGAAGAAATGTATCACATACAATATCTAAATCAATTACTGGTGGAAAAAAATTGAACTACTGTGATTAGCTTAGACCTGCGGTTCTCAACTCAGGATGACTTTGTCCCTCATTCCTCATTGGGACTTTGTCCCCAGTTCCCCTCTCAAGACATTGTTGACAATGTCTTGAGACATATTTGAGTGTCACAATTGGGGAAGGGGGATGCCAATGGCATGTAATAGTTAGAGACCAGGGAAACTGCTAAACCATCCTGCAACGCATTAGATAGCCTCTCCTATAAAAAAGAAGTATCCAACCCAAAATATCAATAGCTCTGAGATTAAGAAACCAAGTCTTACACCAATCAGGAAACCCCCTGGAGCTGGAGTGCGGATTACCTTCCTTGAGGCACATGACCAGGGAGGAACATAGATATATCTGTATGAAATCAGAGTTCTATAAATAAGGATAAATAAAAAGGAGGCAGGGAGTCGGGGAGAAATGGGTGCTGGGTAGGCAATCAACTAAGTCCACTCTAGAGAGACTGACTGGATTTTCCAATTTAGCAGAGGATGAAAAGAACCTTTGGAGAGTTTGTTTGTTTGTTTGTTTGTTTTGTAAGCAGAACAAAGAGGTCCTGCCTTTTATAAACAAAATAAGGTCCTGCCTTTTTGGACAAAAGAAAAATTATAGCCTGCTGGCCACTCAGCTTTCCAATAAATATTCATGTAGAAAGATTAGGAGGAACTGATATTTATTGATCTGTTGTGAGAGCCAGTGCCAGGAGCACCTGAGATGTACAGAAACCATGCCAGGCACTTACCTATATTATTCCATGTAATCCTTGCAAATATACAGCAAGGCATGAATTCCTATCCCCATTTCACAGATGAGGAAGCTCAGGCCAAAGGTGATCCTCTTGTGAGTCAGAGACCTAGGATTCTTCACCGTGTTCTGCATATGAAACTCCTTTTCTGAGTTTAGGATGGGGCAAAAGATCCTGCATTTCTAGAAGGAGCATAGCTAGAGAGGAGACCATGTGTTGACTGATGGCCTCTGGATGTCTTACGTGCTGCAGCATCTTCCAAGGGCAAACAGACTGAGCCAGAACCGCTTTAGAAAAAGTCCTCTTGACAGAGATCTGCCTTTTTTACAGCTTACAAGGCCCAGGAGAATCTTCCAATCTTAAACTCTGTGAATTAAATGATTCCTTTGGAAACTTTCCCTCCCTCTCCTCATTAGCACATACTCAGCTTTTATGTCACTCTGCTTTCTGAGTCTGATGGAAAAAAAAAAACCCTCAAGAATGATAGAAAAAAGAGCCCAAAATTTTCTCAAGAGTATTCCCAGAGACAGTATTGGGTCATTGGCGAGTGTCTGCTTATTTGCTGTTGAAAATCTTCCCTCAGAAGCCCCTCTTCTTAGAATTAGGATTCAGCCCTGGTCTGCTGGCATGCATGCTGGGGGGAGAAGGCAGTCAGTCTCAGCTGTCCAAACAGTGGGAAATTAAATGCTTTTGTCTCATAGGAGATCACTGAGCTCCATGGTGATTTTCAACCCTCACCCAGGGGTGTAACAAAGGCTCTCTCCCCTCCCTCCTTCTTCCCTCTAACTCTTCTGTTTATTTTGAGAGAAGAAGGGGCTTATGGTAGGTAGGTTGCATATTTGAGATTAAGTCTTAAAAAGAACAAGAAAGAAAAGGGACTTCACTATAATGTACACTGGGTCCCGTCAAAGCATCTGGTTCTACCCTGACAGTAAGTGCTATGGGGTGCTAGAAGAGACCAGGCAACATTATAAAAACACAGATTGGATTCCGTAGAAAACCTGTGGCTTTTAACACAACTCATTTGTCCTGAGTTATCTTATCTATAATAAATCTCACTTCACAAGGTCAGTGTACGAAATCAAATGAAATACTGGTTTCTGGTTCAAAATAGATGTGCAGTTGTGTTGGTTCATTTGACCAATTCATTTGCATTGAGCTATCCTAATTGGAGCTCAGGAATTAGCTTGCCTCCCCTTTGCAAATGTTCCATTGGCCCGAGTCACATGGAAGCAGTGGGAAAGGAGGTAAAATGAGGGTATGAATAAGGGAAGTGTATCACTGGGGGCCATTCTTGTCATGATCTACCACAGTCCCTTTCCTCCTGGAAACTTACCCCTCATTGGGTTTCCCACAAGTAGACTATTTATTCAATAAATATAAATCTCAATTTAAAAACTCAATTTTGCAGTTTAATTTTCATTGAAAGCTCCCTACCCCTTCTTGCTGATAGTAAAAACTGAAACTTAATTTTTAGTTGCACCCTGCTGTCCCTTTTCTGGAGTTCCATCCAAGTTGCAGGGTTAAGGAAGTATTATCTGCTCTGGATCATCATCTCTTGATGACATTCGTAGAGAAGTCCTGGTTCTTCAATGAGGGGTCCATGTGGTCCCTTTGAGGTCTGGCCTCCTCTTCACTCTCTTTCTGTCCTAATGTAGTGCACTCAAACTTTCTGCCACTGTTATGCCTCATTGCACTGTGGGAATCTTCAAGGGGCTGTTTAAGGCCCTCTCTGTACACTATGTACTTCTTGTCTGAGCTCTTGCTACCATTTTTGGCTCCACACAGGAAACAAGATATGCATTCCCATGCTCTTTTCTGAGGAATCTGCCTTGCCCTGAGCTCAGCCTGACTGAAGGATAAACAACACCCCTTCTTCAGAGATTCACAAGTCTATGCACTTGATCCTTTCTTTCAGACTTTCCTCTTCCTCCACCCCAAGGAAGGTGGAGGCTGCCTCTTACTCATCAGCTTGTCTCTCAAACTGTTGCTTAAACCTGGAGTTCTCCCTCTTGCCTCTGAGGGCTGACTTTCTGGATGCCAGAAACAGAAAAGTTTCTCTTTTCCCCTTTCTGGGGTTCATCCCATTCCTGAGATAAGGAACTCAGAATGGTTTAGTTTGAGCATGGGAAAGTCAACTTTTGAGAATGGTGGGGAGGGGATATGTTCCTGTTTCAAAATATTACCCCAGGACATTTGCTTTCTGCATTCAACTACGGGATGAATCAGCCTGCACTTTCTCCAGCCAGCATGCCCCTTGAAGCACTCCTCAGATGTGCTTCATCAGGTTACATGTGGATATTTACTCAGGAGACTGTACTGGAATTGGGAGAATGGTGTTTTATTCTCTTGGGTAGTTGTTTTCAGGACCAATGTCTTGTCTATATGGTCCTTCTTGTTGGCCAGGGTGGTAGAGTCTCATCTGGCATGATTCTGTCCTATTATTTTACAGTGAAGTAATTTTTAAAAGAGAGCTACCAGTTCATATTAGTTTTCTGTTGCTGCATAACAAATTTCCACAAGTGTTGCCGCTTAAGAGAATACACATTGTCTCACAGCTTGCATGGGTCAGGTTTCTGTGGCCTGAGCACAACTTATTTGGGTCCCCTGGTCAGGGTCTCACAAGGTGTCAGCTGGGGCTTTGGTCTCAGGGTTCTCATCCAAGTGCACATGGTTCGTGGCAGAATTTATTTTCTTGCAGCTGTAAAATTTGTGGTAGCTTTCTTCTTCAAAGCCAGCAAGAGAATCTCTCTCTTTAGAAAGGGCCCAGTCTCTCTTTTCAAAGCTTTATTCTAGTTGAACGAGACCCATCCAGGATAATGACCATTAGATTAACTCAAAATTAACTAATTTGGCCAGGCACGGTGGCTCACACCTGTAATCCCAGCACTTTGGGAGGCCTAGGCAGGAGGATTGCTTGAGCCCAGGAGTTCAAGACCAACCTTGGCAACACAGCAAAATTTTTTTTGCTTGGCAACACTGAAAGATTTTAAAAAATTAGCCAGTGATGGTGGCACATGCCTGTAGTCCCAGTTACCAAGGAGGCTAAAGTGGGAGGATTATCTGAACTTAGGAGGTCGAGGCTTCAGTGAGCTGTGGTTGCACCACTGCACTCCATCCTAGGTGACACAGGGAGACCATGTCTTAAAGAAACAACAACAACAAAATCAACTAATTTGGGAGCTTAATTACATCTGATAATCCCTTTACCTTTGACATCTAACTTACTTGAGTGAAACCTCAGCACATTCACAAGCTGTGCCTACATTCCAGGTGTGTGGATTCCATAAGAGGAGCATAACAGGGAGCAAGAATATTGGGGACTGCCCTGGAATTCTGCCTACCACACACTCGTTGCACGGTTGCTCTAGGTCAGGCACTATGCTCAGCCCTTTCATAAACACTGTGTTGTGAAGATGAGCAACTAAACTCTATCACTCATCTGAGGTCAACATTACTAACAGCTGTCAATCTCCTTCTTTAGTTATCGTGGTATTCTGCCTTATACTCTAATTTGTTTGTTTGTTTATTTGTTTGTTTGAGACAGTGTTTTGCTCTGTTGCCCAGGCTGGAGTGCATTGGTGTGATCTTGGCTCACTGCAACCTCTGCCTTCCAGGTTCTAACTATTCTCGTGCCTTAACCTCCTGAGTAGCTGGGATTACAGGTGTTCATCACCACACCAAGATAATTTTTGTATTTTTAGTAAAAACTGGATTTGGCCATGTTGGCCAAGCTGGTCTCAAACTCCTGGCCTCAAGTGATTTGCCCCCCTCGACCTCCCCAAAGTGCTGGGATTACAGGTGTAAGCCACTGCACCTGGCCTCTAATTTTTTTTTTTTTTTTTTTTTTTTTTTTTTTTGCCATTAGAGGGGCTTTGTTAAACCAAGAAGCCACCAAGTCCTGGAACAGATCCAGAAGCTCCTGTTAAAACATTAATAGTCACACTAATATTGTGAACAGATTATATATGTGTGTGTGTGTGTGTGTGTGTATATATATATGCAAGATACTAGATTAGATTTTGTAGGATTCTGCTTTTATACTTATAGCATCCCTGCAAATAGGTATTAAATGGCTCCATTTTGAGGGATGAGGAAACTGAGGCTCAGAAAACTTGTGTACCTTGCCTGATGTCATAGAGCTAGTAAATGGCAGAGGTGGATTTTGATCTGAGATTGCTACAGCAAATACAACACCTTTGCAACATCCTGCCACCCATGCAGTTGGACAATAGTGTTTCCCTTGATGCATGGGTTCTGTAAGTTATAAATACCTTCAGCTCTTCCATCCTCCTCTCTCTCCTGGACTACAGATACAATCCATGGAGGTACAGAAACTTTAAGTTACTGTGAGCATTCAGCCTCATCTTGGGAAACTGAAGCAGTGCAGCAGCTCCTTGGTGGGTTGTGCTACTCACTGAGGGGAGGAACTAGCCATGGTGCTCTCTCATCTCTAGAAATGTCAGCAACCACACCCTTGACAGTGCGGGTCTCTCTCCAAACCCCATTTTCTACACACAGCCACAACGACGCCAGAGACTACCACAGAGCCACCCTGTCTCTCTTTGTTTAGGAGCCACTAACAACACTTCCATTCAGCATATCTGTCTTATAGAAGATATCCTGACAGCTTTACAACTCTGGCTTCTTTATGGGGCAGTGGAAGAGTGAGGGATGGGAGAAAATCAATACCAGGCAATGAAGGGCACAGGAGAATGCTTCCTGGCTGTGCTCTCTGAACCCTGCTGCCCCACCCGCTGCCCTGGGCTTAGGCGTTAGTACTTAGATTTAAAAGTGTGTTGTCCAAGACCCAAGAGCATCAAGAGTGGAGGTGACCAGGTTCAGGGGGACTATAGGGAAAGGTCATGAACACGAATTCATTTGTTCAGGATCTCCAGGCTGCTGAGAAGGGGATGGGGTCCAGGTTGGGGTGATGAAGCAAGAGTCTTTGGAACTAAATCATTGGCAGAGAGCTGTGGGCCCTTCCTTCTGAAGCAGTGCTCAGAATGAAGTAAAGATGTTAAAGGAAAAACAACATCCCCTGGGGCCACAGTGATGAGGCGGCCAGGTCATCAAGCAGAGATGAGACAAATGTGAATCATGGTGACAAAGTCAGGCTGTTCAACCTTGGAGAACCAGGAGGTGTCTGTTAATAAGGAAGCTGGAGTTTCCTACCCACCTCAGGAAGGGACTGTTCTTGGGCTCCGGCTCTACCTGGGTCCTCTGTAGACAGGATCCTAAGGTCTACAGTAATTAAGGTGACCCTGTAGCAGGAGTTGGCCTCTCCTAGTGAGCCGCAGGGGAGAGATGCCAGATTGACAGGTGGTTGGGGGAATAGTAAACAGTACCATGCGACTCCTTCTTAAATGGAATTCCCATGAGAAGAAGGCAATTTTCATCATGGCTTTATGATAAATTCCCAAGCCACTCTATGACTGCTGTGTGTTAAATAAGTTAAATGACTGATAAATGGAATTGCCTTTTGTGGCTGTTATTACATAGAGCAAGTTCCCTGTCAAAAGGGCTGCACCAGCTTACCTTGGTACAGGAAAGAGAACCCACTTCTGTGTAGACTCGGCTTTGCTCATGTAAAAATCTTTGCCCAAATTAATGCTATTTCTATTTTAATTTGCATTTATCTGCTTATTAGTGAGGTTAAATGCTAGTTTTCCAGGTTTGTGTTCCCCTTTCCTTTTGGGTGAATCTATAACCTTATTATGAAAATGAGAAATGTCCTTGAGACACCAATGAAAAGGAAGGAGAAAAAGGAGAGAGAAAAGAGAAAAACGGACAAATTAGAGAGATAGAAAAACCCTTTCACTAAAACTAAGCAGGATGGAGTTTCAGAAAATATATAGAGTTTGGAGTAAAGTTCCTCTGCTCACTTCAAAGTCCAACTCTATCACTCAATAATTAGACAATTTGGACAACTCACTTAATCTTGTCTGCAAAATGGAGATAATCACAGTTTCTGATTCATAGGGTTATTATAAGGATTAAATGAACCATTGTAGGAAAAATACCTAGTTTAGTGCCTAACAATTACTATAATAATCATAGTAACCTGCAATTATTATTATACATACTTAATAATAGCTATAATATAATTATAAATATATTATGGTTATAATATCTTTATAGTTGCTGTTATTATGATGATTATCTAAGCACTAACGTAGGCAATTTCCATAGGTATTGGAAATTGACCAGTTTCAGACACTCCACTCTAGTCATCATCCTGCTATTTTGTTACTCTAAATATATTTGTAGTATAAATATGAATATGTTATAAAGTGTTATATTTATAGTACTAATGCAGCAGGATGGTGACTAGAGTGGAGTATCCGAAACCCGTCATGCCTGGAGGTGAGTTCTAGGTCTGATATATACTACCTCTGTTATTTAAAAACTCAGAGATTCCATTTTCTCATTGATTAACAGTAGGATGAAAATAACTGACCAGCGGAGTGTATGTAAAAATTAAATAGCATAGACAAAAGACTTTAGCACAGTGCCTGGCAAGTAGAAGTTGAAATAGTAGTAGTTGTAACAGCAACTAATTTTCAGTGAGTGTTATTATGCCAGGCCATGGGCTAAACACTTAACATACATCTTCTTTTAATCCTTACAAACCCTTATGAGGTAGGTGTTATATGCATTTTATAGACAAGGCAACTGAAGCTTAGATGAAACTACATGGCTTGTGCTAGGTCACATGCCTTATAAATGACAGGGTAAGGTTTGAAGCCAAACCTCTCTGGCTCTTAGTACCTACTAGCTTTCACAACCTGGTTCTTCAATTCCCCTTTTTAAATTATTGTATTACTTCATTCCATCTTTATTTTTCCTACTTGTCATGTAGAATTACTATTGGTCATGTCTGTGTCTGTTTTCTTCTGTAGACTGAAATCCTGGAGCTTATGATTATCCATAGTCCCATGATACATGCCTCTCTTCCCCAGCACACTCTCTCCAAGTCCCCACCCCTAAGCACATGGCAAAAGTTTGTTGAGGTATATGCTCTTCTCGGCCCACCTCTCACCTGCACCAGTCCTCCTCCACTTAGCCTGGGCTCTAATCTCCCCTCCAGAGTGCTCTGCTCCCACCTTGTACCCACAACCAATGTCACCTGTAGCAGCAGCTGCACTAGCTGCAGACCCCTCTTCTGGGGCTAAGTGTTAACCTCCCATTGCTGTTCTCTGGACTCTGAGGTGCCCCCCAGGCTTCTGCGAACAAAGCTTTGACCTCTATCCCTATCTTCTTCTCACCTGTCCAGTGATTTATCTGCACCTCCAGCCAGCTTCCAGCGTAGAGGGGAAGAGGTGGTCTTAATGTGGTGGCGAACTACACCCTCATCTCTCTACACCTGAGGTCATACAACACAACCTGGACCACCTATCATATGGCTATGGCAAAGCTGCTAACCCCAGGGATATGCCAATGAAACGAAGACCCTATACATCCTGCAGAGGAGGCCTGGCACACAGTTGGGGAAACCAGCTAAGAACTTGTTCATCTAATCCTATTGACTGACGTTTTATATCCAGAATTCAGTGGTTGTATAGCTTTTATACTTTATCCATCTCAGCAGCACTTGTTGGACACCAGCGTTGTGCAGGGCCCTAGGACAATAGTGACTTAAAAAAAGAAAAAAGACTCAATCCTTGTTCTCAGAGAGCTCTCTGGTCATCTGGTCCATATTCAAATTGGTTCAAGTTCACTGTGGTTCTAATAATCTTCTAAAATACAATTATACTTTACATATGGCATTTATTTATTTATTTATGTGTTTGTTTGTTTGAGACCAGGTCTCACTCCCATTGTGCAGTGGTGTGAACTTGGCTTACTGCAGCCTCTTACTTCCAGGCTCAGGTGATTCCTCCATCTCAGCCTCCTGAGTAGCCGTCTACACAGACTTTATCTGATAATTAAATGGAATTCCAGGCATGTGCCAGCACATCCAGCTAACTTTTGTATAAATATAAATACATATCCTTTTTGAGATGGAGTCTCACCCTGTTGCCCAGGCTGGACTGCAATGGCATGATCTAGCTCACTGCAACTTTCGCTTCTCAGGTTCAAGCAATTCTCTTGCCTCAGCCTTGCAAGTAGCTAGGATTATAGGCATGTACCACCACGCCTGGCTAATTTTCTGTATCTTTATTAGAGACGGGGTTTCACCATGTAGGCCAGTTGGTCTCATACTCCTGACTTATGATCCGCCCACCTCGGCCTCTCAAAGTGCTGGGATTACAGGTGTGAGCTACCGCGCATGGCCTAACTTTTGTATTTTTAGTAGAGACGGGGTTTCACCATGTTGCCCAGGCTGGTCTTGAACTCCAGGGCTTAAGTGATTCTCCTGCCTCAGACTCCCAAAGTGCTGGGATTACAGGCATGAGCCATCATGCCCAGCTTAGGTTTTTATTTTTAAAAACCCACTAGAGAGCCAGGCCATTAGTGTGGATTCTCTTTCATGGCACTTAGCTCAGTGCCATGGGCCTGAAGGAATTAATATAAACTCTTCGAGGATATTGAACTTTCTGGAAGCTTCAGGCATTTTCTTTCAGTCATCATAGTATATTATTGTGATAATACGTTAATAGATTTTTGTATATTAATCACCCATCAGATGTTCAATGTGAAATTCAATTCCAGCTCCACCAACCATATGACCTTGGGCATGTTGCTTCACCTCTGTGGACCTCAGTTTCCACACCTGTTAAAGTAGGAATAGTAAAGCCGTCTGCACAGACTTTATCTGATAATTAAATGAAACTCCAGGGCAAAGGGTTGTATACACTCCTAAAATTATATTCAGTCACATAGACCATTTTCAGCATGTTCCATGGTCTTGGGATTACTAAAAGAATAACATATGGTCCCTGTTTACCCCAAATTCACAAGCCAGTGGGCAGAAACAGATGTAAGTAAGCAAGTAGTTATAATACGTTTAGATATCTCAGAGCTTTCTCTGAGGACAGTAGGGAAACAGGGAATCAATGTTGATTTAGCATCTACCATGTGAGTTTGAAATATCCGAAAGGAGAGTTGCCCTGGGCTGTGTTCATATGTGTGTCTCCATAAGCTCGTACTTATTTTGGACTTAGCCTTCCCTATGGCCCAGTTCCCTAGATGTCTGACTTTTCTTTACTAAGTACCAGGAAACCAATCCCAGCTATCTGCATTCTCAAGAACAGCCGAGAATGCTGATGACCACTTAATACATTCTGAAACCATCAGCCAAATCTGGGGCCGGATAAATGTGCAAAGAAGGGCTCCCTGTTGACCCTTCTCCTGAATGCTTTTCCCAGCCCTGCTGTCTCCTGCTGCCCAGTAACTTGTTGCCGTGGGAGACAAGTGTACTTAGTGTGACAAGTCACATTGCACCCTGGGCCTCTTCAATACCATGGCAGGCTGACCCCAATGCTACGCCAACTCCACCAAATTATTGAGGACAGAATGCATTTGTGTTTAAATGCAGCACACATCTCTATGAGACCTTTCCTTGAATAATCATGTTGCCTTTTCCCCTCCTTGCAGGAGCCCACAGAGGGTGGATCTTGCCTGGCTGACACCTCTGCGGGTGCCTGGGTTGATTCCTCTGCTGCCACCCGCATCTCCTGGGTGTCAGGTTCCAAACCCACCCAAAGACCAGACAGATGGGCCCCTTTCTTGATGAGACAAGAGACACTTGCAGAATACAAATCACCAGCCTGCATTAGGCTCCCAAGCAGCACTAGAGAGGGAAGGGGAAGAGATAAGCAGAATCCAGCTTTTAAGACTGGTTGTTAACGTCAATGGCTGGAATTTGTGTAAAAGGAGGCAAACAGCCTTGTTTCTGCAGTTTGGCCTGACTTTTGTTTTTCTTTTCCAGCAGAGATAAATTGCAACATTTGGCAGCCTTTAAAATGTATCACATGCCTTTGTAATGATTAGCTTATCGAGTTTTTATGGATAATAACAACAGCTAATATTTATTGAGCACTAACTACATGTCAAGCAACTAATACATGTTTATGTCATTTAATCCTTGTATCAACCCCATGAAGTAGGTTCTTGGATTAACCTCTCTTTAGAGATTAGGCATGTGAAGCGTAGGAAGTATGATTCATTTGCCCAAGGTCACATGGTTAGTGGGGGAGGTGGCACTCAAACCCCGGATATCTAACTCCAGATGACACACTGTTAACTCTTGTGTGTTATACTGTTGCTAGAGAGGCAGCCTGGGAGAGCAAATGAAGTATGATGGTTCTCTGCCACTTACCAGCTGTGTGACCTTGGGATGGTTACTTAAGCTATCCATAAAATAAGAATGATAACAGTATCTACTTCATAGGGTAGTATTAGTAGTCAAGGACTTGATATCTATATATAAAACATTTAGTATTACACTTGGGATAGAGTAATGATCCAATGTATATTAGTTGTTTGTATAGACAATAATCCCTTCTAGGTTAGGGTCCATGTCTCAGTCCTCTTTGAATCTTTACTCTCGATACATAGCACAGTGCAAAGTCCACAGTAGAAATGGATTCAACATTACTGAAATAAATTAGGAGATTAAGTATTCTACAAGATAGTTAAAATGAAACCTTATTTTTATAAGTGCTTTATTATTTACAAAGTGGTGTCATTTAGTTTAATTTGGTATGAGGTTTGTTTTTAAGTTAAAACATCAAGAAAATTTGACCCAGCAATTCCACTCCTAGGTGTATACATATTCACAAGAGAAATAAAAGCCTACCTTTTTACAAAAACTTGCTCATGATTGTTCACAGCAGCATTATTTATAACAGTCAAAAGGTGGAAACAACCCAAGTGTCTATCAACTGATGAATGAATAAACCAAGTGTGGTTTAGCCATTCGTTGGAATATTATTTGGCCATAAAAAGGAACGAACTACTGATACATGCCACAACATGGATAAACCTTGAAAACATTGTGCCTAGTGAAAGAGCCCATTACAAAAGGCCACATATTTTAAGATTCCGTTTATATCAAATGTTCAGAGTAGGTAAATCTATGGAGACAGAAAGTAGATTAGTCATTACCTAGGGTTAGGTGCATGGGGGTGTTTAGGAAGGGGTAGATTACTGAAGGATATGGGGTTTCTTTCAGGGTGATGAAAATGTTCTAAGATCAACTGTGGCACTGATCATACAATCCTATTGATGTATGATAAACTCTTGAATTATATACTCTAAGTGGGTGAATTGCGTGGTGTGCGAGCTAAAAGAGCTTTTGCCAAGAAAAAAAAACTCAAGAAAGTGATAAGTCTCCAAATTAGGATCTCAACATTGGTGCACTTGGCAGCCTCACCAGACTTCCCATTCTGCCCGAGCACTAATCAGGCAGCCTTGGCCACCTGCATAGGACACAGCCTCAGCAAGGCAGACCAAGGAGGGATGAATAGACCACTAATTTATGGTTATTCTTCTATTCAAGTCCAGTTGCCCCTACCGTTTCTTTTTAATTTTGCTTTTGGTCTAGCCCTGTTGGATGGGATAAAATGCTGGTAGGTTGACCAACCCAATGCAGAAATGTGAGATATAAAATGAAGCCTGGTCTTTCTCCATATTAAATGAAGGCTCCTAAGCTGGAAATCAAGGCTGGAGGAGTCTAAATATCAAGTCTATTTATCATTTGCAAGTCACTTTCCTCCCCATGATCTTGTTTCAGAAACTCAGTGCATCCTTTGTTTTAATGATGTTTTTCAAAAACTTAAGCAATTGCTGGTGGAAGGAGAGAAGTCAGGATTCTAATTAAGTTGCCCCAGTTTGAAATTTTTAGAAGATTGCCAAAGGATTCAAACACTGTAGGTATTTGAAAGTGAAGACAGAGGAGAAATAATGCTTGTAATTCATGAGAGTAGCTATGAAGGTATGTAATTATGGCTGAAACAGAAATATAATTTTATCATTTGGAAATCTTGTTCTTTGCTCTACTTTTCACTGGCAATGCTATATATAGACATACTCACAAGGGAAATTCCTTAGGTAGAGGGCAAAAAATAAAAATTATACTTTCTCTTTTCCTAACTGTTAGTACTATTAATACAAACTCCAATAAATATTTATTTATTTAGGGACATAGAGAAGATTTACAGATATGTTGATTTTGGTAAATGATGAGTGGTGACTTTCATCAAGTGCTCTTAGCTTGTCACAGTTTTTAAATCTCACTTAATCCCTGAAGCTACCCATGAGGTGTGGCGGGGGGGTACTATTTTTTTATTATTATTGTTATTATTCTATTTTGCAGATGAAAACAATAAGACAGAGAGAAGTTAAGTAACTTGCCCAGGGTCTCACACCTTGTGTAAGAGATGGAGCTTAACTTAAACCCCGTCTGACTCCTGAGCCACTTTCTTAATTATTATTATAGTCTGCCTCGTCAGTTAATTGACAGTCCTTTATTTGACTCTTGATGCTTCTTCTTTAAGAGTTGAACATGTTAAAACATTGAAACAAAATATTATTACACAAAATATCATTTTGTTTGTTGAAATATGTGTTATCATTTCCTTTACTTCATACATGTGCGCAGGGTGCCTTTATATGCAAGGCAGAGTCCTTAGCCAGCCACGTGGTGATATGCTACAGGAACATTGCACGTGCTCTTCCCCCGCCTGCTATACCCTGCCCTCACCCTACTCCCCACTATTTGCTAACACCTACTCCAATATAACTTAAAATATCACTTTCCAGGGAAGCTTTTCCTGAACGCCCCTTCTCTTACTCTTTTCAAATATATTCTTGTATCCTTCTATATTATCCTATTGTAGCACCTTGCTAGCTTGTAAGCAAATGTGTAATTAGCTATTAAACTACTCTCTCCCTGCTAAGATACAAGCTCCATGAGGGCAGGGCTTGACCCTAGACTATCTTGTTCATTACCATTCCTCCTGTGTTTAGCAGAGAATCCATTATACTTAGTTAATGTTTGAACAGTGAATGAACAAATGAAGGATACATCAGTTATGGCATCACGTTGCTTACATTTTAGGAGTGTTGTATACAAGCACGTTATCTGCAGGATGGGAAATGGGTTTAGAAGGAGAAGGAGCTCATCAGAGAAGGGGCTTATCAAGGCCATGACGTTTGAACTGGCCCTTAAAGAGTGGGCCAACAATTCAGAGGGAGATCCCATGGGTGAAGTGCAGAGCCAGGCAAGAAAAGCCAGCTGACGAAATTGCCGTGGTGTATTACACTTATTTAGGAAATAAAATAAGAAAAGAGTAAAACAGCAAATGCTGTTTTTCTTTCATCCAGAAGCACTTAGATGTAGATTATCTTTTGGGACCTAAAGACAAATAGAATTTCTTAGCTTTAATATAGCTGCCTTCATGCATGGATAAAAATTATAAAAGCCAAGATACAAAATATAAGCTGTGCCTTTGACTCATAGACCATTCCTCACTGGGAAGAAAGGAAAAGTGCCATGAATTTCTGAGCATAGATGGGTAAGGCGTTTCCTTTGTTCTTTTGCTTTATACTGTTTTTCTATTCCCAATGAGAAAGATGAGGTTGCACAATTTCTTAGCTTAGTCATGAAGAATCTCTTTAAAACCCAGTCCTTCACTTTTTAAGCTCAAAATCAATACAAGAAATCACATGAAGATCAATAGGTTCAACTCCATAAAAGTTAAAATTATGTCAAAACTCCTCACAACCCAAATTAAAGGTGAACAATAAACCAAGAAAAATATTCACCATGACTCTGATGGCCAAGGTCAGTTCAACATGTACCAATTGTGCATCCTTGGGTACCTAGAACCGTTAGGTCCTGGGAGCTGTAACGCTCAGTAAGACATCATTTCTGTTCTTAGAGGTCTGCTGACAGGGAAGCACATAAAAGCTGATCATTCTGATGCAATGCTGTAAGTGGGAGGGTTGTGATATATGCACGGGGAGAAAAGAGGAAGGAAGGGCACCTGATCTAGCCTGGGGCTCAGGGAAGGATCCCTGAAGAGAGAGGCCTTGCACTAATAAAAGTTGAGTAGGAGTTATCCAAGGCAACAAGGAGGAGAGGAGGAGGGTATTTAAGACAAGGAGAAAAATGAATAAAGACATGGAAATGCGAACCATCTTGGTATGTATGTGTATGTTGGGGGTGGTTACAAATTCTTCAGAGTTCTGCAATAAAGTACGAAATTGAGAGTGATGGAGATAAGGCTGCTCAGATAAACATAAAAATTTATAAAAGTTTTTATTTTATCTGACAGCTGACGGGAAGCCATCAGAAGATCTAACAGGGGCCTGGACCAGGTGATTTTAAGGCAAATCTTGCAAGGCAAGAAACTAGTTAGGACTGGGTAGAGTTTATGGCGTCATGGCTTTAGATTGGTGAGTGCAGTGAGGTTAGGGTACTGACATGAGTTTTAATGAATATGCTCTTAGTTTTGATAATTTAACTATTTAGCTGACTCACAGCCTCACCTTGCAAGGCATGATATTTCCTGGAGCAAGCAACTAAGTTGTTTTCTCTTGGTCTCGAGGTTGTTTATCACAGGCCCAGGAAGTGTGCATGGTCTCAGCATTGTTTAATGTAGGGACAGGAAATTATGTTGGTTTTGGTGCAGAAAACTATTCAAGGCTGACTTGCTTCAGCACTCAACTGTCAAGCCAGTACTCCCCACTCGCGTCACTGTATTTTTGGCTGAATAAATCAGACTTTAAAACAGTGCATTTGAGAAATGGGGTTACTGTGATCCTGGGAATTGCCTGGTTGGGTAGAATGAATGGATTCTGGATTCATAGAATCCAGACAATAGACGTGTGGTCTAACTCCGAGGAGTCTGAGGTTTCCCACCTGTGGGGATGGGGTGTGGTTTCACATGCAGGGAGTTGAAGAAGACGGAGAGACAGGAGTGCTGACCTCAAGATGAAAGGAGTAAACCTTGGGTAAGACACAGTGGATCCTCTGGGAAGGTGTGGTAAAACAAAAATATGTTTGATCCTTTTCTCTAGTTCTTGGCACAGGGCTCTTAAAACCCTTGAAACTTCCTGAGTGACAGGAGTGTCCTTTGTTAGTCATAACAAGCCCCTTCCAACACACCTGAGTGAATGCTAATGAGGTCACTTGGGTTGGGATCCCTAGATAATTTCAGTATAGAGGGCTGGTTCTTAGAAAACCCAAATAACTAAAAACATGGTTAGAGGATGGGAACTCTCAGCACCACCCCACCAACCCTCCTGACCTCTGGGGAGAAGCCAGGGTCTGAAGATCGGGTTGTAAAAGCTCCTACAGAAGGAGGTTCAGAGAGCTTCTGGGCTGTTGCTCAAATGCTGGGAGGGTGGAGAGGGACTGGCAGCTCCGTGCTCCTCGCCCATGCCTTGCCCTTTGCATTTCTTCCACGTGGCTGCTCTTGCACTGTATTCCTTCGTAATAAACCAGTAATAGTAAGTAAAGTGCTTCCCGGAATTCTGTGAGTTGTTCTAGCAAATTAGCAAACCCGAAGAGGGAGTTGGAACCACTGAATTTATAGCAGGTCCTTCAGAAATATAGATGGAAACCTGGGCCTTGCGACTGGCATCTGAAGTGGGAGAAGTTTTCTGGGCCTGAGCCCTTAACCTGTGCAAACTGTGCTAACCATGGAGAGTTAGTCTGAGAATTGAATTGAATTGCTGAACGCCCAGTTAGTGTCGTGGAATCGGAGACCTGGTGGTTTTGGAAAAGACAGCATGCACTTGGTGTCAGGGAAGAAACAGAAAAGGGTCTGACATTTTTTGTTGTTCTTTTCCCTTACCATCAGAGTCATTTTTGGTGTACTATTAAACATTTTCCTTATTTATGGAGATACATTTTAGACATCTCAGCATGGAGCTTTGAAACTGAGGTGCTGGGAATTAGAAGTTTGAAGAGCAAAGGGAAACGTGGTCCACCTGCTGAGCTGCATGTGGGGTGGGGGCATCGCAGGGCAGAGGGAAGGAATAGGAGCCCTGGCAGAGATGGGGAGGCAGGAGGAACAGCACCATGTCCAAGTAGCTGGTACGTGGAGGTCAAGAACAAACTCTGCCTCTGCCCCAGATATGTTAGAGGAAGCAGACCCTTGAAGAGAGAGCAAGCTCACACTTGGGTTGCCTTTTGTGTGACTGGAAAAAAAAAAAATAAATTTAAAACCAAGAAGAGACATTTTTATTGAAAATAAAAAGAGAGCGCTATTCTAATTCTCTGCATACTTTATGCAGGGAGGCAGAAAGAACTAGATTAAAAAGAGTAAAATTAGCTACAGGATCCTTAATTGATAAAGGAAGAAGAACTCATTTAATTGGTGGCTGTCTTAAATAATGTGCATTGGAAAGTGTATAATCTAAAGTAGCACACACAGCAAGAAAAGTAACCAAGGAAATAAGGAAGTAGTCAAGAAAGGTTCCATAAATTAAATCATAGTTTGAAAGGATAAAGTCATGTTAACATTCATTACCATATTTTAATTTCATGGTGATTAAAATTATAATGTAGCATGTATTACCACTTAATTGATCTGCCAACATCAAGAATTTGCGTTTCTTTTTGTTCTCTGCAGTCATAAACTATCTATTCTTCGATGCATAATTTGGGGGTAATTTTAAACCATAAATATTTCTCTTTATTAAAGTTCTCAGGAAATTAGAACCTCGATCGCTATTTATTTATATCTCCTTTGGTGAGAGGCCAGGAAATTCATTTTCTTATATTTTGAAATGTACAAAATTAAAGTGCTAAAGAATATTATCTATTAATCTTCATGCTTCCTTTTATGACAGTTTTACAGTTTAATCACAATGCTCAGAGATCTAAGAGTGACAAGCCAAGCTGTGTCCCTTTAAAACAGGGTATTTTTTTTTTATAGGAAACCTCTCCCTGTTGATGCAGACAGATCCATCCCACTGCCGAGCTCTGGCTACCCTTCCCAAGACAGGATTGTCCCCCCATGACACCCGTCTTCAGAGACCTGGTGATATTCAAAGTCTTCATCCCTTTCGGGCACCCCTACCTAACACTCACCCCTTGGATGAGATGATGTCCTCATGCTGTCCTTCAGCTGACCCTTCCCTGCAATTGGCCTTGACCCCTCAGAATGCAGCTCCCCCCAGCCTGATTTAGCTCATCCCTCACCGGGTGCATCTGTGCCCAGCCACCCTGGTTGTGATGAAGTAAACAGGACACATATGTCACTGTGGAGCCTCATGAGTCTCTTTAGATAAAAATAAATTTGGAAAATTGCAAAACCCTCCAGAGACAATACCTTCCTAATGATTTCTGCCTTCTTTGACACCTCATTGCACAGATTAATGGTCATTCAAATTGACCACCTGGCATAGTTCACTGTCAAAATAAAAAAGGACATATTTTTAAAAGTCAGGTGCTGTCTTGTGTGGTGGAATCCTGGTGTGTGTGTGCGTGCACACAGGCAGGCTTACAACAATGACAAACAGATGCAGCATCTGAATCCTAAAATTTATTGGTGGCCCCCATTCTAAATGTATGTTCCTTAGTACTATAATTCTTAGGACTTTAAATAATTAGTTGCCACAATTAGTTCTCATATTAGCTAAAATTGTTAGGCTAAGGCTGGCCAAATATTTTAAGCCAAATAAAAGTGGAGAATTGTTTTCTAGAGTCCTTTGTCATAGGCCACCCTGAAAGGTTAAAAAAGAAAAAATTAGGTGGCAACAGAAGCAGCCTATTTCACAATAGTTACAAGCTATGACAAAGAAAAGAAATGTACTTTCAATGCTAAGTTTCAATATGAATTGCGTTACTCCCCCTAAATTCTTTTTATCTGGCTCTGATGGGGTTTACAATTGAGCACACACACAACTTATGTATGACACCACCACCCATAGTTCCATAGCAGAGTTAGGAAATATTTGAATGTGAGAAACAGAAACCCACTCAAAATGACACAACCTCAGAAGGAAAGGTCAGTGGAAGCAGATAGTGAATGTCTCTCAGATCCCAAGGGCTTGACAGAGAGCCAATATCCATTAATGCCAGGAACCAAGGGTAAAGGGCTGTACAATCCATCAACTCTCCTCTCTGTAGTCCGGCTCCAGCAGGCCCAGGAGCAGAGCCCACGCTTCTGCTCCACCTGACTTGCAAGTTCCAACATCTCACATTGACTAAGTAAGTATTGGACTCTCTAGCTTAAGTCCAACAGGCAGAGAGAAAGAGAATTGACTTGGTCACTAGACTGGATCTTCTTGGGTCACAAATCTCAGAATTTTGAGTGGGGCTGTTTTAGGTAGAGTGGCATCTCAGCAACATTGATGAATATCTATTTTACAAGCAAGATCTCTGGTCAAGAGGGGCTCTGTGGTACCCCACTTTGGAAAATTACTTCAGGGAGAAAGATTACCAGGATCTGTATGAAGAGGGTCAGATATTTCACAAAGCACCATTGAGAGGGGTATTACATGAGAACACATGGAAGAGAAGGTGTTGGGACTTGAAATTAGAAAAGAAAGGGCAACAAGACTGTCGGGAGCAATTCTAACCTTGGGATGAAGGTAAGTACAGAACTATGAGGGCTGATGTGAAAAATGGGAAGTGACCACGTTAAGGCCACAGACCAGGAGGACAGGCTTTAGGGGAGGAGTAAGGGTTCAGTCAAATGACTAACTATATCATCATCTCAGCCGGAAACATATATCCTCTCACTTAATCCTTACAACAAATCTCCCACCTAGTTAAAGGGGACAGTGTGGTGATTACTCACCCTACCTCTGGTGTCTGAATGCCTGGGATTCAAGTTCTAGCCCTGCCATTTCCTAGTTCTGTAACTTTGGGCCACTAATTTTTCTCTTCATGCCTAAAATCCTCATCTGCAAAATCTCAGCAAAGGATTAACAGTAGCTCAGCTGCCAAGTCTGGGGTTAAACAAGATGGGGAGGGAAAGAAAGAACTTTTGCTGAGTAGTCTATTAGAATCCAAAGCATATGCACATGTTTTTATATCCCAATATATTCTCAAACCTTGAGATAAACTCTAAGATCTTAGGGGGATCACTCTGCCTTCATTCCCCCCAACTCTTTCAGTTATTTTCATTGTCTATTCTATAGCTCATGTGAATATTTTAATAGCATAAAACTGATCATGCCTCTGCATTATTAGGTTTGGTGGGTTCTCATTATCTACAAGATCAAATCTTTACACTTTAGTTAGCCACATATTTTGTGCTTCCCAAACAACCTCAAACTACTTCATAGCCTTGTATTATTCTCCTCAACCCCGCCACCCTGTCTTTTCTCAATGACTTTGCTCTTTCATACCTCCATTTGTTCAGTTTGTATGTTTTTGAAGATACATTAGTCTTTGTCTTAATTGCCACTTTCCCATCTCTCCTTCCCAATTTGCAAAAGTTCATTGATCATTCAAGATCAAGGTCAAATACCTCTTTAAAATTCAAAATCTAGGTCCAATGTCCATGACTTCTTGGGGCTGTTAATTATCCCCTTCTAATACTCCAAATGTATCTGTGGTACTATAATGGAGATTATAGCAGTTTATTACATTCCATTACATTCATCCTTCTACCTGGCTGTTTCTCATTGCACAGGAGGATCTAGAGGGCAGGCCTTAGGGCTTCTTCCTCCCTACATCTCCAGGGTCTTCCATAGTTCTTGGTCTAGGGTAGGCTTGTAATCAGTGCTTGTTGAATAAATGTGATCATTGAAGCTTTCACTCTCACAATCAGTCTTAATTGGTATTTTGCAAGTATTATATTCCACCCCCTAGTTGAGGCCTGCTTATGTTTAGAAACAGAAGAAGAAAATATGGGATATTGTTGCTGTGGAAACTAACTTGGTAAATGACTTTCTTTTCTCGTTTATATAAATGTACAAGTCATATCTCATGGCTAAGCGGTCTATGAATACTTACACAATGGCACTGAAAGCCTCAAGCCTGTTCCTGAGGCATTCTGTGGCAGTCAGCTATGCAGACCATGGAACACGTTCCATGTACCATTCTAGCATATAATCTTTCTCACCGTGATGCCCAGTTGCTGGGTTAAATGTTGTTTTCAGTCTATCTTACAATAAAATTATTGCACTTCAGTGGATTTCTGTTTGGAGATTTTAAATGTTTTAAAACCACATAACAATTTTCAAAAGAAAAAGACATATACATTTTTTTTAAAAGTTCATTTCAAAAGCTTGTATTCTGTCCTAGTATTTGGGATCAGCCCACATGGAAAGTTTTTCTTAAGATTCTATAGGAGTATTTTCCATTTCTCCCATGTATTCCTACAAGAAAGATGCTAGAAGTAACAGCACAATGCTTTGAATTTGTGATATTTTCTCCTGAACAATTATCTTACTGGAAGAAGGCTATGAGAATTTTATTACTTTTCTTACCTTTGTGGACCAAAGACTATTTTCATGTATTAAAACCTCCATGTCCTGTCTGATCTCTGGGGTCCTATAACTTGACTTTTACCATGTTGATAACTTTCTTGGCTTTCAATCTAAACTGCAGTGTCAGCCCAAATATCCTTACTTTAAAGATTGTAAAAATGGGAGGGAGGGTTCTCATTTTAACCTGTGCAGGATACTTCATACTAGCCTTCCTATGGAGGCTTCATAACAGTACTCACGATTTCTTCATGTGCTTTCACACAGCAGGGATGCCTCATGTAATACGTTTATAACCCACATGAAAGCTGATTTGTCAAAGGGTCCCAGATGTTACACAAATAGGCCTCCTGAAGCTGAGAACTGGGAGATGCCTATAGTTGTCTCATCATTCAGCTATGGAGAAAACAATGTGAAAGAAAAATTAAAATCTCAGGACCCCAAACTCATTATGCCAAAGGGAAAAGTCAAGCTTGGGACCTAAGTCAAGCCAAACTGCTTTCCATTTTGTTCTTATATAGATAGTTACAAAGATAAAAGGTGACATACCTCCCTCACAATTTGTTCATTAGGCAATTTTCCCCCAAGATCTTTACCCTAAATCATTTCTGTTGAATTTCACCCTGACAATGTAAATTAACAGCTTTTCTTCCCAGACACGGAACAAAGGACAGAACCAGAAGTCATCTCTCCACTCACCCGAGATGAAAAAACCATGTTGGACTGCTTTCTCTACTCTATGTTTACTATGTTATCTTATGTAAGAAGGCAGATTCACTGAGCATGAGAGAAATGCATAACTGACTCTTCCTCTGTCCCCTCCTTCACATGTAAAATGTGGATTCAGTGAAGGCCGATCAAAGACTCAAAACGATGATACTGCTTCCCTTTTTTATCTAACCTTCCCCTTTTTTTCACTTCTCTTTCCCCTACTGCCCACTGTTTTCCCTTTAAATGTTGAAGTTTCCAAACCCTCTTTGTAAAAAGCACAGATCACAGATGTTCCTGTGTTTTTTTTTGTTCCTTTTTCTTGGGTGTGTCCTCAACCTTGACAAAATAAACCTCTAAAATGATTGTGACTCACCTCAGTCATTTTCTCTGATTTGCATCAGAAAAGATAAAGTTTAACTCATGGGGTTGTTAAAAAGATAAATTAGACAGTACATATAGATAATGTAGGGTTCCTTGGGGTTCTGTCCTCTTCACTTTGCACTTTCTACACTAGTCCTGGGTGACCTCACCTGCACATGTTTGGGATATACACACACAACACACACACACACTTTGTTTTGTGGGTGTATATGTATTGCGTGTGTATCCTGAACATGTGCAGTTCAGATGTCGCCCAGGGGTTTAAGATGCACACACTCAACTGTATAGCCTGGATTTTCCACAGTCACCTTAAGCACAATATATGTAAAACTAACTCACGCTTGGCCTTACCAAATCAGCTTCTCTTCCTGCATCTCCATTTTGGTAGGTGCACTGCCAGCCATCTGTGTGTCCAAGCCAGAAACCTGGCACCCTCAATTCCCTTCACATTCTTTACCCACCCTTTATTTCCAATCACTCACTAAGCCCTGTTCATTGTAAATCTAAATATAACTGGAACCCACTTGCTTATCTCCATCTTTTCCCACTGCCTTGGTTAAAGCCTCCAGTCTTTTTCACCTGAGCAACTGCAGCAGCTTTTGGTCAGGCCTCCTGCCTCCAGCCTTGCTCTTTAATTTAGTCTTCATAATAGACTGAGTCCTCTCTCTAAAGCACACATCTTCTCTCCTTTAAACCCTTTTATGGCCTCCTATTCTCACCTGAATAAAGTCCAAGCTCATTATGATCCTCTTGATCCATTTTTCCCCAGCATTCCACATTTACTTACATTGAGAACCTTTTAGTTTCTCAGACACACCATTACTTCTCATATCTTTAGGTCTTTGCCCTGGAGCTGATAGGGTCGAGACCAGGAGTTATTAAATCACAAATAGAGAAAACCCTAGGATTTCTCCTCTGACTGTTTTTTATAGTGAGATGTTTTCATTCACCTCTCCCTTGAACTCCAGACACATATTTTCAGCTGTTCTGCAGACATCTTTATTTGGATGTTTAACAGACATCTCAACATTTACCATGTCTCATATCTTAAGGTAATAAAAGCCATCTGCGACAAGCCAACATTATACTGAATGAGGAAAAGTTGAAAGCATTCCCCCTGAGAACTAGAATAAAAAAAGAATACCCACTTTCACCACCTCTATTCAACATAGTACTGGAAGCCCTAGCCAGAACAATCAAGACAAGAGAAATAAATAAGAGACATCCAATACTATATTGAATAGGAGTGGTGAGAGAGGGAGAGAGGGCATCCTTGTCTAGTGCCAGTTTTTAAAGGGAATGCTTCTAGTTTTTGCCCGTTCAGTAAGATATTGGCTGTGGGTTTGTTGTAAATAGCTTTTATTATTTTGAGATATGTTTCACTGATACCTAGTTTATTGAGAGTTTTTAGCATGAAGGGCTGTTGAATTTTGTCAAAGACCTTCTCTGCATCTATTGAGATAATCATGTGGTTTTTGTCTTTGGTTCTGTTTATGTGGTAAATTACATTTATAGATTTGTGTATGTTGAACCAGCCTTGCATCCCCAGGATGAAGCCAACTTGACCATGGTGAATAAGCTTTTTGATGTGCTGTTGGATTCTGTTTGCCAGTATTTTATTGAAGATTTTTGCATCAATGTTCAACACGGATATTGGCCTGTAGTTTTCTCTTTTAGTTGTGTCTCTGTCAGGTTTTGGTATCAGGATAATGCTGGTCTCATAGAAAGTGTTAGGGAGGATTCTCTTTTTGTACTGTTTGGAATAATTTCAGCAGGAATGGTACCAGCTCCTCTTCATATGTCTGGTAGAATTCGGCTGTGAACCTGTCTGGACCTGGACTTTTTTTGTTTGGTAGGCTATTAATTGCTGCCTCGACTTCAGCCCTTGTTATTGGTCTATTCAGGGTTTCAACTTCTTCCTGGCTTAGTCTTGGGAGTGTGCAAGTGTCCAGGAATTTATCCATTTCTTTCAGATTTACTGGTTTATGTGCATAGAGCTGTTTATAGTAATCTCTGATGGTAGTTTGTATTTCCAAGGAATCAGTGGTGATCTCCCCTTTTTTGTCTTTTTATTTGGAAGTTCTAGCCAGAGCAATTAGGCAAGAAAAAGAAAAAAAAGGTATTCAGTTAGGAAAAGAAGAAGTCAAATGTCCTTATTTGCAGATGACATGATTGTATATTTAGAAGACCCCATCATCTCAGCCCAAAACTTCCTCATGCTAATAAGCAAAGTCTCAGGATACAAAATCATTGTGCAGAAATCACAAGCATTCCTATACACCAACAACAGACAAACAGAGAGCCAAATCATGAGCGAACTCCCATTTACTATTGCTACAAAGAGAATAAAATACCTAGGAATACAACTAACAAAGGATGTAAAAGATCTCTTCAAGGAGAACTAAAAACCACTAATCAAGGAAATAAGAGAGGACACAAACAGATGGAGAAACACTCCATGCTCATGGTTAGAAAGAATCAGTATTGTGAAAATGGCCATACTGCCCAAAGTAATTTATAGATTCAATGCTATCCCCATCAAGCTACTATTGACCTTCTTCACAGATCTGGAAAAAAAAAACACTTTAAACTTCATATGGAAACAAAAGAGAGCCTGCATAGCCAAGACAATGCTAAGGGAAAAGAACAAAGCTGGAGGATCATGCTACCTGACTTCAAACTATACTACAAGGCTATAGTAATCAAAACAGCATGGTACTGGTACCAAAATAGAGATATAGACCAATGGAACAGAACAGAGGCCTCAGAAGCAACACCACACATCTACAACCACTGGATCTTTGACAAACCCGACAAAAACAAATAATGGAGAAAGTATTGCCTATTTAATAAATGGTGTTGGGAAAACTGGCTAGCCATATGCAGGAAGCTAAAACTGGACCCCTTCCTTATACGTTATACAAAAATTAACTCCAGATGGATTAAAGATTTAAATATAACAACTAACACCATAAAAACAGTAGAAGAAAACCTAGGCAAAACCATTCAGGACATAGGCACAGGCAAGGACTTCATGACTAAAACACCAAAAGCAACGGCAACAAAAGCCAAAATAGAAAAATGGGATCTATTTAAACTTAAGAGCTTCTACATAGCAAAGGAAACAATCATTAGCATGAACTGACAACCAACAAAATGGGAAAAAATTTTTGCAATCTGCCCATCTGACAAAGGGCTAATATCCAGAATTTACAAAGAATTAAAACAGATTTACAAGAAAAAAATAAACAAACCCATTCAAAAGTGGGCAAAGGATATGAACAGACATTTTTCAAAAGAAGACATTTGTGTGGCCAACAAACATATGAAAAAATGCTCATCATCATTGGTCATTAGAGAAATGCAAATCAAAACCACGTTGAGATACCATCTCATGCCAGTTAGAATGGCAATCATTAAAAAATCTGGAGACAACAGATGCTAGAGAGGATGTGGAGAAAAAGGAACACTTTTACACTATTGGTGGGAGTGTAAATTAGTTCAACCATTGTGGAAGACAGTGTGGCAATTCCTCAAGGATCTAGAAATAGAAATACCATTTGACCCAGCAATCACATTACTGGGTATATACCCAAAGAATTATAAATTGTTCTATTATAAAGACACGTGCACATGAATGTTCATTTTGGCGCTGTTTACGATAGCACAGACCTAGAATCAACCCAAATGACAAGACTGGACAAAGAAAATGTGGCACATATACACCATTGAATACTATGCAGTCATAAAAAAAGACGAGTTAGTGTCCTTTGTAGAGACATGGATGAATCTAGAAACCATCATTCTCAGCAAACTGACACAAGAATAGAAAATCAAACACCACATGTTTTCACTCATAGGTGGGTGATGAACAATGAGAACGCTTGGGAACAACACTCACTGGGCTAGGTGGGGAGGTAGAGGGGAGTGGAGGGGAGGGACAGCAGGAGGCGGGGCAGATGGGGAGGGATAACACTGGGAGAAATGCCTGATGTAGGCAACAGGTGGTGGGGGGGATGTGACAGGTATGTACTTATGCAACAATCCTGCAAGATGCAGGATATGTGCATGTACCCCAGAGCCCAAAGTACAAAAAAAAAAAAAAAAGAAAAGAAAAGTAAATCACTTAAAAAAAAAAAAGAGAGAGACATCCAAATTGGGAAAGAGGAAGTCAAACTGTCACTGTTGGCTAATGATATGATCGTATACCTTGAAAACCATAAAGACTCAATCTAAAACCTCCTAGAACTGGAAAATGAATTCAGTGAAGTTTTCAGAATACAAAATTAATGTACACAAATCAACAGTTCTGCTATACACCAACAAAGACCAAGTCAAGAATCAAGTCAGGAACTCCACCCCTTTCACAATAGCTGCAAGAAATATAAAATACTTAGGAATACACCTAACCAAAGACATGAAAGACATCTACAAGGAAAACTACAAAACGCTGCTGAAAGAAATCATAGATGACACACATCAAAACACATCCCATACTCATGAATAGGTAGAATCAATATTGTGAAAATAACCACACTGCCAAAAGCAATCTACAAATTCAATCCAATTCCCATTAAAATACCACCATCAGTCTTCACAGAACTAGAAAAAAAAAATACTAAAATTCATATGGAACCAAAAAAGAGTCCACATAGCCGAAGCAAGACTAAGCAAAAAGAACAAATCTAGAGGCATTACATTACCCAATTTCAAACTATACTATAAGCCTGTAGTCACCAGAACAGCCTGGTACTGGTATAAAAATAGACACATAGACCAATGGAACAGAATAGAGAACACAGAAATAAACCCAGATACTTACGGCCAATGGATCTTTGACAAGGCAAATAAAAACATAAAGTGGGGAAAGGACACCCTTTTCAACAAATGGTGCTGGAATAATTGGCAACATTCTTCACATGTAGAAGAATGAAACTGGATCCTCATCTCTCACCTTACAAAAATCCACTCTAGATGGATCAAAAACTTAAATCTAAGACCTGAAACCATAAATATTCTAGAAGATAACATCATAAAAAATCCTTCTAGACATTGGCTTGGGCAAAGACTTCATGACCAAGAACCCAAAAGCAAATGCAACAGAAACAAAGCTAAGTAGATGGGACCTAACTAAAGAGCTTCTGGACAGCAAAATAAATAACTAGCAAAGTTAACAGACAATGAGTGGGAGAAAATCTTCATAAGCTGTACATCTGACAGAGGACTAATATGCAGAATCTACCAAGAACTCAAATTAGCAAGGAAAAAAAAAACAGACAATCCCATCAAAAAGTGGGCTAAGAAAGTGAATAGACAGTTCTCAAAAGAAGATATACAAATGGCCAAAAAACATATGAAAAAATGCTCAACATCACTAATTAACAGGGAAATGCAAATCAAAACCACAATGTGATACCACCTCACTCCTGCAAGAATGGCCATAGTCAAACAATCAAAAAATAATAGATGGTGGCATGGATGTGGTGAAAAGGGAACACTTTCATACTGTTGATGGGAATGTAAAGTAGTACAACCAGTATGTAAAACAGTGTGGCGATTCTTTAAAGAACTAAAAGTCAATCTACTGTTTGATTCAGCAATCCCACTACTAGGTATCTACCCAGAAGAAAAGAAGTCGTTATATGAGAAAGATAATTGCACACACATGTTTATAGCAGCACAATTTGCAATTTCAATTGTAAAAATATGGAACCAGCCCAAATGCCCACCAATAAATGAGTGGATAAAGAAAATGTGGTGTGTGTGTGTGTGTGTGTGTGTATACGTGTATACACGTATATATATACACACATATATAAATATACACATATATAAATATACACACATGTATCTACACACACACACACACACACACACACACACACACACACCATGGAATACTACTCAACTATAAAAAGAAATGAAATAATGGTATTCACAGCAACCTGGATGAAATTGGAGACTATTACGCTAAGTGAAGTAATACAGGAATGGAAAAATCAAACATTTTGTGTTCTCACTCATTTATGGGAGTTAAGCTATGAGGATGCAAAGGCATAAGGATGATACATAAGACTTTGAGGACTCAGGGGAAGGGTTTGGGGTGGTAAAGGATCAAAGACTACACATTGGGTACAGTGTACACTGCTTGGGTGACAGGTGTACTCAAATCTCAGAAATCACCACCAAATAACTATTCATGTAACCAAACACCACCTGTTTCCCAAAAACCTACTGAAATAAAATTTTTTTTTAATTACCACATCTGAAACTGCTCTCCTCTGTCAATGAATCCCACCATTCTCCTTTACACATCACAGCTCACACACAAGGTGTTTTACTTCTTATTTTGTTTACTATCTGCCTTCTCCACTGTTTTTGTTTTGTTCAATAATGAATTTCCAGAGCCTAGTACAGTTCATGACACATACAGGACACTCAGTAATGTTTGGTGAATGAATGTATGACCCTACAGAAACAGAATGAAGCGGGACTGAAACCTACCTGGAATTCCCCAGGTCTGGATAGCCACAGTGCAGTAGAAAGACCACAGATTTTATCAGGCAAATCCTGCCTAGTTGTATGACCTAGGATATCTCACTTAACCTCTTTGAGACGTTTTTCTCATTTTGTGAGCTAGCTCTCAAGATTGCTGTGAGTGAACGGATACAATTGGCTTTAACCATACTATGGTTGGTGCTTAATACATATTATTCTTTTCCTAACTTCTTGTTTGACAAAGACTCCTGGAAGCCTCAAAAACTTAGCAAGCTTTATCCAGAACAGACCTCAGATGAAGCAACTCAAGACTTAATCAAACTGTGTTCTATAAGGAGCTCATTTTATTTAAAGTGCTATAGCTTTTACTAGAGGGACAAGGATTTAGTGTGAGGGTCAAATGAAAAGCATATTCTTATAAATAGTTGCTCAAGGCCTGGTCTCCTTGAGAGAAATTGGGGGCATGATCTCTCTGCTACCTGTTTCTCCTAACTCATTGGGAAGTGTTTATTTGAGACATTGTTTACTGATCTTGGAGTACTGTGACTTGCCCTTTAACATAATGCCTAATATCCGTGTAGTTATTTATAAAGTTCCCTTGCTGCAGTGTGGCAAACCGTCATTCAAGGGGGATAAAGTAGGAAGGGAGATGCTAGATGCCAAAGTTTCTGGTGAAATGAAATGGAAATCCAGATATGCCTAATGCTTATGATTGTCAGGGCAAAAGAAAATTCAGTCCTTTTCTGATGTGAACTTGTTAAGGCACACTTGTGTAATGATATTTGCAGATACCCTGCAAAGGCACAGATGTTTGTTGACATTTCAAAGGAACCAGGCATGAAAAAATGTTGGACATGAAGAAAATGGACACATTGTATAAGAATCATAGACTAATAAAGCGAACTGAAACCTTAGGAATCCTTTATTTTGAAGATGAGAAAAATAAAGCGCAAAGACATGAAATGACCCACCTAGGGTCAAGTGTTAATAAAGAGCAGACAGACAACTCAAATACTGATGTTTGGAGTCTCAGGCTGTATTAGTCCATTCTCACACTGCTATAAAGAAATGCCTGAGACTGGGTAATTTGTGAAGAAAAGGAGTTTAATGGGCTCATGGTTTTGCAAGCTGTCCAGGTAGCATGGTGGCTTCTGCTTCTGGAGAGGCCTCAGGAAACTTACAATCATGGCAGAAAGTGAAGGGGAAGCAGGCATGTCTTACATGGCCAGAGTAGGAGAAAGGGGAGAGGAGGGAGGTGCTATACACTTTTAAACAACCAGATCTCAGGATAACTCACTCAATCTCATGAGAACAGCACAGAGGGATGGTACTAACCCATTCTTGAAGGGCCACCCCCATGATCCAATCAACTCCACCAGGCCCCACCTCCAACACTGGGGATTGCAATTCAACATGAGATTTGGCAGGGACATAGACAGGCCTAAGTGATATTTGCTTTCTACTACAGTATTCTTACAGCAAGGAAAGAGAGATGTAAAGAGGCAAGGTGATTCTAGTGCTCAATGACATTTTTAAGATTTTCTCCATGGTCAGAATAAAGGACCTAAAACAGGTTAGCATTTAATACATGAGAAAATGTCTATGAAAATGCACTCTAAATTATAAAATGTTGCCTAAATATTGGGTCATTTACTGATTAAATCAATGAGGCTAAAAAATAAAATGTTCTGAGCAGATGGATGTAATTGTACAGTGTTACACATTACATTTTAATGGTTACCAAACATATCAAAGTGATTTCACCTGCTTTGTCAGCTGTTCCATTGATTCTTTGTTGCTGACTCAAGCAGAGGTAACATATTGACCACAAATTTGTACAAGAAAAATGTGCAGAAAAATTAAGTGTTTCTTTATCAAGATTTTTCAATTATAAAAAAAGTATATTATTGTAGAATATTTGGAAAATATAAAAGAAAATAATAAAAGTTACCTGAAAAACTGCTCTTGATAACAAATACTATTAGCATTTTGTTTTTTTCTAAAAAATTAAAACCTGTAAGTATATACTGTATATATAGTTTAAAATGCCATATCTTCAAATGATATTACTTAGTGAATATTTTTTTCATTTGTCTTTAAGAATATTGTAATTGGGCATATATTTTTTCATTATACAGAACCATGATAATTTATTACCTATTGTTGGACAGTTACCTTGTTACCAAACTTTCATTATAATATTTCTGAAATGAAAGGGATACCTGTTTGGCCACACTTCTGATTTTCATCCTTCTTGAAATAAATCTATAGAAGTTGAATTATTAGATCAAAGGCTTTGATAATTTTTAATGTTCCTCATAAGGATTGCTCAATTGCTTTTCAGAGAATGTGACCTATTTATATGACCCATAGCACTGTGTGTAAATATACATCTCACTATACCCTTGCTAGCATTGTCATTTAAACTAGTTGAAAATGGGTGAAAGTTTTATGAGAAACAGGATATTTACATGGTGTCAAAATAAATTCCCACAAGACATTTAATAACCACAAAGAGAAAAATAAATTTATATTAGAAAAATATGGCAGACACAAGTTAACCAAGAGATCAAAGTTGGTAGCATTGATAATGACACAAAGTAACATCATGTTCCTCTTACTACAATGAACTGAGAAGGACACAACATCACTTCTGAGATATCCTTGCCAAAAATAGATAACTTGAATCTAGTAATAGGGAAACATCAGACAAACCCAAACTGAGAGGCACACAACAAAATAAATAATCTGTGTTCTTCAAAAATGTCTACATCACTGGGCCTTTAAAATTTTGTTATAGCTTGTGATTGAATTTCCTTCCCCATTATATTGTTGGAATGGTACTCCTGGCATTGAGGAAAGCGACTGGATTTTGTACATTTTTTTTGGTATGCCATCATTTTACTTATTATAAATTAATATTAAGGGTTTTCAGCTGGTTCTCTTGACGTTTTTAAAAGATATATAATCATATTGTCTGCACATAACAGTAATTTGTCTCTTCCTTTCTGATAATCTTACCTCTTATTTCTGCCTCACATCTTATTGCATCAGATAGAATTTCCAGAACAGTGTTACATGACAATGGATTCATCTAGCATCTCTGTCTCTTCCTGGATTTAATGGGAATGAATCTGTTTTCTTTGACATTTAGGATTATGCGGGCTGTCAATATGAGATATTACATATTAAAGGAAATAACTTCCTATTCCTAGTTTTCTATGAGGATTTTTCTTTCCCAAATCAGGCATGGATGTTAAATTTTTCTGAATACCTTTTTGTCATTTATTGAGATTATCATATAACTTTTTATATTGGGTTTGTTTAACTAATGTCATTATATTAACAGATTTTTCTAACATAAAACTACCCTTGCTCCCCTGAATAAACCCTATTTAGCTGTGGTAGGTTATTCTCTTAATATTTCATTTTGTTATTATTATATTTTGTCTTTTTCCAACTCTGCGGTAGATTTGTATTGCATCAACTTAATTTGGTTGAAACTACATTTCCAGAATTCTCTATGTAGTTCTGGGTTAGCTGGGCCACAACCAACAATTGTGTGAGATTAGGAAGGTGAGCGTGAAGCAGGAGTCGTATTCTTTTTACACTCACAAGGTTGGTGCACCACACAAGGCACTGGTGCTGGGTACCCGCTGTCGCTATTCTGTTGGCTTGCCTGATTAGGGTGGGACAGCAGCTGGGTCTGTAGCTCCTCCAGATTCTGCTGGGCCAGTGTCTTCTGCTTCACTGACTCCTGGGCTAGACATGTTTCAGCTACATGAGGAAAAGTACCCATTTCTCCCACCAATGCCACTCTTTGGAGGCTTGGCGACAGTGAGACACTGGTGTAAGTTTTAGTCTGTCGTTGCAGGTTCCAGTTTTGCTGCCCCCAGTTCGTGTCTATCTTTCGTTCCTCATTGCTTGCCTTGCTGATTTCAGGTTCCAGCTTGAAACACAGAAACAGTAGCTGTACATAAACATTTAACCAGCTTCCACAATTGAATAAGGTCCCAATCTGTATATCACTTATTTTATATAACCTCTAGTGGTTTTTCTGTTCTTATCAAATCCTGATCAAAACACTGTTCATAAACAAGATTTTTTAAAACATGTTCTGATTACTTTTTGTTGGCTCCATGAGATTCATTCTGAGTATCAGGAATGTGCTAGTAGCTTACCTGGGTGGATCTGGCTCAGGGGATCTCATAAAATTATAGTCAAGATGTGAGCTGGGGCTGTGGTCATCTGAAGGTTTGACCCTGGGGCTAGAGGATGTATTCCAAATGCACTTACATGACCACTGGCAGGAAGCCTCAAGGTCTTACCCTGTGGGCCTTTCCATCAGGTTGCTGGAGCCTCCTACAAAATGGCTGCTAGCTTCCCCCAGAACAAGCAAGCCAAGAGAGAATGAGGCAGAAGCTACATGCCTTTGAGTCTCAGAAGTCATACACCATCACCTCTGCCATATTCTGTCCATTCAAAGGGAGTCACTAAGTCCAGCCCACACTCAAGCAGAGGAGAATTAAGCTCCATCTCTTCAAGAGAAGAGTACCCCAACATTTGCGAATGTACCTTAAAACTACCACACTTCCTTTGCCGATTTCACTCCTGGGATGGTAATGGCTTCCCACTGTGGCTAGTCTTGAATAAATCATTATACACAAATTTCCTAAACCTTTGACCACATCTCTACAAACAACCCCTTCATTAAATTATCTATAGTTAAACCCATTTGCATATAATTCTGTTTCCAGGATTTTGATACAATCCATTAGAGGTGGAGGGTGTACAGTTATATAGCATGGGAATTTCATGAGCTGACATATATATGTTTAACGGGCTTTTCATTTTTTTTCCTAAATAAAATGAATAAATGTGCCACAAAGTTAGGTGGCACTCAGTAACCAGCTAATTCCTCTCTTCCCAGCCCTTCTGTGTTCTCTCTACATTACAAGGGGGCTGAAAACCTGAGAACTACATTTCTCCCATTTCTTTGACAGCAGATTTCTGATTTATAGTCCATTAATGAGAGGTACTGACTGTGAGATTAGAAGGCAGAAGGGAAACATATGCTATTATTTCTCCTATTGCAATGCAGTGGCCTCAGGGCCTTTCCTCCCAGAGACATCCACCTTGGCAATTGAAACAACTGTGATCATTGTCACTGGCTGATTTTTTCCACTTGCTGATTGGGGAGAGAGTAGCATTTTCCTGATTCTCTGAAAGCTAGCAGGAATCTGAGCACTGTCAGCTATCTTCCCTGATTTATGCTTATTTGACTCAATAACTTAGAAAATAAACAGCAAGTTTTTTTTAAAAAAAGGGCAGAGACATAATGAAATTGTCACTCCAGTGGTTTTTGTGTTTTTTCAGTTTTTTTAAGCATACAATTCTCTGTTCTAAATCAGGTTTTACCTAAGATATCTAGAAAAGTTTGTTTTCCTGACCAATATCTGACTAATATAATAATTGGAAAGAAATAAAAACCTGAATCACAATTAATATTTATTTTTTTCTTAAAAAAATCCATTTTGAGATTATTAATCTTATTAGCAGGATCTTCTTTTAAAATTTTAAAATTGTCTATCTAAATCATAATTTTGTTTTCTTTGCCCTCTTTTTTAAAAAATAGATTTGCCAGAGGTTTTGTCTTTATTTTTAAAATCTATAAACTAGAATCATATACATTAGAAATATATTTAACTTCATGGATTGGAAAATGAAACTACCAGTGCCTTAAACAAGTAGGCATTATTTTTCTTACATAATAATAAGCTCAGAGGTGAATGGTTGCTAGCGCAGTTTAACTACTCAACAGTGCCATCAGAGATCTAGACTCATCCCACTTTTCAAATTGGCTTTCCTCTTCATGTTTGTGGTGTCATGGTCCCAAGATGGCTATTACGATCTCAGACATCAAGGGACCATTCAAGACAGAAAATGTGGTGGGCTGCATGGAACCAGCTCTGTCTGGATCATTTCTTTAACCTTGAAGCAAGAGTATTCCAAGAGGACTCCTCAATCACCTTCCACTTATATCCCAGTAATAAGGACCATTTTACATGTTTACTTCTAACTACAAGACATTCTAGGGAATTAATTATTTAACTTTTCAGTTCCCATAGAAAAAAAAAAAGATGAGTGAAACTTAAGTTAGAAATCGGCATTATGAAAATCAGCCATACCACCCTAAAAGTGCCTGATCTAGTCTGATCTTGGAAGTTAAGCAGGGTCAGGCCTCATGAGTACTTCGATGGGAGAAAATAATTCTACAGTCTCCACTACATATAACAGTTCTACTGTGTTTCTGCTTCTCTTATGTTGCTGTTTATTTTCTAAGTTATTGAGTCAAATAAGGAATATTAGTTTATTTTTGTTTTGCTGCTGTTAAACAATGAGATCACTTAATACTATGAATTTGCCTATGATGATAGCTTTGACAACATCCCATGAATTTTTATGTACTGTATTTTCACTGCAATTTTCTAAATAATCTATAATGATACCTTTGATTTCCTCTCTTAGTGATAGTTTTTTAGGAGCATGTTTTTTATTTCCATGAGGTTGAGTAATTATCCTTAAACTTTTATTCTTGATTTCTAGATTCACTGCATTTTAGGCAGAAAGATAGTACAATCTACTTTTGAGGATTTATTGAACTGTTTTTGTGGTCTAGTATAAGATCAGTTTTGTAAATGTCTCTCAACTATTTTGAAAGAAGTTACATTTTTGTTTATAATATCATATGTTACACCATATATATTGCTTGAATTCCCTATAATCCTAGGTTTCTATTTGGTTTGATTTGGATTAAGGTCCTAGTTTATCTGCAGACATCATTCAAATAATAGTACAACTATCAGTTTCTTATATTTGTAAGCTTTTTTTTCTTTTTCTGGCTTGATGCTTTGCAATTTGGCACTCAAATTTTATGACAATACACTTTGTTATCACTGGACACTGTAGAGATATGGCTGCCTAGATATCTGATAGAAAGACCTTGTCTTCCTGGATTGCAATCATGAAATGAAGGAGGAACTAAGTAAAGTGTACTGATTTTAATCTTGGTTCTATTACATACTATCTTTGGGACCCTGAGCAAGATACTTAGCCTCTCTGTGCCTCAGTTTCCTCATCTGCAAAGTGGGGGAAATAATAGTTTCTACTTTACAGGGTTGTTGAGAGAATTAAATGACAATTCACGCAAAATGCTTAGAGCAGTGTCTTGCACGTAGTCAGTACTCAATAAGTGTTAACTACTTCTATGGTTTGGATATAGTTTGTTTCCCTACCCTATTGCCAAAGCCTCATGTTGAAATTTAATCCCCAGTGTTGAAGGTAGGGCCTGGTGGGAGGCATTTGGATCATGGGGGCAGATTCCTCATGAATGGCTTGGTGCCATTCTCATGGAACTAAGGGAGTTCTCCCTCTTAGTTCCTACAATAACTGGTTGTGGAAAAGAGCCTGGCACCTCCTTCCCTCTCTCTTACCTCCTCTCTCCTCACCATGTGATCTCTGCATGCTGGCTCCCCTTCCCCTTCCACCATGAATGGAAGCAGTCCAAAGCCCTCACCAGAAGGAGATACCGGCACCATGCTTCTTGTACAGCTTGCAGAAGCAAGAGCCAAAGAAATCTCCTTTCTTTACAAGTTACCCAGCTTCAAGTATTCCTTTATTGCAACATAAGTGGACTAAGAAAACTATTAATACTATTATTTCTATGATTAGTTTTAGCCTAGCAGGCTTATTCTGCTTCTAATATCAGAGCAAGGGTAAAACACAATCTGTATTCTTGGGCCAATTCTGTTGGCATTGAAGTTGTTAATTTGTCCCAGATTCTAGTAGTTGTGTGTCAGGCCTAGTTTGCAGTTTTTAAAAATGTGCGTTTGTCATATTTTCTATCTTCATAGAATTGTATTGAGAGGTTGGAGGAGGTTGTGTTAGGCCTTACTAGCTAGCCACCTTTTAAACCAGAACACTTGTATCTAATTTTAAAAATAACCTGCTTCAATGTGATCCAAGTTAGGTAGAGATTGATGTTATAATTCAATTGCTGTGTAGAAATAACCATTTAATGCACTTTTTAGTCCTGGCTGGGCACTTTCTTAATGGCCTCAAAAGACTTGGGTGAAATATTTCAGAGAATCTTTTTATATATAGCACGAGTACATTTGAGAATTTTGGTCCTTTTTTCACATGTCATGAATTTCAACACTATCTTTCTGAATCATATATGATTTATTCTCTAAAACCAATCATAGAATCATCTCTAAAATAGCATTTCTTCTCTAATCAGAGCTTCCTTTTAAAAATAATAAGTCTGACAGGTATCGCACATTTTAAATTGAATATAGACTGCAAAGCATCCCTCATCCATTAGTTCAGCTGACCTTTGAATAACCCAGATCAGGAAAGAATAGGGCCATAAATCGAAGAAGACTCTAAGCCTGGCTGGGGCTTGGTGGTGCTATCAGCCCAGGAGTGGAAACAGCAATCATGTGTAACGTGGGAAAACTCCCACAAGTTTTTGAGGCCACTTCTTCTGAGAAAGATTGTCTTGAGGGGCTCTTCTTTTCCCAACAGATTTGGGAATATTTGTCATATGAAACTCGATTGTGTCCTTCCTGTTCTTTATAAGAGCTTTTATAAAGAACAAGGTCATAGAGAGGAGTTAATTAACACAGAAAATACATCATAGATATTAAATTGTCTAATCAATGCTAATAAGTCTACTCTAATTTGAAGGCAAGTATATTTATAAACCCAAAATCTGAGGAAAAAAAAAAAAGGAGGAAAAGGGTATTGTTCAGATCCTAGGAGTATCTCCATTGCTCTCTGCAGAACTTTTCTTATCAGGTACTTCTATTATCAGTTCTTGGACAATCTCTACTACATTCCTAGAGCATGCAGAATTGTGAAAAATAAAGCATCTCTGTTCCTTCATGGTGCCAGCCTCTCCTTCTGAAGCACATGTCCACCATCTTGTGTCCACTCACAGCTACCATCTTGGTTTCCTTTATAATGACAAAGGAAGTTCCCTTTATAATTTTCTTATTTTCCTAGTAATTACTTTTCATTTACCATTGCTCTATATAAACTGAAATCTCTGGTTAATTCTGCTATTATATCATCACTGTGCTATTTCCCCCTATTAACACTGCAACTTTAAAAATTATTTCATGTCTATTTGCATGTACACTACAAAGGCATCAAAAGTGGAAGGGTAGTTTGGTTAGAATAGTGGGAGCAGGAGCCAGTAGACTAAAAAGAGGAAGAAATAATTGAAGGTAGATTCTCCTTTCCCAAAGTCTGCTTGTGCTGCAGAAGACCATAGAATATCAGGTTGAGGAGCTAATGGCTGAGTTTGGGGTAATGGGGGCCATGGGAGCCTGTCTTTGGTGAAGGTAAAGACAGCAGGACATGGTTGAAGATTTGATGGACTAATTTGTCACTGTTGTTACATTAGGGTGGGTCACTACTTACATGACGGTGCTCACCTCACCTCCCTTGTGGCCCTTTTCATGCCCACTACCAGAGATGACAATCAATAGTAGTACATCAGTGTGCAAAACCTAAAGTCTGATACCTGCACTGTTTTATAATTGTCGATCATCAGAGTTCATAATGCCCTGTGAAGGGATTTTGTTGGTGTTTTTAAAATTCTTCACAATTAGACCTACCTGGCTCATTGGGCATATGCCACTCTAGTATTCTCCTTAAGCAATGCTTGGTGGATAACAATAATAACAAGAAGAATGATTAAGATAGCAAACACTTACATAGCACACACTCAGTAGCGGTACCACTATAAGTAGTGGAAGACACAGGCTTAACTACATGTGAAAATAGCTTACTAGCATCTTCTTGGTGATAATAATGACGGTAGTAGTAGCCAACCAGAGCTGAATTCTAGGTGTCAAGCATCATGCCAATTATTTTATTTGCATGATGATAAAATGATACTTGATGCAGCAAGATTGCCACAGGGATAGGAGGGAATCGAAAACACACGTTGAAAGAAAAGAACCAGGTAAAAAAGATTCGCTTTAGACAAGAGTAGGGACACTTGTTCCTCTGTCACAGGTGCATGAGGAAAAAGAAAGAGCACAGATCCACCATGGTGTGTCCATAGAGAGGAGCGACACAGAGAGGGTTAAGCCAAGTAGCTTCATTTTCCCCGGGAAGAAGGAGGCTGTCTCACCTGCTATGAATGAGGATGCTTCCATGTTAGGTAAAACTCTGAGACACTAATTTATCCTATGACACAAATTACTGAATATAGCTGATGTGTTTTGCTCCTCTAGACTTTAGCTGTGAACAAGAAATAATCATGTAGACTGAAAGAAGGATCTCTGGTTTTCAGTAACATATTGCAGGGCCCTGCACTCAGAGTCAGTGCCAGCTCCGCGCTGATGTGTTCTGTCTCCTCCATGGTCAATGCCTGTGTCCTCTGGCCAGTCCTGGCCTCTCACCTGGTCTCATATCCCTTTGACCCATTCCTACCTCCTGAAAGTTGGAGGCTTAAGGTTGGACTCACTCAGTCTTGGAGTGGAGCAATAAAAAAATATTGCCGCCAACCTCTGAAAGACTTTCTTCTCCCCAAGGTTCCCCTTCCTCTCTCATGTACATCATGGGTCAGATTGAAACATGTGTGTTTAGTGGCAAGAGCAGCCCAGGGAGAGGCAGGTTTCCCTCAGAACAAACCGATGCTGCCAAAACCCATCTTTACATCATGCTCTTTTTGTTGGGAACCTATAATTTCCTTCATAACTTTGGGAAGATAATGATACCATGTTAGAGAGTGACGACTTGATGAATAACTGTTTATTTTCACAGGAGACACGTTTCATGCACTGGCTACATAATGGGATCAGGGACACAGCAAGCTGTCACCATGTTTTCTTTGTCATTTAGCCTCTTGGCAGGGTTCTACACAGGAAACAGAAAATCTCCTTATAATGATAATATAATATCCTTGGCTTTGCTAGGAAGCCATATTTTGGAGGCAAGGTTTGTATGTATCTTACTATCTTACTACTTACTATTGTTTGCCAAACCTCGTCTTGTTTCTGCTCCACGTTCAGCTTCTGCCCCGTTCCAGGACCCAGCACAGCCCAGCTGTGAAGCAGCTGCTAAGTAACTCAGGCCAACACCCGATGGGCCTCAAAGGATGTAGTATTGCTGTTGAGTGCCTGGGCTGATCCCCATGTTTTATAATAATAAAGATCAGATCCAAGACCTAGAATCAACCCCCTCATTGCTCAGGGGTTTTGAAGAAACTTAGAGCATTTTCTACAATAAAGACATATATGTCTGGCACAGTGGCTCACACCCGTAATCCCAGCATTTTGGGAGGCTAAGGTGGGTGGATCACTTGAGCCCAGGAGTTTGAGACCAGCCTGGGCAACATAGTGAGAGCCTGTCTCTATAAAAACTACAAAAATTAGCCAGGCGTGGTGGCATGCACCTGTATTCCCAGCTACTCAAGAAGCTGATGTGAAAGTACTGCTTGAGCCTGGAAGTTTGAGGCTGCAGTGAGCTATGATCATACCACTGCACTCCAGCCTGAGTGACAGAGTGAAATCCTGTCTCAAAAAAAAAATCTATAAACAATAAATTTTAAGTTTGCACCAGGAAATAAAGGAACTAACATAATTTCAATAGCTAGCATTTATTGAGTTTTTCCTATATGTCTGCTACTGGTGGAAATGCTTTACACGGATTGACTCAATAAGTTGTTGCAAAAAAACTTGAGCTAGACAAGATCATTATCACAATTTCATAAATGAAATTAAGGAACCTGCTGAAAAGTCATTCAGCTGACAGGCAGTTGAACCAGAATTCAAACCCAGAAGCCAGAGTCTGGAGTGTAAGAGCTTCACCATGGTATTAGAACCCTCTCTTTAGTGGATGCTGTGATGTGCTGCCCAGACCAGCATGTCCAAGACTGAAACACTCATTCCCTCAGCTCAGGGGAGTGGCAGTGGCTGACAGTTCAGTCCCTTGCCTCACAAGAATTACACTACCCATTCATTGATGGATCTATGTAAGCATATAGAGGCCCAGCCTCCTACCCTATTCCAGAAAACCCTGAAGGGCCAGCCAAGATTTGGAGCTCTCCAAGAATCAGCCCAGCCCTTTGGTTGTGATTGCATTAGAGTTTACCTTCTAAATTTGCCCAATCCTGCTTCTTTTCCTCCCCCACAGGTCTTACCACTGACAGTACACTCCGGTGCCTTTCCTGCACACAGATCTCCATCTCAGAGTCCAATGACCCAAAGAACCTGGTCTCCAACACTCCCTTAGACAGGGCTCAGTTAAAAAATTAAAACACAGATGTACAGGATCCAGGACTGCTACATAATTACTAAAGGGGAGCTGGCAATTTAGCTGTGAGCTTCCTGACAGTCAAAGAAAAGATGGAAACATGAAGATAATAGAACCAAGCAAGGATTCAGGGACAATCTTGGAGGTAGTCTTTGTATCTCAACTTATGTTTATTTTTTCTCATCTTTTTTTGTTGTCACAATAACTATAGCTTTATTAATTTGTTTATGTAGATGACATGCTTATTGGAAAATTTTAAACAATATATAAATGTATAAGGTGGAAACTTAAAAATCACCTCAAATCTCATTGCATATTAACCATCAATAACATGTTGTCTGTTCTTTCACACAACTTTTGATGCATGTCCATGTAAATAATTTAAGACAAATGGCTCTCCTTTAGTCTAGATCATGGAAGTCAAATCACTTCTCACCACTCTACCAGTCCCGTATCAGTCCAAATCACTAACCTTCTTTTTCTTGGACTGCTGCAGTAGCCTCCTGACTGGTATTCCTGCATCTATTCTCCTCCATACAGGAGCCAGAGTGCCCTTTAAAAAACACCCAAACATATCATGTTGTTGCTCTGATCAAAAGTTGCTAATGGCTTTGCTTTGCTTTTAGCATGATGGTGAAGCCTCTTACCAGTGTTTGCAAGGCTGTTTCTGGTAGTGCGCTGACTGCTTCTCTGACTCATCTTCCACTATGCCCCTCAATCCTTGTCATTCTTGCTGTTTCTCTGGTTCATACACCAAGCTTGCTCCCCTTCCAGGCTTTTGCATTGGTGCTTCTCTGTTTGGAGCTCTCCTTGGCCAAATGCCTTCAGGGCTTATTTCTTTACTTCGTTTAGGTCTCTGTTCCATTGCTTCCTCCCCGCAAAGCCAAACCACTCTCTCTAAAATAGCAGCCCATCCCCACTAGTTCTTCCCTCACTATCTCCTTACCTGGGTTAGTTTTCCTCATTGAACTTATCTTTACTTTAAATCATACATTTTTTGTCTCCCTCCACTACAATGTACATCCCACCACATCAATTGTCTGTCTTGTTTGCCACCTAGTGCATAGAACAGTGCCTGGCTCTAGGTGCAAAATAGATATCTGTAAAATGAATAACTAATCCATTTAGATTCAACTATAGATTATAAGGCTCCTTGCTCATTTCCCTATCTTGTGATCCTTGCTGTAATTTTTTAATATTTTCCTCAGATGGAGGATGTGAAATATTCGTTGAATCCTTGCATATCAGCAAGGATATATCTTGACTGAGTACAGGATTTGGGGGCTTCAGTTCTTTCCTCTCAGTGACCTACAGATTGTTATTCACATCTGCTAGCTTCTGGTATTACCGATGAGAAGTCTGATGCCAAAATGATGATTTTTCCCTTTGGAAGTAAGCTTCATAAAGGGAACAGAACTGTTAGACCCAGGCACAATAACAGGGCATTGCTGTGGCCCCAAGCAGAATTAGTCTTTCTCTCCCCTTAATCCACATTACCAGGATTCTATCCTGGTCCTTCAACCTGAGTCACAAAATTTTCTCTCTTGTTGTATTCTTTTGGACCAGGGTGATACAGGCCCCTTCCTGGAGCTGGAATGGAGATCTAGCAGAGTCATCAAAGGAGTACAGACAGCCCCACCCAACAAGGCAGCTGTGTCAGGAGTATTTCTTCTCAAACTGGAGGGAATCTGCTTCCATTCTCTCTCCCTCTCTCCTGATTTCCTCTCTTCCCAACCCTTCTAGTCCCTCCTTGTATTTTGGCTACTTCCCTTCTTGCTTTCACATATTTGCTTTCTCTCCTATCTAGCTAACAGTGAAAAAGAGCTGGGCTGTCCTTGAGTGATTTGAAAAGAGTATTTGTGAAAACTCAGCTCCCCTGACTGGGGTTGAAAGAAGGACTTTGACCACTTATCATCAAGTCCAAGTAATTAGTAGATAACCAAGATGCAATCGATGTGAAATTCCAAAGTGAGACCCTAGTCACCATAGGTACATTTTCAGCAGGAATAGTTGGCCACCATTATCTATCTCCAGAACTTACTTGCTCTTTTCAAGGAGCAATTTTGTGAGAAAGGGCTCTTTAGGGAAGTTTGGGTAGTGCTCTTTGTCCCCACCCTGGCCCCTAGTAGGAGATGAGTGCCTGGGCGTTTGTCTGCTCACCACACAGGTGGCAAGCAAGGGCTTCCTCTGGGCTACCCAGAGAACTTAACATCCCTCTCCTACACATTCATGTAGGCATGCGTGCATGCACACATGAGGACACACCTGGGGAATCAGAGGACGGGAAGACCAAGGGGCTGACTACCCACTTTCCCGGCGGAGCCATGGGGGTGCTACTGCCTTTAGATTTCTGGCATGTCCAGGCAAGAATGTGTTTTCTCGTGGAACACGCTTTCCTATGGAACACAAGAAAGACAGCTTGGGGTTCCAACATCTGACTGGAGGGCAAGGATTTAACACTCATAAAAAATGCATGTCTTTGGGTGAACAAATTCACATAAGGGGAGCCCCATAGAAAATCCCAGAGAATCTAAGAAAGCACCCAGAGGAGAAAAAGCTCCAACATCTGGCAGGCCCAGAAAGGCTGACTCTAGATGAGACCCCACATTTTAGGTGAGGACTTTCCTACATCCACCTAACTCCATCCTCCTGCCAATTGAGGAGGTTGGACAATGGAGGAACCCAAGGGGCAGACATGGGGACAGCAGCCACGCCCACCCCATGTCCCTTTGCAGTCTCCCATCCTAAAGTCAGCCCAAGCTGAGAATAGTGTAGACGGCACCACACTAAATAAAGATTAGAGTTTGGGACTGAACATTTTGATTACTATTATAAATTAGAGTGCACATGCAATTTAGAGTACCTATTACATGAAAGTGAGCAGAATAATTGTGAGCTTGCTAGCAATTTTATCCCGGGCAGGGGGAAATTTATCCCTGCTGAATAAATTGCAAAAGGGGTGTGGGTGATAAAATCAATATTGTATTTTGATGGCACCACAGGAGGTGCTTGCTAGGTTTGTGTACACGACCCTCATCTGAGCTGGTTTCACAGTGATGTGGCTTCATGGGCCTGCTTAGAGGGAGGGACATTTGCTTGATTCCCAGGGAACTTGGAGGTGAGAAAAACTGGGGAATAGTGTCCCTGAGGGGGGCAGGAGGAGACAGGAGTCCAGTTTTCCTGGAAGGAAGGGCTTTAGAGATTAAGAGAAAGTGCTGCCTTCCCCCTGCTTTGGCAATGGGAGCCGCTGGGATTCTGGGGGCATCTGAAGGCACCAGGGGTGAGCTCCTGCCAGCCAGTCCCTGCAAGGGGCTAAGGGTGTGTTCCCTTTTGGTGGGGGAAGGGCATGAGTAAGAGAAAGAGCACTGAGGAGCTGAGTTACTGCACCCCCTCTGCAGATACACACACACACTGGCTTAATAGCCACAAAAACCCTTGGCTCTCCTGCCCATTTTAGCATCTCTCCTCATCTTGCTTCCAACAACTAATGGCTTATAGAATAACTGAAAGGTGAAATATAAAATTGTGTGTGAGTTGGGGGAGGAGATGTTCACATGCTGTTCCCTCTGCCTGAAACACCTGCAGAATCAGTCAGGGTCCTGCCAGCAAACAGATAGTCCACTGAAAATAGAACAATTTGAGGGGGGTCTGTTCATAAAGCATCATTACAAAGGTGTGGGTATAAGGGATTGTTCTGTAGTCTGGGGTGCCCCACTCCTAGACCCAAAGGGAGGAGGGAGAGAGTGTTTACTGGAAGGCAAGCGCATCCCACACATTTGTGGGGCCCAGAACAAGAGAACAATTGGAAATCCTCCAAACCATATGTTTAGATATTTAAAAGTTATCGCTCAAACTTACAAACCACTCAACAAAATGTATCTTAGCTGTTGACCTTGGAAAATATACCTTTATAACAACCTTGAAGATGAAGTTGGAATTTGGAAGTCTCAGACTGCCCGGAACATGGCAGAAGGGAAACATCTGGGCCTCAACCCTGGACTCCCAGCTCACCTCCTTCTCTTCCCACCCCTGTCTTTTCTGGCAACCTCAGGAGTCTTTATTAATAAGGGGGGGTGCACCCCAGGCCTCATGCCCATGCTGCTCCCAGAACCTACCACACACGTAACACATACTCTTTGGTCAAGCCCTCAGGCTTAGGGCAGAGGACTCTGCAGAAGCAGTTCACATTCTGGAAGAGAGATTCACGCAAAAGGCATGGCCATGCAGAGGCATGGGAGGAGGGTGCTCTTACACCATGGTCAGTGATGCGGCTGGAGGACAGAAGTCCAAGGCATGGTATCCATGCGGGGGACTCTCTCTCCCAGGTCAAAGGGTAGCACTGCCGGAGAGGCAGTGGCAATAGCAACTTTTCCTTCAAAAACCCAGTAAATTGGAGGCAATGCCACAGGGAGGAAGATAGGGAATGCACACTCCTCAGAGTCCTCCTTCCCTCTGAATATCTAGGGAGCTGGGACTTCCCACCGAAGAGCCAGAGAAGGCAGGGAGCTAGCGATGCAATCCTAGGTGGCCCGCCTCCAAGGCCAGAGAGCAGGATGGAGAAAGACAGAGAGCAGGTCTGGAAATATCCAGCTCTCTGTCTTCTCCGCTTTCTCTAGTTAATTTTACTCAAGCTTTAAATACCAGCTCAAGTGTCACCCTCTCAAGAAAACCCTCCCTGCCTTCCAGCACTAGAGCAGGTTTCTCATTAGACTGTTCCCTCTCCTTGTCCTTCACAGCACTCTCTGAAATCTCTTGCTCTAATCTGTGTGGTTATTTTATTAATGGCAGTGTCCCCACCAGACCCCAGGCTCCAGAAGGACAGAGACTAGGTCTGTTTGGTTTGTTGCTGTATGTCTTGCCTGGCACAGGCCTGGCACATGGTGGGCACTTGCTGTGCTTGCTCTTCTATTTGAGGTTCTCCGGACTTTGCTGGGGTCAGGGACAGTTGTATTCAAGGGAATGTAGACAGCATACGTGACAGTAAACCTCCCCAACACACACACACACACACAAATACACACAGAAACACACAAGTTCATGCACACAAACACAGGACTTGGAAGTGAGTTCTTTGGGGGTTAAAATTCAGATCCCTGTATAATTGATCAGAACCATCATCATCTTAAAGAGCCACAATGGCTCCCAGACCTCAACAATAATTGAATAAAAATATGGTCACATCTAAAGAATGTATACACGAGCCAAAGGACTGGTCAGCCTTAGAGGCACAAAGAAAAGAAGTGTTGCCTAACTCATGCCCAGAGGAGAAGCGCCCAGTGAGGCTGTGTAAGTGCCTATTTCTCTGGACAGGCCTTTCCTTACTGGGGAAATGGGAGCATTCATTTTTCAGGGCCCAATGTTATTCAGCTTTCAATTCCATAACTCCCTTGTTCTGCTTCTGTACTCACCAAGAACTCAGCTGATAATGTGGTTCCTGTTGGAGCTGGCTGGTCAGGCCTACCCAGCGACACAGCTGCCATATTTGTCAGGTGTGTTGCTAATTATAAATTAATAAATTGTTGTTTGATTTCATTCTCACTTCTCAGAGATTTTTGTAAGCACGCATGGGCATTCATTAAGTGTGACCACCTGTGGAAAGCTGATGGGTTCAGGTTTCTTACCTTACAAGGCTGAGAGTCAGATCCCAGGCTGCAGGGAACTCACAGGACAATACCCGGCAGAGAACCACCCCAGCCCCAAACCCAGCTATTGAACTTTTTTTTCTTTTGTGAAACTTAAATAATGGCATTCTCAAAGGGTCTAACATTCATCAAGATAAAGGGAGAGACATATTGAGTTGTGTGTGAATACAAATGTTTTTTTATTTTCATTTTTCTTTTGACTCCTCTAGACTTAAATTGTCTTTTCAGTCAGAATACACTGTACTGGAGAAATTAATGATGACTGGTTTTTTACCAGAAGTCAGGGGATGCTGGGGTAATGGTGCCCCCTGAGGAGGCAGCACTGGGTGGGAGGGTCCTGGGAATGGAGTGGGACATTACCCAAGGCCCTTGAGCCAGTACAGAGTGTACGAAGAATACAGTCATTATCAATAGGAGTTCTGAGGTAGTGGTGTGCATCACAACTGAGGTCAAGGAGAAAATTCAGGAGGAATGGAAAAATCAAAGACCAGGAAAGCTGAGAGTGGGACAGAGGAGGTATAAGGAGCAACTTTTTGTCTCCCACTGCAATTCTATTTTTTTAAATTAAGAAATAGAGAGGAGATCTTGCTATATGCCCCAGCTGGTCTCAAACTCCTGGGCTCAAGCGATCCTCCCATCTCAGCCTCCCAAAATGCTGGGATTACAGGCATGGGCCACTGCACCCAGCCAACAATTCTATTTTTACAAAAATATAAAGGCTAAACGCAACATGGTATACTGGATCCCATCCTGAAGCAGTAAAAGAACATTAGTGAAAAACCTGGTGAAATCAGAATAATGTCTGCAGTTTAGTTAATTGTAATGTATCAATGTTAATTTCCTACCTTTGACAAATGCATTGTGGATATGTAAGCCACGAACAATAGAAGAAACTGGGTAAAGGACATCCAGGAACTCTGTGCTTGCAACTTTTCTGTGAATCTAAAATTATGCTGAAATAAAAAGTTTATTAAAAAAAATAAAGGCCTATTTGATTTTTAGCTTAGGAAAGTTTCCAGTGGCATCTTTTTTTTTTTTTTTTTTGAGATGACGTCTCACTCTCTCACCCAGGCTGGAATTCAGTGGCATGATCTCAGCTCACTGCTATCTCTGCCTCCCAAGTTCAAGCAATTCTCGTGTCTCAGTCTCCAGAGTAGCTGGAATTACAGGTGTGTGCCATCATGCCTGGCTAATTTTTTTTTTTTTTTTTGTATTTTAGGTAGAGACAGGGTTTCACTATGTTGGTCAGGCTGGTCTCTAACTCCGGACCTCAAATAATCCACTTGCTTTGGCCTCCCATTTGCATTATTACTTCTATTCTAATTGTTTTGTTTTGATCAAAAACATCTATCATTCTTAGGTTGGACCTCTTTTCTCTCTTTTAATGGCTATCATATTAATCTCATATTATTTTTATCTCTTCATTATTTTTCCTCTGAATTCTGGGAGACCCTCTGCAATTTGTTCTCCACCTTAGTGGTCTGATTTTCTGCAACGCCTCTTCTGCTTGTAAGTCTTCCAAAGATTTTAATCCAGCTTCTGCATTTCTAGTTTATTTGTAATTCATTCTTATCTCAGTCACCTTTGTTGATACCTGTTTCAGCTGTGTTTTAGTAAGACTATCCTCTCCTGTCACTTTACACTACCATTGCACAGAGGCCATGGCTATTACCTCATAGCAAGTGTCCATCTAGTGTGACTTTGCAAAACTAGGCAGGCGCTCTCTCTTATAGCCCTTATTGACTGATCCTTTGCTATTTGAGTTTACAGAGCACATGAAAATGTACATTTGCAGTATGAACAAATACAGAGCTCTTCCTGTCTGCACCACTGCTATAATATTTGCTTGCAGAGACCACAGTTTTGAGAACTGGAAATTCTTGATTAAAATCCCAGAAATCTTGCATCTTCTAAGTAATGTGCAAGTCACAAATGAAGGATCCACCACTTTATTAGTTGACACTTTGTAATGTTATAACAAAGCCTATCGGCAAAGGGACTGGAAACTTTTTCTTATACACCACCAAGAATTGAATCAGGAAAAAAAGTCTTCGCTATGCTCATGATTTCTTTATTTAAAAAAATACTATTACTGTTATTGTGTGTCTAATAGAGGAGGTATTGTTATTCCATTGGAATCCAAATGGACAAAGCCTACCTTTGTGAGTAGGAAGCAGAATTCTCATCTGAGGAGTAAGTTTCTTTTGTGTGTGTCTATCAACCACTGGGGGCCTTTTCTTAGCTTAGGGAGAGAGCATGGCCATGTCCCTAAGACCACAGGCTAGATAGACTGAAAGGGAATGCTGGAAGGGAAGTTGGTCATTTTCCTGAAGGGTCAGGGATGCCTAGGAGACAGGTTTCTATGTGTACAAATAACCTGGCAAGTGTGAAGTGGGAGGAGAAAGGACCCATAACATGAAACCACAATTTGGGGACAGAAGCCACTTATGGTGGAATAAAAGAAACAAATATAAAACATTATTTTGAATGTCCTCTATGCTGCCTATACTTTCTAGAATTTCTCTCTTTTTAATTCTCATTATTTAGTAAAGTTTCTTTGGGAAGTCAGACTGTCTCAAAAGGTATTTCCATTTCTGTAAGGCTAATCTTCAAAGGCAATATGTAGCATCCTCAGGAGATTAGATAGCAGTGACAGCTGGATTCTAGTGGGAGGTTGCTGAAGGCAAGGAGAATTCAGGAGGGATGGAGAGGCACTCATTCACCAGACAGCTGCTCTGTTCCACCTCAGGAGGGGCTGTGCTTTGTTTTAACAAGGGGCCAGTTCTGAGATGATTCTTCTGTAGACTTCTCATTCTCTGCCATGGTTCAGACCTACCCTCCCTTGCTGTTTCTGCCCTTTCACTGCAAAGGAACCCACATGCCTGCCAAGAAGGCACCATCAACAGAAATCACCAAGATACCTGAAACTCATGGACCTTTCTGCCCTATGCTGGATGAAGAATTTGCTTAAGAGAAGAGTTTAATGATTTCTAGAACTTGCTTTGCATTTTTAAAGAACTTAACCCCAACACATGCATTCTGTTTTAGCAAAGGTGAATCTCCATCTTTTATTTTGTATAAATGAGTTGGTTAAGATTACATCCTTGGATTAAGGATTTCAGCCATAGGCTGGGAAATTTTCTACACCCAGCCCCAACTTCCAGCCTATACTTTTTTTGACAACAAAGTTTAATTACTGAAATTTAGGGTCAGATTGCGTGCTTCTCCTCCTCTTCACAGTAAGCTCCCAGGAGGAATTGCTAATATTTATTGAGCACTAGCAATTTGCCAGACATTGTTTTAAATACTTTATGTGTTGCAATGAACTGAAGAAGGGAAAGGGTTATACTAAAGAGAAAGACAAACGATGAATTCTAGAGTTAGATAAACCTTGTTCAAATCACCGCTCTACCACTTACACTACCTATGTAATTTTGGCCACATTTCTTAGCCATTTTATGTCTCAGTGTTTTTGTCAAAAGAAACTAATAGTATTACCTACTCTCCAGGGTGTTTTGTGAAGATTAAGAGAAACAACCTGTGGAAAGAATGCCTGGCACATAAGCAGAGTCCTTCCCCTTTACTCCTTCCTGATGGAAGCATAAGTATAGCAGAATGTGTACAGTTTGACCCATGACACTACAAGATGGAGTGGTTAGTTTTCTACCTTCCAATAAATGGTCTCATTAATTTTCTGGCAAAGAGGGAAGAGAAGGGCTGGCAGCTCGCCAGGGCTAATGGAGTGGTTTTGTAGGACTGTGGCTTGTTGAAGAATGAAACTCTTACCCACCGTTAATCTGCAGGGCAGCACAATTCAAATTGGATGCAGTTCTGAGAGTCCAACACCCAAGGGTGCTAGGGAAGTGTGGATCCTAAAGCAGTGGTTCTCACCTGGAGAGCTGGGAAATAAATGGGTGCCTGGGCTGTACTCCTAACCATCTGATTGAACTGGTTTGGAGTGAGGCCCAGTCATCAGTATTTTTTATAACGGCGTTGGCAATGGGGCATGAGCCCCTTGAGGTCAGAGGTCTGGTTCTGCAAACACTGCCTGTAGCTGTGGATGCCAGCTGCTATAAAAGCAACCTTTCTGCCCTGTTGCTGTTGCTGCTGCTCCCGGCAGTAACTATATCACATTGCTGTTCCATTCCCTCTGCCTCCTTATGGCCAGAGATAGGTCATGTCCACCACCACCACTTCGTCAGACCTCCCTCGGCGTCTGGGACCAGCAGCACCAGGCTGGGGGTGTGCTCCCCTCTCCACTGGCCCAAAGACCACTTTATAAATACTATCTAAGATGATTGGCTGTTGGGGTTTTTACCCTCTTCAGATAAAAATCCCATCCCACCCACCACATTGTGATTTATTTCTATGGTCTCCACAAGATGCCCACAAGACAGTCTCATGTTATGCATTTTCAAGCATTATATTTAGTATCTTCCAGGATTACCTTGCACTCACTCTCAGAAATAAGAACCACAAGCAGTGCATTATGATCATACTCAACAGTCTCTAAGACCCAGAGGCTCCAGTTCATCTTCACTGAGGAGCTGGGAGTCAGGGTATCCAGTGTGACTAAGGGAATAAATCTGGTCAAACTGGGGTTGTCCTCTGTGGGTTCCACCCTCTTGTGCTGTATTCATCTGCCAAGCTGGGATGTTAGTCTCATTTTAAACCTTAGCATCTATTTATAGACTTGCTTAACACTAAGTCTCTGGGATTGCTTTTTACAGAAGGCTTATCTTTCCCCTAGGACATTGCTATTTTATCATTTCATGCATCATACAGCCTATTTTTGAAAGTGATTTTCAAATGTTTTTATCATAAGATAACATAAGTTATATGAAAATATTCAAGCAAGACAAAAGAGAATGTAGTACTGTACCTTCCCTCCCCCACAAATGCCACACTCTTTTATTAGCCAACTTAGATTTGGGCTAGATCCTTCTAGATCGTTTCCTAAGGGCTATATTTTCATGCTCATAAAGAGTACACACCGTGTGGCCCTGGTGGTACAGTGGTGAGTATAGCTGCCTTTCCAAGAGTACACATACTTTTTTTGCATAAAACTTTCCATAATAATTTCCCAGTCTTCTTGATCATGGTTTTAAATATTTTTGTATATTCCAATAAGCAGAAGTACTATAACCATTTATCAAGTGTCAGTGAATTGCCATTTCTGGTTTTTCATGTTTATAAACAATGCTATGATCAACATCTTCCTGCTTTTTTTCCCATTTAAGATAATTTACTTTGGTTTAATTCCCTTAAATGGAATTACTTAGTGTAAGAGTATGAACAATCTAAAGAAGCAATTTACAGTTTAATGGGGTGATAAGAAAATAGGAAAGACACATAGCCAAGCAATTTATTTGATTGAATAAATTATAGTTTATCTGCATAATTGAATATTATGAAGCCATTAAAAATAATATTGTAGATGAACATTTAATATTATGGAAAGATTTCCACTATATATTGAGTCATTTATAAAACAAGTTGCTAAAATTATTATGTGATTTGTAAAAAAATATTTTTATAATCAAAATGTATCTGAATAGAATTTGCATGGAAATACAAAGACCCCCAAGTAGCCCAGACGATCTCGAAGAACAATATTGAAAGGCTTACTCTACCAAAAATCAAGACTGATTGTAAAGCTACAGCAACAAAGACCGTATAGCATCAGTGCAAGAATAATTTTTCAAAAAGAAAGAGGAACAGAATTCAAGGGTCATAAACCTTATCTCACAAAGGCCAGATAGTGAATACTTTAGGTTTTGCAGGTCCACTGGTCTCTGTCACAACAACTCAAGTGCTGTTCTGGCATGAAAGTATCTATAGACAATACACAAATGAATGGGCATGGCTGTGTTCCAGTACAATTTATTTACAAAACCAGGCAGTGGGATTTAGTTTACCTATCCCTGTAACAGAGAATCCAGAAACAGACATATACAGACACAGATATAGGTATAGACATATAGATATAACTTGTGACACAGGTGGCCCTGAAGAGCAATGAGGAAAGAATGGTTCTTAAAATACATAATACATATTCAACTGATCCAATTAACCAGCCATATTGAAAACAGTGAAATCTGATTTCTACCTCACAGCTTACATAAAAATAAACTCCAGTTTGATTCTAGATACAAGTGTAAAAAAATCAAAATAATAAAGCATCTAGAAAATTAAATAAGATAATATATTAATGAGTAGAAAAATATTTCTTAAATAAGAACACAAAAAGCACTAACCATAAAAGAAAAGATTAACAGATTGGGTTATATGAAAATTATGAACTTTTTCTTCATCAAAAGGTGTTGGCAAGCTATAGTGTGGGAGAAGATGTTATTAGCAATACATATAACCGAAAAGGGGCTCATATCTAGAAAATAATTTAAATGCCTACAAATCAATTTTTGTAAAAGACAGGAAATCTCACAGTAAAACAGAGAAGACATTGAGACATATGACACAAAAAAATTTCCAAATAGTCAATGGATGTCTAAAAGGGTGTTAATCTTTATTAATTATCAGAGAAATGCAAATTTAAAACATAATGATATAACTGTTAGAGTATCGAGAATTGGTGAGGATGTTGTATTAGTCAGTTCTCACATGGCTATAAAGAACTGCCTGAGACTGGGTAATTTATGAAGAAAAAGAGGTCTAATTGACTCACAGTTCCACAGGCAGTACAGGAAGTATGGCCGGGAGAACTCAGGAAGCTTACAATCATAGCAGAAGAGCAAAGGGGAAGTAGCACATCCTCACTGGCAGCAGGAGAGAGAGAGAGCGCTAAGAGGGAAGTGCCACACTTTTAAACATCAGATCTGGTGAGAACTCACTCACTATCATAAGAACAGCAAGGGGGAAATCCACCCTCATGATCCAATCACCTCCCACCAGGTCCCTCCTCCAACACTGGGAATTATAATTCGACATGAGATTTGGGTGGGGACAGAGAGCCGAAGCATATCAGACAGCTGTAGAACAACTGCTGATACTGTCAGAGCTGCTGAGTGTGAAATGGTACACTAGAAGCCCCACGAAAGCTAAGCATAGTCAGACCTGTGACCCAGCAGTTCCATGCCTGGCTTCATACCCCACAGAAATGTGTATTCACACACAACAAAATACACGGACAAGAATGTTCATAACTACATTATTCATAACAGCTTCAAACTGGAAACAGCTCAAATGTCTCTAATTAGTAGAATAAACAAATATTAGTATTCTTACATTAGTATTTATACAGAAATATTAGTATTCTTATAAGAATTACAATACAACTGGTAATATTATTTCAGTCAATGTATTCTCCTTCACACAAAAACATGGAGGAATCCCACATACATAATTTGTACGAAAGAAGCCAGTATGAAAGACTGCAAACAGGCAAAACTAACCCATGATGATAGAAGATGAGATATTGGAGAAGGGTTAGAAATAAGGAGGAGCTTGGGTTCCTGGTAATGCTCCATTTATTGTTCTGGGGACAGTCACGTGGATTATTCACTTTGTAATAAGTTATTAAGATTTATATTTGTGACAAATATGCTTTTCTGTATGTATGTTATATTTTAACTTCTCTAAAAGTTTTTAAAGATATATCTGAATAGAAACAGAATTAAGGCAATTGATATGATCTAAAACTAAATCAAGAAATAAAGATAAAAGCATTTTTTTACCCAAAGCAGTGCTATTTAATAGAATGTTCTATGATGGTAGAAATGTTCTGTATCTGCTTTGTCTAACATGTTAGCTTCTAGCCACATGAAACTATTGAGTACTTGAATGGAGCCAGTAAAACTGAGAAACTGAATTTTAAGTTCTATTTAATTGTAATTTAAAGAACCACACGTGGCTAGAAAGCAGCGTATTGAACAGCACAGATACCACAATGAGAAACAAAATCCACTGAAATATATTCTCTTTGGAAAGTAGAATAGCTTTCCAAAGAGAAGGTGAGATGGAGCTCAGGTGCTCTTATCAGAAAATCTTTGCATTATTTGATTGCCACTGTATGTAGATGTAGATAGAAATTAACACAGAATTTAAAAAAAGAAAAATACTTGGAGTATATACTTAAAACTGTTCATAGTGGTTCTCTCTGGGCAGGGGATTTATGGTGATTTTTCTTTTCTTTCTTTTTAAAACAAGTATTTATATGTTCTAAAATGTTTACCATAAGTAACTATGAAAAATGAGCAAATTAATAAATTACAAGCTAAAACTAAATATGGACTCCAAAACAGAAAATTCCTTAGGGGCCTATTTGTACTTCTACTATTAAGGCAATAGTGTGTGTAATGAGAATTTATGGCAGGTTCTATTTTTCTTTTCAACATTTAATATCTAAACTTGCTGGCTAAGCACAGATTCCACATACAGCATTCCAGGTTTCTGCCACTCTCTACTCCCTCCTAAGGCACACAGGCACTTGAGTTTGGCTGAATCAACAATGCAGAATTTGGTGGGGCTCACCTTCAGGAAAGTTTGAGCAGGTATCCCCGGAGGAATGGCCTCAATTCCTGCTACACTGTCTGATAGCTCAGCATCACGGTTCTCCAAGGGCTGGATTATCGGCGAACTTCAGAACAAGTTTGTGGTGAAGATTATAGGTTCCTCATTGTGTATCCAACTACCTACTAGACTTTCTCCCTCTAGATCACTGCAGAGGCCCCATCTTCCCTCCCAAACTTGTACTTCTTCAATGGATGTCTAAAAGGTGTTAATCTTTATTAGTTATCAGGGAAATGCAAATTTAAAACATAATGATATAACTGTTAGAGTATATCTGCCTTTTTCTTAAGCCCATCCCTACCTTGTCTTTATGAGCTCCTCTTCACCACCATGCTCCACTCTCCAATGCCTGCTGCCCAGACAGTGCCTGCCACTTACAGGAGGTTCACTATCTTCTAGGAACCAAGAAAAACACTTTATATGCATAAAGCGGAGGAAGCATCACCTCCCTCCTCTCCCAACTGCACTGAATCAGGTTCAGACCCAATTTCTCAACTGCAGCATCAGCATGGTCTCACAGGTCCAATGTAGCCTTTTCCCCCACTGTTGTGTTGACATTTTGTGCAAGCATGAGTTCTGTGAGCGTGGCTCTGTGGGTACACTCAGAAGGTGCCACAGTTGACTGTGCTCTCAGAGCTGTCACGCAGTCTCGATGCTCTCAGCCAACCCATGAGGTAAGCAGCATCCTGACACCTGCTTTATGAATGAGGGCATAAGGGCTCAGAGTTGGTACCAAGACCAGAACCTTTGTCACCAAAGCCCATGTACTTCCTAATATACTGCATGTGACTCCCCAGATTACATTGTTTTGGGGACCGACCCCTAGGCAAGGGGGAAAGGTCACTGGCAGATGAAAATGGAAAAGATCCTGAGAAGAACACTTGGAAATGCTCCTTCAAGATGTGCTCTAGAACTGGAGAGACGCTTTTATGAGAGATACATATATAGCCCCACTCTTTCCTTCCAGGAGGCTGTTCCACTCAACCTAAGGCCATTGCAAATCATCCACTTGTTCACTGTTTTTTTTCCAGCTTGGTAAATATTCATAACAGGTGGACCTAAATAAGGAACAAATGCCATCTAATTTGAACTTGAACTCCTGCCTCACAGACCAATGCTTCAGTCAGTCCATGAGGAAAAACAATTATTACACTCCAGCTAGCACAGTCACCAGCTTATGAAGCAGCCTCAGCGGCACAATGGTTTATTGGCAAAGAGATGGGCAGTTAAAAAAATCAATTTTGTTAAAAATAAACAAACTACAATTCCGACTTCCTGACTAGAGAATATTTCCAAGGCAAATGAGTAATGGCATGGCATTTCACTGCCCAGAAACTCTTCCAGAAGCTTCTTTACAACATTTAACCTAATACTAATCCCAAGTGTCTTGGTGCGACATTCAAGGCCCTCTAGGATCTTAGGATCCTGGGATCTGCCCCTGGCAACCTTTCCTCCATCACTCCCTGATCTTCCCTGAGTGAACTTGGTTCCAGCCATGCGGGGTCATTTCCAGTTCCAGCAGACTCATTGTACACTTTCCTGGTCATTTTCAAGAATCAGTGCGGACACCAGTGTCTCTCAAGATACTCCTTCTTCAGTGCTCTCAGCGAACCTGGCACATCGTTCCTTCAACACTGCATGTACCACATACATTGAATGGTTTTTCTTTTTCTACGTTGGCATTTACAGAGCATTTTGATGTGCAAAGCATGCTTTTAAGAGCTTTTACATGTTTTGTAGCAGTCTTTACCATACTCTCACGATGTAGATGGAACTTTCACATTCCCATTTTATACATAAGGAAATCAAGGCACAGAAAAGGGAAGCAAGTTGTTCAAGGTCAATACCGTGTAAGTGGTAGAACCGGGACTTAAATCCAAGTGGTCTGAGTCCGCAGTCTACATATCTAACACGAGACTGGATTTTTCTGTCTCTTTTCTGAAACAATGGGGCCCAGAAACTGATGCATAGAAAGTGCTTAATAAACACAAGCGAATGAACAAACAAATGAAACCTATTTCTTGGCTTGCAGTGACCCTGGGCTGCTGATGTGTAACAGCTGCTTTCCTGACACAGCCACCGTCATCCCAAGCCCTTAGACACAAGCAGAGAGGAAAATCAGCCTGGCCCTTGTGCTCTGTTCCACCAAATGCGCTCGGACACATGGGTGGTCCCTGGTTAGGCACAGATGCCCCCTGCTCTTTAAAAGAACATCCGCTTCCACTGAAACAGGTAAATTGCTTCAGGGAATGACAGGTTACTCCTCTCTCTCTGAAGATAGAAACTGTTCCTTTGGCCCACAGTGAGTTCATTGGAAAAAAATGATTTCACGCTTTGCTGAACCTGATTGTCCTTGAACACCAGAGCGTATTATCTGCCTGCCTGCACCGGCTAAGTGTGAGGGCTGCTGAGACTGTACTGCAGGGTGCAGGGCACAGCTGGGACCCTGTAGGGGAGAGATCCGCACTCACAAGCCTTTGCTGGTCCCCAAGAGCTTGGGCAGAGCCAAGCCATCCAGTACACGGCTTTGCTGGCCCTCACACTACTTTCCAGGCTCCCCTACTCCTCCCATCTTCTCATGGACTGCAGACCCATTTTCACAGCTGCTTACCTGAAGGCTTTTTGCCCTGGGTTGCCCCATAGTCCCCTCAGCCTAAACAAGCATGAAAGGGAACTTTCCAACCTGCTTTGTCCATATTCCTGGTAATGTCACCTTCAAGCAGACAGTCCCTAAGCCAAGATCCCCTCCATTCCACCTGCCCCATTATGGATTTCCTGGTCCTCCCTGTGTCCTATTAACTTTGACATCCCAAAATTAGAGGGTCGTCCCAGGTTCCCCGGCTCCAGGCCCTGTGCACAGGATGATACATGATTACTCACTGAACAAATGGCCTAGCTGCCTGAAACGGGCTGAGTAGATTAGTGGGGCCTTCCAAGGAACTGTCACAGACCCCCTCCAGGGGGCAAGTGTGTGACACGGGGCCCAGCTGGAGTGTGGGGTCTGGCCTAGGCAGCAGCGTGTGTGGTCAAGGGCAGTGAGGCAAGAAAATGAAATCAAATCCAGGCAGCCTAATGGTCAATCTGGGGGCTAAGTGGCATAGAAGAATCCAGCAAGGTAATGAGAGGGAAGCTGGGAAACCAGATGGAGAAAGAAAGACACAAAAATCCTACACCCTGAGGAATGGGGAGTCTTCAAACAAAGGAGGGAGCCCTTTCTAATGAGTCTGCATGGTAAAGAGAAAACTTATTTCAGAGCTTCATTAGGTGCCTTGGAGGAAGTTCCTGAGATGGCAGATTTCATAGAGCCCCCTAATGAGCTTTGAATATGCAAAGTAGTTTAGGGTCGTGGGTAGGTGAGGTGTTTTTCCTATGAAATTAATAGGATTTTGGTGGTAAGGGTGGGACGTTGGCAGGATGGGAGGGGAGGAAAAGACTCTTAAGGCTGAGAGCAAAGATAACAGCAAGGCCTAATAAGGAGCCCAGCCAGTGAGAGATTACCCAGGGCAGAAAATGCCCATTAGCTGTCAAGACATCAACAAGTAAGACATGGTTGTAGGTTGCAGTCTCTAATGTGGTGTGCTAAATCTACCTGTTACCCCAAAGCCTTCAGGAATGTCTACTCTGTCAGAGGCCTTGTGTTTGTAGTAAACTAGAGAGAAATAAAGAAAATTGGGGTTATGCATGAAACGGAGCAAGGAGGTGTCAAAGAAGAAGGAGGTACCAGGAGGATGTTGTGTTTCTCTCCATACCTGGGCTGGAGTTTGAGTCATTTTTCTATATTTATTAAAGGAAAAAAATGCCCTCATAGTTTGGAGGACTGGGGATACTCAGGTGGCTGATATCCACATTAAATTACTGACCAGAACAAGAAGGTCTGAAGCCGAGAGCACTAGAAGGAAGTTAAACCTGCAAGACACTTTTTGTTAGGTATCTGTGGCTATTGGGGGGTGGGAGAGGAGCTGTTACTAGCACCAGTCTGAACAGGCCTTAAACAAAATAGAGTAGAAAAGAGGTTCCAAGAAATCCAGCCAGAGAACTGAGCCAGGCCTGCAAGTTTATAGACTCGGATTGAAGACAAGCGAAGGAGGACAGCTCTATGTTTGGTTGGGTTAAGAAAGTGGGACAGAGAAGGTCCACCCGGGATAAACATACCAGAGGTGCCAAAGGAGAGAGGGCTGGAGAGAGACGTGGCAAGAATGCACAACCAGCTTCTCGGCTTCTGTCTTTGGGGCTGAGCCAGCACGGATTTAACTTTGATCCCATCGGCTGATGGAGCAAATACCCAGTGAATTCTACCTGGCAGCGTTCTGTGTTGTTGGAATCCCCAGATCCTTCAGTAAAGCTCAGTTCCTGGCAGAACTGCTGCTGGAAGCCCAGGTAACAAAGTCCCTCATCCCCACTCCCAATTAGCCTTCGAGTTCTGCAAATTCTGCTTCCCTAGCAGCACATTTCCTCCTTTTCCTTGGAATGTGAGGAAATCCACACATTCGCCTCCTCCTCATGGGCCTGTTGTCATGGGGCCTGATGCTGTGTCCTCTCCTTGGGTTAGGCCTCAGACTTCCCTTCAAGATTTGGGTGCACGCCAGCAGGTGCTCCACAACTGCTTATTGAGTGAATAGTTTCCAGTTAACAGCCAAACCCTTATACTCTGTTGTTCTCCCTTCCCCTGACACATATTCTCTGGCTTCTAGGATAGTCCCTTTTCCTGAAAAAAGCATGTGCACTTCAGTTTCACACTCACATTTAAGCACGCAAGTAAAATTGGCAACGCGAGAGAACTAGTATATCCTTCAACGTGTTTCTGAGAACTCACAAGTTTGATTGATTACCTTGCACTATAGCTTTGCATGGATTTGGAGACCAGGAAGCTACCTTGCTTCACCTTCATGGATAACATGGCTGTTTTAAAGCTGCAAGCTTCTCTTCCAGGGGCTGTTTAGAAGTGGTCCTCTCCTCTTCTCCATCTTCTTCCTCCCTCTCTTCTCCCTTCATCGATTCATCACTTAACTGGTATTTTATACAATGTCAGGCACTGTAATAGGCTCTGTATAACTGACTTCAATTAATCCTTACCACCAACCTCCAAGATAGGTATCAGCATCCCCATTTTACATAAGTTAAGAAACTTGCTTGCACAAGGCCCCAGGGCTAGGGAGCAGCAGATCCGTTGGGTTCCAAAGCTCTTTCTGCTTTCCTGGGCTGCCTCTCATCTGGGCTGGGTTCACCAACCAATCCCTGGTCCTTTCTTCCTCCAGTGTCTCTGTAAAGCCCTGCTAGTTGGCTGCCTCTACTGGTCTCCTCCTTGAATTCAGAATCTGTTAGATCAAGTTCCTTTCATATTCCTGGTTTTGCTTTTGGAAAACCTTGATTGTTTTCCACCAGAAGATATATTTATTGTAAGGACCAAGCAATCATGGTCTTTAACAAATTACACTATGTTCTCTAACTGCCTTCGCTGCTACCTCATTAGCCAGGAGAACAGGCACCACGTCTGACTCATCTGTTACCTTCAGAATGCTTTATCTAGAGACTAGGCCAACAGAGGCATTCACTTGCATGTTTTTGAGTAAAGGATGATGGCAGAGCATGGAGAATGGGCTCCACATCAAATAGTCCTGGGTCCAATTCTCCATCACATCCAGCTCTGTGACCTTGAGCAGAAGCTTGCCTTTATGAACTTTAGCTTCCAAAATGAGGAAAACAATAGCACTCACTCAGTGTAGTGTGGGGATTATATGAGAAATGCACATAAAGGAATTAGCATGCTGCTATAACAGAGTAAGTGCTCAACAGATGCTGGCCATTATTGGTAGTGGTGGTAAGTGATTGTACCCTTCCAGTCTCTGACCCTTTAAGACCAACCAACACAGCTACCCAAACCTCCCAGGCCCATTAGTGGCAATTCCTGGGCACTTTCCCAATTGTTTCCACCCTACTTACACCCTGACTCCATTCTTCCCATTGTGATCTCCGGACTCCTTTTGATTCCAATTTTGCCTCTGCTTTTTTTTTTTTTCTTTTTTTTTTTTCAGACAGGGTCTGACTCTGTCACGCAGGCTGGAGTGTAATGGCACCATTTTGGCTCACTGCAACCTCCACCTCCCGGGTTCAAGCAATTCCCTGCCTTGACATCCCAAGAAATTGGGATTACAGGCTCCCGCCACCATGCCCGACTAATTTTTGTATTTTTTAGTAGAGATGGGGTTTCACCATGTTGGCCAGGCTGGTCTTAAATGCCTGGCCTCAAGTGATCCACCCACCTCAGCCTCCCAAAGTGCTGGGATTACAGGCCTGAGCCACTGATCCCAGCTGCCTCTGCCTTTTGCATGTAGATTTTATGTTCGGTTTCCTGGTGTTAGTTTGTGGATGCCTCTCATAGCTTTGGGACTTTTGGTTCTTCCCAAAGCCTGGGGTCTGACCCTGCCCTAGTTCCAACCAAAGGTCACCCAATCTGCCTTAACTTTTCCCATTTACTATTCACACTCCTTCCACTGAGAAAGGAAAAGAGGGAAGGAATAAGGGCAGGTGGCAGGGAAGGAAGAAGAGAGAAGAGGAAAGACGAAAGGGTTTAAGTTAGGCCGTCTTAACGCTACTCTGCACTTTTTTACCAGTGCTTGAAATTGTATTGCTCCTTCTAACCACCATCCGTGTGGTCCTGGAATAATAACGAGCATGTATTAATCATGCATTATGTGACAGGTGCAATTCAAAGCACATCACACACATTAGTTTATTTAACCCTCAATACCAACAAATGAGATAAACAATAATAATAACCTCACTTTAGAGATAAAAAAGCCAATATGCACTTGCCCAAGTGTCTGAGCAAGTTGCCAGAGGTTGCACAGCTGGTACAGTAGCACAGCTGAGATTCCCACCAGAACAGCCACTTGAGATACAGCCTGGTTGCTGTTTTTGCATACCTCTGAGCAGATCCTTCAAGTGAGGTAGGCAGATTCTGAGGCAACCTATTCTGTTTTGGTCACTACCCAGGACTAGTGGATTTTGGTTAGGATCAATATTTTTGCTAAAGTGCCTCACTAGTCCTCTGAACAAATTTTCCCCTGGAGGGCAGCCAAAATTTGAGAGGTCCTTAGAGCCTGGAGGCAGGATCAAAAGGCCTTGCTGCCTTCCTTATCATCATTCACACACGTAACAGAGGGTCCCTGCAGCTCAGGGACTCTCCTTCAGCTCCACATGCCCCTTACCCTCTCATCCTGCACTATGTCCAACGCAGCACATGCTTTCAACACAAGGTGCTGTTTACACTGATCTCCCTGGGTTGTACGGAGAATTTAATAAAGTAATATTTGCAACAGTGTTTCTTAAAGTATAAGGTGCTTTTCAGATAAAATTCCTCATTATCATTGTTATTGGTGTCTCAAAAAAAAATCCCAGCTATTTGAGGGACTCTTGCAGAATTTTGATACCGTTAGAACAGGTAAGTAGAAACAAAAGCCACTCTAACTTCCTGTTTCTTACTAGACAGGGTCACAGTCATGCAGTTTCTTTTCAAGAGGTCAAATTGTATTTGAAGACCTTTTGATAGTAGAAATCCTGCCTTTCTTGCTCAGACTGTGTGGAGAAGGAACAAACTAAGGGTCCCACCCTTGCCCCTCATCCATCCATTTTCATCAAAGCTCTGTCTGGAGCCTGGGTGCTCACGCCTTTGACTTTGGTCTATAAACAAACCCAGAAGATGGAGTAGACAGTATGGGTGTTTGTACAGAGCAGTTGAGGAAACATTCCCAGCCCAGGGACACAGCTTGGGAGGTTGTCAGAACAATCCATGCTTCTGAGAAAAGGCTAAGCTTTGCCTGGCAAACATGGCCCTGGCCTGAGCCTGACCTCTGGATGCCACGTGTCACCCTTGGTGGGAAAATAAATAGTCTCCTTGTCTGGAATGTACTCCCCTTTTCTTGTGGAACATGAGAAACAGCCAGCAATTGTGTAGGAGGAAAAGCCTGTCTGCAAGCTGTCCTCAGAGCACGCGGACAGGCCTGCTTCCCATCGGCAGGTCAATACTACCATTGTCTCCCTTGACAGGGAATGCTTGTCACTAAGCCTCCCAAGATCCAGGCTCTAGATTTCAGGACAGGCCAGGACCAATGTCCACATAATTTTGTTAAGGGGGAAGGACAAATGGACACGCATTGATTGGGGGATCTTGGTGCTGTTTGGCTTGCATGAAGACTATGGGCAGGTAGAGAATCTAGGTCAGGGGTGCAATGCTCATCCTTAGATAGAGGCTGCTGAGACTTGCCTCTGAGGCCACAGAAGTGAGAGAAAAGGCAGAGGCTTGAGGTGAGCATGGGAAGATGGCCTGGGAGGGAAAGAATTTGCTAAGCAGGCACTGAGCAAGGCCACAGCCTTCTTACCTGTAAGCTCTGCTTCTAAACCTCTAGGAACGATCAAAGGAAGCAAACACCTTTCATCTTCAGAACTAAATTTCATTAATTGATAATGGCTGCCAGGATTTATTATATTACAAAATATTGTGACACTGGGTTCAAGCTCAGTGGGAAAGATTGCCCTGAGTGGCACAATCGATTAGTAATATCTGTCCCGGGTCTGGTTGTGAAGGGTTGGGACTGTCAGAATGTACACCCCTCTCTGCCATCCCTGCCCTAACCCCCTTCCACATGCATCCTAATGGCTATCAGACTCTCTCTCTTCCCTGGACCCCTCTCAGGGCTGACTACTGTCCACCTCCATCCACCCCATTCTCATCAATAAAAAATATATTCCATTACTCAAGTGAGAAACCTATATCTTATCATGAACTTTTGTCCGCTTCCTTCCAGACACAGGTACTTGACAAATCCATTTAGTTCCTTCTCAAGATCTTTTAAATCCACACCCCTCCCTTCAGAGCCTTTGTCTCAGCTCGTGGTCACCTGGGTAAGTAGAGCATCCTTCTAACAGGTCTATCCGATTTTGGCCTCTTATGCAGCTTGACATCCACCCACCACACCCATCACCAGAGTTATCCCAGGAATGCTTATGTCAGGAGTTAGAACCCCAGTAATCCCAGCTACTTAGGAGGCTGAGACAGGAGGATCACTTGGGCCCAGGAGATCAACCCAGTCTGGGCAACATAGTGAGACCCTATCTCTAAATAAATAAATAATATTATTCTTTTTTTTTTTTTTTTTTTTTTTTTTATTTTTTTTTTATTTTTTTTTTATTGCATTTTAGGTTTTGGGGTACATGTGAAAAATATGCAAGGTTGTTGCTTAGGTGCATACGTGGCAGTGTGATTTGCTGCCTTCCTCCCCTTCACCCATATCTGGCATTTCTCCCCATGCTATCCCTCCCCAATTCCCCACCCCCCCGCTGTCCCCCCCACTCCCCCACAACAGACCCCCATGTATAGTGCTCCCCTCCCTGTGTCCATGTGTTCTCCTTGTTCAACACCCGCCTATGAGTGAGAACATGTGGTGTTTGATTTTGTGTTCTTGTGTCAGTTTGCTGAGAATGATGTTTTCCAGGTTCATCCATGTCCCTACAAAGGACGCGAACTCCTCGTTTTTAATGGCTGCATAATATTCCATGGTGTATATGTGCCACATTTTTCCTGTCCAGTCTATCATCGATGGGCATTTGGGTTGGTTCCAGGTCTTTGCTATTGTAAACTGTGCTGCAATGAACATTCGTGTGCATGTGTCCTTATAGTAGAACGATTTATAATCCTTTGGATATATGCCCAGTAATGGGATTGCTGGGTCAAATGGAATTTCTATTTCTAGGTCCTTGAGGAATCGCCACACTGTTTTCCACAATGGTTGAACTAATTTACACTCCCACCAACAGTGTAAAAGTGTTCCTATTTCTCCACATCCTCTCCAGCATCTGTTGTCTCCAGATTTTTTAATGATTGCCATTCTAACTGGTGTGAGATGGTATCTCAATGTAGTTTTGATTTGCATTTCTCTAATGGCCAGTGATGATGAGCATTTTTTCATATGCTTGTTGGCCTCATGTATGTCTTCTTTTGTAAAGTATCTGTTCATGTCCTTCGCCCACTTTTGAATGGGCTTGTTTGTTTTTTTCTTGTAAATCTTTTTTAGCTCGTTGTAAATTCTGGATATCAGCCCTTTGTCAGATGGGTAGGCTGCAAAAATTTTTTCCCATTCTGTTGGTTGCCGATTCACTCTATTGACTGTTTCTTTTGCTGTGCAGAAGCTGTGGAGTTTGATTAGGTCCCATTTGTCTATTTTGGCTTTTGTTGCCAATGCTTTTGGTGTTTTGGTCATGAAGTCCTTGCCTACGCCTATGTCCTGAATGGTTTTGCCTAGGTTTCCTTCTAGTGTTTTTATGGTGTTAGGTCTTATGTTTAAGTCTTTAATCCATCTGGAGTCAATTTTAGTGTAAGGTGTCAGGAAGGGGTCCATTTTCTGCTTTCTGCATATGGCTAGCCAGTTTTCCCAACACCACTTATTGAACAGGGAATCCTTTCCCCATTGCTTGTTTTTATCAGGTTTGTCAAAGATCAGGTGGTTGTAGATATGTTGTGTTGCCTCCGATGCCTCTGTTCTGTTCCATTGGTCTATACCTCTGTTTTGGTACCAGTACCATGCTGTTTTGATTACTGTAGCCTTGTAGTAGAGTTTGATGTCTGGTAGTGTGATGCCTCCTGCTTTGTTCTTTTTGCTTAGAATTGACTTGGCTATGCGGGCTCTCTTTTGGTTCCATATGAAGTTTAAGGTGGTTTTTTCCAGTTCTGTGAAGAAGGTCATTGGTAGCTTGATGGGGATAGCATTGAATCTGTATATTACTTTGGGCAGTATGGCCATTTTCACGATATTAATTCTTCCTAACCATGAACATGGAATGTTTCTCCATCTGTTTGTGTCCTCTCTTATTTCGTTGAGCAGTGATTTGTAGTTCTCCTTGAAGAGGTCCTTTACATTCCTTGTTAGTTGTATTCCTAGGTATTTTATTCTCTTTGTAGCGATTGTGAATGGCAGTTCGTTCTTGATTTGGCTCTCTTTAAGTCTGTTATTGGTGTATAGGAACGCTTGTGATTTTTGCACATTGATTTTGTATCCTGAGACTTTGCTGAAGTTGCTTATCAGTTTCAGGAGCTTTTGGGCTGAGGTGATAGGGTCTTCTAGATATACAATCATGTCGTCTGCAAATAGAGACAATTTGACTTCCTCCTTTCCTAATTGAATACCCTTTATTTCTTTTTCTTGCCTGATTGCTCTGGCTAGAACTTCCAGTACTATATTGAATAGGAGTGGTGAGAGAGGGCATCCTTGTCTAGTGCCAGATTTCAAAGGGAATGCTTCCAGTTTTTGCCCGTTCAGTATGATATTGGCTGTCGGTTTGTCGTAAATAGCTTTTATTATTTTGAGATACGTTCCATCGATACCTAGTTTATTGAGGGTTTTTAGCATAAAGGGCTGTTGAATTTTGTCGAAGGCCTTCTCTGCATCAATTGAGATAATCATGTGGTTTTTGTCTTTGGTTCTGTTTATGTGGTGAATTACATTTATAGACTTGCGTATATTGAACCAGCCTTGCATCCCCGGGATGAATCCTACTTGATCATGGTGGATAAGCTTTTTGATGTGCTGTTGTAATCGGCTTGCCATTATTTTATTGAAGATTTTTGCATCTATGTTCATCATGGATATTGGCCTGTAGTTTTCTTTTCTTGTTGAGTCTCTGCCAGGTTTTGGTATTAGGATGATGTTGGTCTCATAAAATGATTTGGGAAGGATTCCCTCTTTTTGGATTATTTGGAATAGTTTCAGTAGGAATGGTATCAGTTCCTCTTTGTATGTCTGGTAGAATTCGGCTGTGAACCCATCTGGGCCTGGGCTTTTTTTGGGTGGTAGGCTCTTAATTGCTGCCTCGACTTCAGACCTTGTTATTGGTCTATTCAGGGTTTCGACTTCTTCCTGGTTTAGGCTTGGCAGGAGGCAGCTGTCCAGGAATTTATCCATTTCCTCCAGGTTTTCTAATTTATGTGCATAGAGTTGTTTGTAATAATCTCTGATGATGGTTTGAATTTCTGTGGAATCTGTGGTGATATCGCCTTTGTCATTTTTTATTGCATCTATTTGGTTATTCTCTCTTTTCTTTTTTATTAGTCTGGCTAGTGGTCTGTCTATTTTGTTGATCTTCTCAAAAAACCAGCTCCTGGATTTATTGATTTTTTGAAGGGTTTTTCGTGTCTCTATCTCCTTCAATTCTGCTTTGATCTTAGTTATTTCTTGTCTTCTGCTAGGTTTTGAGTTTTTTTGATCTTGCTCCTCTAGCTCTTTCAATTTTGACGATAGGGTGTCAATTTTAGATCTCTCCTTTCTTCTCATGTGGGCACTTATTGCTATATATTTTCCTCTAGAGACTGCTTTAAATGTGTCCCAGAGATTCTGGTATGTGGTGTCTTCATTCTCGTTGGTTTCGAAGAACGTCTTTATTTCTGCCTTCATTTCATTGTTTATCCAGTCAACATTCAGGAGAAAGTTGTTCATTTTCCATGAGGTTGTGCGGTTCTGGGTTGGTTTCTGAATTCTGAGTTCTAACTTGATTGCACTGTGGTCTGAGAGACTGTTTGTTATGGTTTCCGTTCTTTTGCATTTGCTGAGGAGTGATTTACTTCCAATTATGTGGTCAATTTTAGAGTAGGTGTGATGTGGTGCTGAGAAGAATGTATATTCTGTGGATTTGGGGTGGAGAGTTCTGTAAATGTCTATTAGGTTTGCTTGTTCCAGGTCTGAGTTCAAGTCCTGGATATCCTTGTTAATTTTCTGTCTCGTTGATCTGTCTAATATTGACAGTGGTGTGTTGAAGTCTCCCACTATTATTGTGTGGGAGTCTAAGTCTCTTTGTAAGTCTTTAAGAACTTGCCTTATGTATCTGGGTGCTCCTGTATTAGGTGCATATATATTTAGGATCGTTAGCTCTTCTTGCTGCATTGATCCTTTTACCATTATGTAATGTCCTTCTTTGTCTCTTTTGATCTTTGTTGCTTTAAAGTCTATTTTATCAGAGATGAGAATTGCAACTCCTGCTTTTTTTTTCTCTCCATTTGCTTGGTAAATCTTCCTCCATCCCTTTATTTTGAGCCTTTGTGTATCCTTGCATGCGAGATGGGTTTCCTGGATACAGCACACTGATGGGTTTTGGCTTTTTATCCAATTCGCCAGTCTGTGTCTTTTGATTGGGGCATTTAGTCCGTTTACATTTAGGGTTAATATTGTTATGTGTGAATTCAATCCTGTCATTTTGGTGCTAGGTGGCTGTTTTGCCCTTTGGTTGATGCAGATTTTTCATTGTGTTGATGCTCTTTACCTTTTCGTGTGTTTTTGGAGTGGCTGGTACTGGTTGTTCTTTTCTATGTGTAGTGCCTCCTTCAGGAGCTCTTGTAGAGCTGGTCTGGTGGTGATGAACTCTCTGAGTTCTTGCTTGTTCACAAAGGCTTTTATTTTTCCTTCACTTATGAAGCTTAGTTTGGCTGGATACGAAATTCTGGGTTGAAAGTTCTTTTCCTTAAGGATGTTGAATATCGGCCCCCACTCTCTTCTGGCCTGTAGGGTTTCTGCTGAGAGATCTGCAGTGAGTCTGATGGGCTTCCCTTTGTGGGTAACCCGACCTTTCTCTCTGGCTGCCCTTAGTATTTTCTCCTTCATTTCAACCCTGGTGAATCTGATGATTATGTGTCTTGGGGTTGCTCTTCTAGAGGAGTATCTTTGTGGTGTTCTCTGTATTTCCTGGACTTGAATCTCGGCCTGCCTTGTTAGGTTGGGGAAGTTTTCCTGGATAATATCCTGAAGAGTATTTTCCAGCTTGGATGCATTCTCTTCGTCACATTCAGGTACACCTATCAAACGTAGATTAGGTCTTTTCACATAGTCCCATATTTCTTGTTGACTTTGTTCATTCCTTTTTACCCTGTTTTCTCTAATCTTGCCTTCTCGTTTTATTTCATTGAGTTGATCTTCGACCTCTGATATCCTTTCTTCTGCTTGGTCAATTCGGCTGTTGAAACTTGTGCATGCTTCACGAAGTTCTCGTGTTGTGTTTTTCAGCTCCATCAATTCGCTCATATTCCTCTCTAAGTTGTCCATTCTTGTTAGCATTTCGTCAAGTCTTTTTTCAAGGTTCTTAGTTTCTTTGCATTGGGTTAGAACATGTTCTTTTAGCTCACGGAAGTTTCTTATTATCCACTTTCTGAAAGCTGATTCTGTCATTTCATCACACTCATTCTCCGTCCAGTCTTGTTCCCTTGCTGGTGGGGAGTTGTGATCCCTTGTAGGAGGAGAAGTGTTCTGGTTTTGGGTGTTTTCATCCTTTTTGCGCTGGTTTCTTCCCATCTTTGTGGATTTTTCCACCTGCTGACTTTGTAGTTGTTGTCTTTCTGATTTTGGTAATTTTAAGTCTGCTGTGGCAGAACTCATAAACCCCCTGCTCTTCCCCCGAGGTGTTCTGTCCCAGGGAGTTACTGTTTTCTGATGTTCCCCTGTGCGGTTGCTGTTTTCCCTGCCCACAAGGTGGCAGCCTAGTCACACTCAGGTTGCAGAGGCTTCGCTAAGCTGCTGTGGGCTCCACCCAGCTTCCGTGTGAACTTCTGGGTGTAGTTAGAACTGCTTCCGCTATGTTGGCCCGCCCCTGTAGTGATGGAGTCTCTGTAGTGGCGGATTGCCTTGGTACAGAACAGCAGGGTGCCTATGGAGAACGCCCCTCCTCCACAGAGCTGGACCGTCCCGGTTTCAGTTGTGTTTCAGGTCTTCTTGCTGGGTAAGAGGGGACACCGTCTCATCCGATCTGCCTCCGGAGCCGCTGCGTTGGCTAAAGCCGCGGCTCTGAGATTCGTGGCGCTGGCCTGGCTCCCCGTTTCAGCTCCCCTTGCTGGCTTATAGGGGTCTCAGACTCTCTCACTTTATACAGTGAGCTGTTGCCTCAGGGTGCCGGCCCAGCGGCTGCGCCGTTCAAGCCAGCGGCGCCAGCGGCGCTGGCGACCCGTGTGGCTTCTCTGCGTGTGAATCTCCTGTTCTGTGGGCAGTAAAAATCAGTCTGGAAATACGGCGTCCACTCACCCTCTGTGCTTTCTCTCGGAGCTGCATTCCCGAGTTCCTCCTAAGCGGCCATCTTGGATCTCCCCCCCATAATATTATTCTTAAAAGAATTTGAGGTTTTCATGGAAGTAGAAAGTAAAATGGTAATTACCAGAGGGTGGGAAGTGAAGGGAGGTAGGAGATAAAGAGAAGTTGGTTAACGGTTATAAAAATACAGTTAGATCAAAGAAATAAGTTTTAATATTTGATAATACAGTAGAAAAGTTACCGTTAACAATAATTTATTGGATAGTTCAAAATAGCTAGAAGAGAAAATTTGTAATGCCCCCAACACAAAGAAGAGATAAATGGCTGAGGTGATGGAAATCCTAATGACCCTGATTTGATCATTTCACATTGTCTATGTGTATCACGGTATACATGTATTACATGTATCCCCAAAATATGTACAACTACAATATATCAATTTAAGAAACCCAAAAGTTTGAATTCTGTCTCATTTAGTTTCCACAAGCTGGTTCATCTAATGCATTAAAAAACAAAAACAAAACAAGCAAACAAAAAAAGACTAAAGGTTCCAAGAGCCTCAGCACAGAGAGGAAGAGCTCTTCAAATGGTGAAAGAGCTGTCTGGGATGGCTCCAGGCACATCGTAACTCCGTGATCTCCCAGCACTCCTTGCTCCCTGCACTGCTCGCGCTCTTGCTCTCTCTCTCTCTCTCTCTCTCTCTCTCTGTCTCAGGCACACGTGCGTGCACGCACACACGCACACACACACATTTATCTTAACTGATCTAAATGTCTTCTAAAGGATCCTTATTCAAGTATGCTGAGTAAATTGTTCAAAGACCTTCTCTATTCTTTAAGGTCTGAATTCTAGGAAAGTTAATAATTTTATCTTGTTCTTTCAACAGCTTCTTTATCTGTTCTGGTCACTTTGCTCCTGTGTTCAGAGGAGTCAGGTGCCCAGAGGGCAGCTCAAGGCAAGGTTCAGATACCTATGGCCAATGAGTGGGAAAAAGGACATAGCAGCTCAGAAGGCTCAGGCACTTCTTTTGTTGGAGAGCTGGACCTCAGCAGGGATCTGCACTGGCCCCCAGAGAGCAGTTGTAATTTGTTCCAGTCAACGACAAGGGGTTGATTTATTCCCTGGTGCAGTGGGATGGGCTTTACAGGCATATAAAAGGAACAATAGCACTGTGTAACAAACTCAGCATGCCCTTGCCCGAGAGGAAGGAAAACTGGGTGACTCAGACATTAAATTGTTAGATTGTGACTGGAGATAGGTCAGGTGAAGATAGCCTTTGCATAGCGCCAGGTTCCCAGATTCTGGGGCAAGCTCCAGCCGCCTACTGGTGAAGGACAAATAGGACAGTCGGCCCCAGAGAGACATGGGGAGAGGGCCAGGGAGCCAATACGCAGTTTTTAATAGCAACATTCAAAGTGTTGACTTTTATTTTATTTAGCAAACGTGGAACATAATGTCTCTGTTTTGCACATGGTAGGAAAAGTAGCAGTCATTTCCGGGGTTTTCCATAAACTTATCTGTTTTGATCATTTGCCTCTAGAAGCTCCAGAAACACCCCGAGGCAGCAGGAGAGGCAGACAGAAAATACAGACAACACAAACGTCTAAGAAGTGATATGCCCAGGAGGGTGTGGGAAAGATCAGAGTGCTGAGATCTTTAGAAATCATTGTTAGTGCTTTGACTAGGTAAAAATTGAGTGGATTTTTGAAATAATAAAAAATTTACATTTGAACTACAGAAACACTTTTCCTTTTTTTTTTCCCAAGGAGTTTCTTTTAGTAGTCTTCAGGGAAGACTTCTCCATCTCCTGAGACTGAATTAGATAAGCCTATTATGCAAACTCATTGCCTCCTGTACTTTCCCGTCAAAGCTCTTCTCATAGTTTAATTTTTTATTATACATCTATATGTTTCCTCATGTCTTTAATATCTATCCCCCCAGTAGATTATAAATCCTGGGAGTGTAGAGCCAGGTTGCCTTTTCTTCCTTGCCCTGTTTTTAGCACCTGGCACTTGCCTGGGCCATCACTGAAACTGAAAGGGATCGATGATAATGATGAACTGTAAGGTAGATAGGGAGGAAGCAGAGGACATGAGGGGTAATAAAGAGACTATAGATTGAAGGTCCAAGTGAGGATGAAGGACAATTACAGTCTGGGTCTTAGGAGGTTCACAGGAGGTGATGAGGGGTGGGGATGGAACTGAGATTTTAGAATGAGGTGTACTTATTTGTGATGACATGATCTAGACAGAGGCATCCCATGGGATTCGGAAAGGGAAGCAGTGTAGAGAAATTCATCATGGGAGGGAGGAGCTGAAAGCCTGAGACCAGTTGTCGGCTGCATCTTCTCCACAGATGTTGATATTAACAAAATTATTGCTAATGTCAGAGTGGTGTGGAGAGCTTAAGCCTTCGGTGAATGATGAGGCAACATGGAGATCAGTGAATGACAACAAGGAGAGGTAGCAGGTGGCATATGTTTTCTTCATCCATTTTTCCCAACCAATATTTACTAAGTGCATACTATATATGAAGCCCAATGCATTCTGTGAGTGCTACAAGTAAGAATAGATTATTCTCCCTCTTCCAAGAAGCTTGTAATATACTACCTATAAATGTATGTAACATTGGACGGGCACAGTGGCTCATGCCTGTAATCCCAGCACCTTGGGAGGGTGAGGCAGGCGAATTGTTTGAGGCCTGGAGTTCAAGATCAGCCTAGCCAATATGGTGAAACCCCATCTCCACTAAAAATACAAAAATTAGTTGGACATGGTGGTGCATGCCTGTAAACTCAATCTCTTGGGAGGCTGAGGCACAAGAATTGCTTGAACCTGGAGGTGGAGGTTGCTGTGAGCCAAGAACATGACATTGCATTCCAGCCTGGGCAACAAAATGAGACTCCATCTCAAAAAACAAACAAAAACAGTTTGCAACTTGAGAAAGAAGTCTGAACTGGAAATATGGATTCTGGCACCTTCAGGGTATAGATGAAGATTGAATTCATGAGATTGAGGGAGGAACTGATAACCAAGGAAAGGTGTGTAAAGTAAGAAGGAAAGGGAGTCCAGAAAAAGAGTTCCACCATCCCAGAATTTAAGGGCAGGCAGAGGAAAAGGAACTGCAGAGATGACTTGGAAGGAACTGTCAGAGAGATGTGCTATAAACAAAAACGGAGCATCCTCACAGAAGGCAAAAGTGAGAGAGGAGGCAAGAGTGAGGCAGAAGTGCACGGAGGCAGCTGTGTGGAGGAGGGAGAGTGTCCACCTTCCACCTGACGTCCTTAGGAGAACAAGTCAGTAACTCAAAGGAGGAACAAAGCCAGGAGGCATCCTAAAGGGAGGACAAGCCTCCAGTTAACACAAGAAGGTAAAAAGGGTAAATAGGATGTTGAGAAAAAAGGGGGGCAGTTATTCTGGAGTATGGGGTTCTAGGAGGCAGGGTGGAAATATTTGAAGGAAAAAAATTGAAATATGGGGAGACAATGGCTCAGAAGAGGTTTGAGATGCAGGTACATGAACCTGGAGGTTCAACCAAGGTGGATAGGGATGCGGGTGGATGGAAATAGGTAGTTTCAAGGCTTGAAATAAGATGCTGCCAAAAGTCATTTCAGTGCTGGTGTAGACTGGTGATACGTAAAGCAGACAATATCACTCCTTGATGCAATTCTCCAGTGGCTTCTCATTGTTCCTGGAATAAAATGCAGCTCCTTATTCTGGCCTTGAAGACTCCACATGGTCTGGTCTCTGACCTCCTGTCTAACTCTGTCCCCAGGCTCTTGTCCCCCATGCCATATAGAAGCACACAGCATTCTTCCTAAATCTGGAAAATCCTAAGCTTGCTCCCACCTCAGGGCTTTGTCATCAGCTTCTCCTGTGTGTGATATTTTTCTCCTCTACAGCTGGCTCCTTCAATTCATTCAAATGTCACCTCTCCAAAGAGGCCCTTCTTCTCCTGCCTCCACAAGTCACCCTCTTTCCCTTTATAGTATTTCTTTCCTTCATAGTATTTATTATGCTCTGAGATGCTCTCACTTATGTATGCCCTGTTTCTTTCTAGTAGAGTGTCAGATGTATTAGCCACCAGCCTGGCCAACATGGTGAAACCCAGTCTCTACTAGAAATACAAAAGGTCATGGGCCTTTTTCTTTCTTTGTTCACCGTGTTATCTCCAGCATCTGGAACAGAGTCTGGCACAAAGTAGGTGTCCCATAAATATTTACCAACTAAATAATGGACTGCATAAATGAATATTTAAAATTTAAACCTCCTCTGTAGGCTCTGATTAGAGCCATGGTGATATGATTTTGCTGTGTTCCCACCCAAATTTTATCTTGAATTATAGCTCCCATAATCACCAAATATTGCAGGAAAGACCCGGTAGGAGGTAATTGAACCATGGGGGCAGGTTTTTCCCATGCTGTTGCCATGATAGCAAATAAGTCTCACAAGATCTGATGGTTTTATAAAGAGCAGTTCCTCTGTACATGCTCTCTTGCCTGCCACCATGAAAGATGTGACTTTGCTCCTCCTTCACCTTCTGCCATGATTGTGGGGCTTCCCCAGCCATGTGGAACTATGAGTCCATTGAACTCCTTTTTCTTTATAAATTACCCAGTCTTGGGTATTTCTTCATAGCAGTATGAAAATGGACTAACATTCAGATTCCTTTGAGGCTTTAAGAATAAATAACTTGGCCAGGCACGGTGGCTCATGCCTGTAATTCCAGCACTTTGGGAAGCCAAGGCAGACAGATCACCCAAGGTCAGGAGTTTGACACCAGCCTGGCCAACATGGTGAAACCCGTCTCTGCTCTCTACTTGAAAGACAAAACAATTAACCAGGCATGATGGCACATGCCTGTAATCCAAGCTATTCAGGAGGCTGAGGCAGGAGAATCACTTGAACCCAGGAGGCAGAGGTTGCGGTGACTCAAGATTACGCCATTGCACTCCAGCCTGGGAGTCACAACAAGACTCTGTCTCAAAAGAAGAAGAAGAAGGAGGAGGAGGAGGAGGAGGAGGAGGAGAAGAAGAAGAAGAAGAAACAACAACAACAACAACTGGAAAACTTGATATATTTTGAAATGAGAAGTCACTAGAGGTTCTTCAAACAAAATATTTTTCCTGGATGTAAATTATTCTCAACATTATGTAGCAATTCCAGAAGACCAAACTTTGCTTATGAAAGAAAGTATATTAAAAGGTAGTGTCCCAAACAAATTTATTTAAATAAAATATTGCAAACAATATTGCACCTATAAGTAGGTTTTCATATAAGCTACTGCACAAAATAAAAAGACACCTGCTCTTACTCCAGATATTTTTTGTGATTTTTAATGTTAAGTGAAAATTTTATAGTGCTACATTCTCAGGCACTACTGAGGCACTACCTCTGAGGTTTAATGAGATGACTCTGTATTTGGCAAAGATCATCACAGTCCATATTCTGTTTTTGTTTATAACACTGTATCTCCTAACATAGAAAAATTTTAGGGGATTACAGTAGGGTAAGAGATCCTGGGTAACTTTTCTTAGAAAACCAAGAATGTAGAAGAGATAGACCTATATACCAGAAAGGGGACATTCACATTTTCCAAATTGCGTTCCAAAGGCGGCTATTGTCCCTTAACTAGGAAAACAAGCAACAAAAGCTGGGTGGGTGTGGAAGAGGGTGGTATTCTGTCAAAATAAATCTAGTCATGTAGGCATTAAATTAACTTAAACAGGCTTTTTTACTGCAGGGCTTCCATGAATTTGGAGATTTTCCTGAACCGGGAGGTGACCAAATATATCTACTCCTTTAATCTCAACACTTCCTAAAAAACAGATACTAACATGGGTCTTGATGTCAACGGTAGTTGCATGATTCTTTGATTATAAACTTGGCTTTGATATATTAGAGCATCAGGGCTGAGTACTGGGGTTGTGGAAGTGGCAAAAGGTGAGTCAGTACACACAGAGGAGAGAAAGTGAGCAGCAAAAGCACAGCTTTGATGATCTGTTACCCTGAGGGCACAGGCTGCAAAACTTGAGGTGGAAATGTGGGAATTGTTGGGATTATAGCTAAGTCAACCCACTTAGATAAGCTCTGGAGTCTTTTATTTTTATTTTTTGCATTCTATTTGGTTTAAAGTTTCTTACTGCTTCTCTGTTGACTAGCATAAATGTAGGTAGAAAAGATCCTCTTGGGTGTGACGGCTCGCTCCTGTAATCCCAGTGCTTTGGAACGTTGAGGCAGGAGGATTACTTGAGCCCAGGAGTCTGAGGTTGCAATGAGCTATAATCACACCACTGCACTTCAGCCTGGGTGACAGAGTGAGACCCTGTCTCTTAAAAATAATAATAGTGATAAAATAAATTTTAAAAAATATCCTCTCTCTTTCCTTTCAAGCAATTCTAGAACCAAGATTTTCAGAGAGGCAAGCTAAGCATCAGCCAGGTATTATAGTAACAGCATACATACATAATATGGCTTACATTTTTTTTGTTATACCAAGAAATTTCTTTTAAAAAATGTTTTGAATGGCCCATAGAAACTCTATTTATTGACTGGAGTAGCAGTGGACTTTGAGTATACCGATTTACAAGCCAGAGCCTCTGTGGAAGGATGTGGCTCAGGCAACTTGAATGCTGCGATGTCTGGGGAGGACTGTCATGCTGCTGGTACTCTGTACAAAACCTTAGATGCTGGTCTCATAGTCTTTCACTAAACCATGGAAAGAAAATAAGACAATTACATAATGTAAGATAGAACACAAGCTTCGTAAGAGAGGATCAATAATATATACGGTTGTAAAAAGAAAGAAATAATAAATGACTTGAGGAAGGGTAAAATCAGAAAAGATTTGAAGGACTTTAAATCAGCAGTGCCCAAACTTTTTGCCACCAGAGTCCAGATTCATGGAAGATAATTTTTCCATGGACATGGGGGACAGGGGTGGATGACTTTGGGATGAAACTGTTCCACCTCAGATCATTGGACATTAGACTCTCACAAGGAGCATGCAACCCAGATCCTTCACATGCACAGTTCACAATAGGGTTCAAGCTACTATGAGAATCTAACGCTGCTGCTGATCTGACAGGAGACAGAGCTCAGGTGGTAATGCTCACTCGCCCAAGGCTCACCTCCTGCTGTGTGGCCCGGTTCCTAATGGGTCATGGACCAGTACCAGTCTGCACCTGGGGGCTGGGGAGCCCTGCTTTAAATGACAGAAACTATGCACCTGAGGTCAAAAGAGGGTGTAGGTTGTTTCACTTAAGATAATAGCCTCCAGGAGAATTGGGCAAGGTTGGGGTTGGGAGCAGGAGAATCTCGATGAGAAATTACTTAATGAGTGTGATGTATGTTATTTGGGTGATGGATACACTAAAGTCAAGACGTCACCACTGCCCAATATATTCATGTAACAAAATTACATTTCTAACCTTTAAATTTATACCAAAAAAAAAAAAAAAGTGTAGGGAAGAAGCATTGGATTCTTGTGTCAGGGCACTAGATGAGATGAAATGATTAAAACTAAGAGTAGATGGGACCAAGGAATATAGAAAGGTGGTAAACGACATGGTTCTAATTGTGAGAGTTCCAGGTGCCCATTCTTCATTTGACTGCAGAGGAAGATAAGCACAGCTGGAGATTTCTTTGGACCTCATGGACTTCAGAATCAGTGAAATCTATGTGTGAACTCTATGTGACTTCAAACAAATTATATAACTTCTTGACCCTCCATTTCTCCAACTACAGAATAAGTATAATCATAAGTTTCAGAATCATTGTAAAGAGTAAATAAAATTGGTGGTTAGAAGATGTCAGCCAATGCCTGGCACACAGCAGGTGCACTGTAATTCCTTTCTGCTCTGGAATGAAGGGCACTGTAGAGTTGCCTGTAGAAATTAGATTTTAAGATCCTGCTTTGTCTTGAATAAAAAAAAATGCATGTGTTAAGCATCTCGGTGGTATCCCACATACACACCCAGGAAAGGGTTTTTCAGTTACTTCTCAGCCATGCGGGTGCTTATTTTAAACTATATACTTTGGATACACAGTTTTTAAAATTCTTTTTAAAAATTTAAAAGAAAAATGCTTTTTTGTTCAGCTAGTTTAAGTCTTTCTATTCAACAGTACCAATTTAATTTCTAGTAATTGAGTAGGGGGGTGTGGCAAGGGGAACTACAGTTGCCAAACAGGAAATGCAGACAAGGATTTTATTTAATACAACTCATAAATTATATTGCCAATATCTTAAAGATGATAAAGAAGTCAAAAACACTATTTGTGAAAATCAGTATATCATATGATGGTAAGCATAGTTGCTATTGGCCAAAAACATACAGAAAACATTTGAATTCATTGTCTAATAAAGCTTAGGCTCAAGATTTAATTGAATTACTAAGAAAAGAAAGTAGCATATAATTATACAGACAAAGATGAGTAATAACCAAAAACTGTTTTCTAATGCATGTTTGTTTTTCCTGAAAGCCATTTCTAAGTTGGTGGTATTGTGTAATGGGAGGTGTCTCAGAATCTAGGAAATGTGATGTTTTCCAGTTTGGGTCTAAATCCTCATTCTTTGTCACTCCTACCTCTGTCATGTTCACGAATCCATGCAGATTCACACTTATTTTCATGACACCAGCCACACCCTAGTTTCAGAATCAGACAACTTCTTTCTCTGAAATTTTCCAAAGTCCAGCCTTCAAAGAATAAAGTAGAGAGGGAGCTGAAGGCATGCAGCCCGGTGACAGTGCCGCAAGGTTGTGTTAAGAGACTTGATGTGGGCCAGGCATGGTGGCTCATGCCTGTAATGTTAGTGCTTTGGGAGGTTGAAGTGGGAGGACTGCTTGAGGCCTGGAGTTTGAGACCAGCCTGGCCAACACAGTGCGACCTCATCTTCACAAAAAAATTAAAAACTTAGCTGGGTGTGGTGGTGCACACCTGTAGTCCCAGCTACTTGAGAGGCTGAGGTGAGAAGATGGCTTGAGCCCAGGAGTTTGAGGTTACGGTAAACTGATCACACCACTACACTCCAGCCTGGGTAACAAAGTGAGACCCTGTTTCAAACTTTAAAAAAAGAAAAGAAAGACTTGGTGTGGTCGTGCCCTGTCTGCCTTCTGTAGAGTTGATCTTGTCCCCTCCAACCTCACCACTTCCTGGAACCCCGTCTGCTCACCTTCAGCCTTGTGCCTGCTTCTCTCCTCTCTTATTTAAATTTTACACAGGTCATGATGCAGACTTGTGTCATGTCAGCACCTCGTCTGTATTTTGTTGAATTCTTCAGTGTTTTAGAACTAGAATGTTTCAAATAGAAATCCAGATTTTAGGCTTTTCTTTAAAAATGGGAAGATATGGTAATCCTGGGCCTGTATTCCTTCATAGCCACAATCTACTGGATTCCAGAAGGGTTAGTCTCTTTTAGACAGGGGCACTTGACTTCCAGTTTGACACAGTCTCCACCACTCCCTATTGTTTTACGCCCAACCCTCCACCCTCATTTCAGTTACCAAATAACCCTTTGCAGGCATTTCACTGTGTAACCTCACTCTGTAGGTCTCCCAATGCCAACGCCTACCTTCCCTTTCTGACAGCTCCCTGACTTTCATTCTTCTCTTGGATAACTTATTTCTGCCCTTGGCCCCAGCATGGTTATCCCTGCCTGCCTCAACCTGGGCCAGCTTCTGGCTTCTAACCATCCTGTGCCTTGCCCTCAGACTCAGTCTTGCTGGCTCAGTCCTGCTTAGACTTCGTGTGTTGAAGCACCTGTGCTGGAGGGTTGCTGGGGAGATCTGCCACATGGAGCCCCAGATTTCCTGTTTAAGCACGAAAAATACAAGTGAAGCAGACAGGTGTTCAGCTTTTCTCTAATAGATGCACTTTTTATCCCGTCGTCTTTTAAATCTGCATAAGGATGAAAGGCTGCTACACTCTGTTCTTGTTTGCCTCTCTCAGAGTTCTACACATAATTTTGTTGGTTCCAAAGGAAACATTGCAGAAAAGGCAAGTTTTCTATATTTCCTTTCTTCATAATTAAAGTGAATCTATGAGAAATGAATGACTCATCAAAGCAAGGTTGCTTCTGAAGTGAGGTGGAAGCCCTGGCTCTTTCATTTATTTTACTCTCATCTCATTAGACTTTTGAAAATAAGCCAAAAGGAAGGAAAGAGAAAGGAACGAAGGGAGGGAGGGAGAGAGCAGATGGTCAACCTTCATCCTCTGAGTTCTTCCTTTGTGACTCCCAGAGATCTGAGATAGACAAACTTCAGGTGCAAGGAGGAGACGATAATGGTCTCCCCCCAACTCCCATGCTGCTCACCCTCTCCCTTATCCTTAAGGATGCAGTGCCCATGCAGTGCCCATGCCAGACCTGGGTCTGGGGATGCCTAGTGCATGGGAGGTCTCTTTGGCTCTGGGGAGCAGAGGAAGTCAAGCAAGGCCCAAGGAAGAAGAGGAGCTGGCTTCTTGGATTGAAAGCAGCCCTAGGCCTTAATGGGGGTACAAAGGGGCCTGGCCATTTTGGTAATGCATAGCCACACTTAATAAGCAAAAAGCAAAGCGGCAGTAGTGGGTGGACTTGAGGCCAACTCCAGGTTAGGAAAAAAGAGTGAGAATTTGGTTTTGTGTCCCTTAATTTGGACTGGCCAGGTACCTAAGAGGATAAAAAGGTGACTGGGGATAGAGGCAGGAAATCCTAACATTATGAAATTCTGATGATTTCCAGTTTCTGGACCTCTGTTGATTGAATAATAGGCTAATCCTCTGGACCCATTCAATAGCTAAAAGACAGCCCAGGAGGCTTTATCTGTGACGCTCTTTTAAAAATTGCTTCAATCACAAGCCATTATAAAGCCCATAATGCTCACTGGATATCCCTGACTGGATAGAATTGGCCTTATTTAAAGAAGCGAAGACAAAGAAAAAGAAACCTTTTTTCTTTTGATTTGTGAGCCCTGCGTTGCTCAAATGCTTCTCTTCAAAGATTATTTTTCCCATTTCATGCCCACCATTTTATTTTCTGATACCTGCTTAGAAATAACCTTGTCTTTCTGGTACTTAGTTATACCACATAAATCCTTTTGCCATTTCTAAGAAACCACAGAACTCTGCTCTGAGAGTCTTCCTCGAGAGCCTGAGCCCCACCAGCCCGGCCCAGCACTGCCACCTAGTCTGCTTAGTGTGACAAAAATTAATGAGCACATTCTGTTGAGGAGTAGGATGGAATTTGTGAAATGGGATTTAATTGGGGCTGAATAAACTCCACTTTAAAATTCCTTACACATCAGCCTCTGCTCATGGGTGACAACAGTCTGCATTTGCTATGAGCTGTAACAGAATCCTAGACCTGCAGCCCAGTGCCCTAGAGAGAGAGCAGCGACGGGACCCCCACATTGCTTCTCAGAGCTGTCAGTCATTCGGCTGCTCGGATCTGTGCCGCCCTGGGAGAAGCTCCAAGCCAAGAGGCCTGGCCTAACAACGAAAGCTGAAACTACAGCTTTTGTTGTTAAGAGCCAAGACAGAACTTTGGGGCAGAATTAGAAGCTTTCATCTAATGGCGGACTTTTCTGGTTAATGACTGCATAACGCCCCGCAAGTTATGCTGCTTTGATGCAACTTTAGTAAATGGGCACTACCATGTGATATTGATGGAGGGAGCAAAACTAGACCCCTAATTAGTGAAAGTCTGAGAGAGGTTAGCAGGAAAGCTGTCTCTGACCCATTGCACAAGGACTCTGCAAAAGCCACAGATGCTGTTGCTCTAGGGAGCGAGTGGGGAGGTTCACTCTTCGGGGTAAGACTGAGGAATGTGAGAGGGAGCTTATGACTAGCCTTGGAGCATTATTTGTTTATAGATCCCTGGAGCAGGGGAGGGAAGCAAGGAGGAAAGATCGATTATTAGATTGATGACAAGATCTCCCTCCACTCATCCAAATGGAGGGCATGCCTAGAATCAGGATGGCAAATAGATTTCATCTCATGTGCCAATCCAGTCCATGGGTAGTGGCTATCTGGAAGACTGTATTAAGAAGAATTTCAGTTCTCTATGTAAGCTCTGGGGAAGAAAAGGTACTGCTATTGATTAGTAATTATGTAGTATGATCCAGATTAGAGAGAAAATTTACCTCCATCCTGCAGAGGATGAGTGATAATGGTTTGGATCTGTGTCCTTGCCAAATCTCATGTTGAACTGTAATCCCCAATGTCAGAGGAGGGACCTGGTGGGAGGTGATTGGATCATGTGGGCATATCCCTTGAGGCTTGGTGCTGTGTTCGTGATAATGAGTGAGTTCTCGCAAGATCTGGTTAAGTGTGTGGCATCCCCATCTCCTTCTGTTGCTTTTCTCTGGCCATGTTACATGCCTGCTCCCACTTGGCCTTCTTCCAGGACTAAAAGCTCCCTGAGGCCTCCCCAGAAGCTGAGCAGATGCTGGTGCCATGCTTCCTGTACAGCCTGCAGAACTGTGAGCTAATTAAGCCTCTTTTATTTATAAATGATCCAGTCTCAGGTATTCCTCTATAGCAATGCAAGAACAGCCCAACACAGTGAATTCAGAAATTTAGAGGTGGTAGCCAATGAGCTAGTTGCCTTCAGAGGTAGTATGAAAAACATGACACATAAGATTCTTGACGATGTGGTCCCAGTAGCTTCTCTAGCACTGCGTTCCAGCCAATCGCCATTTTCCACTTTACACATCGGTCATGATTTCCTGATCACAGTCTTGGGCAGGCAGGAAGTGTGTGACAGAGACCCTTGGGCTCTGTTCCTTCTGGGCCAGGACAGAGGCCTGAGCAGCACACTGTAGATGCTGGAGGCCCAGGTGCTCGGCGCTGCAGAGCCAACCGGGAAGAGCAGCACAGGGGAGCGCCGGCGGTGGTGAGGCAATGCAATGTCAGCCATTGTTCAGCCAGGGCCCAGCAAGGCCTCTAGACCAGAAAGAACACCAGGAGAAGAGCTGCTGGGCCAAGATGAGACCCAGCCCTAATTGTCATTTAAGAAATGCCGCTTGTCAGGAAGGGAAGGGGCCAAATTGAAGTTTCCTTGGTAAAGGAAGAAGTTGGGTATTTCCCTGAGCAGTGTCCCCTATAGAGAGGTATGGGATCCATAGACTTACAGTATAGAAGGGGAGGGAAAACTTGGTCCTCAGTCCCACCCATCATAGTGTTCAGCTGAGAACAAACAAATGTGGGGCGAGGCTCTGCAGTCCACATACTAGCTGTGTGAACTGAGGCACATCATTTACATGCTATTTCAATTTCCTTCTCTATTATATGAGATCAGACCAATGCCACAGAGCAATTATTTGTTTACTTGTTCACTGGACATTTATCATGTGTGTGCCAAGTGCCAAACACTGTGATCGCTGCTAGATAAAGAGACACAGTCCATACCCTCCAGGGTCTCACGATCTAGCCAGGAAGCTAGGCACAGAAGCACAAGGTCATAGAGCAAAGAGGAGATGCCTGACAGCTTTTCCTGCTTTGTATGTGTGTTTTCTAATATCCGATTACCTGTGCAGAATGATCAGAAAGGAGACTAATACAGAGCCTGGAACACAGTAGGCATTTTGGAAACAGCAGATGAATCTGCATCTGACAGCGTCAACCTGAAGGAGGCACAGAAGTTAGTGAGGCAGGGGCAGAAAGGAAGGGAGACGTATGCCCACTCTGCCTTAGGGTAGAGGCTTTTGGGGCCCTGCTTGTCTGTGAGTCCCCAGCCACATTGGCATCAGCTGTGAGCCATCTTCCATACCCCCAGCTATCTCCCCAGGACCATCTCCCTGGCTCATCCACAAAAAGGGCAGCTCAGGTATTTCCCCACAACCTGCGAATTTGGGAGTCTGTATCTGTTTTGCTCTTCCCCCTCCTCTGACAATATTTTCCAGGTAGATTCCTGCTAGGTGTAACCTCAGTTATGAGACCTGATACAACATAATGCCTGAGCTGATCCTACAAATGATAGGTCTCTCTTCCAACCACTGCTCTGCTACTCTCATGACTGACCCAAGATGCAAAATAACCAAATGACATGGAAATAGCAGGGAAAGCATGCAAATTATCAACTCAGAAATTTCAGGCAGATAATTCAACCTTTTCACTAGTGGAAAGAACAATACTCAGTGTCTTTAACGCCTACTAAATGCATATAAAACAACTTTGCCAATAGGTGGATAATCAAATTGTTCTGAATAATCCAATGCAGTATTTTCCTGCTTCTTCTTCATGCTAATTTATTCTGACATGGCTTTTCAATAATGAAAATCTGTTCTTGCAGAATTCATTTCATCGAGATTTTCCATATTAAAATGGAGATGGAAGTGTCGTGGAGAATTAGATTACTTGTCCTCATTCCGGTGCGTGGCGTTCCTGGGAGGGGCCTTTGTCTCGAAGTGGGTAACCAGATGGCATTAATTTGAGAGGAGCGAGTGTACCTTGCTTGGCAGACCAGGTGATTGTTTCTATAGTGCTGTTTCCATCTAATCGAAGCCTCTTGCCGACGCAGACTTAATTTGCTTTTTTCCTCATGAAATTTGTTAATTTTCAAAGCGTTTTCAGCCCTAATCATTACCACCCGGGTGAAAAACTGGTGTAAACAAATGCCTCGGTGACTAGAACATGTGTTGCTGTCTCATTCTGGAGAAATATTTTCTGGGCACACCAAATCTTTAGCATCAGAAACAAAAGGACAGACTGAAAACACACATGGCACACGCCCCATCCTAGGGGATGAGGGTATTGCAATGAACAAGGCACAAATCCCATCTACCAGGAGCCCAGGTCTACTGTGGGGGCTCTTGCACCTCAGTGTGCCTAAGAGCTACCTGAAGAATGTGTTAAAAGTGCAGATTTGTGGGGTCCACTCTCAGAGATTCTGAATCGTTGGCATTCAATAGATAGTTGTTTATCTCATGTAATAGGGTCCAGCTGGGATCAACCTCCTTTCCTGGGACTATCTTATTCCCAGCACCCCTGGGAATATTTTAAACATGGGATGGCCCTGCTTTTAGAAATAGTGAAAGAATCTGAATCTGCCAGGGGCAACCTGAGTGAGGCATGGAAGTTAGTGGGGAAGGAGAGAAAGGAAAGGGAGACGTTTGCCCACGCTGCCTCAGGGTAGAGGCTTTTGGAGCCCTGCTTGCGTGTGAGACCCCAGAGACCTTGAAATTAAATAAACAGTGTTTAATTCACATCAAACGATATTAGTTTGGTTATTGCTATAGAGAGTAGGCATCTCAATGGGCCCAGAATTATTGATCTTGCTCATTTTATCTAGTGTAACATTAGTTTTCACTGAATCTACAACACCAGAAACTCCTGTACAATGTTATACGAATTCACCTCTTCTAGGATGTTTTGAAATAATAAAGGTAATAATAACAAAAACAATGATGACAATAAGAGATGTTTATTGGCAACTTAACGACATGCCAGTAAGCACTTTTCATGTTCTGTCTCATTTAATTCTCACAGCCACTCTATGTGGCAGACACTCTTATCCCTCATCTGATAGATGAGATGCTGCATCAATGGATGGGGCTTCCCCAGCTACATGTCGGGGAGAGGGGATTAACTTGGCCATCTAGGCTTTCTGGGGAACCCCTACCTAGAGTGACCAACCATCCTGGTTTGCACAGGACTGAGGGCATCTTTTGAGACTCAGGACTTTCAGTTTTAAAACTGGGAAAATCAAGATGAGTTGGTTACCCTCTGGTCACATGAGATTTGGTAAGGACATCAAGATTGTAAGAAAGGACAGCTTCAAATGCTGAGTGGAAACATGAGTCCTACAAGCCAAAGATGGCATCCAAATGATTCATCTAAACTAAAAGACAAGCAGCAGCCAGAAGCCACAGCACAGGGACAGGATGCTCAGGTCAGAAGAGTGAATGTGAGAACACAGGGTTCAAATGCTTTGGCGTGGTCCAGCACAATTACTTGGGACAAGTGGACTTTCTTCGTGAGCTGCAGCTTGATACATGGTGGGTCAGCCATAAGACGGCAGTGTGTTTAAAGAGTCAGGTAAGTTAAGGGGCCAGATATGGGACAGACATCTCTGTTTTCTTCCCGTGCATTTCCCTTAGATGGGTAGTCCTGATGTTTCTCCGGAAATGCCTGTGGCACCTGGCCACATTGTCTTCCAGGGCAGTCTAGTGTTCCTCCAGTCCCAACACTTGACTCCACCTCTCCATGTCTCTCAGGAAAAGCAGAGGCAGGAGGGTTGCTTACTTTATTCACCAGGGAGCACAGGACAACAGCTGCATGCTCTTTTCTCCAGTGGAATGGGGGGAGTTGTTGTCTTAGTTCCTTTGGGTTGCTGTAACAAAACACCATAGATTGGGTGTCTTATAAACAACAGAAGTTTATTTCTCACCATTTTGGAGGCTGAAAAGTCCAAGATCAAAGTGCTGGCAGATTTGGTGTCTGGTGAAGGCTGGTTTTTGGTTCACAGATGACTGTCGTTTCACTGTAACCTCACATGGTGAAAGAAACAAGAAATCTCTTGGGTCCTCCTTTAAAAGGACAGTCATCTCATTCATAAGGGCTCTACCCTCATCATCTGATCACCTCCCAAAGGTCGCACCCTCAGATACCCTTAAATTTGGAATTAGGATTTCGATATGTGAATTTGGGGATGATACAAATAGTCTATAGTAGTTGTCATAGAGCCTCATGGTTTGCACCAGTACAATGTGCTCTCCAATGGCAGGGGTAGGAAAGCCTCCCCCATCACACTCTGCCCAGAGTTGCAGGAGGCCTTGGGAATCATGGGCTCCAAACTAGATGACTGAAGTCTTTGCCCCTGGCCAGAGGATTTCCTCGAGAAGCAACCTTAAATTGCTGGGAATCCAGAAACCAAGAAGCAAACAAAGCTTAGAATAGATTGTTGAGGCTAAAAAGCTCAGGAAGAGAGTCCCACATGTTTTCAGAACCAAAAGGACCAGAAGCAGCAAAGAGCAAAATGTAACTATGGACTCCGAGGGCCAGAGAGTCAAAATCTGCAGTTTGAGAGCCAAAGCAGTAAGGAGGGGTCTGGGAAACATTACTGTGTGCAGCTGGCCTGTGTGGCCAAGTACTACGGGAAGAGGGCAGTGTATTTAAAGAGTCAGGTAAATGTAGACGAGACAAGATTCTCCAATGGGGAGGAGAGCGAGTTTTGCCTCTCTGCTCGCTGCCCATGTCTCCCCTGCCTTCCTTCTAGCTCTCGTTCTGCCCTCAGCTGGCATCATCCTTTACTTCCAGCCTCCAGGGCATGCTTTTCTCCTCAGTCAATCTGCAGATACCTTTGTGTCTGCTCATTCTGTATTTATGGACTGTCTACTGTTTCAGTTACTTATTGCTCTGTAATAAACTACCCCAAAATTAGTGGTTTGAGGTGACCATCATTGCATTGGCTCCTGATTCAGTGAGTCAGCTGAGCAATTCTTCTGGTCTGTTAAGGGTTTTGGGGGAGCCTAGGGGATGGAATCTCTGTGGTCAGCTGGTAGCACGGCCGAGACCATGTGGGCTAGCATGGGCTCATTCACATGTCTAGTAGTTGGCAGCCTGGCTGTTCTAGGGAACCTTCACTGGGATGCCTCATTTATGCTCCACTGGGTCTCTCATCCTCCAGTAGGCCAACCTGGGATTCCTGACGTGGTCATGGGAGGGTTTCCAGCTGCACGTGAAAGTAAGCTTCAGTGCTCAGGGCTTTCAAAACCTTACCTGCATCACATTTGCTTATGTTGCTTTGGCCAAATCAAGTCATGTGTCCAAGCTCGGATTCAAGGGGAGGAGAAACAGATTTCACCCTTTGATAGGAGGAACTACAAAGGATTTGTACCCATTTCCTGCAATTACCACACCTACTGTATGCCAGGCATTTTTCTAGGCACTGAAGATATTACCATGTAGAAACAGACGCACATACTTCCCTACCTTTTTTTTTCTTTTTCAGACACAGGGTCTTTCTCTGTCACCCAGGCTGGAGTGCAGTGGTGCAATCATAGCTCACTGCAGCCTCAGCCTCCTGGGCTCAAGCAATTCTCCCACTTCAGCTTCCCAAGTAGCTAGTATTGTAAGTGCATGCCACCACATCTAGCTAATTAATTTTTTTTTTTTTTTTTTTTGTTAGAGATAAAGTCTCTCCACGTTCTGCAGGCTGGTCTCAAACTCCTGGCCTCAAGCAATCCTCACCTCAACCTCCCGAGTAGCTGGGATTCGGGACCTAGCCACCATGCCAAGCTAATTTAAATTTTTTTTTTTTTTTTTTAGAGACAGGGTCTTGCTATGTTGACCAGGGTGATCTCAAACTCTTGAACTCAAGTGATTCTCCAGTCACATCCTCCCAAAGTGTTGAGATAACAAGCGTGAGCCACTGCACCCAGCCCTGTGCTTTTTCTATTCATCATCGTTACAGCAACATATGAAAACTATGTAGATATTCTGTTATTATTATGTAGTAGCTATAAAGTAAATATAGGGAAAAGCAATATACAGTGGACATTCTGTTTATTCTGTGTTGTAAGGATATCCTTTTTTGGATTTTTTTCTTTAAATCTTTGTGTAAACCACTTTGTTGAAATATAATTCGCATGCCACACAACTTACCCACTTAAAGTGTAAAAGTCAATGCTTTTTAGTATATCCACAGAGTCGTGCAATCCTTACCACAGCCTAATTTTAGAACATTTTCTTCCCCTCTACTAGAAACCCTGAATCCATTAGCAGTCATTCCCTGTTTTCCTCCTCCCCCTACCCTCCACTTCTCCATTAGAGATTAAGGAAGGAAAAGATCTGTTAAAAAAAAATCACTGGGGAACAAAGGCAAACAGGGCTAGAATTAAAATCTAAGTGGGAAGATGTACAAAGAGAAACTTTGTCCCAGATCTGTTCTGACTGCTCCCCCATCCCTCCCAGTGAACTTGGCCACTTTAGATTGGAGGAGGAACAGCAGGTTGTATGCATTCATCTATTTAGTAAGTGATCACCAACCAGGCCAGGCCCTGGGGATATACATGAAGATGCAGATCTTTCTCTGAAGGAACTCAGACAGAGACAAGAGACTGAAGGGTGGGAGAAGGGGCCACAACGTAGTAAATGTCAGGAGGACAATGTAAGCCTAGAGAGAACGGAGCCACTTGGCTACCATGTAGAGGCACCCTAAGTTATGGTAAAGCCAGCACAGCAGGGAGCGAAGCCCAGACAGAGGGAGAATGACACCAAATGATGTATTGTTGGAGCCGGATATCTAAACACTCAACAAATGTGCCTAGGATTTTCTAGGTACATGATTCAACTGCCCCTCTTTCCTCTATTTTAAGTTGGATATTTGTTGCTTGCAATAAAAATCAATCATGTTTAAACTAATATACGGGCTCAGCCCCTTTCTGCCTCCTTTGCCAAGTATTAGCAGTGAATATTAAAGTCTGGGGGACCTCTCCTTCTTGCTATCTGCAGAAGCCAGTTCACACTCTGCTCCCTCAAATGCCAACTGTTAATAAACTCCCTCGGCTATTAGAGAATTAGAAGAGATAAAGGTGGAAAAGCAGGTGGGAAGTCAGATAGCAAACACAGAGAAAAGTGCATGTGTTTTGGAATTAGACAAATCTGGACCAATTACTGTTCTGTACACATAAAATGGAAATAATATTACCTACCTCACAGGCTTGGGTGAGGATTACATGAGATAATACATGAGAGAGTGCTGATCACAGGGCTTAAAAAATGGTTTAGTGCTAAATTTAAATTAGTCTCTTTCCCGTCCTGTTGAGATTCAGATTCACGGGGAAGAGGACTAAGTTTGGGAGACTCAAGTTAAACGTGTTTTTCTGTTTGTTCATTTCGATCATTTGTCCAGCTCATTATTGCCACAAATAGGAACGAAGCATGGCTCTTACCTTTGAGGGGCTCAGAATCATCACTCTAGAAGTTTTCTGCAAGAATTGGAGGTTGAGAGAATAGAAGTGAATTGTAATCCCAGGGGCAGTGAAAGAGCTTCAGGCCAGTCCCTGAAGGATGTAGATGTGATGGAAAATCACTTGGAGATGACTCAGAGCACTGTCCAGCTATGTCAAGAGCCCTGCTCAAGTTTGACTGTGACAGTTATGGCACCATTTGGCCTGGTTGTGTGATTTTTGTGTCCAGCAAGGCTTAGCTGCTGATGGGCAGTGTCTAGGAAAATGATTGGCAAGGTGGGCACAGTGAACATACAAGAGGCTGAGGACACAGGGGATTTGAGGGAGGCCATAGAGGAGGTCGATAAGCCCAGAAGCGGGTGTCAGGCTGTGGATGGAGATAAGAATGTCATTCATGGTCCTACACTCTTTCTTTAATCTTTTTTTTTTTTTTTTTTTTTTTTTTTTTTTTTTTTTGAGACGGAGTCTCGCTCTTGTTACCCAGGCTGGAGTGCAATGGCGCGATCTCGGCTCACCGCAACCTCCGCCTCCTGGGTTCAGGCAATTCTCCTGCCTCAGCCTCCTGAGTAGCTGGGATTACAGGCACGCGCCACCGTGCCCAGCTAATTTTTTTGTCTTAATAGAGACGGGGTTTCACAATGTTGACCAGGATGGTCTCGATCTCTCGACCTTGTGATCCACCCGCCTCGGCCTCCCAAAGTGCTGGGATTACAGGCTTGAGCCACCGCGCCCGGCCTTCTTTCTTTAATCTTAACAGGGTGTCACAAGGTAGGGACTGCCAAAGCTGTAGGTGTCCAGACATCCTAACCCCTCTGTGATGGGCCAGGAAAACAGTTTCGGTTTGGGTTGTTTACAAAAAGCACATCTTGATTTCAGAAAAAGCTTGAGATTTTTCTCTGCCATGAAAGATGTGAGTACCAACTGAGGCTGCTGCTTAAACAGTCATGACAGCTGGGAGGAGGAACCACTCTTCGGGTTCTTCCCATTAGCACCTACCAGTGCCACGAGTCCAAGTAGAGAGCAGGAAAGAGCTCACAAGGCCACAGTTCCTGACATCAGTTATCAGCCAAGGAGACTGCAACTTGACTTTCTGCAAAAAGTAGAGAGAGTGGGTTTCTGCTTAAAAGACATTGATTCTGACTTTGAAAATTATCTGGAGGTTAGGAGTGGGGACCTACTGCCAGATGTCTAGGGAACAACTATGCCATGCAGGCAGGAATGAATTGCTTCAGAACACGTTGAGGTGGGAGCATTCCATGCCCTCATGAGAGCTGTGTGGGGGAACATGACATGAGTCACTCATGGCAGCTTCCCACTCACAACTAAGGCGATCACACACAGAGAGTGAACAGCATGCTGTGACTTCTGGGTGAATTGTGAGCAGTGTGAAGGAGCTACTAAGAACTGGACATGGGCGGAATGCTCCATTCTCCTCTCTGCCGACACTTGAAGGGCTCTTGTTGCTTGAGGCATGCATTTTCTCACTTCCTTTGATTGCTTTGTGAAGGGTGTCAGGGAGGAATCCAAGAAGTCTTTGGAGTTAGACTGAGCAGGATTCAGCCCTGGCTCATACTAACTAGCCGTGTCAACTTCCCAGAGTTTCGTAGGCTCTCTGAGCTGTATTTTCCCCCACAGCAACGTAGGAATAACAGTAATAATAATAATAAACTTCTCGGAATGCTGGGAGAATTAAGCATGGTCCATAGCAGGCTCATAAGAAGCGCCGATTCCCTCTTTCTTTTTTGGGCTCGCTGAGCACCTACTTCTTTAAGGGAAAAGCAACAATACCTCCTGTATCCCAGGCACAGACAAGAACAGTCTTAATCAACACAGTAAACAGAAGGAGGGGATTGATTTGTTCCCCTTCTCATGCAAAGCTGAGCACGCGACAGGTTATGGTTATGAATATTAATGCATTTGAAGTGCAGAAGAACCACTTATAACAAAACTGTCTTGCTTGCAAAGATTTATTCCCCATGTAGTTTTTCATGGCTCATAAAAGGTGATGGATGAACATAATTTTTAGTCTAATTTCTTGCTGTGCAGTTCAGTAATTTTTGAGATAAACTCAAATTACTAAGGTTCTGGAACTGTTCAAAGCAATGAGGAGTCATGCACATCTGGTTGTACACAGGACACGAATGTTTAATTTTTCAAGCCGGCCAAAGAAGGGGTGATTGGAAATCCCAGCACACATGTAAACCATGTTATCCTCAGAATTCACTTCTGCTACCCACAAATACAAACCAAACCTTCCTGAAGAAAAAATTATGTTTGCTTTTCTGGGAGGAAAGAGGGCAGGGACATGGATGGCTGAAGGGGCATTCAGGTTCTTTTTTTCCTGGGTATTTTTGTATCTTTTTTTTTTTTAATCAAAGTAGACATTTGAATGTTTCCAGAAAAGGAAAAGTAGCACTTGAGATCACTTTTTAAAATCTGGGTTTTAAAATTTATCTTTAAAAATTTTTTTCTAAATGTTTTAAGGCAATTTTCTGTACGTTCTTAAGGCAATTGAGAGCCTGGGTCCTTTAAGAAATTAGCAATGTGCTATAGTGAGAAACATGTAGTTTCAGAATTAGAGCCAAGAATGCCTCAGACTAGGGATCCTCATGCAAACTGGAGCTAGAAGTGGGAGTCACATCATTGAGACTGTGGATGGGTCAATAGGCAGAGCTTTACTGGTTTTCTCTGCAAGTAGTAAATAAATAAATTATGACATAAATAGACCGGGCATGGTGGCGTGCACCTGTAATCCCACCTACTCAGGCGGCCGAGGCAAGAGAATCGCTTGAACCCAGGAGGCAGAGGTTGCAGTGAGCCGAGGTTGTGCCATTGCTCTCCAGCCTGGGTGACAGAGCAAGACTCTGTCTCAATAATAATAATAATAATAATAATAATGAAATAAATAAAAACAAAAGTGTGGGTAAGTACTAACCAAAGGAAATTACCATTGTGACAATGCTTGATAATTTTTAGTAAAGATTTATGTTTTCTTAAAACATTCTTCTAAGTTTTGTTGTGAACCTAAAACTTGTCTTAAAAAAAAAAAAACTGTTAAAAAAATAAATCTTGCTCTATGTTGTATCTTCCCCTAAATGTGTTTCTATTTATTAAACAGTGTTAGGTTAAATAGAATATGTTACTATCCTAATGAAGATCTTTTCATTCTTATAATCTTCCCGAAAACAAAGAGAAAAAGATAAATGTTCGAACAACCACATGCTTTGCTCTCTGTCACTGACAACCTGAACAGAATTCTTCTATATCAGCAATTTAACCACAGTGACATTGTACACACCCAGAATTACAATTTTAGTCTGGTTGACAATATGGTATTTGCAGCATGCCAAGCACACCCAAAGTGTTGAAAATAGAGAAAAAAAAAAAATCTGTACTGTCGTAACTCTCGTTCTGTGGCTAACAGTTTTCAGAGGTCAGATAATTATGCCTGCAAGGAAAGTTTAAAGGATATAGAAGATACTGATGGAAGAGAATCTATTGTTGCAGTTTAAAGTATCTTTGTATACCAAGTATAGGAATCACTTCGGGTGTTGGATGCCTTCCGAAACTTCTATTAATAGGGGAAAAAGACCCACAGCCTATAAACTCACCAAAGCGTAGCATAAACAAAAGGATATAACGTGAAATAAAATGAGCTACAGTCTTACCAATCTCCATTTACTTATAACTTGTGTACTATTCGTTTAGGAAAAGGATTTGAAGTGGCTTTTAATGAAAGATTCAAAGACATTAATTGCCCTAAAATAAAGTCACAGAACCAAAGCCATGTCATGAAGGAAAAGGTATTTGGCCCTTCATGGGGACTTTGATCTCTCAGGTCTGCACTCACACTGAGCAGCAGTGCCACCTCAAAACAGGTCTCCAACACCTTCACAGTGTGAAGGGTCTTTGCCCTGAAGCCCCAGTGCCTGATCTGCTTCTGGTTCTCCAGGCTTCTGAACTCACTGTTCGCCTTTGTATTCATGTTGTACTCATCACACCTCAGGCCCTTCTGTTCAGCACCACTGCCTTGATTTTGACCTTCAGTTTCTCGCTCAGATTATCCCTCTGGTTTATTAAGCTGGAGGAAATTGATCCAAGATCAAGGAGAGAGATTTAATACAAATTGCTACTGACATGGTATACCAATTTAAACATTTATTGACTCTGTTCAGCCATGCCAAGCCTGAGCACTTATTTAAACTGTTCCCTATTGTCTGCATGCTCGGGCAGCTCCATCTCACTCAGAATCAGTGGTCCCACCATTGGCTCTAGCTTCATAAGGTATTCTCTCCTCAGCAATATCTAGTTTTTGTCTATCTTTTGGTCTTACCAGGTTTTGGTCTCTATGGGGTGCAGGTCTGTCCCTGTCTTCACACTCCCTACTTGCTCTAGACTTGTGGTCTTTTTTTCCTCCAGAACCCACAATAAGAATACATTCTTGATCACAACCCAGGACACACACACACACACACACACACAGAGAGAGAGAGAGAGAATGAGAGAGAGAAAGTGTCATTTAAAAAAAATAACAAAACCTACTTTGGGAGGCCAAGGTGGGAGGATCACTTGAGCCCAGGAGTTTAAGATCAGCCTGGGCAGTGTCTCTACAAAAAAAAAAAAAAAAAAAAAAATCTTTTTAAAAATTAGTTGGGCGTAGTGATGTGTGCCTGCAGTCCAGGCATTTGGGAGGCTGAGGTGGGAGAATCACTTGAGCCTGGGAGGTTGAGGCTACAGTGAGCTGTTTGTGCCACTGTACTCCAGCCTGGACAACAGAGTGAGACCCTATCTCTAAAAATAAACAAAAGAAACAAACAAACAAACAAAACCCTACATTTACAACATGGAATGCATTCTTGTGTTTTCTGTTCCATTTTGCTTTTGTAAACTGTGGTCAAAATGCTCTAATTCAATTTCACAATCCACTAAAAACGTCGCACAGTTTCAAAAACTCTGATGTTGTGTGGTAAACAGTTCTGGTCTTATCTTGAGGGGAACCAGGCCCTTATTCATGTCATTTTCTATGTTAAGACTGTCCAACTATTGTTGAATGATTCTGAAGGTGTTGCTGGATTTCTGCTAGTTACGCGACTACTGGTTTTAGGGTCATCCTTAGTAAGACAGGCAAAAACAAACACACATTCCCCTCCATACACACACTCCCCTCCCGTACTCTATACTTTTGCTCTCATAGCATTTTTTATGGATCTTTTCCAGTTATGAAATATCCCAAATTGTCTTGGCCACAGTAAGAAAAGCTTTGCTACCTTCAGCCACCCTGGGCCATCTAAATTGTCAGATCTTCCAACACAGACCCCATGCCCAATGCATCTCTGCTTCATAAGCTAGACCCCAAGAGGAAGAACTCTATCAAATCATCCAGGTAAAGGATCAATTTTTCACTTGAACACAGCCCAGAAGTCCCTGGCAGTCAAGACAAAGAGGAGAGCAAGGAACAAGGGTTTCTAGGGATGCTGATATAATTCTCATAAACTAACAAAAGGAAATGTACTTCATTAGGAGAAATGAATTTTTTCCTAGAAGTAAACACAGAAGAATTCATTGTGGGATACTCTTATAACTTTAGTAGACATTGAGATGCATAAAAGCTGCTGGAATCTTAGTCTATATAATAAGGAATTCTGCAGTATGTGTCCTGGTTTTGTCATTATTTATGCAGTTAATCTAAGTTTATTTTAAAGTGTTCTAGAATTATTCCTAGATTCCCCCCAAGAGCATTTATTTAACTAATTGGCAGAACTGGGTTCTCATAGCCACTAAACAACCCTGAAAGAAATTCAATGCTTGCTGCTTATGCTTCCTCACTACACTTCCACTCTTTAACCCCCAAGCTACAACCTGACTATTCTTCATTCCTTGAAATCTGACATCAGCGTCTCTCGGTCAAATATCGTTTCTAAATGACTGTATTATTAGTCAGGATGGGCTAAGTTATGCTATAGTACCTAGTAACTCTAAAATCTTAGTGGCTTAAAAGAGCAACATTTGTATCTCACAGACTCTGCATGTGTCCATCCAGCATTGGCTGGGAGCTAAGGGAGTGCTATCCTGTTTCATTCTCACTCAGGGACTCTGGTTCATAGAGCCTCCATATCTAGAATGCCACCAGCCTCTGTGATGAGGACAAAGAGACATGGACATGGAAAATAACACCAGCTCTTAAAGTCTTCTGCCTCATAGAGACACATGCCACTTCTGCACTGTTTCATTCACTAGGACAAATCACATGGTCATGCCTAACATGAAAGGAATGGAAGAAGTACTGTTTGGTTATGTGCCCAGGAGAGAGATGCAGAAATTGTGTGAACAGGCTTCCTTTCCATCAATAAAATTGATGCTTCTCCTTTGCCTCTCTGCAGCAGTTAACTAGGTCAACTACCTCTTTTTCTTTAAACTCTCTCCTCCTTTGGTGCTGATCACTTCTTCACTGACTCCTATTATCCTTTTTATCTCTCTCAAAATGTATGTGTCCCCCATCTTCCAACCCCAAAATTCATCTAGAATGTACCAGGATGGGGCTTAGAAGTCAACTTCAAACTTTGATCTTCGATCCTACAAAAAATAATCTCAGAAAACTTAGGGCAAAAGTAGATATGCATGGATTTATAAAAAACTCACTTGTTCACCCAAGTTCTTTTTTTAGTAGGCATTACAAACAAATGTCCAGAAATCCTACCTTGGGAAATCTAATAGAAATAAAAGCTCTTATACATAAGGATGTATGTATCGGGATATTTATAGTATCACTGTTTATAAAACCAAAAACCTGGGAAGAACCTCAATGTCCAGCAAGAAGGAATGATCTTGACTCAGTTGTGATGGCTCCTTACTATAAACTATTATACAACTGTGAAGATTTGGAAATAGAGCTATCTTTATTGCCTGTGGTGTATTGTCATATGAGAAAAGTAGAGTTACCATTATAGTATAATTCCATTTCTATGAAAACAAACACCAACACCAGCCAAAAAAGTCCTAAATATATGTGTGTGTTTGAGCATAAAGGAAATTGTGAAAAGATGCACAGCAGGTTGTCAATGTTAATAACCTCAGGAGGACTGGAATGGGGGGGCACTTGGAAGAGATTTTTAAACCTCCAAAAACATATTTTAGGATGATTTCATTGACAATAATCATTGACACTATCATTTTTAGTGTAATAAAAGAAAGGCAGGACAAAAACAAAACTTCAGAACATTTTAATTCAGAAAAATAGTAACAAAAATAAATCCTGTAATCTCACCACCCCACCCTGCCACGTGACCCCTCACCTGTCCATAGATGTGTTTTGTAGCTACAATCCCAAGGAACATATCAGCTTTTCACTTACCTTCACATCTTAAATGCTTTTTCTCATCACCCAGTCCTTAAAAAGATTATTTCCTTTATCTTCATCACCTTCCACAGGGCCAATAAACTTTATCAAACCACTATTTCAATGTTGGTAGCATGATGATCATTGCAATACTCGATGTGTCATCCTAGTTTATGCTTTTAAACATTATTTTTCCTTGAGGCCCATTTTCTATTATGGCTTTTTGATATATGAGCAACATCAGTTTCCTTTTTTATTCTTGTATGATTTAAAAGGTAAATACTCAGTTTTCACATTATTCATCATTAACTTCAGAACTTGCATAAATAGCCCATGTCCTATAACCATCAATTTATATTTGTCTATTCTAGCATAACCTAGAGTTCCTTTTATGATAGATAAGGAGTTAGGATCTTTTTGGATTTTCTTTCTTCCTTTGTGCTTTTTCATTAATCATTAACTTAATCAGAGAGCTAATCTACTTCTTTTTATGTCTTCTGTATTCTGCTTTCATCCTAACCAAATTAAAATAATTATCTTCATTTTTTTCCTCTCCTGTTTTATAAGGAGGGGAAATAGTAATACATATTAATGTTTACTTGTTGATGCATAAGAAACTTCTTCCAGTGGTTGTATCTACTAGCTATGCGGTGTAATAATTATTACCTGTGGTGAGATAGAGGTGGGAAGCAGGAAGAAGGTGAATAGGATTGGGGGGCATGCACATTTTATAGATCTATCTCCCACCCCTCTAGCTATGCATTGATCATTCATCTCTTCAAGACATATTATCTAGAAAAAAATTCTATTGGCCCACATCAGATAGTTTCACCTTTCTCTACTGTAACTTATACAGTAGAGAAGTGTATACAGTGTCAGAAGACAATGAATTTTATTTTTTAAAATTTTAAAGAAACAGAGTGATAGGAAATGGCTGCATCCATTCAAGCTACTATTTTTTTCATGAAGGTAATGAGATATAAAATTCCTCAGAAACTTTACAACCCAAGTAGTTATTTTGTTAAAATTGTTGAAGGGTATTATCTAGAATGACAAAGAGTGTTAAAAGGAGAAATTTTGGCTACAGAAATGCATAAATAATGAGCAGTGAAATGAACTCTTCCGCATGAAATATAACTACTATTTCAACTACCTATTTTGAAGATAAATAAAAATAACCTAAGTGGGGAAAAGAATGGTTGCTAAGAGAACAGAGAATAAGTAATACATGAGTAGAAGGATAAGAAGTGATTTAACACTATAGAAGCTTGTTTCGTGTTTACATTAAGTCCAGCAGGCAATGGTGGGGGCAGGAAGCATTCCTGCCATCTCTTCATACACACCTTGTTTTTAAGTATTACGTATATTTTGATTGTATATGTCTTGTGTTTCACCATTGTAATCTTCTGTAGTACCCATTTCACTTTTTTTTTTTACAATTTTCTATGATTCTAATCATTGTAGAGCAGGATTTTAAACTGTTCTGTTTGTATTCATAACTGTCAATTCCTTGAGACTGGCCTTCGAGTTTTAATTTTCATGTAGGTCATGGGATACAAAGAGAAGGAGGAAAATGGTCTCAGGAAAGAAAATCATCCTTGTCACTAAAGGATTCACAATCTACAAAAGGAGGCAGGCATTTAAACAAATAATTTCAGCAATATAAAAAGCAGTACCAGAGAGAGGTGTATACAATTGTGTGGGAATGAAAAGAGGAAGCAACTCACTCCGCCTGGGATTGGGGAAGATGACATTTGATCTTAGCTAAAGATGGTCTTATCCCCCATAAGGACATAGGATGGGAAACATCCCAAAGAGAAGGAGCAGCATCTGCAAAGGTAAGGTGCCTTGATTGGCAAGGGTCTGCTAGACATGTAGCAAAAATAATGCGTGTGAGCAAAGAGACTCGGTTTTTCTATAGCTCAGCTCCAAATGATCTCTAGTTGATTTTTCAGTCCTTCCAGAAACATGTAATTTTGTGAGTGAATCGATTCAAAGTAAGTATGCTTTAAATTCTAAAAAGACTGAAAATCCTTGGTTCTCTAAGTGTAGCTTCAGGATGCTCCCAGAACACACCAACACAACATCAACATCCCAGTGTGCTGACAGGTGGGAGATGGTTTTTCAACCGTCAGATGCAATTGTCAAAGTACATGAAATCAGCCACATAAATATCAGAGGTCCACCTACTCTATGAGAGCATAAAACCTCAAACCTTTTATCAAGTTAGGACATGAAAATAAAGGAAGGCTCTGTATGTGCCATCACTTAGAGGATCCAACTACTGTCATATCCAGATTTTCTGTACCTTCTTTCCCCAAACTTTTTTTTTAATGCCAAAGGTATGTCTTCTTCCACTAAACAATTTCTCTCCTCTGGGACTACACTTAGTGCTAGAATTTTACTTTTTTTTAAGAACTAAAAATGTGAAAAAATAATATATTTGAAGCTGACATTGTATTAAATGACCAATATCCCCATTAGAGCCCCTATGAGAGAGAACTACAAGGACTCTGGTTCTGTGATTGGCAATGCCAAGCTAACCTCACTGGGACTGGGGCGAGCTAACGGAGAGAGAGATCAGATCTTCTGAAATGTTAATGTGTCCAGCCCACACCACTGACCTGTCGCCTCCTCTAATGGTAGACCAGGAAACGAGAGAATTGAGGGTGACTCATGAATAATGCATGATAGCCTGGGATGGTTGTGGCTCTTAAGACTGATATTTCTCAGAATGAAAATGGGATCAGGTTGTTTTAGACATTTCAATTACATTCAACAAATGCTTATTAAATTCTTTGAGCACAGCTGCAAGTCACTGTGCCAGTTCTGTAGCACCTTCTGTGGAGGATGCTAAGATAAAGACAATTTAGGTTTTGCCTTCAAGAGCTTAAGATCTAAAGCGGGAGATAGAACAAGAGAAATCACACTCTTAATAAAATGCAGAAAATGCAAATGCCATTAGAAAGAGGTACCAACATGTATACGTGGATGTTGAAGGGAGCCAAGATCATATGTGGTTGAGGGGTGCCCGAAGGAGATATCAGCTAAGTTTGAAGAATGGGACACCAATAGTTTTGAGTACCAACTATGTGCCAGACATTAGCATGTGACATTACAATTAATCCTCCCAGCAACCCTAGCAAACAGGTATTGTTATTCCCAGTTAACTGATGAATAAAGCAAGGCTCCGGGAGGTTAGGGAGCATGCCCCCAAACCACAACTAATAAAGATAAAACTGAAGTTGAAGCGCAGATGTGTCTTTCCTTACAACACTAAGCTGATTTTCCCAGTCATAAAAATGGGGATGGTCTTCAAGAGTAAAAACAAAACAGCCAAATCAAAGGCATGAAGACAGGAAAGGACAACATACTAAATGGAAACAGATCTGGTTAAACTGGCAAGAAAGAGTGGGGATTATTTGGGCTTTGAATGCAAGGGTAAGAAATTACCTTTTTTGCTGGCAGTGGGGTATCATGGGAAGTTCAGCAAAAGTGACAGGGTTGGATAGGTGCTTTAGCAAGTGAATCTAGATACATTGTGTCAGTGGGATGAGAGCGGGAAGAAACTAAAATTTGTTTCAATAGTCCAGAGAGGAGAAGGTGTCAAACTTTGATGTAGAATGAATTTGGCTTTCTCCTTCAAAGTAAACACACCTGTTCCATAGTTGAAACCATTTGGAGCCTATCTGGAAGCTGAGGGACCCATCTCGTTCTTGGAAGATCTAGTCACTCAGGGGACCACTTCTAATACCAAGGCTGATACGTGATTTGAGTGATCACTGCCCTCTCTCCATTTTGTCCTATTCTTTTTCCTTATGTAGGCAAGTGTGAGCACACATATATCCACATACAGATACTCATGCTCTGGTTTCAGTCCCAAACCTTGAGTCCCCCAAACATCTACCTTCTTTCCAATATCTCATTGATCCCAATGCCTATCAGAAAACCCTCTGGTTTCCTCTTGTACAGCAGCACATGGTCACACTACCCGCCTGCACCATGAGCTCCAGGCACTGGACTCCATCTTCCAATCTGGTTCCTGTGCTTCCTCTCACTTGGTTTGGGGCTTATCACCATGGCCCGCTCTACCTTGTGTGCCTGTCTGTTCACTGTGGTTGAATCCGTCTCATTATCTTCTGCACCCATTTTAGGCAGAAGCAACTGATATGGAAAAGAAGAGGTATCTGAAATGAGCGAGGAAGAACCAACTGGGACTTAGAGATAAGCTGAAAAAATGAAACGAAGGAGAATAAGCCAAAGACGATGATTCATTCATTCATTCAACAAAGCACATGTGCTTCTCTATGTTCCAGGTTCCAGGTTAGGAGATATGTTATGATAAAAAAAAAGTATACAGGAGTTTGTCGAATTTACAGATTAGTTGTAGAGATGGATGTAAAAACAAATAAACAAGTGAAAATTAGGACCATCTTGGGCCCTTCAAGGACTTTAGAGGAGATAGTGGTTGGATGTAGTAAGGGGAAAGAGTGCTTAGAGGGGTGCCAGAAAGCTGGCAGTAGCTAGATGATGCAAGACCACTCATGCAGACCACACAAGGATTTTGATGCTACGTATAATGGGAGGAACCACAGTCAATTCCTATGTCAATTGCAACCCAAATGCAGTTTGTCTCTTGCCCTGAACCCACAGGTACCACTTCTTGTACCATGCATTGCCCCTGGGATAGAACTCTGCAGTTTTTTAAAATCTTCTCCTGCCTCATTCTCCCCTATGACATTAGTGAGCAAGGTGGACTTGAATGAAGACCTCCAAACTGAATGAGGGTGTCCCCACATCTCACATTCCATTGCTCATTCTGGCCATAAGTTTAATCTTTTGTCTGGTATAGTTCGACTATTTTATTTATTTCCTTCTTCCTTTTCTAGCAGTACTTAGTTCCTCTATCCTTTCATCTTCAACTTTCCTTTGAGACTCTCAATTTTCTGTCTCCCCTGTTAAGTAACTCAACCCCTGTTCCCACTCTCAAGTTCACGGATATACTCTATAACCCTCTTCTGTAAACAAAGGGTCCTCCCGTTAACAGGCTTCACTATCTGCAGAACACACTATAGTGACCATCTTTTGTTATGTTAAAATGTCATAACGGACTCACTTCCCTACCACCCCATTCCACCCCTCTTGTTCCCCCACATCCCATATTGCCTTATTTCTTCCAAAGAAATACAGGGCTATTTCCATGAAGAATTACAGCAGGAAAAATGTCTCTATCTTAGTACAAATTATTTATACATGTGTTCAAAACAAACAATTCTTTTTTTTCTTTTGAGACTGAATCTCTCTCTGTCACCCATGCTGGCATGCAGTGGTGCGATCTCAGCTCACTGCAACCTCCGCCTCCTGGGTTCAAGCAATTTTCCCTGCCTCAGCCTCCCAAGTAGCTAGGATTACAGGTGCCTGCCACCATGCCCAGGTAATTTTTGTATTTTTTAGCAGAGACAGGGTTTCGCCATGTTGGCCAGGCTGGTCTCGAACTCCTGACCTCAGGTGATCCACCTGCCTCGGCCTCCCACACTGCTGAGATTATAGGCGTGTGCCACTGCACCCAGCCCAAACCACTCTTAAAGTTATTTTAAAGTTCAAAATGTTTTTCCTATTTCTAAAGTAGTGAAGGAGAACTCATCCATGGTAGGCAGAATAACTTCCCCCACAAATACAAGAGGTCCAAGTTCTAATTCCCCAAACCTGTGAATATGCTACCTTACACGGCAAGAGCAACTCTACAGATGTTCTTAAAATCTTGAGATTGAGAGAGCAGCCTGAATTTTCCAGGTGGATCCAATATCATCACAAGAGGCTTCCCAAGGGAAAGAGGGAGGCAGGAAAGTCAGAATCAGAAGTGAGAGAGTCTCAACTGGATGCTGCTGGTTTTGAAGACACAAAAAGGCCAAGGAATGCAGAAGGCCTTTAGAAGCTGCAAAGGGCAAGGAAACAAATTTCCTCTTCAAGCCTCCAAAAAGAACACCTTAATTTTACTCCAGTGAGGCACATTTAAGACTTGTGACCTCTAGAACTGTTAAGTGATAAGTTTCTGTTATCCAAGTTTGTCACCAAATTTGTGACCATTTGTTACAGAAGCAGTAGGAAATGAATAGATCATCTTTGAAGCAAGACTAAGTTTTTCTCTGGGATAGGGAAACACTTCAAGGCAGCAGTTTGGTTCGGCAAAGATAAGGCCTCTTCTGTTGTGTTTGAATGTGGACACATGGAAGAGGCAAGCCATTGTTTGTCTGGGGAATAGCTGTCCCAGTGAGGGGCATGGGCAGGGGCGCGGGCGGTGATGAGGACAGGGAGGAAATGGAGGTGAGGCAGGTAGAGGCTTTCCCACTCCATCTCCTGGTGGGCCTCAAAGGATGTTGGAGGCCTGACTTTGGACAGGGAGATGCCTGTGGGAATTCTTATTTATGTGGGAAGGTAGCCAGATGGGCCTGCAATGGGCAGCAACAGAAAGCCAAGGGTGGGGCATTGGCCTCTGTCAGGAGCCATGTCTTATGATACTAGACGTTGAGATGCCCAGGTCCTCATTTAATACTGACTTTCTATATGTTGAAGCTATTATCGCTAAACCTTTCATTAAGTTTTGTTGAAATCTATAACTTGATCTTAGAAAAGGGCCTGTGCCCACATAGAAGAGAGAAATTGGAGAAAGATTAGAAGGCGGCAAACGATGACCCAGAGGTTAGAGGGCAGCCTTTTGGATTAAGATGACACAATAGTCAGGACCCATTTCTGGCTAACAAAAATAATCTTGGGGAAATCTCAAAAATGTTTCTGGAGAAAACCCCCATGAAAGGCCAGAATTTCTGCAATCAGCAAGGAGGGAATCTTAAACCATCTTGGTCGGGAATTAAAGAAAGTGTGACTGTAGGGTAGATTGGGGAAACCCAGATTATATATATTTTTAGTGTCTTGTTTTAAAAAACAAGCATGGGCTCTTACCCAGAGTTATTTGAAAACTCTGCATCTCAGTTAAGTGTACTAAGATAGCTTCTAGGCCAGATACGCATTTGTTAATTCATTCAGCACATTTACTCCATGTTGTAAGATAATTAACACAGACATGATTGAGGCCCCCAGGTATTTTTGCTTGAACCCTGTCTCCTTCTTTTTTCTTTTTGTTACCTTCTCCTCTTCTGTACCTGAACTAGCAGAAAAACTGCAAAGTTAAAAAGAAAGGAAAAGGCTCTCGAAAGAACTGTTCTAGGGTTGCAGCAATGATCCTGAACAAGAGGCACAGTTCCAAGCTCAAGTTCACTGTGGTTAGTGAAGAAATGGCTACCTGAGCCAAACCACAAGGACACGAACCCGTCTCATAAAACTACAGTCCTGCTTTGATTCAGGTGCTGCCTGACTCACATCAGCTCATAAAGCCTTTGACCTCTGTTGAATCACTTAAACTATTTTTTCCTTGACTGCAACTTCTGTAAGTTGGCAGTTCAGTGGGTGCTTTACATACACTACCTCATCTAACCTTTACAAAGAACCCTAAAGTAGAAATACAATCCTATTCTTCACCTATCAATACTAACGACAGGGTAGATTGGATATCCGGCCTAAAGTCAAACAGCCATTATGTGGGACAGCCTGGCTTACCACCCCACACACCCCCCATCTTCCTGACACAGGTGCAAACAGAGATGTGGAAGCCAGGAGACAGTGCACAGTGGTTATCAGGAAGCTGAGAGAGAAGGAAGGAGTGGCTGCCCTTTTGTATACCAGGCCCTACGTTATCTGCTTTTACACACTGCATTTCATTTATTCCTTACAAGTCAATGAAATGGGTGCTGTGATTTCCAGTTTACAAATGAAGGCATGGAGGTTCCGGAGGGCAAGTAACTTGTCTGAGTTCACACAGCCAGCTGGGGCTCTTGGTTCCCTCCCTGTCCACCTCCCAGGGATGCTGTGCCACCAACTGCTCACACGCACTTTCAGTGACTCCTTCTCAGCTTGTGGGCAGCTTCCTCTCTGCCCTCAAACTTATGAATTCTCAAAGGAAACACTTTCTAAACTGTATTCCCTCCTCACTCCCCAAGCTACTTTCTTACTTCCATTCTAGAAAAAATATGTTTATATTGACCACCTTTACTTCCTCACCTCCCTCACCATATTTAAGCTGGTTCTGCCCCCAGCATTCTTCTGAAACCAAGCAAAGACCACTAGAGATTCCTTAGGGATCAAATCCAATGATCACTTCTCAGCTTCCATCTTTCCTGAGAATTAGATAAATTTGATAGTGTTTATGCAGTATTAATATATAAAACAGATGGAAGTGGAGCTACTTTGTAGCAGGGAGAGGGCCTGACCCAGCCTGCACAGCCTCCTGTCTTCGTCTTTCTCCTCCCTGCAGGACTCCCTGAAGCTCCTCAGAGAAGCCCTAGAGTTTTGAATGCCTAGAGAATGAATGCCACTTGTCTTAGATGGGTTTTCCAGAGAAACCAAACTAGAGAGAGAGAGAGAAAGATTCTTTTTAAGGAATTGGCTCATGCAATTGTGGAGGCTTGGCAAGTCTAAAATCTGCAGGGTATGCCAGCAACCAGAGACATAGGGAAGAGCTGCAGTTTGAGTCCAAAGGCTGTCTTCTGGCAGAATTCCCTCTTCTTCTAGGGGAGGCTAGTCTTTTCTATGAAGGCTTTTACCTCATTGAATGAGGCCTACCCGCATCATGGACCACAATCTGTTTTATTCAAAGTCTACTGATATAATGTTAACCTGATCTAAAAATACCTGCACAGAAGGTATTTTTGTTGGTCAATACTTGGTTATATTGACCAAATATCTGGGTACAATGGCCTAGCCAAACTGACACATAAAATTAACTATCACACCATCTAGAGACCAAACAGCCCAGTGTTTGACAATAGTCTGACAAGTGTTAGACACTTGATGTACCCAGGTCCATCTCTGTACCCTGAGGAGGGGTAATGGAAGCCAGTGGTTAGATTGAGCCAAGGTTGGGCTCCAGCTGGAAGGGAAGCTGAGTAGTTCAATGGAGTTGACTGATGAACAGAGGAAAAAGATTTAAGGGGCTGAAACCACCATCAACTTCGTACTAGGAGCATGGGTGAGAAAATCCTAAAGGCAGAAACAAAGCTTATTAGGAAATACCTTCAACTCCAAATCCTAAAAAGAAATGCCAACACATCAGAGTAATTTGCATTCCCTAAGGACTATGAGATTGTGAAGGACAGAGACAAGATCAGACTTTTCTGTATTCCCCTAAAGCCTAGTTCTGAGGTGGAGTTGGACCCTTAGGGGAAGCTCCATGAACATTTGGTGGGTGGCACAAAATTGAAATCCACCATACATCATGCACATTTTCCTTCCTCAGTGAAGTCACACTCAGCTCTGAGCCCATTGCTCTCACCAGTCCAGGGAGCAGCTAGAGCTGATATTTCTATATTTATATTAGCCATTTCAAGTCAGTTGCCATGGATATCTAGAAGGTAAAGCAAAGTGCCAATGTGGACTGAAATTCAACTTTGAAAAATCTTATACAACCTGAGGAAAGTTTGCTTGTTTGTTGCATAGTTGTTAGAACGTTTAAGTTTTTCACAGCAGATCGTCTGTTTTGTTGTCAGAGGGATAAATAAAGGAAGGAAACTTGCACTTGGATTGGGAATTCAGAAAACACAGCGTGTGGTTCTTGCTTTTTCCCTTTTGCAGGTCTCAGCACCTGTCAACTTAACTCACACAAATTCAGAGTGAGGCACTTTCTCTCCATTTTACAAATTTTATGACAATGCAATCTATTTCCTGTCAAATTAGTGCAGTTCCCTTTTTATTAGCCTTTTGTTATGTAGATCTATAGATAATTCTATTGCCCTTGTCTTTATTAAACTGATATCCTCTACTGGTTTAAATTGGGTCATAAAAATTGTATCACGTTATTTTATGTAGCATAAATATAATGTTGGGTGTTCAGTGTACTGTCAAGTCTTGGTGGTAATGAATAACTGGCTTTCATAGCCTGCCGAGAATGCTGACTCTTCCTCCTACTCTGTGGCTGTGTCTGACACCGGATGATTTTCAAGCTATACCATCTCTGCTTTCCCCTAAGAATCACCTGGTGAGACAATGACCTATTCTATTCTAACCTAATTGTATCAGCTCTCCACTGGGGAAAAAGATAGAAAGAAAAAGGAAAAATAAATCTACAGCAGTTCCCCTCTTGGTTCATTTCTCAAATTCCCTTATGGAATTTTTCTTAGGCAGTAAGAAATTGAATATTTTAAATTTTCAGATGTGTATCTGTTGGTAAGTGCCCCAGCTGATGGGACCTATGTCAAGCTGCAGTGTCCTATTATGCCTTCTGAGACCAATAACCTAATCAGCCAGGGGCAGCTGCCCATTCCCTTAGCCAAGGTCCTGGTGGTCTGAAAGGATTGGAGTCAAGTCGTGAGACAGTGCCCCCAGAGGACAAGGTGGGAATGGCAGAAGCCAGAAAATTCGGTGATTCCCAATCTGGAAGACTCCAGAGAGGCAAACTTGTCCAGGTGAGGCCAGAAATCACAACGGCCTGGCTCAGCTGGAGTCTTTCGGCAGCGAGCAGACTTTCTCAGGAGGAGAAGCAGACTTGTATTCATCCCTAAGCAGGGGACAGTGGAGACAGAGGGCAGACATAGTAGCTCCACTTTCTGAAATAAAAATGGATGTTTGATGGTTACCAGGGCTTTCCTCAGCTATCTATGAGGTGGCCAAAGAATCCAGACCTGAGACCAGGATGATAAAGGCCTACAGGGCTCTTGTTTCTGTCCTCTCCCCATCCCACTGTGTCCTTATAGACACCTGCAGTGAAATCCTTAAAACACAAAACATGCGAGTTCTTGTTTGAGAGCCGGGAGGAAGAAGGGAATTGGGGAAACTGTGGCCCATAATGCATCCAAGACTAGTGGGCAAAAGACCAGGGCTGGGGCAGGGGGGCAGGGGTGATGGAATCTTCATAGGAAAGAAAAGTGGGTAAGTCACTGGGGTTTGTGTCAGGAAAAGGAAAAGGAGAGTGTAGGGGCTGGCCAGGCCTGAGAAAGCACCCTGGAGCAGACCAGTGGAAAGGCCCAGAGCTCCTGACATGTCATCCGACTGGCAGGATCTAAACAGGGAAGAGGAGCTACCTAGGGCAAGGAGTCCTGCATTCAGATCTCTGTTATTGTTGGCTACATAACATAAGCCAGTGTCTTCATCTTCCTGTACTTTGTAAAATGAACATGATAGGAATTCTGACCTTTTAATTTGTGGTGATTCCTTATTCATTGCAGCACTATTCAAAATAGCAAAGACATGGAATCAACCTAAATGCCTATCAATGGTAGACTGGTTAAAGAAAATGTAGTACATATGCACCATAGAATATGAGGCGGCCATGAAATAGAATGAGATCATGTCCTTTGCAGGAACACGGATGGAGCTGGAGGGCATTATCCTTAGCAAACTAACACAGGAAAAGAAAACCAAATACTGCATGTTCTCGCTTATAAGTGGGAGCTAAATGATGAGAATTCATGAACACAAAGAAGGGAACAACAGACATTTGGGCCTACTTGAGGGTGGAGGGTGGGAGGAGGCAGAGCAGCAAAAATAAATAAATAAATAAAATAAAAACTACTGGGTACTAGGCTTAGTACCTGGGTGATAAAATAATGTGTACAACAAACCCCATGACACAAATTCACCTATATAACAAACTTGCATATGTACCCCTGAACCTAAAATAAAAGTTTAAAACGTTGTAATTCTTTCTTTCCATTCTCCTTGCCTTGACATCAAAAATGTTCAGAAAGCTTTAGTGCTCAAAATACATTTGCAGGGGGAAAAACAAAGCATTTGGACTACCTAGATATAGAGAGTCTCCTTGGTCCTGTCTCTTCTATTAACAACCTATTCCAAGAACAACAGCAATGTCCTGCCCAGCTGAGGTGCCTGAGAGGAAGGAGTCCTATGGGATTGATAGCCTATGCTGTGAATTTCTGAGTTAACCTCTGTTTCAAAAAGGGCAACAAACTGTGCTATTCCATTTGTCTTTAGACTAGATAAGGTGGCATCTGGATTCTGAAGCTGCAATGTGTTCTCAGATACTCTACTCTCTGACTTAGGAAGGACTGTTTCAGATAGTGATAATGAAGGCAAGCAGCTCCCAGGCAGAGGGTCACTCAGGCAGAGCTGTAAGTACTCTGGAAATGTGCAGGGTTCTGGCAGGTTGGGGAAACCAGGCTCTTCTCCAGGTTATTGAAACGTGTATCATTGACTGGGGTGTGTCACACAGGGAAACAAATAAATTCCAGGAATGTGGAGAGGCCAATTGTGGATCAGGCTCACCAAAAGAGAACGTAGTGTGGACAACAGACTCTCGATCACATCTCAAATAGCTACTCTCCATATCCTATTTGTACGCCAGAAGTGAGCCATGCTTGGTTCTCTGGGCAGCTGGGGAGGGGAATGGTAAAAGGGTGTGGGGAAGGAAAGTCCTTATTCATAACCAAAAGATTAAGTGAGTGTTTTAGTTTGGGCTGCTATAACAAAGTGCCATAGACTAGGTGGCTTATAGTTATTTCTTACAGTTCTGGGGAATGGACAGGCCAGTGTGGTCACGTTGTGCTGAGGTTCTTCTGGGTTGCTGACTGCTAACTTCTTCTGTGTCTTCACATATGGGAAAGGGATGAGAGAGCTTTCTAGGGTTCCTTTAATAGAGGCATTAATCCCATGCGTAATGGCGGTACGCTCACAACCCAATTACCTCCCAAAGGCCCCACATCCTAATAGCATCACAGTGCAGGTTAGGATTTCAACATATGAATGTTGGGGAAAAACAAACATTCAGTACATTATGGAGAGTTCATGCTTGGACAGTTTTTCCTTAGTCAATTCAGTCACTTCTTCAAGATGTTTTCCCTAACCTTTCTTCCTGTGGTAGTCTCCAAAGATGTCTGCCATGAATTCCCTCCACATATACCCATGACACTCCACTCATCAAGAAGTGAAATCTATGTCTCCTCTCCTGAATCAAATCTGGACTTATGACCTGCTTTGACAATAGAATGTAGTTAAAGTAACACTCTGGGATTTCCAAGCCCAGTCCTTAGGAGAACTAGCAGCTCTTAGAAGTCATCTGCCAGAAGAAGTCTGACAACCCCAAGACAGCAGTACTATGAGGAAGGCCAAGGAAGCCAGGTGGAGATGCCACATGGAGGGTGAGAGCTCCCTGGCCAGTACCCAGCTCTTCCAGTCATCCCAGAAAAATCAACAGCTGTACAACTAAAGATGCTATCTTGGACTTTCTGTCTCAGCAGGCAACACATAAAGTATTAGAGTCTCCTGGCTCTGCCAAGCTCAGGTTACGGAATCCTAAGAAATCATGAATTATTGTTGTTTTAAGCCATGAAGAATTGGGGTGGCTTGTTACATAGCAACAGACAACTGAAGCACCACCCTATGCCGTAGTAAGTTATCACCTCCTCTGGGCTATTTAGGTGCTTTTGTACATGCTTTTACAATGATTGGTTTGTTCATTAGTTCGCCTTATTCCAAAGTTTTTAAAAGCAAGGGCAGTGTTTTAAACATCTCTGATTCCCCAAAATAGGAGGTGCTCCCTAATTAGTTGTTGGGAGAATGACTGGCAGGAGGGATGAATGCATGCATGGTGATGAATATAGGAATCCTTTTCCCTCAAGGGGACAAAAGGAACAGCTTAGCTTAAAAGAAGAGTACCTTCCCATAAACTCTTCCTCTGAAATTTAAAGAAAAATGAAAGAATTTAACACAGAGATAAAGAGAATTTGGAATTGAGGGTGAATGAGTGAACTCTTTCATATAAATCAGTGTTTATCTCATCTGAGATAAAAGATGTATAATCATTTGTTGAGGATGATGGGGCAGTTTGAAGATAGAGACCCAGATAGCAAAGAGGCTGGGAAAAACACTATAAAGAAGGTCTAAGAATAACTGCAAAGGAGAGAGCTTTTCTGGGAATGTCAGTCTTAACCAAAGATTACTGTAAGATGCTTCTATGAAGGAGGATCTCCTTCCTACCCACAAAGAAAGCAATAGATCAAAAGAGTAAATGGGCTGGGGGCAGTGGCTCACGCCTGTAATCCTAGCACTTTGGGAGGCCAAAGTGAACAGATCACCAGGTCAAGAGATGGAGACCATCCTGGCCAACATGGTGAAATCCCATCTCTACTAAAAATACAAAAATTAGCTGGGCACCTGTAGTCCCAGCTACTCGGGAGGCTGAGGTAGGAGAATCACTTGAACCTGGGAGGTGGAGGTTGCAGTGAGCAGAGATTGCTCCACTCCACTCCAGCCTGCTGACAGAGTGAGATGCCGTCTCAAAAAACCAAAACAGAACAAAAAGAGTAAATGAAAACTTTTCACCTATTAAACAGACATGGTGTAAATTCAGATTTTAGAGAAATCAGTAGGTTACCAGAAAGGTGAAACTGGAATAACCAATGAAGTGAATTCATGACTAAATTCACAAAAATAGTGGTGTGATTTTTTTTTGAGTAGTAAGACTCAACGTGCTTGGCAAATTTTGTAGATGAGGTGAAGCATGTACCATCTGTGTAAAAGAAATTGTCAGCAAATGCTTTCACACATCCCAGTGTTTGAATGTGTCATGAGGTCAAAGAGGGAGATGGTAGGGGCTAGAGATGTTTAAAAATAAATCTTTGCAAATTACTTCAAAACTTTAAAGCAGCAAGTGAACAGTAATAACTGCTTATGTGGATTATCACAGATTCTTCAAAACCCAAACTTACATGTAGATAGTAGTAGTTCGTAATCACCACACTCAGAAAAAGAAGCATGTTATTTTTTTCTTAAATTGATACTGAATCTGGCTCTTTCTCCACTAGCCAACCTCTCTCCCCCTTACTCTAGAGTCTTACATAGTTTAGAACATTCAGGAAGGAACAATACTGGTCACAGCTGATATGCCACTTGTGGTTATCTGCATGCTCCCTGGAAAGTGAGAAATTCCATGGATTGTGTGCTTGTCTTAAAATATAGTTTATTAATAGGAAATTTGAGGTATAAGAAGACCAACAGTTAAGGAGCTGATTACCATTGAAAATACAGTTTATGACATACTGTTTCTAAGAGGAGGGACACACCATGCCACAGGGTCACCTGGGGTGCACTGAGGATGGTAGCGAGCCCAAGGGAGAAGGGGAAATTCTGGGCAAGAGACTCTATTGTGATTTCTGCGGGAGCAGTGGGCAAGGCAGAATAAGCAGGCTTGGATTGGCTAATTTGAATAATGTGGGCTCTGGAGCATAGGGGCTGTCCCTAGTTGTTTGGCACCTGCCCTGGGGTGATTAGGGCAGGAGGAGGGAGAGTGGCCCAGAATGCAAAGGACAACAAAGGAAGTGCTGAATGAAATAAATGAAATAATGAAAGCCTTTCGCCTACTAGATAGATCTAGTAGATAGACATGGTATAAACTTAGGTTTTAGAGAAATCAGTAGTTGCCAGAAAGATAAAATAGAAATAACCAATGAAGTGAAATCATGATTAGAACTTATAAAAATCTCTGCACAATTTTTTTTTATTGCATTTTAGGTTTTGAGGTACATGTGGAGAACATACAAGATTGTTGCATAGGTGCATACGTGGCAGTGTGATTTGCTGCCTTCCTCCCCTTCACATATATGTGACATTTCTCTCCATGCTATCTCTCCCCAATTCCCCACCCCCCGCTGTCCCTCCCCTATTTCCCCCCAACAGACCCCCAGTGTATAGTGCTCCCCTCCCTGTGTCCATGTGTTCTCATTGTTCAACACCCATCTATGAGTGAGAACATGCGGTGTTTGATTTTGTGTTCTTGTGTCAGTTTGCTGAGAATGATAGTTTCCAGGTTCATCCATATCCCTACAAAGGACGCGAACTCATAGTTTTTGATGGCTGCATAATATCCCATGGTGTATATATGCCACATTTTCCCTGTCCAGTCTATCATCGATGGGCATTTGGGTTGGTTTCAGGTCTTTGCTATTGTAAACTGTGCTGCAATGAACATTCGTGTGCATGTGTCCTTATAGTAGAACGATTTATACTCCTTTGGATATATGCCCAGTAATGGGATTGCTGGGTCAAATGGAATTTCTATTTCTAGGTTCTTGAGGAATCGCCACACTGTCTTCCACAATGGTTGAACTAATTTACACTCCCACCAACAGTGTAAAAGTGTTCCTATTTCTCCACATCCTCTCCAGCATCTGTTGTCTCCAGATTTTTTAATGATCCCCATTCTAACTGGCGTGACGTGGTATCTCAATGTAGTTTTGATTTGCATTTCTCTAATGACCAGTGATGATGAGCATTTTTTCAGGTGTTTGTTGGCCTCATGTATGTCTTCTTTTGTAAAGTATCTGTTCATATCCTTTGCCCATTTTTGAATGGGCTTTTTTTTTCTTGTAAATCTGTTTTAGTTCGTTGTAAATTCTGGATATCAGCCCTTTGTCAGATAGGTAAGCTGCAAAAATCTTTTCCCATTCTGTTGGCTGCCGATTCACTCTAATGACTGTTTCTTTTGCCGTGCAGAAGATGTGGAATTTGATTAGGTCCCATTTGTCTATTTTGGCTTTTGTTGCCAATGCTTTTGGTGTTTTGGTCATGAAGTCCTTGCCTATGCCTATGTCCTGAATAGTTTTGCCTAGGTTTTCTTCTAGGGTTTTTATGGTGTTAGGTCTTATGTTTAAGTCTTTAATCCATCTGGAGTTAATTTTAGTGTAAGGTGTCAGGAAGGGGTCCAGTTTCTGCTTTCTGCACATGGCTAGCCAGTTTTCCCAACACCATTTATTAAACAGGGAATCCTTTCCCCATTGCTTGTTTTTGTCAGGATTGTCAAAGATCGGATGGTTGTAGATATGTTGTGTTGCCTCTGAGGCCTCTGTTCTGTTCCATTGGTATATATCTCTGTTTTGGTACCAGTACCATGCTGTTTTGATTACTGTAGCCTTGTAGTATAGTTTGAAGTCCAGTAGTGTGATGCCTCCTGCTTTGTTCTTTTTGCTTAGAATTGACTTGGCTATGCGGGCTCTCTTTTGGTTCCATATGAAGTTTAAGGTGGTTTTTTCCAGTTCTGTGAAGAAGGTCATTGGTAGCTTGATGGGGATAGCGTTGAATCTGTAAATTACTTTGGGCAGTATGGCCATTTTCACGATATTGATTCTTCCTAACCATGAACATGGAATGTTTCTCCATCTGTTTGTGTCCTCTCTTATTTTGTTGAGCAGTGGTTTGTAGTTCTCCTTGAAGAGGTCCTTTACGTTCCTTGTTAGTTGTATTCCTAGGTATTTTATTCTCTTTGTAGCAATTGTGAATGGCAGTTCATTCTTGATTTGGCTCTCTTTAAGTCTGTTATTGGTGTATAGGAATGCTTGTGATTTTTGCACATTGATTTTGTATCCTGAGACTTTGCTGAAGTTGCTTATCAGTTTCAGGAGATTTTGGGCTGAGACGATGGGGTCTTCTAGATATACAATCATATCGTCTGCAAATAGAGACAATTTGACTTCCTCCTTTCCTATTTGAATACGCTTTATTTCCTTTTCTTGCCTGATTGCTCTGGCTAGAACTTCCAGTACTATATTGAATAGGAGTGGTGAAAGAGGGAATCCTTGTCTAGTGCCAGATTTCAAAGGGAATGCTTCCAGTTTTTGCCCATTCTGTATGTTATTGGCTGTCAGTTTGTCATAAATAGCTTTTATTATTTTGAGATATGTTCCGTCGATACCTAGTTTATTGAGGGTTTTTAGAATAAAGGGCTGTTGAATTTTGTCGAAGGCCTTCTCTGCATCAATTGCGATAATCATGTGATTTTTGTCTTTGGTTCTGTTTATTTGATGAATTACATTTATAGACTTGCATATGTTGAACCAGCCTTGCATCCCCAGGATGAATCCTACTTGATCATGGGGGATAAGCTTTTTGATGTGCTGTTGCAATCAGCTTGCCAGTATTTTATTGAAGATTTTTGCATCTATGTTCATCATGAATATTGGCCTGAAGTTTTCTTTTCTTGTTGAGTCTCTGCTGGGTTTTGGTATCAGGATGATGTTGGTCTCATAAAATGATTTGGGAAGGATTCCCTCTTTTTGGATTATTTGGAATAGTTTCAGAAGGAATGGTACCAGCTCCTCTTTGTATGTCTGGTCGAATTCGGCTGTGAACCCATCTGGACCTGGGCTTTTTTTGGGTGGTAGGCTCTTAATTGCTGCCTTGACTTCAGATCTTGTTATTGGACTATTCAGGGTTTCGACTTCTTCCTGGTTTAGGCTTGGGAGGAGGCAACTATCCAGGAATTTATCCATTTCTTCCAGGTTTTCTAGTTTATGTGCATAGAGTTGTTTGTAATAATGTCTGATGATGGTTTGAATTTCTGTGGAATCTGTGGTGATATCTCCTTTATTGTTTTTTATTGCATCTATTTGGTTATTCTCTCTTTTCTTTTTTATTAATCTGGCTAGTAGTCTACTTTGTTGATCTTTTCAAAAAACCAGCTCCTGGATTTATTGATTTTTTGAAGGGTTTTTCATGTCTCTATCTCCTTCAGTTCTGCTCTGATCTTAGTTATTTCTTGTTTTCTGCTAGCTTTTGAGTTTTTTTGTCTTGCTCCTCTAGCTCGTTCAATTTTGACAATAGGGTGTCAATTTTAGATCTCTCCTTGCTTCTCATGTGGGCACTTATTGCTATATATTTTCCTCTAGAGACTGCTTTAAATGTGTCCCAGAGATTCTGGTATGTGGTGTCTTCATTCTCGTTGGTTTCGAAGAACGTCTTTATTTCTGCCTTCATTTCATTGTTTATCCAATCAGCATTCAAGAGCCAGTTGTTCAGTTTCCATGAAGCTGTGTGGTTCTGGGTTGGTTTCTGAATTCTGAGATCTAACTTGATTGCACTGTGGTCTGAGAGACTGTTTGTTATGGTTTCCTTTGTTTTGCATTTGCTGAGGAGTGATTTACTTCCAATTATGTGGTCAATTTTAGAGTAGGTGTGATGTGGTGCTGAGAAGAATGTATATTCTGTGGATTTGGGGTGGAGAGTTCTGTAAATGTCTGTTAGGTTTGCTTGGTCCAGGTCTGAGTTCAAGTCCTGGATATCCTTGTTAATTTTCTGTCTCATTGATCTGTCTAATATTGACAATGGTATGTTAAAGTCTCCCACTATTATTGTGTGGGAGTCTAAGTCTCTTTGTAAGTCATTAAGAACTTGCCTTATGTATCTGAGTGCTCCTGTATTAGGTGCATATATATTTAGGATCGTTAGCTCTTCTTGTTGCATTGATCCTTTTACCATTATGTAATGTCCTTCTTTGTCTCTTTTGATCTTTGTTGCTTTAAAGTCTATTTTATCAGAGATGAGAATTGCAACTCCTGCTTTTTTTTGCTCTCCATTTGCTTGGTAAATCTTCCTCCATCCCTTTATTTTGAGCCTTTGTGTATCCTTGCATGTGAGATGGGTTTCCTGGATACAGCACACTGATGGGTTTTGGCTTTTTATCCAATTTGCCAGTCTGTGTCTTTTGATTGGGGCATTTAGTCCATTTATGTTTAGGGTTAATATTGATATGTGTGAATTTGATCCTGCCATTTTGATGCTAGCTGGCTGTTTTGCCCATTAGTTGATGCAGATTCTTCATTGTGTTGATGTTCTTTACCATTTCGTGTGTTTTTGGAGTGGCTGGTACTGGTTTTTCTTTTCTTTGTGTTGTGCCTCTTTCAGGAGCTCTTGTAAAGCAGGTCTGGTGGTGATGAAATCTCTGAGTACTTGCTTGTTCACAAATGATTTTATTTTTCCTTCACTTATGAAGCTTAGTTTGGCTGGATATGAAATTCTGGGTTGAAAGTTCTTTTCTTTAAGGATGTTGAATATCGGCCCCCTCTCTCTTCTGGCTTGTAGGGTTTCTGCTGAGAGATCTGTTGTGAGTCTGATGGGCTTCCCTTTGTGGGTAACCTGACCTTTCTCTCTGGCTGCCCTTAGCATTTTCTCCTTCATTTCAACCCTGGTGAATCTGATGATTATGTGCCTTGGGGTTGCTCTTCTTGAGGAATATCTTTGTGGTGTTCTCTGTATTTCCTGGACTTAAATATTGGCCTGCCTTGCTAGGTTGGGGAAGTTTTCCTGCATAATATCCTGAAGAATATTTTTCCAGCTTGGATTCATTCTCTTCATCACATTCAGGTACATCTATCAAACATAGATTAGGTCTTTTCACATAGTCCCATATTTCTTGTTAACTTTGTTCATTTTCATTCCTTTTTACCCTGTTTTCTCTAATCTTGCCTTCTCATTTTATTTCATTGAGTTGATCTTCGACCTCTGATATCCTTTCTTCTGCTTGGTCAATTCGGCTGTTGAAACTTGTGCATGCTTCGTGAAGTTCTCGTGTTGTGTTTTTCAGTTCCATCAATTCACTCATATTCCTCTCTAAGTTGTCCATTCTCGTTAGCATTTCGTCAAATCTTTCTTCAAGGTTCTTAGTTTCTTTGCGTTGAGCTAGCACATGTTCTTTTAGCTCACAGAAGTTTCTTATTACCCACTTTCTGAAGGCTGATTCTGTCATTTCATCACACTCATTCTCCATCCAGTCTTGTTCCCTTGCTGGTGAGGAGTTGTGATCCCTTGGAGGAGGAGAGGCATTCTGGTTTCGGGTGTTTTCATCCTTTTTGCACTGGTTTCTTCCCATCTTTGTGGATTTATCCACCTGTCGAATTTGTACTTGTTGACTTTCTGATTTTGGTAAGTTTAAGTCTGCAGCAGCAGAACTCATAAACCCCTTTTTTTCCCCAGGTGTTCTGTCCCAGGGAGTAAGGGCTTTATGAGTTTCTGCTGTGCTACTGCCTTTCTTCTTCTTCTTCTTCTTCAGGGCTGCTCTGCCCACAAGGAGGCAGCCTAGTCACTCTCAGCCTGCAGAGGCTTCACTGAGCTGCTGTGGGCTCTGCCCAGCTGCCATGTGAACTTCCCTGCAGTCCTGTTTATATGGGTGTGGTTAGAACTGCCTCCGCGATGGTGGCCCACCTCTGTAATGACAGACTCTCTCTGTAATGGCGGGTTGCCTGGGCAACGGCAGGCTGCCTCAGGAATGGCGGACTGCCTCTGTAGTGGTGGAGTGCTTTGGTAATGGCGGACGCCCCTCCCCCACAGAGCTGGACCGTCCCGTGTTCAGCTGTGCTTGCTGTGAAACTCTCAACCCAGAGTGTTTCCAATTGCTGTTTTTTTGTTTTTGTTTTTGTTTTTGTGGGGGTGGGACCAGCAGGGCCTGATCACCTGGCTCCCTGCCTCAGAGCCTTTTGTTTTTTAGTTGAATGGTTGGCTCTCTCCCAGGTGTCCTGGTTGCCTGTTGAATAGGCGCCAGGATCTGTGTGATTTCCCGTGCAGTGACCCACTGCACCGGCTGAAACTGCAGCTCTGAGATTCGTGGCGCTTTTTTGCCCGGGAATCTCCTGGTCTGGCTCCCTGTTTCAGCTCCCCTTGCTGACTTAGTGGGGACGCAGTCCTGTTTACTCTGCACTGGGAACCGCTGTGCGGGGTGCAGGCAAAACAGCCGAGCCGGCCAAAACAGCCGCCCTGGTGACCCGTGGGTCTCCTCCGCCTGGGAACCTCCTGGTCTGTGGGCAATAAAAATTCGTCTGGAAATGCGTCATCCACTCACCCTCTGCATTTTCACTGGGAGCTGCAGTCCTGAGCTGCTCCTAGCCGGCCATCTTGGCACAAGCTCTGCACAATTTTTTTGAGTAATAAGACTCAAAGTATTGGGGTGGTGGGCTCTGGATTGGTTGGCTTGTATTTGAAAAGTTCTCTTATGAATAAGGTGTTTATTATCTCTAGGAATTGACTAAGCATGGGAGGTGTGGTCCCTCCAGAATCAGCAAGTCCCCAGATATCAGAGCATCAGAACATAAAAAATAAAAGTCTTGGTTAATACAGTGCCAGGGTTGGACCACAGATCTTTGGAAAGGCTGGGGGCCCCAGTGTAAAAGGTCTAGTCTCCCTAGGATTTGTCATTTTTTCCTTACTCTTTCAGAGCTTATCACTTTCCAAGAAACCATCACCTTCCTAGCTTTAGGGACTTTTTTCCCCTCTCAGATCAGCTACTTCAACTTACACCTGTCTGTATCAATTAGGATGCTTTCCACTACAAGTAATAAAACAAACAAACAAACAAAACTCGAATTGGCTTTAAAAATAAAAGAAAGTTACTGGCTCGCCTACTGGCAGAAAACGCTTTGGACATGGTTATATAAGAACTCTAACCCCTTGAGTAATAAAGCAAAGCCGAATTCCCTCCTCTCTCCTCTTGATTATGGGAGGGACTTAGTGGCTTGCTTCTAATGAATAGAATGTGAAGAAGTTATAGCATGTGACTTTGGAGACTAGATCATAAAAGGCATTGAAATTTCTTTCTTTCTCTCTTTCGGATCATTTACTCTGGGGGATGCCAGTTACCATGCCTTGTCACGAGGACTAAAGCAGCCCTACAAAGAAGACTCCAGGCCTCCACCCATAGCCATCACAGACCTGCTGTCTCTGAATGTGCCACCTTCACACAAGACCCTCCAGCCACAGGCAAGCCTTCCAGATAACTGCAGCCCCATCTGACATCTGGCCTGAACCTCTGAGAAAGCCTGAGTCAGAACCACCCAAGTAAACCACACCCAAATTCCTCATCCAAAGAGACTGTGGGAAATAAGACCTGTCTGGTTTTTTTTTTTTTTTTTTTTTTTTTGAGACGGAGTTTCGCTCTTGTTACCCAGGCTGGAGTGCAATGGCGCGATCTCGGCTCACCGCAACCTCAGCCTTCTGGGTTTAGGCAATTCTCCTGCCTCAGCCTCCTGAGTAGCTGGGATTACAGGCACGTGCCACCATGCCCAGCTAATTTTTTGTATTTTTAGTAGAGACGGGGTTTCACCATGTTGACCAGGATGGTCTCGATCTCTTGACCTCGTGATCCACCCGCCTCAGCGTCCCAAAGTGCTGGGACTGTCTGTTGTTTTAAATCACTTAGTGTTGGGATAATATATACTTAGCAATAGATCATGAATAAGCCCCATTTCTGCTTTCATTTTTGTTATGCCTCATTTCATATCAGCTTAGATTTCAAGCATACTTCCCTCATTGGGGTGAAATGGTTGTATTAATTTCAGGTCCAACAAACCTACACATGAAGTGAGAATGCACAGATATCTCAGAATCCCCAGCAAATATCTTGAGCTTCTGACAAATTGAGCCACCCCTGCCTCAATCTCTAAGGTTAGGGGAAGGTTATATACTGACTGAGAAAGCCCTGGGTTACCTGAACTAAGACAAGGAGGATGAGTTTAATGAATATTACACACACCTCCCTGGGAGTCCTTTCCAGAAAGCTGAGACTTTAGAAGACAAAAGCAATAAAAAGGGTCTGCCATCAAGTGACGGATACTTTCCATTGCCAACTCCCCTGATGCAAAAGGGAAAAAAGACCTGGCTTCTTTTTTGTCTTGGGGGTGGAGAAGTAGAGGGAAAATACAATGATAATAAAATAGAAATGACTATCTCAATAAATTAACTTGCTGTGTATTTTAGTGTCTCTGTTGACTCCTAAATTTATACCTTTATCCTAGAACATCTCTCAAACTCCAGAGTCATATATACAATTGCCTCTTGACATTTCTACTTTAGCATATATAGACATCTCAAATTAAGTATAGCCAATTTGAGACCCTGATTCTTTTCCACAAACATGCTGACCCTCCATATCCAATCCAAAGGGAAATCATGCTAGCCCTGCCTCCAGAATATGTCTAGAATTCCTCCACTTCTCACAGCTTCCTGTCATTCCTGGGTCACCATCATCTCTCACCTCTATTACTGCCTCCTAGCTAGTTTCCCTTGCTTACTAATGGAGAAAGATGATCCTCTGAAAACCTGACCCTCACCACTCCCACATCCTCTCCTAACTCTGTTCCAGATGCACTGCATTGTTCACCTTCAAACATGCCAGGACCCTTCCTACCTGGTTATTCTTTTACTTTCTCCAAGTCTTGGCTTAGATCTCACATTCTCAACATAGGCATACCTGCACTGCCCGATTTAACACTGAGACCTGCATAGCTCCATCCTGCCCTCTCAAGTTCCTCTTACCCTATCATATTAATATTTTCATTTTTCTACATTTCTATCTTCTGTATAATTTACTTATTAATTATACTGTCTACTGCCATCTCCTGCACCATTCATGCTCCACAAAAGCAGGGATCCATGCTTATCTTTTTCACTGCTGCATCCCAAGTGCCAAGGACAGTGCCTTTGGAACCTCAGAGTGGGTGCTCAAGGATTTGTTGAGCAAATGGCTGACTGGTTGACTAGCTGGTGCTCACACCAACCCCACGACATGGGGATCCCTTCTGCCCCCATTTGCTAAGAGGTTCAGTAACTTGCTGGAAATCACAAAGCAAGAATATGAGGAGCTGAGATGAAAGCCCAGCCCACATGCTTCGCCACAGGCCCTTCCTGCAACAGCTCTTACAGAATTTCTAATAATTAGACCCCTTCTTTTCTCTCAGCCTTAACTTGGAATATAATATGGATTTTTTTTATCAGAGGAGATTTCATTAAGTTAAAGAAAATGTAAAAATTATGAAGGTGGCCTGAAGCTAGGAATGCTATCAGGGAAATGAAGCTCTTAACTTACGTGATTTGACATCTGGGAAATATATTTAGTAATCACTTTTGTCTTAAAATATCTAATAATGTCCTAAGAAAATGTCTTTCTCCTAATTGTTTTTGTCTTTACCTAGGCTTATTGAATCTGAGCCCCTAAAAATTCTGCTCCAAAACAGTTAAGATATTGATGAATCCCTGTATTTATTTTTTGAAATATTTGTGCTCAAAGTTTCTGAACTTGTTCCTTTATTGACTAATCAATACACCAAAAAAAGTCTGTTTTCTCAGCAGAAGTCCAGGAACTTGTGTCACTCTGAGAAATAAGAGTGAGTTTCCTCATTAGGGAAAAGACTGGTGAGTCTGGCATTTGATAGCAATAAAGAGTACCCAGGGCTAAGACCTACCTCCTCACCCCTCTACTCCTGCCAGCCTTTAATTCCCTCCCTGACTGCCCAACACTGGGTTTGTCCACTTGGGAGGAACCTATCCATATGCTTCACCACTGGGGATGGTCTGTAAATGAGTGACTAATGAAAATGCAGGACCCACCCAAATTTATCCGAGGTGAGTGGAATTTACTTTCGATCTAGCATGTACCTAAAAAACCTAGCCACTAGATTTCTGGTATTAAAATTCATATAAAATTAGGTGACTCAGCCATAAACTTCCAATGTACTCTAATAAATCCCATGGCACAGTATTTGACTCACTTTGGAATTATAATTTGTTTCCTAGGCTCTATATTCCTCTGGCCAATGAAGTCCTAGAAAGTGAGACCTTTGGTTCATTTACCAATGTAACTGCTGTGCCTGACATATGGTAGACACTCCATAATTTCCTTAATGTTTATTGTATTAGAGGATAGAATGAACTAATTAATAATGTAAATGAAGAGCATTTTAAAATAATGCATACAGAAAAAAGTCTATTAATAGGACTGCAGTAGGGTTGAATCAGCTGTTTCCAAAAGAGAGACTAAATTCTGGTTACCAGAGAGATATCCTACGGCACATAATTGATGACCACTGATCTTGTTAAACTGATTACAGAATCTTGGCAGAAATGCTACTAAAGAAGCTACAGGGATTTCAGTTCAATGAGCCTGAACATTCTATTCATTGAAAAGAACCAAAATGAAATGGACTGCCTCTGGGGTAGTAAGTGTTGTATCACTATGAAGCAAAATGCCATTTTCTGAAGGGCCTCATGCATCAGGCAGAGAATTAGACTAAACATGTTTTAAGATCCCTTTGATATGTCACTTTATGAGTATGGCCGTCAGGGATCTACACTTTAACTGGGAAGCAGAATATGGTTTCTTCTAGAAGCTGCTGCAGGGCTATGCACCTGGAGCAAACCTAGAACAGAAGCCAAGAGGCATTCTGGATGGCATTCCCAGTGCTGTCTCCCACCTCCTGGGAGTCCTGGCTGCCACTGCAAAGAGAGAACCCAGGCAATACTGGGTGATTCCACAGGGCAGCTCATAAAGACAAGCGAAATAACAAGTTTTCCCCTTCCATTAGGGACTTTCCACCAGAATATACCCAAGAAAGGCAAATGCCTAGGTGTAGCCAATCAAGTAACTTCTTTACTTACTGCCTCATTCAGCCTGTAAAAGCTGGCTACTCATGCAGCCGGGGTGCAGCTCTTCAAATCTCTTTGGGTTCTGAGTGCTGCCCAATACAAAAATTGTCCTTTGCTCAAATAAGCTCTTTTAAATGTAGTTTGTCTAAAGTTTATTTTTTAACAAAGAAAATATCTATTACCCTTGCTCCTTTTTCCCCAGTGCTGGCTTTTACTTCAAATTGATGTTGAAAATTCATAATACCCTTTTTGTCCACTCCACCAGCCTACCACCAATATAGTGGTTCTTTACCTCTGACTTTTCTTCCTTCTTCTATAATTGCCTGTCTTGTGTTCTATGTAGTCAGGATCTTTAAATTATTAGACATAGAAAATGACAATTTTAGGATTTGTAAGCATTTTCTTTATTGTAGGGTGGAGGCTGCAGCTTGCCCTTAGGGCAGCCTCCACCTTTTGCTTTGTTATTCTTTTACTTATATAGAAGTCTGGCAGGTGTCCACCCAAGACGTCATTCTAATACAGATGCATCAGACTGCAAATGTTAAGTATTCAGTTTAGTAAAAGGAATTCCTTCATTCACATATTCATTCAACAAATATTTAAGTGTCTATATATCAGACACCATGTTAATGGCTTGGAAGGAATTTTGAGGCAGCTAAGGCAGCCTTAAGGGCAGTTTCTATGCTGACATTGGAAATATTTTCATCTGGAGTAACATTGCCCTCTCCACCCTCCACATCTCCATCTTCGGAGTCAAAACAGAGCCCCATGTGCTCAGTGGACAATTGATACTCCAGAGGTCTCCATATCTCCAGGAGGAGTTTTGAGAGACCACCAGAGATCAGAATCTTCCTTGACAAGGCTCCAACCACTCTCTTCCCTGTCAATACCCACAACTTCAGCCTAGCTGTCTTTGTCCACCAATTAAATACCCTGGGAATATACTCAATTCACCAGGGCTGAATTGAGTAACCCCTTTGTCTCCATTTTGGTCATTCATTGCAAGAAGCCTTGGTTTCTCAGTTCATCCTCCATCCCCCAGATCTAATCCCCATAATGTCCTGTACACTTTAAGCCCATATCATAACCCTCTTCAATTTATAAAAACTTCTACCATCCGGAATTCATGGTCATAATAAACAATATTCCCTAAGCCTTTGAAGCGTCTCTAAAAGCTTCCTCCATGTCCTGGATCTAATGAAAACCTAACTCTTACTTAAGGACACTGCTTCCCCTGAAGCCCTCTTAAGGGGCAGCTGTTTTATCTCTCACATCCCTCCTGTCACTGGAGCCAGCAGTGGGGTAGGTCCTTCTTATTTCTCATTGTTGCTTCCCAGCCATTCTCCTTTCACCTCCCTTAAAAGCCATAGCTTTGACTCTCATGTCACTACTTTATCATCTGCTATCCATCATTGTTGCCATCGTGCACTGAACCCTGGGTGACTCCCACTTGCTTCTTCAATGTTTGGAGGTCTTCTTTCAAAATCCTTCCCTCCCACTCTCCTCTTTTATAATCCTAAGTGACTTTAATATCCATATATTTGACCTTGCCAATATTCTGACCTCCAGTTCTTGACCTTCTTTCCTCCAGTGATCTTGTCCTTATGGGAATAAACCAAGAGCTTGTCCTTTGGCAAGAGAGTCAGCAACCAAGTCAGTGAATGAGTCTCTATGTTTGTGGGAATCACACAGACAGACAACTTTATGAAGAAAATTAAAGGGAGGGCTTCAAGTCTGGTCTGATTGGAAGTCATTGACATGGTTAAGCTGGAGACAGGCTCACTACAAGTGGGGCATCTTATATGATTGGTTTGGGGAGCACATTTGGCTTTTCTTGGTTGGTCCTGAGTTGGAAATGGGGCAAGAAATAGGGAAGCTGCAGTCCTTGACCAAGTCCTGATTGTTGTAGGCTGATTGCTGCAGAGGTTGTGGTTTGGCTTCCCAGCTGGCTGCTGCGAAGGTTGAGTGTCACAGTTTTATTGTAATTTAAGGTCTGGCCATGTCCATTTGTATATTCAGTGTCTCAGCCTCTACCCTTTCTCAGCTACTCCCTTCCATGGCCACAACCTGGACCTCATTATTAGTAAGAACTCACTCAATTTCTGGCTTCCTTTCTCCATCCTCTACCTCCTATTTCTCTAGTTCACTTTCTCTGACTCTCCTTCCCCAACAATCCATCCCAAGACCTATAATCCCTTTGCTGTTCAAAACTACCACTCCCTCATCCATATGTCCTCATTCCTCTCTTTACCCAGTTGAAGTTCTATCATCATTTGTTATAATCACTCCCTTACATGCTCTCTCACTTCCTTTGTCCTTCACACATTTTTTTTTCACCTGGCAAAATCATAACCAAGTTTCAATCCAACACCTTACCAACTCTACACCTGTGCCCTCACAGCCACCTGCAGCTACTAAAAGCCCACAACCATGCTGGCTGGCAAGAAGAAATCCAGGGTCTGTGGACCCACAGCTTATATCTTTGGGGGCTCTTTTTAAAAAGCAATGCAATATTTTAAATGCAAAATGGCTAAGACTCTCCCAGTCAGGCCTTTGAAAGGATCCATGCAAGCAAATGAGATGAAGCCCTGAGGCTTAAGTTTCATTAGCTATATGACACATTTGCACCTGCTGACTGGCCACTCACCTCAAGTGGACTTTTAATGCTGCCCATCAATTATACTCTACCTCCACTATCAGGTTCCTAAATGACTATCTGGAAGAGAAAATAGAAGCAATAAAAAAAAAGCACTTCCACAAGCTCCCAGAGCCCATCTGCACCTGTGCCTGTGTCCTCTGCCATTCCCATTACTACTGATGAACAGCCCATGCTGTTAGTAGAGGCCAACCCTAGATCCCACCTCCTCCCTAATCAAGGACATGGTTCAGGCAATCCTCCATCCCCATTCATTCTGTCTCTCTTTCTCTCTCTTACACACACACATGCACTTTCTCTACTGGATCCTTCCTATCAACAAACACACATGCTGTAATGTTTCTCGCCTTAAAAATTAAAGAAAACTTTATTGATTTCACTTTCCCTTCAGCTCCTATCCTACTTATCTCCCTTTTATAGCAAAACTCCTCAAAACAGTTTTCTCAGTGCCTCCCTTGGACCCAGTCAAGATGGTTTTTGCCTCCATCACTCCATTAGAACTCCTAAGAAACCCAGGACTTCCATCCTGATGAGCCAGATGACTGTTTCTCAGGGCTCTTCCCTCACTCGTCTGTGGTGTTGGACACAACTGAACCACTTCATCTTCCCAAAGCCGTCCTCACTCCATTTCCAGGACACTGTGCTCTCATGGTTTTTCTCCTACCTCACTGGTGACTCCTTCTGTTCCTTTGCTTATTCGAAAGGTGCGGGCTTCTAAAAATAGTAAATGGCTTGTCTTATATAAGATGTAGGGGCCACAAAGCCCAGGAGCTGGTGGACTGCACAGTGGAAGGGTTTACGGTCACTTTGTTGACCTTCAGTTGTAGACGAGATTCTTGGAGTGTGGATGTGACTTGGTTTCAGAAGGGGGCTGTCACTTATGGATTGGGGTGGGTTTAAAACAGGTTCTGATAGTTACTAATTTGTATGACCAATGAAAAATGACCTATTTAATTTAGAGTATAAAACTTTATCTCACTCTGCACTTTCCTGATCTCTAAATGTTGGAGTGCTCCAGGACTCAGTCATTGGATCTTTTCTTTTTTCTACCCACACAGATTTTCTTGGTAATTTTCTCTAGCTTTATGGCCACTTTATCCATTAGGCATGGCGGGCACAGTTTCTAAGGCCCATAATACTTTTAAGTTCCCATGAAAATGTTTTAATTTCTTTTAAAGTCAGAGGGGAAAAATGAGTATAATAAATTCAGCCTACATTGTATTCATCCGTATACATACACACATACATATTTATGTGTGTGTGTGTGTGTGTGTGTGTGTGTGTATATATATATATAGATATATACACACATATATGGAGGTGCTCCTTGACTTACAATGGGGTTATGTCCTAATAAACAGTAAGTAAAAAATAACATGTCAAAAATGCATTTAATAACCAGATCAACCCATTATAATGTTGAAAACTGTAAGTCAAACCATTGTAAGTTCAGATGCTCCTTGCTTAATGTTTGCTAGACTATATACACCATCATGCTAGCCCCAACTCTATTTTCTTAATCACTGCCCTCAGGGCATAGTACGACGCCTGACGTGTAATGGGTGTTTAGTAAATATATGTGGAATAAACAAAGGAATAAACTTTAAAAATGCATTAAATACACCTAACCTACTGAACATTGTAGCCTAGCCAAGCCTACCTTAAGTATGCTCAGAACACTTACATTAGCCTATGGTTAGGCAAAAGCATGTAACACAAAGCCTCTTTTATAATAAAGTACTGAATATCTCATGTAATTTATTGAATACTGCACACTGTAGAGTACAGTATTCACTGTTTAACCTCATGGTTGCATGGCTGCCTAGGCTGGCACTGTTCAGCATTGTAAGAGATGATCTAACACATATAGTTAATCCAGGAAAATATCAAAATTCAAAATTCAAAGTACAGTTTCTACTGAGTGCATATCACTTTTGCACCATTGTAAAGTTGAAAAATCTTAAGTTGAACCACCAGAAGTTGGGGACTATCTGTGTGTATTTTTTAATGAAGAAAGAGGCCCACAAAGGAAAAATTGCCTAGGCCCAATGATAGTCATAAAGTGACCCTGATTCTTCTGGTTTTAAATACCTTCTACATACATTTACACTACTCACAAACTTATTTCTCCAGCTTGGACTTTGATATGGTTTGGCTGTGCCCTCAGCAAAATCTGAACTTGAATTGTATCTCCTGGAATTCTCACATGCTGTGGGAGGGACCCAGAGGGAGGTAATTGAATCATGGGGACCAGTCTTTCCCATGCTAGTCTCATGATAGTAAATAAGTCTCATGAGATTGGGTGGTTTTATCAGGTGTTTCTGCTTTTGTTTCTTCCTCATTTTCTCTTGCTGTTGCCATATAAGAAGTACCACTCACCTCCTGCCATGATTCTGAGGCCTCCCTAGCCATGTGGAAATGTAAGTCCAATTAAACCTCTTCTTCTTCCCAGTCTTGTGTATGTCTCTAATAGCAGCATGAAAATAGACTAATGCAGACAATTGGTATAGTAGAGTGGGGTGTTGCTGAAAAGATACCCAAAAATGTGGAAGCAACTCTGGAACTAGGTAACAGGCAGAGGTTGGAACAGTTTGGAAAGAAGACAGGAAAATGTGGGAAAGTTTGGAACCTCCTAGAGACTTGCTGAATGGCTTTGACAAAAATGCTAATGATGATATGAACAATAAGGTCCAGGCTGAGGTGGTCTCAGATGGAGAGGAGGAACTTGTTGGGAACTGGAGCAAAGGTGACTCTCGCTGTTTTAGCAAAGAGACTGGCAGCATTTTGCCCCTGCCCTAGAGATTTGTGGAACTTTGAACTTGAGAGAGATAATTTAGGGTATCTAGCAGAAGAAATTTCTAAGCAGAAAAGCATTCAAGAGGTGACTTGGGTGCTGTTAAAAGCATTCCATTTTAAAGGGGAAACGGAGCATAGAAGTTCAGAAAATTTGCAGCCTGACAATGCAATAGAAAAGAAAAACCCATTTTTTGAGGAGAAATTCAAGCCAGCTGTAGAAATTTGCATAAGTAGCAAGGAGCCTAATGTTAATCCCCAAGACCATGGGGAAAATGTCTCCAGGCCATGTCAGAGACCTTCATGGCAGCCCCTCCCATCACAGGGCCAGAGGCCTAGGAGAAAAGTGGTTTTGTGGGTTGGCCCAGGGTTCTCCTGCTGTGTGCAGCCTAGGGATTTGGTGCTCTGTGTACCAGCCATGGCTGAAAGGGGCCAATGTAGAGCTTGGGCTGTGGCTTCAGACGGTGGAAGCCCTAAGCCTTGACAGTTTCCAAGTGGTGGTGATCCCACAGGTGCACAGAAATCAAGAATTGAGGTTTGGGAACCTCCGCCTAGATTTCAGAAGATGCATGGAAACACCTGGATGTCCAGGAAAAAGTTTTTTGCAGGGGCAGGACCCTCATGGAGAACCTCTTGCTAGGGTAGTGTGAAAGGGAAATGTGAGGTTGGAGCCCCTCTACAGAGTCCATACTGGGGCACTACCTAGTGGAGCTGTGAGAAGAGTGCCACCATCCTCCAGACCTCAGAATAGTAGATCCACTGGCAGCTTGCATGGCTTGCCTGGAAAAGCTGCACTCAATGCCAGCCTGTGAAAGTAGCTGGGAGGGAGGCTGTACCCTGCAAAGCCACAGGGGCGGAGCTGCCAAAGACGATGGGAACCAACATCTTGCCTCAGCATGACCTGAATGTGAGGCCTGGAGTCAAAGGAGACAATTTGGGGTATTTAAAATGTGACTACCCCACTGGATTTCAGACTTGTGTGGGGCCTGTAACCCCTTTGTTCTAGCCAATTTCTCCCATTTGGAACAGCTGTATTTACCCAATATCTGTACCCGCATTGTATCTAGGAAGTAACTAGCTTGCTTTTGATTTTACAGGCTTATAGGCAGAAGGGACTTGCCTCTTGTCAGGTAAGACTTTGGACTGTGAACTTTTGGGTTAATGCTGAAGTGAATTAAAACTGTAGGGGACTGTTGGAAAGGCATGATTGGTTTTGAAATGTGAGGACATGAGATTTGGAGGGATCAGGGTGGAATGATATGGTTTGACTATGTCCCCATTCAAATCTCAACTTGAATTGTATCTCCCAGAGTTCTCATGTGTTGAGGGAGGGACCAAGGGGAAGGTAATTGAATCATAGCAGCTGGTCTTTCCCATGCTATTCTCCTGAAAGTGAATAAGTCTCACAAGATCTGATGGGTTTATCAGAGGTTTCTGCTTTTGCTTCTTCCCCATTTTTCTCCTGCCACCACCATGTGAGAAGTGCCTTTCACCTCCTGCTGCCATGATTCTGAGGCCTCCCCAGCCATGTGGAACTCTAAATCCAATTAAACTTATTTTTCTTCCCTGTCTTGGGTATGTCTTAGCAGCAGTATGAAAATGAACCAATACAGACCTCTAGCCTTAACTCCAGATTTGTATATGTAATTGCCTCTCCATATCTTCACAGAGTACACAAATTGACCTGTGGATCAGGTGAATCCAGGTTTGGGGGACCTGAAGCTGATAATATGCAGGGGTCTCTCTTTCAAAAAAGAAAAAAAAGCATAAAAAATTGGCACAATTGAGGGTGAGAAAAAGAATCACAACTAAATCTGAATTTTAAAAAGCCAACAAGAGGCTGGGCATGGTGGCTCATGCTTATAAACCCAGCACCTTCGGAGGCTGAGGTAGGAAGATTGCTCGAGCCCAGGAATTCAAGACCAGACTGGGCAACATAGTGAGATCCTGCCTTTACAAAACAAAATTTTAATTAGCCAGATGTGGTAGTGTGCACCTATAGTCACCACTACACAGGAGACTGAGGATGGAGGATCGCATAAGCCCAGGAGGTCAAGGCTGCAGTGAGCCATGATCATACCACTGCAGTCCAGCCTGGGTGACAAAGTGAGACCCTGTCTCAAAAAAATAAAATAAAATAAAAATAAAAAGTCAGTAAGAACTGTGAATACCACAAAATCAAGAAAAATGACATTTTCATTAATTAACTATGAGCTTTGTAATATATTTTATTACCATTTTGGGGGTACATACTTTTTGTCTCTTCATTGTCTATGTCAAGAATAAAAAGGCAATTGGATCTTTCCTTTAACATGGTTAATGAAAAGTAAACATTCAATATTGATAGTTTTTGAGAGTTTCTTTCCACTTCACAACTTGTGAATAGTAATGTCACATATTTTTAGGATTGTTTTCAAATTTGGGAAAAACTCTGTTGAGTTTCTTTCCTACGAACTGTAGTATTTCAAAACATTTTGAGCTTTTCTATTCAGTAATTGAACATAAGTACTTTTTTGAATCGATAATACTTATTAACCAGATTTTGTCAATTTCTTATTGTATTGGCACATTTTGAGTTTTATATTAGCTTCATTAATGTAAATATTTTTGTAAAGTTAGCCATGTGTGTATTCAATTCATTTCATTAATTGGATTGTCAAATGTATTGAATTATCAAGTTTATAACTTCTATTTTAAATTTATCCCTTTTTCTTAACAAATTACTGCTTTCAGTGTAATCTGAAAAATTTTTTACAATTCATCTCTCATTATCAACGTAATTTCTATTGCTTTTACTATTCATGTTTATTATTTTTGTTTCGTATTAATTTTTATCTAAATCTTTCAGTTCAAGAAATACATTTCAAGATGACAAATGGTACTCCTCAAAAATATTCAAAACAGTAGTCTATAATTTCTCACTCATTTCATTTAAACATTTCAAAACATCTCTCTAAATTGCATTTACAGTAACATATTCATGCATTACCTAATACATATTTTCATCAAGAAGATATTTATCATGTAATTATAGTTATATCTACTCTATCATCCAATATGTTCCTAAAAGGAGAGAACCACCATTTTGACTTGGCCCCAGTGCAAACTGAATGCTCTGCTTACGATTTTATACATCCGACATTTAGGAGAACGTTCCATAGACTAGTTCTGCCTCCCTATGTTTCTGTTCTTGGTCTTTCTATTTTCAACACAAGCATCAAAGTGATTCTGTTAAAAACCAAATCTGATCATGTTAATGTTTTGCTGAAAGCCATTCAATAGATTCTTACCCTGCTGTTAGTAGGAACCAATATCTCATAGAGATAGACCTCATAGACAGAGGTAACCTGTCTGGACCAGTTACCTCTCTGACCTCACCTCCTACTGCTCTCTCCTTTCAGTTTGCCCAGCTCCTTGCTCTTTCTTGAAATCTCTTGGTTTCTCTGCCTTAGGGACATTGTACATGTTATTCTCTTGCTTAAAATGCTATTCTGCTAGCTATATCCATGGTTAGCTCCGTCATCTCCTTCAGGTCTTTACTGAAACATCACTTTCTCAGTGAGGACTTCCTTGATCACTCTATTTAAAATTGTCCTCCCAACATTGCCCAGTCTTTTTATTTTCCTCTATATCTTGTCATCGAAAGCACTATATATCACTAAGGTCTAGGTGGTGTTCAATAAAAATTGGTTGATTGAATCAATGTCCAAAAGTCAGAGGCTTTGTTCTTGTTTTTGTTTCTGATTTACATACAACTTAAGTAGGAATCCTTCTGAAATATCATTGCTCATTCTAGGGAAACATGTTTTGTCAAGTATTAGCGTATTCATTTTCTCAACCAACAAATCAACAAGCTTTGGTGTTTACTGCATGCCTAACACTCTACTCAGTACTGGGTGCACATTGCTGAAGGAAAGAAACAGGGTCCCGACTCTCCTGAAGCTCATGGTTCCTGAAGAGACAAAGGCTATGAAGGCAAGTTGATTGGAGCCAGCTGGCTTGGCTTGTTGCTACATGGGTTTACTTACGACTGGGCAAATCCAATTCCTGGAGATCTACTCTTACCATATTTCGCAGATGCATTAGTCCCAAACACATAACTAAAGAAGACACCACATCATATGCAATAAATTTCAGGCTAGGCATGGAAGATAATATAAGTTTAAGAAACAAAACCTGTTTCCTCAAATTTCTTCTAAGTCTGTGCCAATAGCTGTAATAATTGAGATTTGACAACATCTATATTTCTAGAGAAAGGAGGGGCCAGGGAGACCGACATATTAGGCTTTGGGGTAGCTTTCAAGCAGTAACATTTAGATTCTGATAAACTTAAATATTCAGGGTGAGGAAGGAGACCCGTTCTTTTTCTTCTTTTTTTTTTTTTAAAGCCTACAGCACCCAGTAGTCCCACGCGGTCTCCCATCCAAGTACTAACCAGGCCCAACCCTGCTTAGCTACCGGGAACAGACGAGTTCAGGGTGGTATGGCCACAGACAAAAGACCCCTTTGTCTAAAGCTTCTAAGACCACTTCCCCTTTGCCTTGTATTTCAAAAGAAGTGAAAGTTGAAAATAGAAGCACAAGGTCAGTGGAGGAGACAAAACCGGGGCCACCAGTCAGACCTGAGGTTAAAGATCAAACCCCCCACCCTAGTTCGTATCCTGTCTATAGAGCACAGGCATGGTATGGAGGAATCTTCCCCGGAAGGCATTGTTCCAGCTTAATCATGATTAGACCCCTACCTAAGTCACGTACCCCTCGCTTACCTCATTGATCACGACCCTGTCAATTGTACCCTCTAAGGTTGTGAGCCTTTAAAAGAGGCCAGGATTTTCTAGTCGGGTAGCTTGGTTCTTGAGACACGAGTCTACCAACACCCCTAGCTGAATAAAAAACCACTTCCTTCCCGGTTTGGTGCTCGAGAGGTTTGTTCGAGGCCACTCCTGCTTCAAAAGAACATGTACATCCATTCCCCACCTCAAGCTATGAGATTTTTCCAAAAGCCTTTCTCAACGTGTTCTCAGATGGCCATGATATTTTTAATATGTGCATCCTATGTGTTTTAATACATAGTATTTCACAAGTTTTCATCGTTCCCACCAGAACGTGGGCCGAGGTTGGGGTGGTATGAGGGAGATGCTCACCATGCAGAAGTTTGAGAGCAGTTCAAAACCAAAATCAACTGTATTTCCTCTGAACTTAACAAAACACAACTCAGAGGGAAAACACATCACAATGTCCAGCACATCGTGGCATCTCAAAAACATATTATTGAGTGAATTAACATTTTCGAAGCTGTATTCAAGAGATATTTCACACCCATCCAAGTTATTCAACAGAACAACAGAACTGAGAACAATGTGTTGTTTCTAACAAATTTAATGATACCTTGCTTTGGTTTGGCTCATTTGACTATAAATGTAGCTCAGTGGCCTCAACTCCACTAACCTTCTGGAGTCACTCTTTGCTTTCTTTTTTTTTTTTTTTAAGTGTATGCATACAAACTTGATAAATAAAACACACAGAGAAAAGTAAACAAAATAAGTGATTCAATCATTTATCACAAAGTAAACACTTCATTGTTAGTATCCAGGTCAAGAACTAGAACACTGGCAACACCCAGGAGCCCCCTCTCATGCCCATTCCCAGCTGCAGCCCCTTCCTTCCCTCCAAGGTAGCTGCTATCTTGACTTTTATGGTAATCATTTTCTAGAATTTCTTTTTAGTGTAATAATCTATGCATGCATCCCTAAAAAGCATAGTTACGTCTTTCTTTTTAAACTTGTAATGAATGGAATGATACAGTATGTGTTCTTCTACATCTAGTTTCTTTAGCTTAATAGATTGTGCAACATACATTGTTGTGTATAGCTATAATTTATTCATTTTAATGCTTGTATTTTATTATATGACTATGCTGTGATTCATTAATAACATGAGTTGCTTCCAGTTTGGGATTATTACAAATAATGCTGTCATCTACTTTTATATTCTTATATATGTCTCAAGGTATACATGCATGCATTTCTTCTTGATTATTATTGCGGGTTAAATTGTATCCCCCAAAAAGATATGTTGAAATCCTCACCCCTAGTAATTGTGGATGTGACCTTATTTGGAAATAGGACTTTTGCAGATGTAATTAATTAAAATGAAGTCATATTGGATTAGGATGGACTCCTGATCCAGCATGACTTGTGTCCTTATGAGAGAGGGAAAGTTGAACACAGGACACACAGAGAGAGAAGATGGCCACATGCAGACACAGAAAGAGACTGGAGTTACGCTGCCACAAGCCAAGGACCCAAACCCTAGAAAAGTCAAGGAAGAATCGACCCCTATAGTTTTCTGAAAGAGCAAGACACTGCCAACACCTTGATTTCAGATTGCTAGCCTCCAGAACTGTAAGAGAATACGTTTCTGTTGTTTTAAGCCACCCAGTATATGGTACTTAATTGTGGCAGCTCCAGCAAACTAATACAAGTGTACACCTAGGGGTGAAATTGCTGGTTTCCAAGGCATACCTAATATTTAAATTTTATAGGCAATACCAGAGAGTTTTTCAAACAATTATAATAATTTCCACTCCCACCAACAATGAATACAAATTCCTGTTGTTCCATATCTTTACCGAAACTTGATATCATCCATCTTTTCAGTTTTAGTCATTTTGATGGACATATAGTGGCACTCAATTGTGGTTTAACGTTTTCCTGATTTCTAATGAGAATGTGCCTTTTCATATATTTTTTCAATAAAAAAATTATTTTCATTGTGGTAAAACTTCACTATATAAATTCTACTCTCTCAACTATTTTAAGTGTACAGTAGCATTCACTCTGTTCACACTGTTGTGTAACAGGTCTCTAGAACTTTTCATCTTGCAAAACTGAAACTCTATATCTATCTAACACAATTCCCCATTTCCCCCTCCCTTACCCCAGAAACTGCCTTGCTATTGCTACTTTCTGTTCCCATGATTTTGACCACCCTACATGTCTCATTTAAGTGGAATGACACAGTATTTGTCCTCTCTAATGGTTTACTTCATTCAGTATACATAGTATACTCCAGGTTCATCAATGTTGTTATATGTGACAAGATTTTCTTTTTATTTCTAGAGACAGGGTCTCATTCTGTCACCAGGCTGGCATGCAGTTGTGTGATCACAGCTCACGTAACCTTGAACTTCTGGGCTCAAGCAAGACCTCTGCCCCAGCAGTCAGGACTACAGGTGTGCACCACCATGCCCAACTAATTTTTTATATATATATATTTTTTGTGGAGACAGTTTCTCTATGTTATCTCAGTAGATCTCAAACTCCAGGGCTAAGCGATCGACCTCAGCCTCCCAAAGTGCTGGGACTACAAGCATGAAACACCACATCTGACTTCTTTCAAAGACTGAATGTTATTCTATTGTATGTATATACCACCTTTTCTTTATCCATTCATGCACCAGTAGGCATTTGGGTTATTTCCATCTCTTGGCTATTGAGAGTAATGATGCAATGAACATGGGTATACACATATCAAGATCCTGCTTTCAATTCTTTTGGATATATACCCAGAAGTGGAAATGCTGGATCATATGGTAATTTTGAGGGACCACTATAGTATTTTCCATAGCAGATGCACCATTTTACATTACAATCAACGGTGCACAAGGGTTCTAATTTTTCCATGTCCCTGCCAACTGTTATTTTTTTTTTAGTGGCCATCCCAATTGGTGTGAGGTGATAGATAATGCAGTTCTGATTTGCATTTCTCTAGTGATTAGTGATGTTGAACATCTTTTGATATGTTTGTTGGCCATTTGTATATCTTCTTTGAAGAAATGTCTGTTCAAGTTCTTTGCCCATTTTTAAATTTATTGTGATTTTTTTGTTGATGTTTGGTTGTAGAAGTTCTTTTTACACTCTGGATGTTAAACTTTTATCATATATATGTGATATGCATATATCTCAAATATCTCTGGATGTTAAACTCTTATCACATATATATCAAATATTTTCTCCTATTCCATAGTTTGTCTTTTTACTCTATTTCCTTTAATGAATAGATGTTTTTAAATTTGATGCAGTCCAGTTTATCTGTTTTTGCATTTGTTGCCTGTGCTTTTGGTGTCACACCCAAGCAATCATTGCCAAATTCAATGTCATGAAGCTTACTCCCCTATTTCCTTCTATCAATATTATTTAGGTTAGTTTTAGGTTATATTTATGTATTTTCAGCATTGTCATATTATCTAATATATGGTACAAAGTCGATGTTCTCCAATTGTTTCCCTAAAAGAGCTGTTGTGTTTTTTTCCAGTCTAAAATTGAATCCAAGCTGGGTGCAGTGGCTCACATCTGCAGCCACTGAGGAGGATTGCCTGAGCCCAGGAGTTTGACAGCAGCCTGGGTAACATAGCAAGGCCCCATATCCTTTTGCTGGCTCATCAGTTTCCTGGGTTCTCTTCCCTATGGCTTGCAGAAGAACAGAGCGACTTTGGTGATTTTGCTCGCATGCCATAACTGTGGGGGCCAAAGGCATGCAAATATATTTAATGTGTATACATAAGAACCTTCACAATGAAGACCCAACTTCCCAGTGAGGTACAGAAACTTATATATCATTTATAGGTTACAGAAAGAATGGGGGCTTGGATCCTGGTAAAACAGGGATGGGAGCCTTTCATATATTTATGGGTCATTTGGGATATGCTATTGTGAAGTGCCTGCTCAACTATCTCACTCATTTTTCCATTGGATTGTCTTTTTCTTATTGCATATATAGATAGACAGATACATATACACACACACATTCTGAATATGAGCCCCTTACTCATTATGTATGTTCTAAATATAGTCTCATATTCTTTTAGTAGTGCCCCTTGGTAAACAGAAATTCTTATTTTGATATGTCCAAGTTATCAACCTATCAATCTTTCCCTTTATGGTTTTGTTTTATGAATGCTGTTCAAAAAGTCATTCCTACCTCAAAGTTAGGAAGATGTTCTCCTGGATTTTCTCGTGGAAGCTATACTGTTTTTCCTTTCTCGTTTTATCTACTATTCACTTGGAATTCATTTTTTGTGCATAGTGAGGCAGGAGTTGAGACTTATTTTTTCCATGTGGACAGCCAGTTGACTCAGCACCATTTATTGAAAAGATTGTCTTTCCCAGTTTTTCAGAGCTACATTTGTCACAGATTGTTTCTATGTCCATGGATCTATTTTGGGGGCTATTGTATTTCAGTAACCTGTTTGAATATCTTTATGTCAATTCTTCATTACTGCAGCTTTATAAGTTTTGATATCCAATAATGCAAGTCTTCCCACCTTTTTCTCCTTCAAGATTATTTTGGTTATCTTTGGTCTTTTCCATTTCCATAAAACTTTTTAGAATCAGTTTGTTAATGTTCATAAATAATGTGTACACCAACCCATGACACAGTTTATCTATATAGCAAACCTGCACGTGTACCCCTGAACCTAAGATAAAAATTCTTTTTAAAAGAATATATTGAGATTTGATTAGGATTGCATTGGAACTGTAGATTAGTTGGGGGATAACATATTTTCAAAATCAAGTCTTAAAATGCATAAACATGATATGTTCCTCCATATAGTTGTATCTTTAGTTTGTCTCTATAATGAGACTGGTGGTATGACTTATCACCTATTCTTCTATTCTAAGTGAAGGTCTTAGACATTTTATCACAGGTATTTAATATTTCAGGCAGTTCTCCTGCCTCAGCCTCCCATGTAGCTGGTATTTAATATTTTGATGTTAATCCAAATGTTGTATTTTTAATTTTTAACAGTTATACATGTTTTCATATATAATACAATTGATATTTTATATTAACCTAGTGGCACTTTGTTAAATTCATTTATTAACTCTAACAATTTTTCTTAGATTTCTTTGAGCATATAATTATCTGTGAATATAGTTTTATTTCTTCCATTGCAATTCTTATACTTTTAATTTCTAATTTTTTCCTTGCCCTAATGCATTGACTAGATCCTTCAATTTAATGTCAAATAGAAGTAGTAATAGTTGACTTCGCAGGAAAGCTTTTCAATATTACACATGAAGTATGTTTGCTGCATTTTCTAGGTACTTATTATCTGATTCAAAAGTTCTCTCCTGATCCTATTTTGCTTAGCATTTTTATCCTAAACGGGAGTTAAATTTTATCAATTGCTCCTACTACATTTACAGAAATTATCTCATAATTTTTCCTCCTTTATTCTGGTAATGTGATGTCTTGATCTTTTTAGGCTGCTGTAACAAAATACCATATACTTGACGGCTTATAAACAATATTTCTCACAGTTCTAGAGGCTAGAAAATCCAAGATCAAGGTGTAGGCAAATTCAGTGTCCAGCAAGGGCCTGCTTTCCCCCAAGGTGGGGTGGGGAAAGCTCTCTGGGGACTCTTTTATAAGGGCACTAATCCTATTCAGGAGGGCTTCACCCTCATGATCTAATTACCTCCCAAAGGCCCCACCTTCAAATACCTTCACACTGGTGGTAAGATTCCACTTATAAATTTTGGGAGGACACAAACATTCAAACCATAGCATGTGGCCAATTACATTAACTGATTTTTGAATGTTAAACCAATAATACATTCCTGGTTAAATTCTCTTTGGTTGTGATATTTTATCACCTTTTCACGTATCACTGGATTCGGTTTGCTAACATTTTTAAAAAGATTTTTGCATGTATTTTTATGAATGAAAATGACCTATTTCCTATGATGTCCTTGTCAGGTATCAAAATCATGATTGCTTAATGAAACAAGCTGGAGGACATTTTCTCTTTTTATAGTCTCTGAAAGAGTTTAAGATTGATGCTATGTTTTCCTTAGACCTTTGGTAGAATCTACCAGTGAAACCATCTGGAACTGCAGTTTTTGCACAATATATCTTATTTCTTTTTTCCATATCTTTATATTTTATATAAGTCTCATATAAAGCAAAAATTGAGTGTTTTGAATAGGGCCTAGTAATTTTTTATTTTTAATCAGAGCATTTAATTCATTTTCATTATAATCACTGATATATTTGGGTTTTAATTTTGTGATTTTATGATTTTTTCTCTTTCTCCCACATGTTCTTTTTTCTCTTTTTCTACTTTCTCTTGAATTTTTTTAAATCATTCAAGTTTTCTTTTTTGTTATCATAGACACTTAACGCTGTTTTATAATTCTTTTAGTGATTACCCTAGAGATTGCATCATGACTTATCAACTTATCTAATTCAGTTTTAGGTGGCATTTTTACCTTCTTTTGGAAAATATCAAGACTTTACAATACTTTATCTCCTTCTGACTCATGAGATCTTTGTCATACGATTTATAAATTTGTTTTAGGTAGTTTTATACAATATTTACACTTATTCATTTTTATTTCTCTTTATTCCTCCCTATATTACCAACCTGGTATTATTTCCTTCTGGTTTTTATTATTTCCTTTAGTTTAGATCTACTGGTTATGAACTTTCTCCATTTATATTAGTCTGAAAATGTCTTTATTTTACATTTATTCTTGAAACATGTTTTTGATGGATGAAATGGTTTGGCTGTGTCCCCATTCAAGTCTCACCTTGAATTGTAATAATCCTCACATATTAAAGGCGGGGCTAGAGATAATTAAATCAAAGGGATGGTTTCCCCCATACTGTTCTCTTGGTAGTGAATAAGTCTCATGAGATCTGATGGCTTTATAAATGAGAGTTCCCCTTCACAAGCATTCCTGTATGTCACCATGTAAGACATGACTTTGCTTTTCCTTTGCCTTCTGCCATGATTGCAGTCTCCCCAACCATGTGGAACTGTGAGTCCATTAAATCTCTTTCCCTTATAAATTACCCAATCTTGGGTATGTATTAGCAGCATAAGAACAGACTAATACAATGGATGTTTTGAATTCTAAGGTTCACAATTAGCACTTTTAGCACTTTGAAGTTCTTATTCCATTGTGTTTTGGCTTCCATTCTTTCTGTTAATGTGTCAGTTGATTTTCTTGTTTTGACTTTAAAGGTAATATGCCTGTTCTGTGACTACTTTTAAGATTATTTCCTGTCCTTGGTTCTGAGCATCTTGAATCTGATGTGCTAGACGTAGAATATTTTTTATTTATCCTGCAAGAGGTTTGCAGAAAAATTTTAAAACACTGATTTGTTAGTTTTGAAAATTCTTAGCCACTACATTTCAAATATTGCTTTTTTTTCTATTCTCTTTCTCTCTTCTGTCTACTGGAATGTTGTGATGATTAATTTTATGTGTCATTTTGACTGGACTAAAGAATGCCAGACAACTGGTAAAACATTAGTTCCAGGTGTATGTGTGAGGGCATTTCCAAAAGACACTAGCATTTGAATCAGTAGACTGAGAAAAGATTATCCTCACCAATGTGGCTAAGTATCCTCCAGTCAGTCCACTGAGGGCCTGAATAAAAAAGGCAGAGAAAGGATAAATTCACTCTTTCTTCTTGAGTGAGACATCCATCTTCTCCTGCCCTTGGACTTTAGTGTTCTTGATTCTAGGGCCTTTAGGTTTGGACTAGAATGGTACCACTGGCTTTCCTGGGCATCTATTTGCAGATGGCAGATTGTGGGACTTCTCAGCCTCTATTATAACTCTAAGAGTAAATCCTTCATAATAAATCTCTTTCTATGTATATCCTGTTGGTTCTGTTTCTCAGGTGAACCCTAATACAAATGTCAATAATACAAATATTAGAACTATATGCCTATATTCCCATTGGTCTCCTATCTTTTACTCTGTTTTTGCTACTTCTGCCTTTCTCTATGTTTCAGTCTGATGCTTTCTTTCAAACTATCTTCCAGTGTATTAATTCTCATTAGCTGTTAAACCCATTCATTGAATCCTTAATTTTGGTTTTGATATCTAAAATACTCTCATGATTCTTTTTAAAAATACCTTTCAGTTCTCTGCTTAAACTCAAGAAATTGCATTTTATTCCCATGAATATTGTAATCACCATTATTTAAATGTCTATATCTGATAACTCTAATATATGAAGCCCTATCAGTTCAGCTTTTGGTAGCTTTTATTCTTATTGTGTTGTCTCCTTGTGTTACTGGATGGTTTTTATCCAGTTCAGGATGCTATCTTTACAAAATTGCTTGTGGAAAAAACCTGTGACATATATTATCCTTTCTTCCTGGGAGGATTGGTATTTGCCACCGCCAGGTGTTGGCACTGTGAATTCACCTTAATTTTCAAGGATTGGAATAAATCAATGCTGAACTATAGTCTCTGTGATGGGCTTACAAACTCCATTTCATCCTTACTCTTAGAACACAAAATTGGAAATCTAAACCTACATCAAGTAGGGCTTACCAAGTTTTCCCTATGCCCAACACATGAGATGATTGTTAAGCTATTGTAACTCAGCTTCAAACCCATCCATCTATATTTTGCCTTGTGATGCTGGAACAGGGATTCTGCAAACCACACTGTAAACTCAATACAACTGTTGTGATTTTCACCTTCCAACTTTTGTATGTCTGAATGTCTTGAATCTAGTGAAATAGCTGTTAATAAATGGTTATGCATGTATATTTAATATCCTTACTTCACAAAATAAAAATCGACAGAATTTTTTGTTGTTCTTACTTAATTTTTTTTAATCGAATTATGAAACTAGAAGTCTTGGATCAAAAGTGCAATAGACATTGTAGATGCAGATTTCTGTTGCATTCATGGCCAAAATGGAGACAGGAGTTAGATGCAGAGCCCATGGAGGTAGGCAGAGTATCCTGATGGCAGTATTTTGTAACATGTGATCCTGACAACTAAGTTGTAGACATTCTATGCCACTTGTCATTAACACTCCAAGTCCCTCTTCAGGTGGTTCCCTATCCCTCTTCTTCACCTCCTTTCCTGTCCTCAACCTGACCCTTGGCTTCATTCCCTATTTACAACCCTGCATCCTTCTCTTCCCTTGATGTTTGTATTCAAAAATGTGAAGACTTCATGAACAAAACACCAAAAGCATTGGCAACAAAAGCCAAAATAGACAAATGGGACCTAATCAAACTGCACAGCTTCTGCACGGCAAAAGAAACAGTCATTAGAGTAAATTGGCAACCAACAGAATGTGAAAAAATTTTTGCAGTCTACCCATCTGACAAAGGGCTGATATCCAGAATCTACAAAGAACTAAAACAGATTTACAAGAAAAAAACAAACAAGTCCATTCAAAAGTGGGCGAAGGATATGAACAGACACTTTACAAAAGCAGACATACATGAGGCAACAAACATATGAAAAAATGCTCATCATCACTGGTCATTAGAGAAATGCAAATCAAAACTGCATTGAGATATCATCTTACGCCAGTTAGAACAGCAATCATTAAAAAATCTGGAGACAACAGATGCTAGAGAAGATGTGGAGAAATAGAAACACTTTTACACTGTTGGTGGGAGTGTATATTAGTTCAACCATTGTGGAAGACAGTGTGGCGATTCCTCAAGGACCTGGAAATAGGAATTCCACTTGACCCAGCAATCCCATTACTGGGTATATATCCAAAGGATTATAAATCATTCTGCTATAAGGACACATGCACATGAATGTTCACTGCAGCACTGCTTACAATAGCAAAGACCCGGAACCAACCCAAATGCCCATCGATGATAGACTGGACAGGGAAAATGTGGCACATATACACCATGGAATACTATACAGCCATAAAAAATGATGAGTTTGTGTCCTTTGTAGGGACATGGATGAATCTGGAAACCATCATTCTCAGGAAACTGACACAAGAACAGAAAATCAAACACCGTATGTTCTCACTCATAGGTGGGTGTTGAACAATGAGAACACATGGATACAGGGAGGGGAGCATCACACACTGGGGTCTGTTGAGGGGAAATAGGGGAGGGACAGTGGGGGGTGGGGAGTTGGGGAGAGATAGCATGGGGAGAAATGCCAGATATAGGTGATGGGGAGGAAGGCAGCAAATCACACTGCCATGTATGTACCTATGCAACAATCTTGCATGTTCTTCACATGTACCCCAAAACCTAAAATGCAATAAAAAAGTAAAAAATAATCATAAATAATTAATTTTAAAAACTCCTTAATATTTAAAAAAAAAAGAAAAGAGTAACAGGTATAATTAAAACACTTTTAATATGCCTGGATAAAGCCTTCTTAGTTGAATTGCCAGAAATGGGATTAACACTATTACCTAAGTAATAAATCATTTGTAAGTCACATGACTTCTATTTCTTTGTTTTTGACATACTGAAAAAGGACTCAAGGTATCAGTTGTTATCAACTGACAAAAAATAGTTTTGATGTGACATCACCATGTGATTTTTTTAGCAAATAATTTGGAAGTAGTTCAAAGAATTGGAAAATATTGTCATTGTAAAACTTCTCTTGCCATCTATTTTTAATGTGAACAAGGTATCCATAAAGATTAAAAATCAGAATGAAATTGATCTTGAATCATGTAATATTCATCTGACATATGGCCTAAGTGAAAACACATTTCTAGTAAAATTTTATCCTTTATTGTTTATGAGTATGAATACTATATAAATTCAAAGAAAAAATTATTTTAATATAAATGCACATTTTTGTGGCAGAGAAACAACAGAATGTATAAAATAAAATAGTATTTTCAAAAAAATGTGACCACAAATGAACTAAGAATTCCATGTATGATATTAAAACAGAAACAAAATAAACTATAAGAAATATGAGGAAATCAATAAAGACAAAAAGCTGAAATAATCACAAATCAAAATGCCAGCAGAAATTATAGATAAGCCCAACACTTTAGCAAGTTTGACTAAGAAAAAAATGCAATAAGGACAAATATGTACATCAGGAATGAGAAAGAAGATATAATTATAGTTATGAAAATAGTAAAATCATAATATTATATAAAATATTGTCAATAAAATTTCAAATCTAGATGATACAAACAATTTTTCCAGCACAGTATAAATTACCAAAATTGACTCAAGAAATAGTAGCCTACCTGACCACATCAACAACCAAATTAGAAAGGTTTTGGAGATCCACCACTTTAAAAAATGAAAATTGAAAAGAACAACAGAGAATGGTTGTTTTACAAGCAAGCTCTAACTAACTTAAAGGATCGTATAATCCTACCTAAACTATTCAAACTGTTCCAAAATATGTAAGTGGAAAGTTTCCCAAATCATTTAATAAATCTAGTATAAACTTAATACCCAGGCCTAATAAGTAGCATCCAAATGAAAGTAAACTAATCTTATGCAAAAATTCTAAAGAGAATATTCACAGCTGGTATAGTGAAAAAATATGATTAAGGCAGATTTATACCTCAATGAAGTGTCACTAGCACTATAGCACTGTTAGCAATATATAATTGTCCTCCACTGGCTATGCTCTTCTCCATTAAGTTGAAACGTCTGTGGGGTCAAGGAGATGGGCCCATTTGCAGTTGTGCCCTATACCCACTCCTTGCTTACAGACCACACTCTAGGTGTTTAGGACCCTGGAATTCCTGCCCAAATGTTCCTAAAGCCATCTACCTAGCCTTCATAGGCCTCTCTCCCTGTCCATTCTTGTAAGAGTGGACCGCGTTGTTGGAATGCCACACCTAGACTCAAGGTATGGTCAAGAGTGACTCATTGCAGAGAGTATAAACACAGCTTGAAAGCATTAGTTACTGTGTGTACTAATAAGGAGTGATATCTCAGTCTGTACAACTAGAAAAAAATACTATAAAGTGGGTGGCTTCAAAACAACAGAAGTTTATTTCTCACAGTTCTGGAGTCTGGCATGTCTAAGGTCAAAGTGCTGGCAGATTTGGTGTCTGGTTAGAGCCTGCTTCCTGGTTCACAGATGGTGCCTTCTCACTGAGTCCTCACATACTAGAAGGAACCAGGCAGCTCCCTGGGGCCTCTTTCTAGAAGAACACGACTCCCATTCATAAGGGTTCCATCCTCATGGTCTAATCACGTCCCAAAGGCCCATGTTCAAATTCTGGGTGGCCACAACATTCAGGTCATAGCAGATGAGAAGATGAGGAGGGCAGACCATGGGCCAAGTACTAGCTTTTCCCATACCATTACTTACAGTACAGGGCTCTGAGGGATATAAGAATTCTAAATTTGAACCTGGATTTCCTGGTTATTATAAAGATACAATTGTCAGATAAGAAGATAAACCATATTCTACTCAACGGTTTATTAACTTGATTTACAGCTTTTAAATATGTAGTTATTTGGTGAGTAAGCCTTCATTTTTACTCTTGCTCTAGGCGCTGCAACTGTCAGGAGTGATCCAGCCCACCTCTTCCAGATTTGGCAGAGGTAAGAAAACACTAGAAGACTAATGAATACATCATCAGCAAATATTTTATATATATATATGTGTGTACACTTCATGACCAAAACACCAAAAGCATTGGCAACAAAAGCAAAAATAGACAAATGGGACCTAATCAAACTCCACAGCTTCTGCACAGCAAAAGAAACAGTCATTAGAGTGAATCGGCAATTGCATATATATGTGTGTGTGTGTGTATATATATATATACACACACACACATATATACACACATATATGCAATGTGTGTATATATATACACGTATATACATATATGCAATGTGTGTGTGTATATATATACACATATATATGCACATATATGCAAGGATGTATACTTAACTATACATGTATGCATATACATCTACCTACATACACATATATGTCTATTGATTTATCTAGAGAACATGTGTATGTATGCTTATCTGTATGTATCCACAAAAACATTTACATATTATGTGCATGTGCACACACACACACATCAGAATAAACACAGGGGGAAAATTGGAGCCTCTCTTTGCAGGAAAGATGGAAAACTAATAATTGATGCTGTTCCTCTTCTCTCGTAATAAATTGAAAATGCAAAAAAATATATATACATATAAAGAGACTTACATAATGTAAGAGCCAGTCTCAGAAGCCTCATCCTTGGCAGATTGAATGTAGTTAAGTTGTAAGAGGAAAGGAATTACATGCAGAAGTTGATTCCATCCAAAAGCACGGGTGGATGCTGGGGTCAGTATTAAGGTGCTACATACTAACAGACGTTTTCACTGTACACCCCACTCCACTTTGCTCTGGGCAATCCTCACAGAGTACTGCAACTGGTCAGGTCCTGCCCCATTGCCACAATTAAGCTGCCCCTCTCCCAACTCTGTATACTCTCTGGCCAGATGGGGCACCCAGGATGCCTGAGCTTTTTGAATCAGAAGTGTGGCAGGACGACTCTACAAGCATACTCATCAAGCTGATACCCTAATTGATATAAATTGCCATTGTTCCAAGGGGAATATAGTAATGGCAACAGCTGGAAGGGAGTTGGCATGATCCAGTTAGTACTTTGGCTCCAAAAAGCAGGGAAGCCTACTAGAATGAGTAGCAGCTAGCTAGGTCCTGAGCATCCACTCATCACCAGTGATGAAAAGTGGCTGTATCAGTCAACACTTGTTGTGTTGCAAAGCACCCCCCAAATCTCAGTAGGTTAAAACAATTATTTATTTTAAAATCACAGATCTGGAGGTTGGCCTGGCTGTGGCAGGTTAAGGCTAGGCTCTACTCCTGTGTCTCTCACTCTCTGAGCCAACAGGCCAGCCCGCATGTTCTTTCCATGGGGATGGCAAAATCTCTGAGAAGCAATTATAAACATGTAAGGCCTCTTGTGCCTGGGCTTGAAACTAGCACACCTTTAGTTCCACCTCATTCCATTGGCCAAAGCGAGTGATGAGAACGGAAACAACCCAAATGTCCATGAGAAACGGAATGAATAAACAAACTATAATGTATTTGTACAATGGCATGTTATTCAACAATAAAAACTACCAAATTGCTGACATGCACATCATGGATAATAGAAAGTGATATTTGAAGAGATACATAAGAAGTCCCCAAAGCCTTCTCATAGAGCAGAACACAATGCCAAGCAGAGCCATTATCTCAATTTCTATTGTTTCCCCCCTACCCATACTAGAGAATCACCCCATGCAGTGGAGTACAAAACAAGGTACCTCCTCAGACATCCCCACCAGTAATTCACTTTTCTTTCCTGTCTCACTTCCTCAATGCTCCAGCCCAGACAATTGTAGCTCCTCTGTGTGGAGGGGAAGCAATTACTCCATAAGCATTTTCCCAAAGTTGAAGCTCAGGCCAAGCTTTAAAGTTCCAAAACAAAATAAAATTACATAATTTATTTTCTTTGCATTTCTGCCATAACAATCCAACTGTGAAGGCTGAGAATGCCGAAGTCTGATTTAAGAGAGGCTTGGTAAGGGGGAAAAAGGGAGGGAAGATAACTTGCAGAGGGAAAACATGTCAGTTATTATTTTAAAATATTAACCTACCTCATTTACTTCTTGGAATAAAATATTTTTTAACAAGAACTTTAAAAGCATATGTTCTTTCATAGGGAGAAAAAAAATGAATCTTCCTTAAGGCTTTCCATTTTATGGAAACATTAACATCAGTGGGAGCTCCCTGGTTAGCACTCTTTGGTTCCTTTGATGAAGTTGTCAACCCTTTTCATGAGCTACATTTCCCTCTCTTTCCCTGAAGAAATGCTATGGCTCTGAAAACATTCTCAATGAGCAGCCTTTGGTAATGGAAAGAGACAACAATAAGCTGATGTTTGATGCTCCCCATTAACACCCCACTGACCCCTAATATGTCAGGCTTCTTAGGTATCCTAAGGTGTAAGCCCCTGATGGAGGGGAAGGGTGATATTTCAAATACTCCTCATTAAAAATATAGAAATTATTCTAGAACCAAAACAATCCAACACCTGAAACTAATTGTTGACACGTTCATGGGCTTTAATGATAGCTTCATTAATTGAGTCTAGTCACAAGGGGGAAGAAATCATGTTTTGCTTAATGACCTGCCAGATGATGGATTTGTTTGGTTACTTACTTTACTCTGAAAAATTTCAAAGGAAGGAAAGAGAAAGAAGGACAAGCTCTGAGTGTCACATCATAACTGAGCTTGACCGAGAGGCTTCCTGGAGTCTCAGTGGTTAGTCAATCTGAAAATGATGAGGTAGGCTGGGCAGATTAAGGAAGGATATTCTTCCAAGTAGTCTTGCTGCTCAGTGAGGTTCATGGACCAGTGGCATTGGCTCCCTGGAAGCTGATTATAAATGCACCGTCTCAGGCCCTACCCCAGATCTACCGAATAGAAATCTGCATTGAACAAGATCACTTGGTGATTCTCAGGCTCATTAAAGTTTAAGAAGCACTGGTTAAGAGCCTGAGATTTCTAGTGAACTTAAGTGAGGATTCCAACTTCACTTACTGCTAGCTGTGAATAAAGCGTATTGAGCCTGTCTCAGCCATAATTTTTAGTCTGTAAAATAAGTGTAATGATATCTACTTCATGGAATTGTGAGATTAAACAAAATAAGCACTTGGTGTAATTCCAGGTGTGTAATACATTTTGAATAAATGGTAAATAACAGTACTATTGAGGCTTCTCTTGTCCATTCATTTTTGAAACCAGAACTGACTTCAAATCCAAATTTTACAACTTAAGAGCTGTATGATCTTAGTTATGTTAACTAACTCTTCTAGGCTTCAATCTCTCCATCTGCAAAATGGGCGTAATTTAAATGTCAGGGCCTCTCAAGCCTTAAGCTACAGACCAATTACATAAGTGAAGGCATAAAACTTCCAGAGATCTCTGCTACCACAGGACTTGCCCTCTCTCACTCTTATGCTGAGACAGATGCCATCTCTGTTCCTCCTCATGCCTCCCCTGGTGCACAGTTTGGATCTGATACCAGTTTCCACAAGAAATCCACTTACTCCAAATGTTCTGTGAGTTCAGTAGAATGTCCTAAGGATTTGGGCAGTGGTTCACAAAGAGAGATCGTATTGCATACAACACAGTCTTATGCCGTCCTCTGGCTCTTTCCCCTTGTATTACTAGTCCACTCTCAAACTGCTATAAAGTACTGCTTGAACTGGGTAACTTATAAAGGAACGAGGTTTAATTGACTCACAGTTCCATATGGCTGGGGAGGCCTCAGGACACTTGCAATCATGGTGGAAGGCAAACGGGAAGCAAGGACCTTCTTCACACGGCAGCAGAATGGAGACGAATGAGGAGTGAAGAGGGGAAGAGACGCTTATAAAACCATCAGATCTCTTGAGAATTCACTCACTACCACGAGAACAGCATGGAGGAAAACAACCCCTATGATTCAGTTACCTCCACCTGGTCTCTCTAAAAACACGTGGGGATTTGGGGGATTATAATTCAAGATGAGACTTAGGTGAGGACACAATAAACCAAATCACCCTTCCTCCCCCCGTCTTCCCTCATCACAGCCCTCCTCGGGAATGAGGAAACTTCTCTCTTCATCATCCAGAAGGAAGCTCAACTTTAAAAGATGTAGTAGGACAAGCTGTTTGTTCTCATTCTAGTGCCACTACTACTGTTTACTCTCTCTGGGCCTTCATTTCCTCATCCCTAAAATGGGCAAGAGTTCCTCAATCACAGGGATGGCATGAAAACTAAAGGAGCTGTGAAAATGCTTCTGGAGTGCCTGGTACACAGCTGGTTGGTTATCAAGTGATTGCGTCCTGACTCCAATCCTCCTCTCTTTCTCACTCTGCTTTCTGATGCTGGGACTGGTCTTGGCAATTCCCTTGGCTGGCTCCTAGTCAGGCTCTGCCCATCAGGGATGCCACAGTAGCTTGAATGTCTGAGGAGTGAAGGACACTTCCACCTTGCCATTGGCTTCCTGATCCTATCAGCATTGCCCCCAGCAACATTGCTTCACCCTGGCAGCAACAGCAATGGGTTCCAGGAGCACAGGCAGTTCTAGTTTGCAGTCATTCCACACTTTTAGAACCAGCTTCCTGGTGCCTCTCAGAAATACAGCACCAGCCACCACACCTGCTCCTCTGAAGTCAGCATTTCAGCTCCATGGCCTCTTCTGCAGGCTCTAAGCTCAGAGTCCTGGGTCTATTTGAGGAGCACCTAATCCTTAGAGGGCTAAGCCCCAACTGTGCAGACACCGCCTCCAAGTGTTTAAATTTTAGTAATCTTACATCTTTCCTTCATTCCCCCATCTGTAGGGGAAGCAGCTGCTTCCGGCAGCCACTACCTTTGTGATACCTCAGTATCCCCCTTTTGCCTTGTCAGTTCTCCTCTATATCCTGGCAAATAGCTGAAACAGTGACCAGCTTTCTAATAGGATTCTTTCTGATAAAGAAAATATGTAAAAAAAAAAAAAATTAGTTTCTTTCCAGAAAATAAAATCTACCTTTTAAATATCAAGTTTTGCCACCAATAAAGATATTCACAAGAACATGCCAATGGCTTTTAAAGAAATTTCCAAAGGAAAATTTTAAACTATTTGGGTTCTGACAGCATTGTTGATATAGAACTGTAATCCCAAACATTTGGGTAAAAACAGAGTCAAAACATGTTTCTGGGAAAAAAAAAAGGCAATGTTAGGCTTAACTCACATGGCAGAGCTGATACATGATCTAGAGAGATGTTACCTGTGTAGACACCAGTGTAGGCAAGACCAGGGAGGAGCCCTGATGCAGCAGTTGCAGGATGTCACATTTCCAGAGGTCAGGGAGGTCACAGGCCAAAGTTAAAATGCATGGAATTTAAGAGAAACTAAAAATAGCAGTTTGATGAGTGATGCTGAAAAGTCTGAGTTGACCACATTTCTTATTAACAAGAAATACTTTGAAGGTGCTGGCCATGACTTAAATAGAAATTAAAATGGAACTGAAAATAATGTTTTATATGTATTTGTAAATTTAATTTTAGTTTTTGAGACAGATTTACTCTGTCACCCAGCCTGGAGTGCAGTGGCACGATCACGGCCCACTGCAGCCTCAACCCCCTATGGTTCAACGACCCTCCCGCCTCAGTCCTCTGTTTGGCTAAGACCATAGGCATTTTACACGACTACTGGCTAATTTTTTTTTTTTTACACGTTTTTTAGAGACAGGGTCCCACTATGTTGCCCAGGATAGTCTTAAACTCCTGAGCTCAAACCATCCTCCCACCCTGGCCTCCCAATATGCTGGGATTACAGGTGTGAGCCACCATGCCTGGCCTGTTTTATATTTATTTAATTAGGAAAGATAAGTGGAAAGTCCATATCAGTGATCTTGCTCTACGACTGGCATCTGTACATAGCTGGCGGCCATGTACATAGAGCAAAATGATAATTGCCTGAAAAAGCCACAGCAATGTTGATCTCCTTTGGCCCAGTCATTCCATTACCGAAAATTAATCCTAGGGAAATAAGTCAAAAGATTTTTTAAAAACCTACATTTGTGAATATATTCATTGAACTGTTATATACAAGAATGAAAGATAGATAGAGTAAATAAATGGAGAATAACCAAACATGTCATATTCACTTGATGAAGATTATGTAAAAAACATGGAAGATTTTTGCGGTGTGCTATTCAGTAGAAGAAAATCAGGGAATCAAATAGAGAGGAGATAAAAAGAAAGGATACAAGAACAAAGGTTCAGTAATGTTGCTCTCTGTTACCACGGGGATGAGCATAAGGAACATTCTGAGAGTCTTGTTCCAAGGTGCCATGCCAGCAAAAAATGGCTGGGCAAGCTGAGCAGAAAACAGAAGTAATTCATGAACCTTTGCCACCTGTGGTATAGGGTTGACTAGACCTCCTGGTCCTAAACGAAGAAACATTTTCATAATCTTTGGGAATGTGTGTGTGTTTCACTAAAGGAAAGATAGTTTTATTATAGACTGCAATCCCTCTCTTCCATAATAAGCAGAAGAATTCTGAGGTTACACTATATGTTCTTTCTCCCATCAGACCAACCCTGAAGGTGGTCTTGCTCCAGGAGTAGGAGAAAGGAAAGAGAATGAAGGGTAGAATCTGAGCAAGCTGGAACAAGCATGTGTGGAAGATTTAGTGTATCTCAAGGAGGGAGGGAAGTGATAGACCACTGAATTAAACAGCTGGTCAGTGAAAAAAAGCCATATGCACTGGCCAACCAATTAGTTCAAGAGACAATTGGCTGCAGGTGCTAAGTGAAGAGCCAAGCCTGGCCTCTGACCAAAGGGATTTTGCCGGCTGTTACTTGGTGTTTGACCTTCCAGGAGCTTTGGCTTGCTGTGAAAAATCTTGGAGGACTGACTTCCCATGAGCCTCAGTGACCCTCTGAGTTCTAAAAGCTATTTGGAATTGGGCTACTATATAAGTCATACAAGAAGTTATTCCAAATGGAGGAGAGAATGAAGTTGTGGTTACCAGGTACAGAGAGAAATTCAGTTTTCCTGATGATATTTGCTATGACTGCAGAAGATCCATGAGGGTCACTTTGCTAATTGAGATTATCTGTCAGTCTTCAGCCCTGGAGAACAGCCAGGGTTGGAGGACTCCATGGCAATAGGCTGGTTTTCTTGGTTGCTGGGGGATGAAGAGGATGAACGGATCTACCTGAGTTAGAAACCTGCCCCAAACTTGTCTGTTCAGCAAGCATCTGCTGGGCCCCTGCTGTACATGTGGCTCACATTCCATTAGATGAGGCAAAAACTGAGACAATTTCAGCAGAAGGTAAATGCTTGTCTGGACATTTGAGCATCTCCATGCCCTAAAAACTCCTATGCTGAAAACTAATTCCCAGTGTGATGGTATTAGGAGGTGGTGCCTTTGGGAAGGTAATTAGGTCACAAAGGTGGAGCCAATCTAAATGAGATTACTGTCCTTATAAGAGAGGCCCCGAAGAGTTGCCTTCTTTCTTCCACCATGTGAGGCGAGAAGCTGCTATTATGAACCAGAAAAAGGGCCCTCACCAGACACCAAATCTGCCGGCTTCTGGATCTTATACTTCCTGGCCTCCAGAACTGTAAGAAATACATTTCTGCTGTTTATAAGTGGCATGTGGGCTAAGATACCGCCTTTATAATCACATTATCATGGCTTCAGAAAAACAAGAATTGCTCGTGTTTTTAGGAAGGATTTCTAGGAAAACTTCCTAGAAGAGGTGGCTTCTGAGCTGAGTTTTGAAATAAAAGTGAGCATTTTCTCAGTGTGTTGGACAGAATAAAGAGTTTTGTGTGGCTGGAATGCTCAGTGTGAGCAGAGAAGCATGAGGAGACCACGTTGGAAATATGACCCTTAAATGAAGAGTTAAGGAATTAGGCTTTGCCCAGACGGTGAGAAACAAGGAATAGTTCTAAGGACGGTAAACAGGTGGTCAGACTTGTATTTTAGAAAAAGGACTCTGTTGTCTGTTTGGGGGTGGAATGGAGTGGAGCAAGGCTGGGGTAGAGAAAGTTAAGCAGGAGACTCTTCCAGCCATCAAGGCAAGAGATAATGAACACCTGAACTAAGGCAGTGGCCACGTGAGAAGGGTGAATACCTGGTTTGTTCACTTCTCTGCTCTTCCTTCCTCTGATGCAGATAATGCCTGCCTTCCTCCCAGACTCTAGCTGTCACCCCTGGATCAGACAGTTGCCTGCCTGCTCTAGACTTGCTGCCAGGGGTCTGGCCTTTAGGGGATGGATGCGAGCATGTGGAAGGGTTATGAAATGGGACAGAAAGATTAGGCTTGGGAATCAGAGGAGAGGAATTCAAATCTCAGTTAGGGACTGAATGTGTCCCTCCAAAACCTATATGTTGAAGCTCTAACCACCAATGTGACAGTACTCAGAGGGCTTTCTGGAGGTAACTAAGGTTATATGAGGTCATGAGGGTGGGGCCCTAATCTGACAGAACTGGTATTCTAAGAAGAGGAAGAGACACCAGAGATCTCTCTTTTTCTCTCTGTGCATGCACAGAAGATAGGTCATATGAGGAAGGCAGCCTTCTGCAAGCCAGGAAGAGAGGACACCAACCCTGAGGTTGGACACCAGTTCTTTAAGAATGAATTTTCACCTTGATGAACATGATATTGCCACGAGAATGTGTGGCCTTAAGATGATTCATACAATAAAGCATCTGATTGGTCTTCATTAGATGAGGACCAGAGGCTGATCTTGGACTTCAGCCTCCAGAACTGTGAGAAAATAAACTTAGGTTGTTTAAGCTGCTAACTTTGTGGTATTTTTTTATGGCAGCCTAAGCTGTCTAATAAGCACCATTGCAGCTAAGTCATCTTGAACAAACCGAACAAGCTGACTGATTCTCAGTTTCCTTATCTCTAAAATAAATAATGGTAAAATAATAACCCTACATCATGGGGCTTTTATGAGGATCAGATGAGCTGCATAGTTATCAAGTGGTGCTTATAGGAAAGCTCTGTCAATTGTACATGTAATATAAAACATGTTTCTTCCATTTCTTCTGAACTGATGAAAGATTGAAATATTTTTATCATAATATTAGTTTAATTATTTTACTTAATTGTATTATCTTTCTCTTGGATACATTTTAAATGCATATAATTAGCCAATAATTAAAATCTAATTGATCACAGCTGCCCAAAGGGCTTTCAGTTAAAATTCAGTGATGGTAACCAGTGCCAATAAAATCATTTGGGGGAATTTCTATGTTTTCATAAAAAAGGACACAGAGGTCCAAATTATATGAACTACCCAAAATATAACCTATATGAGAGGCTTCCTTGGAATGTTTGACATCTGTAGACACATTCTAAAACAGAAATCTCAATATTTGTTTTGCTAATATTTCTTTTAAATGGGAATCTTAAGTGTGGACATAAAGATAACTATATAGATAGTATATTTGTAATTTCTATAAATATTCCTTTTATCTTAGGACCTTGAGAATGTTTCTAAAGATTTTGTCATTGTCTCTGTAAGTAGCCTTTTTAGACTTTCTCCTGATTACCCTCCTGTTTATATACGGTATGTATGTCTGCACTTTATACATAAACCATGTAACTAAGAATGAATATTCACCTTGATGAGGATGATATTACCATGAGAATGTGTGGCCTTAAGATGATTCATACAATAAAGCATCTAATTGGTCTTCATGATACTTCTGATGGAAAATGCATTCAGTGTGAAAAACGAACCCATTTCTCAGAGGGCATGCCTGAGCAGAAAGCAAACATAGCTGCGAGTCTTAGCTGGAGGCCACGCTGTGGTTACCATAGGAACTAGGTATGACTAGACTTAGAGGGGCCAGTCTACTGAGAATCTATTTGTAATAGAAGTCCAAGAGTCTTCTGGGAAGGAATTCACGCTAAAGACAAAGAGCACAAATTAGGTTCAGAGATGGCAGACCGGTTGGGGAGGTGAGTGGAGCTAAAGACAGCATGGATTATCCATTATCCCATTGAACTCATGCTGAATCCAAAGGCAAAGATGCTGTAATTTAAGAGAAGCAAAAGATGAAATATCCTACACTGTCCTCTCACCCATTGTTTCCATGGCATACTCAGAAACAAGGCACTGACAGAAGAGTGTAAGGAACTATGCATGTGCGGCTGGTGGAAGAGTCCGCGTGGGTACTGCATCTAGGGTAGGGTGTGATTTGTGACCATTATCCTGATACTAGTCTCAGCTCCCCTAAGCTCTGTGGCCTGGGAGCCACAGGCCATACTCATTACAATGGAAGTGAAAATACTTGCTCAATAGTATCCAAACTGCTTACACCTCATTCAAGGCTTTTCAGGGGGTTATTTCATGTTGTAGCATGTGTCAGAATTTCACTTCTGTTTATGGCTGAATAATTTTCCATTGTATGTGAAGAACCCTCTGTATGCATGGGTTCTGCATCTATGGATTCAACCAACCTTGGATTGAAAATATTTATTTAAAAAGATGGTTACTTCGGTATTGAACATGTATAGACTTTTTTCTTATTACTTCCTGAATGATACAGTATAACAGCTTTTTACATTGCATTTACATTCTATTGGGTATTATAAATCATCTAGACATGATTTAAAGTATATAAGAGGATATGCCTGGGTTATGTGTGAATATAATATCATTTTATGTAAGGGACTTGAGCATCCATGGATTTTGTTATCTGAGGAGTGTCATGAAACCAGTCCCCCACAAATACTGGGGGATGACCATAGATATAACATTTTATTAACCCTTTTAAACACTGATAAATACTGGAGTTGCTTCCATCTTTTGGCTATGTTGAATAGTACTGCAGTGAACATGGGTATACAAATGCCTCTTTGAGACTCTGCTTTCAATTATTTTGGGTATATATCTAGAAATGAAAATCCTGGATCAAATGGCAATTCTAGGTTTAATTTTCGAGGAACTGCCATAGCTGGTTTCTGATGTTGCTTTTTATTTTTCTTAATTTGGAAATTGTAACCTTTTATGTTTCTGTTCTCTATGCTCCTCCACACCCCAACTGGGTTCCTGCGCAGCATCTTGTCAATATGGAAAGCTTCACCCTTGCTGCTTTGACACATCCCCTTCGACTTCAAGGATCTCTAAGTCCCCATTTCTTCCTTGCTCTTGGAACACATTACATATCTTATGCAGGTGAGACCCAGAACCGCAGCTCTAGATGTTCTGTGAAGGTATCACCCCAGCACCTTTAGATCAACCCAGTATGTTGAGGAGACATACTGGGGAAGCCCAATAAATGCAGCTCCAATCAAGTAGCTATCCTGCTTTACTCTTTCGGGGAATGATAGAAAGTAATTTTTCCCAATATTCCCAAATTTCCCAAAATTATTCCCTACTTCTTCCCAAAGAGTAGGAAAAACGGAATTTAAAGTAATCTTAATCTGCATTTTTCGGTAACATAGCTAAGTTCATTTTACATTTTTTCTTTGTTGTGATGATCCTTTAACTCATCTATATTTGAAAGTTATTTGCCCTGTTACCATTAGTAACACCCCAGAACCAGAATCTGCCTTTACTCAGGAGCATCTATTAATTAAAAATTAACATGAGCTCAGTGTCCTGTGAACTGAGCTTCAGTTCCACCAAGACAGACGCAGGCAAACAAAGGAGAGATGCAGACTTTGGGGAAGAAACTTCTAACTGTGAAAAAGCATATTTCTTAACAAACGTCATGAAATAATGACGCAAGGCAAGGAGCTCTGGTACAAAGCGTGTGCTAGGGGACTTTGTAGCAAATGCTGACACCGCTTTAATGCCAGCTGTGAGAATCAAAGCCTAGCAGTATTTCCTCCTGGAACTATTAGCTACTTTCTTTGGATTTTTAGGAGACAATTAAGCAAGAGAAGCAGAAGATGCTGTGTCAAGGACCCTTACAGGGTAAGTGATGTAAACAGATCTTCCCAGATGAGAAAAACGCTGAGGTTGAGGGAAGCATCCAGTGAAGTTTATGTCAAATCCCGTTGGTATGGAGGAAAATCCTTTTGAGTCAACTCCCACAGGGACTTTCCTGCCCCACCCTCACAAAACTGAAGAGATTTCTCCTATCTGCTTTCTAAGGGAGTGGATATTTCTGTTTACCCACTCTGAGCACCAGGATTGTGACTCTAAATAGGAGATTGGGTTGCTCTCCCTAATAATACTTCTCTTGGTCATTGATTCAGCAGTCACTTATAGATAGCCTGTTCTGTGCCAGGTACTAAGGATAATAATGGCACAACTAACATGTTTATTAAGTGCAAGGTCTGTGAACCACCTTACATGCATCACCCAATTAATCCTCACAACAATGCTGATTGGTTACCATCTCCTCCATTTTATAGATGAGATCACTGAGGCTTGGTGAGTCTCAGTAATTTGCTCAAGGTCACAGGAATCATGGCAGAGAGGATTGTAGCCTAGGCACCCATTCAAATGAGAGCCCGTGTCTTCAACCACTTTACTAGAACAAGGACAGCCACCGGGAACTACTTAGGATACAAATTTAATAAAGCAGGTTTATTCCCTGTTCCCACTCCCCTAAGGAGCTTGATCAGTCTTATCAAGAAGAGTCAAGGCAGTGATATTTCAGTACTGTCTGGGAAGGGCTCCTGTAGTGCATGTGTTATTCAAGATACACTGGGGATATCAAAAGCACAAGTAACAAGAGAAATCAATTAGTTCATCAAAATTTAACTATTTTATGCTTCAAAGGACACTGTCAAAGTGAAAAGACAATCTGTAGAATGGGAGAAAAATTTTTGCAAATCATATATCTAGAACTCCTATCTATGATGTATAAAGAACTCTTCTATAAAAAGTTCAGATAGCCCAATGATAAAAAATAGGCAAAGGAGCTGAATAGTCGTTTCTCCAAAGAAGTATAAAAATGGCCCAATAAGTGCATAAAAAGATGCTTACTGCTCGGGCACAGTGGTTCACACTTGTAATCCCAGCACTTTGGGAGGCTGAGGCCGGCGGATCACAAGGTCAAGAACTCAAGACCATCCTGGCCAACATGGTGAAACCCCATCTGTACTAAAATACAAAAATTAGCTGGGTGTGGTGGTGTATACCTGTAGTCCCAGCTACTTCGGGAGGCTGAGGCAGGAGAATTGCTTGAATCCAGGAGGTAGAGGTTGCAGTGAGCCAAGATCATGCCACTGCACTCCATCCTGGCACCTGGTGACAGAGCGAGACTCTGCCTAAAAAAAAAAAAAAAAAAAAAAAAAGATGCTTACCATAATTAGCCATCAAAGAAATGTAAATCAAAACCACAATGAGATATCACCTAATACCCCCTAGGATGTCCATAATCTAAAAGACAGACAACTACAAGTGATGGTGAGGATGCAGAGAAATTGGAACCCACATAACCCTGCTGGTGGGAATGTTAAATGGCGCCACTACTTTGAAAAACAGTTCTGCAGTTCTTCAAAAGGTTAAACATGGAGTTATCATATCACCCAGTTTGGGCGTACACAAAAACTTATGTACAAATGTTCATAGCATATGAACACTTGTATTTATAAGCTAATATTCATATAGCCAAAGAGTGGAAACAAAGTAAATGTCACCAGCTATTAGATAAAAATGTGTTTTATCCATAAAATGAAACATTATTTGGAAATAGAAACAAATGATGAATACATGCTACAACATAGGTGAAATTTTAAAAATAAAAAGCTAAGTAAAAGAAGCCAATCAGCCAATCACACGTATTATACAATTTCATTTCTATGAAAGATCCAGAATAGGCAAATCCATAGAGACAGAAAGTAGGTTCATGGCTTTTCAGAGTTGGAGACCATTGGGCAGAATGGAGAGTAACTGAGAATAGGTATCGTAGTTCTTTTGGGGGAAATGAGGATGTTCTAAAATTGTGGCGATGATTGCAGAACCCTGAATATACCAAAAGTATTGAACTGTACACTTTACATGGGAAATTGTATATGAATTCTATCTCAATCAAGTTGTTTTCTTATTTAAAAAAGAGATACATTCGTAACAAATAGGAAACCATCAGGGTAATAAGACACTAGGGTTCTTTCATTTGAAAATGTACTGGGTAGGGGGTGGGGTGCCAGGCCCCAGGCAGGGAGATGCTGGTAGAGAAGTGGGTCAGATGTTGCACCTGCCCTCAGGCTGGCCACAGTCCTGCTAGAGTGCTAGAAGAGTTTAGGCAACTGCGAGAAGATCAGTGTTTGGGAAGCACGAGGTCTTAGGAGCTCCTGGGAAGCATGTAAGGTTACCTTCCGGGAGTGAAACTGGAAATAGATGTACGTAGGGGAGCAGAGAAATGCCAAGTCTCCAGGAGCAGAATAGGTCCCTGATCCCAGGGTTCAGCTGGAGCTCATGTCAATGTATGGTTGCATCTGAAACTGTGGTTCTCTACATTGATGAATTTACCAGCTGGGGGACATTTCAAAATGTCTGAAGACACTTTTGATTGCCACAGCTGAAGGGGTGGGGTGCTACTGGCATCTAGTGGGTAGAGGCTAGTGATGCTACTTCACGTCCTACAGTGCAAAGGACAGCTCGCCAACCACAAAGAATTATCTGGTCAAAAATGTCAGTAGTGCTGAGAATCAGAAACCCTGATCTAAAGCAAGTAAATGTTGATCAGCAGGGAACGATCAGCCACAGATAAGTTGAGAAAAGGGAGAGTCACAGAAGCCAACTTCAGAATTGTGTGCCCAGAAAAGATACGTTGAAGTCCTAACCCCTAGTACTTCTGAATGTGGCCTTAGTTGGAAACAGTCATTGCAGACATATTCAGTTAAGATGAGGTCATACTGGAGGAAGGTGGGCTCCAATCCAATATGATTGGTGTCCTTGTGAAAATAATGCCTTGTGAAAAACCATGCAGACAGGGCGAACACTATGTAAACATGAAGGCAGATGTCAGGGTGATGTGTCTACAAGCCAAAGATAGCCAGCAAACCACCAGAAGCTAAGAGAGGGTCATGGAACAGATTCTCCCTCACAGCCCTAAGAAGGAACCAGTCTTGGGACACCTCAATCTAGGTCTTCCAGCATTCAAAACTGTTAGACGATAAACTGCTGCTGCTGTTTAAGTCACCCAGTTTTTTACATTGTTATGGCAGCCCTAGAGACTAATACATCTGATATACTGTTTATGGGAGAGGATGCATTGGCCAATAGACTTTGCACATCCTGGACCCCCTGGGCATAAGCATCATTCAGCCCCTGTGCTTTCCTTAGTTCTGTTTCCAGGGTTACCAAGTTATGATTCTCATCATCTACCCACACCAGGGTAAGAATGTTCTGACTGTTCAGCACGAGTGTGCCAGTCCTAATACCTCTCAAGGCCTGAGCTCTTCAGAACATTCTTTTTCAACTTTTATTTTAGATCCAAGTGGTACATGTACAGTTTTGTTACCTGGGCATATAGCATGATGCTGAGTTTTGGGGTCCAAATGATTTCATCACCCAGGTACTAAGCATGGTACCCAGGAGTTTATTTTTCAACCCTTGCTTCTCTCCCACAGTAGTCCCCTGTTCCTGTTGTTGCCATTTTTTATGTGCATGATTACCCAATGTTTAGCTTCCACCTAAAAATGAGAATGTGCAGTGTTTGATTTTCTGTTCCTGTATTAATTTGCTTAGGATAATGGCCTCCAGCTACCTCCATGTTGTTACAAAGACTTGATTTCATTCTTTTTAATGATTGCATAGTATTCCATGGGGCATACGTACCACATTTTTATTTATTTATTCCACCACTGATGGGCACCTAGGTTGACTCCGTGTCGTTGCTATTGCAAATAGTGCTGCAGTGAACATGAAAGTGCATATGTCTTTTTGGTAGAACAATTTGTTTGCTTTTGGATATATATCCAGTAATGGGATTATTTTGTCAAATGGTAGTTCTGTTTTAAGTTCTTCGAGAAATCTTCAAACTGCTTTTCACAGTGGGTGAACTAATTTACATTCCTACCAACAGTGTATAAGTGTTCTCATTTCTCTGTGGCTTTGCCAACATCTGTTGTGTTTTGACTTTTTAGTAGTAGCCATTCTGACTGGTGTGAGATGGTATCTCACTGTGGTTTTAATTTGCATTTCTCTAATATTAGTGATGTGAAGCATTTTTTCATATGTTTGTTGGCCACTTGTATGTCTTCTTTTGAGAAGTGTCCATGTCTTTTGCTCATTTTAGAAATAAGATTATTTGTTTGCTTGTTAAGTTCCTTATAGATTCTGGATATCAGATTTTTGTCAGATGCATAGTTTGCAAATATTTTCTCCCATTCTGCAAATTGTCTCTTTATCGATAGTTTCTTTTGCTGTGCAGAATCTCTTTAGTTTAGTGGTCAGTGTTTGTTTTTGAAGACTTAGTCATAAATCCTTTCCCAAAGCCGATGTCCAGAATGATGTTTTCTTCTAAGATTCTAAGATTTATGTCTTACAGCTAAATCTTTAATCCATCTTGAGTTAATTTTTGCATATGGTAAGAGATAGGGGTCCAGTTTCATTCTTCTGCATATGATTAGCCAGTTATCCCAGCACCATTTATGGAATAGGGAGTCCTTTCCCTATTGCTTATTTTTGTTGACATGGTCGAAGATCAGACGGCTATATTTCTGGGCTCTATATTCTGTTCATTGATCTATGGGTCTGCTTTTATACCAGTACCATGCTGTTTGGTTACTGTAGCCTTATAGTATAGTTTGAAGTTAAGCAATGTAATGCCTCTGGCTTTGTTCTTTTTGCTTAGGATTGCTTTGGTTAGTCTTTCCTGAGCATTGACGAGAGAGAAGAATTTCTATCCTCTGAGCAGAGAACCAGATGGAGCTGGCCTTACCTTAGACCAATGATTTCCAGAGTGTTCACAGCAACAGATAAGCAAGACCTTCCACTAAAGGAGGGAACTTATTAGACATTATTTAGAATGTGTTTAAAATTAGAAATAAATTAAGGTTTAATAATTTTTAATGTATAGATTGACAATAGAACCTGTAATTAATTTATGAATAAACATTCACAGATTGTGGGTGCCTGCTCCAGAATAATTTCAGTGATGATGATCAGTGGTCACTGCCTTAGACATGGCCTCAGATAATAGCACTGCAGTTTCTCTGATCTACTCTTGCTTGAAATTGATCCATAAAAGACTTTGAGTGTCAGGCTAAGGGTTCTGGCATTTATCCCATGGGCTTTGAAAGCCCTCAGAAGGTTTTAAGCACAGCATAGTAATTAATGGTGTGGGTTCTACGCCAGGCTGAATAATTTATTACCTCTAATATTTACTACCTCTTTGATCTTGAGCACGTTATTTAGCCCTTTTAAGCCTCTGTTACCTCATCTGTAAAACAGGATAATAAGAGTAACCACCTCCTGATGTTACTCCTGATGAGCGTAACCACTCTCTTGGCCCCACATCTCCATGTGAGATTCAGACCTCAAGCCACCGCATTCTAGAACTAGCTCTTCAAATATAGGTGGAAACTGCCTAAAAAGCAGTATTTGAAGATGTAAATTCTTCTTTGGTTTTTAAGACCTCTTCCTTCATGACTCAGTTCTAGGCATAATGGCTTTTTAAGGGGCTCAGATAACATGCTAAGGCACATCTGGAAGGTGTAAGCCGATACATTTGGCATTTGTCTCCAAGATTTAAATCCAGGTCTACCACACTCCAGTGTACCAACCTATCTTTATTCTATTATGGAAAGCGTTAAAACTAGTTCCTCCTCAAATGACTTTTTCAACTTCAAGATACTACTTCCTGGTTTAATATCACAGCATTGGGGCTGTGCCTGTCCCCACCACTAATCAGCATTAATTGAATTTTTAGATCCAAATTAAAAATGACAGGTGGTGTTATTATGTTCTTAACCACTCGACTTCTAGCTGGTTTTAAAATTGCTTTCTTCTCCCCCTCAGAAAATTCAAATCATGTTCTCAGTTTAAGAAGGAAGTATTTGCAGGGGCTGAATTTGTCCTTGTAGCGCTAACGCCGAGTGATCCTCTGCCAAATTACATTCAAGAGCGCCATCTCCTGGCCAAAGCTTAAAAGAAAAAGAAAATGAACAAATAAGCAGGTGCCTAAATAGTCTTGTGCCTTTAATCAGCTGCCTAACTAGTTAACCATGAAAATGAGCTTTTTAGGGCTAATGAGAGTTACCCAATTTGCAGAAATTGGGTGTTTATTTTTGTAGCATGATTTTACAGCTGCCTGCATCCTGCCTCCTTCACAGTGCGTAACATCTGCTTATGCTGCATTGTTGGTGTACATGGTGTTGCTTAAAGGCCCCTTCTGGATGCTGAGGGGCATTGCATGTGCTAGGTCTCCCAGGTTGAAAATCTGATTCAGGATTTCAGACAGGCTTCTGGGTTTAGCTTAGGACCCGGGAATCGGGTACACGTTCTTAATATTTAAATATTATACAAGAAAGTTATAAGAAGGCAGGTTGAACTTTAACGATACTGTTACACAGTGAAAAATGAATGAAAATGGAAGCAGCCTGGTCCAGAGTCAGTACATCTATGGCTATCTATCACTCTGCTTTTTTTTTTTATTTTAAATGCAAGTACTTCTGTAATAATTAAGTATGTATGTTTCTGATGGGAAAAGAGAAACATGCTTTCTACAAAATTGTGAACTAAAAATAATTAAGATGTGTGGGGGAAATAGGATTGAGGCAGACAATTCAAAGCACATGCAGCTTTGCAACCAGAACATTAACAAGGGTAATAACAATCTTAATTAAAATACCAGCACAGTTTAAAGAGTATGCTCACTCAGTGTCTAATACATAAACTCTACATAAAGGACTTTGCCTTAAAAAGAAGAAGAAAGGCCTGGCACGGTGGCTCATGCCTGTAATCCCAGCACTTTGGGAGACCAAGGCAGGTAGATCTCTTGAGGTCAGGAGTTCAAGACCGGCCTGGACAACATGCCAAAACCCCATCTCTACTGAAGATACAAAAATTAGCCAGGTGTGGTGGTGCATGCCTGTAATCTCAGCTACTCTGGAAACTGAGGCAGGAGAATCACTTGAACCCAGGAGGTGGAGGTTGCAGTGAGCTGAGATTGTGCCACTGCACTCCAGCCTGGGTGACAGAGCGAGACTGTCTCAAAAACTAAAACAAAATTTAAAAAAAAAGAAAAGAAAAAGATTGGGCAATTTGATGAAAGTCAATGTAAGAGTACTCGTAATCTTCTGAGTCATGAAAATAAGGAAAAACTGCATAGGATCAGGAAGAACTGAGCCATGGGCACTCCTGAGCTAGAAATTATGGCTTGCCTAAGGTCAGAGAGAGACTTGAAGCAAATGAGAACCGTAGACAACACTGCTCCCCTCATCAGCCTGCCTCATTCAGCTGTTTGTGCCCTCCGCCTTTGTCTTCTGACATTTGCCCATGCAAAATGCTGACTGGCTGGGAACATCACAGATGAAACGGTGTATTATCCCATTTTACTGACATCGTTTCACCATACATCAAGCACATTTGAGCTAATTTATGTTAAAATCACACATAAACACACAAGTGTTATAGCAAAACAGACTGCATGTGGGATTCTTCTCCAGCACTCATCTTAGCACTAACCCCTGCTAAAAGGATGAATTCTGTCAACCCTGCTTCCCTTTCTGGCCTGTCTCCCTATGCCTCAATGCCAGGTTCACAGATGTCCCCACATGCCAGTCAAATAGGGTCAATCTTGACTCTGGGCTCCAAGGCTCCTGTGATGTCCAAGGTGCTGTGCTATACTAGTTAGCAAGACAGTATGTATTTGACAAGTTTATTTTGGTTACAAGTAAGAGAATCCCAACTAAAACTGTCCTAAGAAAGTGGGAAAAGCTTGGTTGACCCAATAAAAAGTCTGGATGTAATGTGGCTTCAGGCTTAGCTGGAGGGGAGAAAATTTGATCCTTGTGCCTTTGTCTCTGTCTCCCACCTCTACTCTCTAATTCCCTTGGTGTTGGGGGGATGTCACTCTTTTTCCCAAGCCCTCTCACAGATGGCACCTGGATTCTCCAGATTCATAATCCCCAGAACTAGCAATCCTAGAGGAAAATGAACTTTTCTTTCCCAATAATTTTTGCCAAAAATAAACACAAAACTAGGAACTGTCTTATTCGTACAAGCTCCCCAAACTTGAACCAGTCTACTGTGGTCCAACCTGTCTCTGATTGGCCAGGCCAGGGGGTAGGCTGACGCTTGGATTCAAAGATTGCTTCAGCCCCACCCCAACCACATGTACAAAGAGAGGGAGATGTCTCTCTTCAAAAGGAAAACAGGTGCAGTGCCTGGAAAAGGAAACGGATCAACTCAGACATTCATCATTCATTGTGGTCCAAGCCAGGCACCTGCCAAGTAAATCTGATTTCTGATGAATATGCCACCTGAAGGAGACTATTCATCTTCAACTTAAAAGAGTAGAGAACATCTCAACACACCATTAATTTATAAGCAGGTTTACTATGGAGGTAAATAAATAATTATAGACTATCTAGCAAAGGTTTAAAATCTTCAAGCTGAACTGGCTTTCTTGTGTATTTTGTATAGCTCAATGGTATCATTTTTTGGTGTTTGTTTTTATTGTTAAAATTAGTTGCCAACATTTCAAATTTGCACATTTTAGGGCTTCCCTTAAATTGGAGCCACCCTGGGCTTGTTTTTCCACGTGGCAGCAGTAGTTCTTGTGGAATAACAGCTGCCCCTTTATTGAACCAGCCTCTCCTGTCTGCAATAGTCGCCACTATGCCCGATGCTCCTCCAGTCTCCCTCACTCTTAGCTACCTGGCTATGGAAGCATTTAAGTTTACAATCTGCCCTGTGAATTTTGCTCTGGCCACACACCTCCTCAGTCGGCAGCTGGCAAGTGCTCTCTGGTGAGGGAGGGCTGAGCCAGGTGCCTTCTGTCTTGCTCTGCTGCCCTAGTCTTATGGGGCTTCTGGCACCCCTGAAGCTGAGTCAGTGGTCGGGTACTCTATTATCAAGACATGGCTGCCTTAGCTCTACATCTTTAAAGTTAACTAATAGGTAATTTCTTGAGATATTTATTCTAGCTTACTCCCTCAGCTGTAGCAAATAAAAAGGTAGAATTTCCCACCCCCATTACTGGAAGAACAGTCAAACGTTTGTGTCTTTGAGACCTAAGTGACCTTTGCCTTATGGGAGAATTAACAGGCTTTTGTTTTCAAAGGCCTAGTCACATAGAACCTATAGAGCTGGATTGTTCCCTCGTGGAAAGTATTCCAAGAGTTGACAAAGAAGGAAAACACTCGGAAAAGAATTACGTTCTTTGAGACTTGAACAACAGAGTGGACATGCTGGATTCATCAATGTCCATGACCTTTGCCTCACACAAAGTGTTCCTGTGGGGCAGGACTCATTGTCTGTTAGAATTCTTTGTATTGCAAATGACAGAAAACAGCCAAACAGGCTTAAGGAAGAAGAAAGACAAAAGGAGTTGGGTAATTTTTTGGTTTATGTTAAAGTCCAAGAGTAATAACCTTCAGGTATGGCTTGATCCAGTGACCCAAAAAGATACCATGAAAACTAATTCTATCCATCTCTCAACATTGTGTTTCCCTCTGTTGGTTTGATTGTCAGGATCCCTGTAATGGCCCCCAGCAGCTGTCTCAGACCCCACCCCCAAAAATCTAACTGGCTTCTCAGTAGAATATATGTCAATTACTAAGCCAGTCGCTAAAGTCATAAGATACAGTACTCTAATTGGCCAGTCACATGTGTCTTCCCTGAAACTGGGGAACTGGAATAGTACAACTGAGGACCAAGAGAGGACATGGATGCTGAGCAACAAAAACAACTAGCAACTCCAGACAAAACCACCTTTGCAAAAATTATAGCAGAAAATTAAGGCAGTTAAAAAAGATCAGATATAACCCCTACCTACCCACCCACAACATACATGCACACAACTTGCCTTTCTCTTAATCATTCCTGGGCTTAGGCTAAGCTAACTTTGGGAGACATTTAATTTATTGTTTAAATGATAATAGGCCCTAAAACTCAACTGCTTTTGTAAAGCTAATCAAAAGCCATCAGGGAAAGGAAAGGAACCCAAATACTGCCGAAGTCCTGAGGATAACATCACTATTATAGATTGGCCTTTTGAGAGAGCTTTTCATGTTTTTTGTAAGTCTGGCATCCATGGCTCTACCTAGACCTGCTATCTACACTCCTGTGGCCCCACCCAGAAGGAACTCAGCTCAAGAATACAGCTTCAACCCCCTATGATTTCATCTCCATCCTAACTGATCAGCAGCAAGCACCTATTACCGAGCCATTCCCACCCCTTTCCCCAGACAGCCTTTAAAAAAACCCCTGATCTAGGAGCCTTCAATGAGATTGATTAATCTCTGTTTCCTGCATGATATGGCCATGGCCAACCTTACATCAATTAAACTCTTTACTGCAATGCTGTAGTCTTTATTTGTGCAGCAGTCAGGAAGAACCCATCAGGCAGTTACACAAATAGATCGTTAAGGATACTGGGCACCAGGCTTAGGATTCTTGGCAAAGATCTGTGTACTTGCCTGCTATAACAGGCATGGGCTCCACTGCTTCTGAATAGATCCAACAGGACACAGGCAAGTACTACCAAGAGCTGAACCTACCTGCAAGGAGACTTCTTTTGGAGAGACCCAGAAACCCTTAGGACTCTGCACAATCACTAGGTGGGGAGGCTGTGCATGGGTGCACAGGTGTAGACACACACAGGCACAGACACACATACAATAGCAGACTCTGCTGTCTCATGGGTGCACAGATGCAGACACACACAGGCGCACGTGCACACACACAATAGCAGACTCTGCTATCTCACTAATGCTGGAAGATAAAGGACCTAACCAAATCTGTTTTGAGATGTGATGGCTCTAACATTTAAATAACCATAGCAGATACATTTTCATCATATCAACTTTCTGCTTCCCTCTACTGTCTCTTTCCTGCAGCTTCTGAACAATTGCCACTGTATTCCACTGTATTCTACACCTCCTTTTTCATCTGCTCTAAGTCAACCCTCTCTCTACACTCTGTTATCAGGTGGTGCCACATTTCACTGGCCACAACCTGGCTTTGTTCTGACAGCATCAAAGCTGTGTACTCCAGGCCATCCTGGCTGCTACAGTGGAAGCCTGATCTACACTGAGAAAACAGATAGTTGCCTCCCTTCAAAAAGCTTCTTCATTTATGTTAGAAAGAATTGCCCCCTGACCAACCAGAGATTTTTTTAAATTGCAGAAACTTCCAAGCAAAGCTAGTGGCAAAAAGATAAATAAATAAATAGTAAAAACATATATAAGGCAAGCCCAATGGCCAGGAGCAGTGGTTCATGCCTGTAATCCCAGCACTTTGGGAGGCTGAGCTGAGAGGATCACTTGGGCCCAGGAGTTTGAAACCAGTTTGAGACCAGTTTGAAAATCTGATTCAGATTTTCAGCCTGGGCAGCAAAGTGAGACCTCATCTCTGCAAAAATTTTGAAAACTTAGCCAGGCATGGTAGTCCATACCTGTGATCCCAGCTATTTGTGAGGCTGAGGTGGGAGGATTGCTTGAGGCTAGGATGTAGAGGGATACAGTGAGCTATGATTGTGCCACTGAACTCCAGCCTGGGAGACACAGCGATACTCCATCAAAAAAAAAAAAAAAAAAAAAAAAAAAAAAAAAAAAAGCCCTTTATTGTGGTGCTTGTTGGTTTCCTCACTTAAGAACAGAATTTTTCAATCATTTTTACCCTCTGCCCTTTTTTGTTAAACATAAATCCCATCTCTTCTTCTAAGGTAAGTTTATTTTTATTTTTATTTTTATTTTGAGACACAGTCTCACTCTGCCACCCAGGGTGGAGTGCAATGGCGCAATCTCGGCTCGCTGCAACCTTCACCTCCCAGGATCAAGCAATTCTCATGCCTCGGCCTCCCCAGTAGCTGAGACTACAGGTGCCCGTCACCACACCAGGCTAGTTTTGTATTTTTAGTAGAGACAGGGTTTCGTCATGCTGGCCAGGCTGGTCTCAAACTCCTGGCCTCAAGTGATCTACCCGCCTTGGCCTCCCAAAGTGCTGGGATTATAGGCATTAGCCACTGCGCCTGGCCTTCTAAGGTAATTTGAAATAGTCATACTATTTTGGCTACAAATTAAATCAAAGCAATGATACTTTCAGATCACACACACTCCCCAAGAATGATTCTGATGAAACCTCAAAAGATGGGGACATAGCCCAGCCCCATAGACAATTATTACTTAGCCAGGATTTTTTTTTAAAAGCAAGGACTTCATATATTAGCACATAAGGGTTTATAGGATTCATTACCTTTTTAGGTCCTTTCTGCCCTTTGTTAAATTTTGCTGAGAAATATTAAATTTGAAAAGCGAAGTGGTGACAAAGATTCTTTGCTTGGTCAAACTTTAGTCAGGCCCCTGAATCTTCTCCTAGGCCTGTCTGTGTACTTCGTTGTAAAATCTCATTTTAGCAAAGAGCCTGCTAAGTCAGTTTAGCAAGAACATCCCCGAATTATATATAACACCTTGGATATCTGATGAGATTTCTCATCCTTCACTATCTCCCGGGTGATGTTCGATGATACTGGACTGTCTTCAGCAAGAATCTTGTTGGATCGGTTTAGCCAGTTACATCAGAATCCTCCTGAGCCCTGATGTTTCCTTTTAGTAATTTTCCATCCACTGATCCCCAGCCTGCTCCTTGGCTCTGAATTCCCACTTGTCCATGCTGTTGTTGGAGTTGAGCCCAATCCCTCTTCCCCACTGCAGCAGTCCCCTGTACCTGTCTCCTGAATAAAACCTTCCCTGCCATGCTTTAATAAGGATCATTGAATGGTTTTTCTTTAAGAGTGGACAGTGACCAAACTGAAGCCTCAATCTTTTACAGCTCAATATACACACACACATATATACACACATACATATGTTACATGTATGTTTATAATCATACACACATACACAAATATACACACTTAAATGTGTGTATGTTTGTATATATTTGCACAAATTGTTTAAGTATATATACACACATTTATGTATATTGAATCACACAAACAGCAAAAAGCAGATCCCAGTCCTGTCTTTATGGAGCGCAGTTTCTAGCTGGGGAGACAGACATTAATCAGTCTCACAAATGTGATAGCAAAGCTGTTTCATTCCTGTCCCAGATCCAAGGAAATTACAAATTTGTTCTACTCTGGCCCCCACTGAGCAGGGCAATAGTTTCCCTTCTTGCCCCCTGCACCTGTCAAGGCACCAAGTACCCTGCCACCACCTCACATTCTGAGGGGTGACTGAGCATGCTGGGCAACAGAAAGGGGGCATGTCCACAGGGGCTGATGAGTTTTCCATCTGTCCCTGCCTTGTCTTCTCCCCAAGGCAGGACTTGGCCTCTTTTTAACTAATCTCTTGAAGAGGAAGAAAAAAAAAACACTCACTCTGCAAGTTTGCACTGGAATATTCAGTCTTGTGCTTAGACTAGCAACATTTTCCTGCTTGCTTGCTTCCACTTGAATATCTGTAGGCTTTTCTTCTAATTCTACAGTGGGGGATGTCTGTCTAGCTGCTCCGACTGGCAGGGAAGAAGGCTTCCTGATTCAGTATAAAGGAAGTTAGGGAGCACAGGGTGGGTGGGATGGAGAGAAACACGCTCAAGAATATTTGGAAATGTGAGCAGCAAACACAAGGGAGCTTGGCATGATGTTTGAGACCCAATAGAGAGGGTGTAGTTTACAGGGAACTAAGTGGAAGGGGCCCATCCAGAAGACAAGGAGACCAGTAAGGAGACCAGAAAGGGAGAACAGTGATTTAGACTCAGATGGGGGCAATGGCAATGTGGTGGCTGGATGGATCTGGGCTGCATTTTGTAAGTAACATTGATAGGACTTGCTGAGGGGTGAGGGAAAAGCAGGATGGAGAATAATTCTTAGATTTCCAACGTGAGCAAGCTGGGTGGGTGGTGATGCCATTTACTGAGATAAGGAATACATGGGGAGGATTGGATTTGAGAAGAGGCAGGGTTCTTTTTTTTTATTCTTATTACATTTTAGGCTTTGGGGTACATGTGAAGAACATGCAAGATTGTTGCATAGGTACACACGTGGCAGTGTGATTTGCTGCCTTCCTCCCCATCACCTATATCTGGCATTTCTCCCCATGCTGTCTCTCCCCAGCTCCCCACCCCCCTGCTGTCCCTCCCCTATTTCTCCCCAACAGACCCCAGTGTGTGATGCTCCCCTCCCTGTGTCCATGTGTTCTCATTGTTCAACACCCGCCTATGAGTGAGAACATGTGGTGTTTGATTTTGTGTTCTTGTGTCAGTTTGCTGAGAATGATGGTTTCCAGGTTCATCCATGTCCCTACAAAGGACGTGAACTCATCGTTTTTGATGGCTGCATAATATTCCATGGTGTATATGTGCCACATTTTCCCTGTCCAGTCTATCATCGATGGGCATTTTGGTTGGTTCCAGGTCTTTGCTATGGTAAACTGTGCTGCAATGAACATTCGTGTGCATGTGTCCTTATAGTAGAACGATTGATACTCCTTTGGATATATACCCAGTAATGGGGTTGCTGGGTCAAATGGAATTTCTATTTCTAGGTCCTTGAGGAATAGTCACACTGTCTTCCACAATGGTTGAACTAATTTATACTCCCACCAACAGTGTAAAAGTGTTCCTATTTCTCCACACCCTCTCCAGCATCTGTTGTCTACAGATTTTTTAATGATCACCACTCTAACTGGCGTGAGATGGTATCTCAATGTAGTTTTGATTTGCATTTCTCTAATGACCAGTGATGATGAGCATTTTTTTCATATGTTTGTTGGCCTCATGTATGTCTTCTTTTGTAAAGTATCTGTTCATATCCTTTGCCCACTTTTGAATGGGCTTGTTTGTTTTTTCTTGTAAATCTGTTTTAGTTTTTTGTAAATTCTGGATATCAGCCCTTTGTCAGATGGGTAAGCTGCAAAATTTTTTCCCATTCTGTTGGTTGCCGATTCACTCTAATGACTGTTTCTTTTGCCGTGCAGAAGCTGTGGAGTTTGATTAGGCCCCATTTGTCTATTCTGGCTTTTGTTGCCAATGCTTTTGGTGATTTGGTCATGAAGTACTTGCCTATGCCTATGTCCTGAATGGTTTTGCCTAGATTTTTTTCTAGGGTTTTTATGGTGTTAGGTCTTATGTTTAAGTCTTTAATCCATCTGGAGTCAATTTTAATGTAAGGTGTCAGGAAGGGGTCCAGTTTCTGCTTTCTGCACATGGCTAGCCAGTTTTCCCAACACCATTTATTAAACAGGGAATCCTTTCCCCATTGCTTGTTTTTGTCAGGATTGTCAAAGATCGGATGATTGTAGATATGTTGTGTTGCCTCCAGGGCCTCTGTTCTGTTCCATTGGTCTATATCTCTGTTTTGGTACCAGTACCATGCTGTTTTGATTACTGTAGCCTTGTAGTATAGTTTGAAGTCCAGTAGTGTGATGCCTCCCGTTTTGTTCTTTTTGCTTAGAATTGACTTGGCTATGTGGGCTCTCTTTTGGTTCCATATGAAGTTTAAGGTGGTTTTTTCCAGTTTTGTGAAGAAGATCATTGGTAGCTTGATGGGGATAGCGTTGAATCTGTAAATTACTTTGGGCAGTATGGTCATTTTCACGATATTGATTCTTCCTAACCATGAACATGGAATGTTTCTCCATCTGTTTGTGTCCTCTCTTATTTCATTGAGCAGTGGTTTGTAGTTCTCCTTGAAGAGGTCCTTTACGTTCCTTGTTAGTTGTATTCCTAGGTATTTTATTCCCTTTGTAGCAATTGTGAATGGCAGTTCGTTCTTGATTTGGCTCTCTTTAAGACTGTTATTGGTGTATGGGAATGCTTGTGATTTTTGCACATTGATTTTGTATGCTGAGACTTCGCTGAAGTTGCTTATCAGTTTCAGGAGATTTTGGGCTGAGACGATGGGGTCTTCTAGATATACAATCATATTGTCTGCAAATAGAGACAATTTGACTTCCTCCTTTCCTATTTGAATACGCTTTATTTCTTTTTCTTGCCTGATTGCTCTGGCTAGAACTTCCAGTACTATACTGAATAGGAGTGGTGAGAGAGTGAATCCTTGTCTAGTGCCAGATTTCAAAGGAAATGCTTCCAGTTTTTGCCCATTCAGTATGATATTGGCTGTTGGTTTGTCATAAATAGCTTTTATTATTTTGAGATACATTCTGTCAATACCAAGTTTATTGAGGGTTTTTAGCATAAAGGGCTGTTGAATTTTGTCGAAGGCCTTCTCTGCATCAATTGAGATAATCATGTGATTTTTGTCTTTGGTTCTGTTTATGTGGTGAATTACGTTTATAGACTTGCGTATGTTGAACCAGCCTAGCATCCCCGGGATGAATCCTACTTGATCATGGTGGATAAGCTTTTTGATGTGCTGTTGCAATCGGCTTGCCAGTATTTTATTGAAGATTTTTGCATCTATGTTCATCATGGATATTGGCCTGAAGTTTTCTTTTTTTGTTGAGTCTCTGCTGGGTTTTTTTAATCAGGATGATGTTGGTCTCATAAAATGATTTGGGAAGGATTCCCTCTTTTTGGATTATTTGGAATAGTTTCAGAAGGAATGGTACCAGCTCCTCTTTGTATGTCTGGTCGAATTTGGCTGTGAACCCATCTGGACCTGGGCTTTTTTTGGGTGGTAGACTCTTAATTGCTGCCTCGACTTCAGACCTTGTTATTGGTCTATTCAGGGTTTCGACTTCTTCCTGGTTTAGACTTGGGAGGAGGCAAGTGTCCAGGAATTTATCCATTTCTTCCAGGTTTTCTAGTTTATGTGCATAGAGTTGTTTGTAATAATCTCTGATGATGGTTTGAATTTCTGTGGAATCTGTGGTGGTATCCCATTTATCGTTTTTTATTGCATCTATTTGGTTATTCTCTCTTTTCTTTTTTATTAATCTGGCTAGTGGTCTATTTTGTTGATCTTTTCGAAAAACCAGCTCCTGGATTTATTGATTTTTTGAAGGGTTTTTCGTGTCTCTATCTCCTTCAGTTCTGCTCTGATCTTAGTTATTTCTTGTCTTCTGCTAGCTTTTGAGTTTTTTTTTATCTTGCATCTCTAGCTCATTCAATTTTGATGATAGGGTGTCAATTTAGATCTCTCCTTGCTTCTCATGAGGGCACTTATTGCTATATATTTTCCTCTAGAGACTGCTTTAAATGTGTCCCAGAGATTCTGGTATGTTGTGTCTTCATTCTCACTGGTTTCAAAGAACATCTTTATTTCTGCCTTCATTTCATTGTTTATCCAGTCAACATTTAAGAGCCAGTTGTTCAGTTTCCATGAAGGTGTGCAGTTCTGAGTTAGTTTCTGAATTCTGAGTTCTAACTTGATTGCACTGTGGTCTGAGAGACTGTTTGTTATGGTTTCCTTTGTTTTGCATTTGCTGAGGAGTGATTTACTTCCAATTATGTGGTCAATTTGAGAGTAGGTGTGATGTGGTGCTGAGAAGAATGTATATTCTGTGGATTTGGGGTGGAGAGTTCTGTAAATGTCTATTAGCTTTGCTTGGTCCAGGTCTGAGTTCAAGTCCTGGATATCCTTGTTAATTTTCTGTCTCATTGATCTGTCTAATATTGACAATGGGGTGTTAGAGTCTTCCACAATTATGTGTGGGAGTCTAATTCTCTTTATAAGTCATTAAGAATTTGCCTTATGTATCTAGGTGCTCCTGTATTGGATGCATATATATTTAGGATTCTTAGCTCTTTTTATTGCATTGATCCTTTTACCATTATGTAATGTCCTTCTTTGTCTCTTTTGATCTTTGTTGCTTTAAAGTCTATTTTATCAGAGATGAGAATTGCAACTCCTGCTTTTCTTTGCTCTCCATTTGCTTGCTAAATCTTCTTCCATCCCTTTATTTTGAGCCTTTGTGTATCGCTGCTTGTGAAGTGGGTTTCCTGGATACAGCACACCAATGGGTTTTGACTTTTTATCCAATTTGCCAGTCTGTGTCTTTTGATTGGGGCATTTAGTCCATTTATGTTTAGGGTTAATATTGTTATGTGTGAATTTGATCCTGCCATTTTGATGCTAGCTGGCTGTTTTGCCCATTAGTTGATGCAGATTCTTCATTGTGTTGATGCTCTTTACCATTTGGTATGTTTTTGGAGTGGCTGGTACTGGTTGTTCCTTTCTATGTGTAGTGCCTCTTTCAGGAGCTCTTGTAAAGGAGGCCTGGTGGTGATGAAATCTCTGAGTACTTGCTTGTTCACAAAGGATTTTATTTTTCCTTCACTTATGAAGCTTACTTTGGCTGGATCTGAAATTCTGGGTTGAAGGTTCTTTTCTTTAAGGATGTTGAGTATCGGCCCCCACTCTCTTCTGGCTTGTAGGGTTTCTGCTGAGAGATCTGTTGTGAGTCTGATGGGCTTCCCTTTGTGGGTAATCCGACCTTTCTCTCTGGCTGCCCTTAGCATTTTCTCCTTCATTTCAACCCTGGTGAATCTGACAATTATGTGCCTTGGGGTTGCTCTTCTTGAGGAATATCTTTGTGGTGTTTTCTCTGTATTTCCTGGACTTGAATATTGGCCTGCCTTGCTAGGTTGGGGAAGTTTTCCTGGATAATATCCTGAAGAGTATTTTTCAGCTTCGATTCACTCTCTTCGTCACATTCAGGTACACCTATCAAACATAGATTAGGTCTTTTCACATAGTCCTGTATTTCTTGGAGACTTTCTTCATTCCTTTTTACCCTTTTTTCTCTAATCTTGCCTTCTTGTTTTATTTCATTTAGTTGATCTTCGACCTCTGATATCCTTTCTTCTGCTTGGTCAATTTGGCTGTTGAAACTTGTGCATGCTTCTCAAAGTTCTCGTGTTGTGTTTTTCAGCTCTATCAATTCACTTATATTCCTCTCTAAGTTGTCCATTCTCGTTAGCATTTCATCAAATCTTTTCTCAAGGTTCTTAGTTTCTTTGCATTGGGTTAGAACATGCTCTTTTAGTTCACAGAAGTTTCTTATTATCCACCTTCTGAAGCCTGATTCTGTCATTTCATCACACTCATTCTCCATCCAGCCTTGTTCCCTTGCTGGTGAGGAGTTGTGATCCCTTGTAGGAGGAGAGGTGTTCTGGTTTCGGGTGTTTTCATCCTTTTTGTGCTGCTTTCTTTCCATCTTTGTGGATTTATCCACCTGTCGTCTTTGTAGTTGCTGACTTTCAGATTGGGTCTCTGAGTGGACGTCCTGTTTGTTGATGATGAAGTTATTTCTGTTTCTTAGTTTTCCTTCTAACAGTTTGGCCCCTCTGCTGTAGGACTGCTGAGTTCCACTCCAGGCCCTGTTCTTGCAGCAGCTGCAGAACAGTAAGGGTTGCTACCAGTTTCTTCTTCTGCTATCTTTGTCCCAGAAGGATACCCACCAAATGTCAGTCTGAGCTCTCCTTTATGAGGTGACTCTTTGGATGTACAGAGGTCAGGGAGCTGCTTGAGGAGACAGTCTGTCCTTTATAGGAGCTCAAGTGCTGAGCTGTGAGCTCTGTTGTTCATTCAGAGCTGCTGGACAGGTATGTTTAAGTCTGCCACAGCAGAACTCATAAACCCCTTTTTTTTCCCCAGGTGTTCTGTCCCAGGGAGTTAGGGCTTTATTTATGAGTTTCTGTTGTGCTGTTGCCTTTTTCTTTTCAGGACTGCCCTGCCCAGCAAGGAGGCAGCCTAGTCACTGTCTGCCTGCAGAGGCTTCACTGAGCTGCTGTGGGCTCCTCCAAGCTGCCGTGTGAACTTCCCTGCAGTCCTGTTTATATGGGTGTAGTTAGAACTGTCTTGGCAATGGTGGCCCACCTCTGTAATGGCGGACTTTCTCTGTAATGGTGGGTTGCCTTGGCAACGGCAGGCTGCCTCAGCAATAGCGGACTACCTCCGTAGTGGTGGAGTGCCTCGGTAATGGCAGACACCCCTCCCCCACAGAGCTGGACCGTCCAGGTTCAGCTGTGCTTGCTGTGAAACTCTCAACCCAGAGTGTTTCCAATTGCTGTTTTTTTTTTTTTGTGGGGGGCGGTGGGACCAACCAAGCCTGATCACCTGGCTTCCTGCCTCAGAGCTTTTTTTGTTATTGTTGAATGGTCAACTCTCTCCCAGGCATTCCAGTCGCCTGTTGAAAAGGCACCAGGATCTGTGTGATTTCCCATGCGGCAACCCACTGCACCGGCTGAAACAGCGGCGCTGAGATTCGTGGTGCTTTTTTGCCTGGAATCTCCTGGCCTGGCTCCCTGTTTCAGTTTACTTTTTTTTAATCAGATGAATGGGCAACTCTGCTTTCCCAGAGCTCCCCTCACTGGCTAGAAGGGGATCCAGTTCCATTTACTCTGCACCAGGAACCATCACACAGGAGCGCCGGCAAAACAGCCGCACCAGCCAAAACAGCTGCACCGGCAACCTGTGGGGCTCCTCTGCCTGGGAATCTCCTGGTCTGTGGGCAATAAAAATCTGTCTGGAAATGCAGCATCCACTCACCCTCTGCACTTTCTCTGGGATCTGCAATTCTGAGCTGCTCCTAACTGGCCATCTTGGATCTTCCAGAGGCAGGGTTCTAAAGAGTCTTGACTTGAAATAGCAAATTGCTCCATTTGATTTTTATCTTAATAGAGTCAGAAGTGACTCTGCAGCAGCAGTATGTGCTGTTAGGGGAAAAGGCAGGCAGGGGTTTAAATCCTCTGCCACCCACTACTTGTTTGACCGTGAGCAATGTTAGTGACCTCTTGGTATAACAACTGCCTAATTTACAGAGCTAAATGGAATATTGGAAGTACACAGGATTCTTGGCTGGGTTTGTGGCTGCTCCTTAGCGAGCAAAATTAGCTAGCACTGCCCAAGGATCCACTGACTGGAGTTAAGAATCCTGAGAGTCAGTGAAAGTGTGGATGGGGTAGAGCGGCCCTTAGTGGAGCAAAGGGGATGATGAGAACCAAGGTGGGGAGAAGAAACGACTGATAGACCCCTGGCCTAGTTTGAGGGACTGATTTGGGGCCATCCCTAACTAGGGCCAGGGGTGGAGGGTGGAGGTAGAGTGTACCAGAGGTGAGGGGACATAGAGTTAGATTGGCTGGGGAGTGGGGCAGAAGGTGGGGAAGGTTGGGGCATGGAGTCAGAGGCTGAGGATACTGTGTTCATGAAGGCATCGGTGCTGCTGTTTCAAGAGCCAGGTGACCCAAAGTGACTCAGAGTTGAGGAGGAAGTGTTCATACCACACCAGACCCCCACTGAGGGCTTAGGGGGCCACCAACAGATGACAGACAGCTGCACCTGACAGAGCAGTACAATAAACCAAGAGCACCATCAGCAGGGACAGGATGGCTTCCAGGCAGCAACCTGCAGGCAGGAGTGGAGAAGCATGAATGGACTCATATCTGAGCACAGGTAGGCGGAAATGCCTGGGAGTCACTATGAGAGCACCTGAAACTCCTTTGTGAGCAGATGGGACTTACAGCTCTCATGATATGAGATTCAATGTTCATTCAATCTTATTTTATACCCTCAGTATGAAATAAGTAAGGCTAGCAATGGCCAACAAATAGTAAGTGTGGCTTATGCGGCTTTCTACCTATGCCTTAACCTCCTTTATAATAAAAGGCCCTTCTGGTCCAGATTCCACTGTTTTGTATTTCAATAAGAACTCTCTTTGCTTCACCTTTTTGGCATCATCTTGCACATAGCTCAGCTCCTCCTTATTATACTAACCATAAAGTAAACATACATTCTCTGTTGCCTGGCAACATAAGAAAAAGCTGATATATGAGGCTAAGAGAATAAGCAGAGATAATGATATTTACTCATCCGTTCAACAAATATTTAGCCTGATATGTGCTAGGCATTTTGTTGATTCCAAAACAAATTTTATGTTTATTTCAAAATAAATTTGGTAGTACAACCGGCACATCTACAAAATACATTTTTGGTTTTGTATTATGCTTTTTACCTCTTGTATGAGATTTTACTATAAGAAAAACTAGTATTTACTATGACATGACACACACACACACAGAACAAAACCTTAGCAACTGCTGGCTAAACAGCGTAACACACAGTATGCTTTCCTGCTTTCATGTCATTCACTCTTAAAAACCATAGTTGGACAAGCAGCTATGGGTTGTAATCACATGATCTTCACACAGACATAAGCTAAGAGGGAGCAGCACCAAAAAATCCTTGCCCCCCAAAGAGCTTATAATCTGGTTGGAAAGATAAGAGATATTCCTGAAATAACTACATTCCCCGCAAAGAGACAGGTACTCAGTAGACTACCTTCAAAGCCCCCTGTTAGGGGATGAAGCCATGTGGCATGTTTGTTGTCACTTTCAGGCCAAGCATTTAACTGTCTATGCAAGACCTTCCAGAGTGCTCTTTTCCTCTGGCACAGCAATCAGCACCATTTGAGTTGTGGCGTGCTATCATTTTGGGTTCCTGAGTGTTTTCTGTGAGCAGAGCTCCCTCCTAATGCATGATAGACACATAGCGGGAATAAGAAAGAAACCTGTTTTTGTTTTAAGCCATTGAGTATCAGAGATTGTTTGCTGTCACAGTGTGAGCTGGGTTATTCTGACTGAGAAACACTAACAGGATGCAATGGCCAAACCTCTAGGGCACTTTAGAGAATAGAGGATCTTGAAGAACTGAGACCAGCAAACGCAGTTTTTTTTTTTAAGGGTGTTCCAGAAACTACAGGCTGCCAAACTTGACTTTTGCTCTCTACGAGTCTAAATGGAATAGGTAAAAAGAAAAGTTTATAGGCCTATAGAAAAGAAAGCAACAATCCTCATCAGTGCAGTTCATCAAGGACGATCACAGCCAACTAGTTATCATTTGCTTTACAGAGAATTTTTATGGCAAGATCTTGGCAGGTAACAGATGGCGTACTCAAATTAGGATGACTTTAAAAGAAAGTTGTATAAAGGGATTATATACAAAGATGAACAAGATGTACAAAAATCACAGGGAGTAGTACGGAATCCTGGCCTAGTAACCGTGGGGATGTTGCTACCTCTGAGCATGAAGGGGTGAGGGCAGCCTGAACCCTGGAACTAGCAACATGCAAACAGAGGGACTATATGCAGAGACACCTGCCCAGCTGGAAGTGACCCTGCCTTAAGGGAATTTGGAGATAACTCAGATTCCCAACTCACCCTTCTCGTTCCTTCCAATCTCCTTCGTCTCCATTGATCAAACCCAACTGAAAATCCAGCTAGAGGGCCAAGAAGCCATTGATGTAATCCATGCGGTCAGCTCCTGGGACACAGAGCAGGGTGGACAGGGTGGAAAGCAGGTCTTCAGGGGCCAATAGGAGACTTCCAGCTGAAGACTGTTATGGAAATCAAATATTCTAAATGTGTCTGGACACAAGTGAGGTATTTGACAAGGAATGTTAGGAATTCCTTGAGGAAAAAGTGAAGAAATTCATGACAGATACACATATCTTGTTGAACAAAGCACATGTCATTGATATGATATAAAGCTGCTTATAGAAAGTAAAGTACCAACTTATAGGAAGCAAAAATAAGATTTATTATTATTGTTTTTATTATTGTGCTATAGCTAAAAGGTTCTAAATAGGAAAGCAATATTGGTCACAGCCTTATCTGTGCTTCAATGGCACATTGCATTCATTCCCTGGAGTGGGTGGTGAACATTGGAGTTTTATTACTTCAGCCTGCACCTCCATCTCACTTCTGGAAATAGCACCTTCCTATTTTCCAGGGAACTAACCCCCAATCTTTGTGTTTCAGATGTGGTCAATTGCCATACCACATCTTCTCCTAATCCCCAACTCCAAAGGGTGGACACCTGAATGAGTCAGGCCAACATTCCTACAGCAACTAGCCAGAAAGGTGTTATCTTGCCTTTGGGTTACAGTACTGGAAAGACCCAAGTCTGGAGCACTGGACAGCCATCTTCCCCAGCTCAGCAGGAGAAGCCACGTATAGTAAGAGAGTACATGATCCTCACACAAAGAGAAGTAAGGAAGAAAAACATCTGTTGAAGGAAAATAATTCTAATAATGTTGTCTGAGTTCCTGGATCAAACTGTTACTGATGTTAATCCTCTCTAAATTTCTCAGTTATATGAGCCACTCCATTAAATTTTTTACTTTTGCTAGTTTAAGTTAGATTTCTTTTGTTCACAACAGAGATGTCTAATTACCTGTATTATACATCTTCCAATATTAACCTCATAGTGCCATCAAAATTTATTAAAATACATTTTAACCCAAATAATACAGGCTAGAAGAGTAATAACAGAAGCTACTACTGTTGGGTGCTCAGTAAATGTTCATGAGATAAATGACTGTCACCAAGGTAAACGAAAGCCTTGTCAAACAGCAGGGTAAGGCCCAGCTGAGGCCACACAGTCTCAGATTCTTCTCTAGGAATTTCAGTGCTTGCCTGCCCCAGCCCTCGTGTAACATCTATACTACCAGAGAAGCCACAGAAGGAAGAAAGGGCCATGGTCAGCGTTGTCCCTTCCTTGCTCCACCGCTTTCCCCTTGCTCGATCTGTGATTTTAGGCCTTCTCCTGTGTCACATGCAGGGGGGAAACAAGATTTGAAGAAAAGAGCAAGGGCTTCCATATGGAATATTGTAATCCAGCTTTAGATTCCTGTAGGTAGCAGATGCCAAAGTACTAGCTCTTTCTTTCATGGAATACTTTTGTGGGTTTCTCAGAGACCCCCTACCTGGGAGCTCCCTTACTTACATCCACAGCTATGAGTGATGCAATTAAAAAAATGTGGCTACTACAAAATTTTGAATTACATACATAGCTTAAATTATATTTCTATAGGTGCTGCCTTAAAACATAAGGGCACTTGGCTTTAGGACCTGGACCGAAACTCAGGAGTCTGTTATTCGACATTTGTAAATCCTGTAGCCCGCTGCCTGGCACACATTAAGCATGCAATAATTAGGATAAGGGAGAGACTGGAGGTGGAAGAAGAGGAGGGGAAGTTGTTATTTTTGTGGTAGTAGATGATGTTGTTACTGGTATTATTCACTTCTGTTTGCCCATCTGTAAAATAAGAATAATAATTCCTGTTCCACTGACTTCACAAGGTTGCAGTGTGGTTTGAGGGAAACAAAAGCTCTTTAAAGTGTAAATAGCTGTATAAACAGCGGTTGTCCCAGTACTACTAATAATGGTGGCCGCTGTAACATCCTGGCTCCTGGCGGGAGCAATGCTGTAACTGTGCCTCATTAGCTCAGCTGCTCTGGCCGGCTGGCCTGGGGCCCAGCAGCTTCTGCGTTAGCATGAAAACCTGCACAGTGGGTCTGCCGCCAGGTGGCAGTGAAAGCCATGCTGCGGTCCCGCTGGGTCCCCTGAAGTGCAGTCCCACCCTGCTCAGGAAGATCAGTCAGTTCCCTGAGGACTCCCGGGAGAAGCACCTTTTGCTGCTAGGCACTGTGAGGAATACAAAAAAGCTTGTAAGGCACGGTCCAGCTCTTGAGGAGCTGCAGTGTGTCAAACTAAGATGATCGGGGCTGTTGTTTTGGATTGAGCTCCTGCACTAGGCCCAGCAGATCAGACCAAACCAAAACGGAGTCACTCATAGTAAATGCCACATAATCAAACGGAAACTTTAAGCAAGCAGCAGATCCCAAAACAGACCTTTCTTTCCCCCCTGAAAACAGGAGATTCCAGTTTACCCAAATCAGCCAAATGAGGAAGTGCCCTCTGCTTTAACCCTTACAAAAAGGTAGCCTGAAGTAACCTGATGTTAACCGATCAGCTTTCCCCTGCCTCTGATCGTGTTTCCTTGTCCCCACCTCACAAAACCCGCTCTTTTGCCGTTGCCCAGTGGGAGCTCAAATTCTATCCTGTTCAATGGAGCCTGCCCCAATTCAATCACGAATGAAAGCCAATTAGATCTACACATGTGTTGTAATGTTGTCCTTTTGACAAGTGTAACAAAGGAGATTGACCCCCCAAACAACCCATTCAATAGAGGAGATCCCAGCTAGGTCAGAAGGAGGACGGCTACTGTGGAAGCCCTTGGGAGGCCGTGGGAACAGGAGGAGCTCCCTGAGATGTGACATTTGAGCTGGGGTTTCATGAAAGACATCTTCACTTGGTTAAGAAGAGTAGAGGATGTTACAGGAAGAGAAATAAGCAAGTGCAAAATACACATGGCCCATTTGGAAAAGGGTATGGGCATTTGGACATGAATGATGAGGGGGTGGGTGCTCCAGGCATTTATTGGGTAAAGGCCAGTGAAGCCAAATATCCAGAAATGGGCAGGACAGTTCTGCACAATGAAGGGATGTCCTGCCTGACGTGACAATAGCAGCTCTATTGAGAAACTGATCATCTGGATGGGAAAGGGGAAGCTTCAGTGTGAGATGTACGTGGAAAGATAAACTGGGACCAGTTTGAGGAGGATCTCATAGCCTCACTGTAGACCTTGGGCTGTCTTGCAGATGACATTCCTTCCCAACTGCAGAGAAATGGCTCCTGTTTCTAAAACCCAGCAGGTGTCCCTGCAGAGCTCTGGAGAGAGACTTCGGTGGTGGTGGATTTATTCATACAGTACCAAGCTCTGCTTCCCAGGGCTTGACCCTCTCCCCAGGGTTCTTGCTTGGATTCTTAGTCATTCTGTCCCTGACCCTAGAATGATACCATCCTGTGTTTGAAACTCCAGACTAAGCGTGGCTGCAAACAGGCCCTTAACATTTGTCAAATTTAATTCACTTCCAAGACCTAGTCCCCAGTTCAGTGAAAGCAAACCCTGTTCCGTGTGGTTCATGTGAATTTAGACTGAGTAAAGGTGGCACCAATGGATTGTCTGAATCTTTGCTCTGAGTCTATATAAAGGTCTTCATCCCAGGAGGGGGCCAAACAACTTGCTCTACCAGGCTTGTCTGGTTATAGGAGCTAGCATTTATTAAGCAGCGAGTTTGAGGCAGGCACTGTCCTGAGTACTTATATACATGGCACATTTCATCTTCACAGCAACTTATGCTACAGACAAGAAAACAGGCACAGAGAGGTTAAACGAGTTGCCTAAGGTGCCCAAGTGGCAGAGCTAAGCCATGAACCTGATCTATCTGCTCTAAAAGCCTTTGCTCTTTCCCAGCCTGTTCCTCTCAGTCATAGGGAAAGGGTGGTTTCTTGAAAGAGAGGAAAGGGACCCAAGGCCAAGTGGCTACCAAGCAATAAAGACAGAGGACATCTTTTCACTCCTTGGCAGAATGTGGTCTGCAGAGAGAGCTGTGGTGGGTTCTGAGAGACGGTGCTGAGAGCTCCAGCCCACCATTTCTTCTTGCTCTTGATTCAGAATGGGATCCAGGAAGGAAGTGAAATGGAGCAGGAAGGGAATATAACTTGGTTAGGGTGTTATCTTCCAGTGCAGCACAAAGCTGCATCTGCCAATGTCTTGCTTTGGGCTGGCACCTTGGCAGGAGGATTGCTTGAGGCCATGAGTTTGAGACCAGCCTGGGCAACATATGACACCCTACCCCGTCACTAAAAAAAGAACGAGAGTGTCCTTATTCTTCAGCTACATGCTTAAATATTAAGAGATGAAGAGTTTTAACATCTGTAATTTAAGAGATTCATCAAAAATAACAATGTATATGTATACAGTAGAGGGAAAAATTAAATGTAGCCAAAGTAGCCAAATAGCTGGGATTACACGCACCTGCCACTGTACTGAATAAGAACATTCTTACACACTATGGTAAAATAATTGATACAATACAATTTTGTAATATACAATCCATAGCGCATTTTGGCAACTGTTCCAAAACTATTTTTTATCATCTTTTTTACAATCCATATTCATCATTTTCTAAATACTTTAAAATTAGGGAAATAAGTCCATTGTCAAGGTAGCAAATTTATTTTTCTGATTTGTCTTCAGCTGGACAGTCCAGTTGTTAAAAAATTAAATTCACCCTTGCTCTACCCCCATGGGGGAATATTGAAAAGTATATGCCACAGAATTGCAAGTAATTTCAAATTTGGAGTTTCAAGTGTCTCTGAGCTATAATGTGGCAACGTTTGAATTAGGGTACTCATTCCCATGGTGAGATATTGGAGACAGAATTCTTCCAGGCATTCACTTTAATATCTCTTAGCTTTTTTTTTTTTTTTTTTTTTGAGACAGAGTCTTGCTCTGTTGCTCAGGCTGGAGTGCCATGGCTGGATCTTGGCTCACTGCAACCTTCACTTCCTGGGTTCAAGTGATTCTCATGCCTCAGCCTCCCAAGTAGCTAAGACTACAGGCACCTGCCACCACACCTGGCTAATTTTTGTATTTTGAGGAGAGAACTGGTTTCACCATGTTGACTAGGCTGATCTCAAACTCCTGACCTTCAAGTGACCCGCCCACCTTGACCTCCCAAATTGTTGGGATGCCAGGTGTGCTCAGCTTCTAATATCTGTTATTTAACACCTTACTTCAACAGAGAGTATACGGTGAAATCACACATTCTGAGTAAACAGCCTTTATTTTCCTATCTCACACTCTCTCACCCTTCTCCATTGAAATAAAGGAAGAGGAGTTTAGAATCTGTGAAGCAGATGAAATTAAGAGCAATGAAACCCAGAATCCTTATAAACAGGTGCATCTGCTGACACTGACTGGGATGATGGCATTAAAAATGCTTATATTTCAGAAGCTGCTGAAGATGCTGAATTAGCTTAAGCTGCAGAGAACAGTCTTCTCAGTTGCAACAATGAAGTGGATGAATTCTTGATAAACTAATTACAGAAGTACCATACAAGTACCTAATTCATTATGGGCACTTATGTCACCAGGCTATAATTTGCCTGATGTCTGTGAGATTCAATAACAAATATATTATTATTAAACCTGTTTACATACACTAAGTTTTATCACCGTATTTTCCAGTTTTTTGCTTTTTACTTCTATAAACCAGTTTTACCGAAAACTAGCTTTGGTGTACTAACGTTCAGTGGAATTCTCCTTATTAATCGAAATTAGTCAATGTTCACGTCAACTTCATTTTATAGTTATTAAAACTCTGATATCTGAGGCTGATAAGAGATGATGTCATCATTTTAAAATTTATTACTCAAGATAGCCAGAAAAGATGATCATGGCCTTTAAAACTATTTGAAAAACGGATGTCATTTAACATTGTTCACAGTCATTTAATTTGAATGACAAATATTAGATTCTGGTAACTAGGCCATTCTTCTTTGCAAAAAAAAATTATTTATGAAAGTATAGTTTCAGAAGGTAACAGACAGTAGCATGAGACTAATCTTTCTGTAGGCACATTTTAGAAGGTCGCACCTCTCATTTCTGATCAAGGAGCTTCTCTAATTGATGGCTGATATTTTGTAGGTGGTTTTCAGCTCCCAAAAGCCTTCTTGCTTTAAATAACAGAGCTGGATGGCTGGATGAATTATACGTTTCCTTTATGTTTGGTTCTTTCTCCTGAACATCTGAATAATCTTGATAAAGCTGTTTTAAATTAGATAAGAAATATGCTGCATTCCTAAGGGAAGATTTTCTCTCCTTATGTCCATCACATTTTGTTTGTAGTTGTTTCAGCTGTGGCTCTCACCAAAGCAGTTCATCCTGGATGTCAATCAAACATTGCCTATTCTTCTTGATATCTGAAATCATCATAGCATTCTTCCTTTTCAAATTTTTCAACATCTGGACTTCTTTAAACATTTTATTTTTAATATTAAAATGTGTTAATGACTTTCTTACAATTTTAGATTATATTCTTTGTTTATACTCTAGGAGGGTTTTCTCAAATGTGAGCAAAACAATATTTAACTCCATGATGTCACTGGTTTTCTTTCCCTCTAGACACCAAATATGCACAATGTTGGAAGTACCTGAGTCGACGGCTTTACTTATTGATTTCTTTCTTTTGTCATAGGACAGCTTTCCTTTTGTCTGAGTTTTCAATTAAATTTCTGTGGCCAAGGTCTCTTTTCAACAGAGAGCTGGGTACTAAGTGGTCCTATCATTTTAGAAGTGATCAACTCAGTTGGTTTCTCTGAAAGTTTTGAAGATGCTGTAGTTGTAATAGCCTCATGTTGTTGAGTACTTATTTTTGTCTGCCGATTTAGCAGTTCTTCTTACACCACTTTCTTCCATTCTTTCCCAGTCAGCATGAATGGGATTGCATTTCCTTCCTGTTTTTTTCTTTTTTTGCACTAATTTTTGCAGATGTGTTTCACTTGCTTCATTTTCAAAAGTGTCTGAACTTCATTTTGCTTCTTTCCTGGAGGAGTTGATCTTGATTTTGTTTTTGACCCAGTGCTTATTCAGGAGCAGGTTATTTTATTTCCACTTATTTGCATGCTTTTGGAGGTTCCTTTATAAGTTGACTTCCAGTTTTATTCCACTGGAGAGTGCTTGTTATAATTTCAATTTTCTTAAATTTATTGAGGCTCGTTTTGTGACCTATCATATGGTCTCTCTTGGAGAAAGTTCCATGTGCTGTTAAATAGAATGTATATTCTGTGGTTGTTGGATGGAATGTTCTGTATGTATCTGTTAAGTTCGTTTGTTGCAGCATATAGTTTAAATCCATTGTTTCTTTGTTGATATTCTGCCTTGATGACCTGTCTAGTGCTGTCAGTGGAGTATTGAAGTCCCCCACTATTACTGTGTTGCTGTCTATCTTATTTCTTAGGTCTATTAGTAATTGTTTTATAGATTTGGCAGCTCCAGTGTTAGGTGCATATATGTTTAGGATTGTGATATATTCTTGTTGGACAAGGCCTTTTATCATTATATAATGTCCCTCTTTGCCTTTTAACTGCTGCTGCTTTAAAGTGTGTTTTGTATCATATAAGAATAGCTACTCCTGCTGGCTTTTGGTGTCTGTTAGCATGAAATGTCTTTTACACCCCTTTACCTTGGGTTTGTATGAGTCCTTATGTGTTAGTTAAGTCTGTTGGAGGCAGCAGATGGTTGGTGCATTCTTATCCATCCTGTAATTCTGTATCTTTTAAGTGGAGCATTTAGGTCATTTACACTCAACATTAGTATTAAAATGGTAGGTACTACTCCATTCATCATGCTATTTGTTGCCTATATGTTTTGCTTTTTACATTGTACTTTTGTTTTACAGGTCTTGTGAGATGTATGCTTTAAAGATGTTCTGTTTTGATGTGTTTCCAGGATTTCTTTCAAGATTTAGAGCTCCTTTTAGACATGGTAGTAGTGACTTGGTAGTGGCAAATTCTCTCAATGTTTGTCTGAAAAAGAGTGTATCTTTCCTTCAAATATGAAGCTTAGTTTCACTGGGTACAAAATTCTTGGCTGATAAATGTTTTGTTTCAGGAGGCTGAAGATAGGGCCCAAATTCCTTCTAGCTTGTAGGGTTTCTGCTGAGAAATCTTCTGTTAATCTGATAGATTTTCTTTATAGGTTACCTGATGCTTTTGTCTTACAGCTCTTAAGATTCTTTCCTTCATCTTAACTTCAGATAACCTGATGACAATATGCCTAGGTGATGATCTTTTTGCAATGAATTTTCCAGGTGTTCTTTGTGCTTCTTGTATTTGGAGGTCTAGATCTCTAGCAAGGCCAGGGAAGTTTTCCTCAATTATTCCACCAAATACGTTTTCCAAACTTTTAGATTGCTCTTCTTTCTCAGGAATACCGATTATTCTTAGGTTTGGTTGTTTAACATAATCCCAGACTTCTTGTAGGCTTTGTTTATATTTTCTTAATTCCTTTTTCTTTGTCTTTGTTGGATTGGGTTAATTCAAAGACCTTGTTTTTGAGCTCTGAATTTGTTTTTTCTACTTGTTCAATTATATTGCTGAGACTTTCCAGAGGATTTTGCATTTCTATAAGTATGTTCATTGTTTCCTGAAGTTTTGATTATTATTTATGTTATCTATTACCTTGAATATTTCTACCTTTACTTCTTGTATCATCTTTTGGATTTCCGTACATTGGGCTTCATCACCTTTCTGTGGTGCCTCCCTGATTAGCGTAATAATTAACCTGCTGAATTCTTTTTCAGGTAAATCTGGGATTTCTTTTTGGTTTGGGTCCATTGCTGGTGAGCTAGTGTGATTTTGGGGATATGTTAAATAACCTTGTTTTGTCATGTTACCAAGTTGGTTTTCTGGTTCCTTCTCATTTGGGTAGGTTCTGCCAGAGGGAAGATCTAGGGCTGAAGGCTGCTGTTCAAATTCTTTTGTCCTATGGGGTGTTCTCTTGATGTAGTATTCTTCCCCTTTTCTTATGGATGTGGCTTCCTGGGATCTGAACTGTAGTGATTATTATCTCTCTTCTGGATCTAACCACCCAGCAAGTCTACCAGGCTCCTGACAGGTATTGGGGTTTGTCTGCACAGAGTCTTGTGATGTAAACCATCTATGGGTCTCTCAGCTGTTGATATCAGCACAGCATTTGGCATATCTCCCAGGTCCTGCAGGAGCAACCCACTTCTTTCAGGGAGTCTGTGGGTCCTCTCAGATTTCCTGATTTATTCCTGCAGTCATTCTGGAGCAAAATTCATGATGCAAGCCTCATCATGCTGCTCATTCATCCGAGTGGAAGCTATAATCTAGTCCTGCCTCCCATCCACCATCTCTCAAATACTTCTTGGAGTTCCCAAGGAATATTTGGCATATAATCATGAACCAATCCATCGGTTTTAAGCAACACTTGGCCCCACCCTTCAGCTTGCCCTGGTTCTCCCCTGTCAACATCCTCTGTTGTCACATCTACATAAGGGAGCCTCCATCCACCCAAAAATGGCTGTTCCCTTTCTGCTTGAGCCCAGAGTCTCACAACATCTGTAACTCATCTCTCCGTCAGGACTAACAAACATTTCAAGGGGCTTGGTAGAAAGCATATACCCCCCATAAAAAAATGTCCTTTTATCTCCCTCTTCTCTCAGTCTTCCATCTCACACTTACTGTTTCTCTCCCACTTACCCTCATGCATATCAATCAGCTCATGTAAATATAAGAGTCCAAGAGGGTGTCTGGTCCACCAGTTTGACTTCCAGTTTGGGCTCAACTAGAACACTGTTTTGCATATGTAACTACAATGTAGCAGTGACGAAAGCTATCTGGTTGCAAGACAAGAAAAGGGCATGTAAACCAGACAAGTGTATCTTGGACAAGGGGCATCTAAATTGAGCATTAAGCAATTAATAGGAAAAGTTGAAGGGATGACATAGGGGTGACATTCCAGACAGGAACAGCATAAGTAAAGTTGCAGAGGCCTCAGCTTGGTGTTGCTGGAGTGTAAAATGCAGGGCAGGGAAGGTGAAGGGAAGTTGGAGGAGTCAACAGAAGCCAAATGAAAGATGGTTTTAGAGATGACATTGAGGAGATTGTACTTTCAGGCAGCAGGGAGGCCTTGAAGGTGTTTAGCAGAGGAGAGGATAATTAGCTGTGTGCTTTAAAAAGATTGTTCTGGTCACCTGGAATACATTTGAAGAGTGTCAAAGAGGAGGAGTGGACCTACTAGGAAGGCTGTTGGAAAGATTGAGGTAAGAGGTTATAAGGACCAGGGCTGAGCAGTAGTTAAGGAGGGCAGGAGGAGGAAAAGGAAGAGGAAGTGGAGAAGCAGGAGGAGGAGAAGCGGGGGATAGGGGCAGGTTCGTAAGTAGAAGGGAAAAGGACAACTCCCAGGTTTATGGCTTGAGTAACCACATGTATTGAAGACACTGACTAAGAGAGATAACATGGGAGGAGGAAGAATTAGAAGGTGGGAAGTTCTTTTTGAAGATGTCCGTGATACCTTTTGGGAGTTGACAGGTAGACCTGTGCATCTGAAGCTCAGGAGAGGTGTCTGAGCTGAGGATATAGATTTGGGATCATCAGAGGGGAAGTTTTGTTTGTGGCTGGGTTACTGCCAGAGAGCATCTAAAGGACAGAAGAGTGCTGAGGGTAGAGCTTTGCAGGACATTGATATGTAAAGAGTGGCCAAAAAGGAAAAAAAAGTTAACAAAGTAGATTGGGAAAACCAAGATATCACTGTGATAGGTACAGTCAAAGGAAGGGAGAAACTCAAGGAAAATGAATTGGTCAACAGTACCAAACGGTGCAGACTTGCTGAAAAGTAAGTCCTGATTGCATCTGACTGCATCAGATGTGCCTAGCCAGATTGCAACATGCTGAAGTATGGGTGGCAAGGGAGGGAGTTAAGAAAGAAAGGATAGACCACTCTGAAGTTTAGAGGTGGAAGGAGAGAAAAAAGAGGCATTCATGTGAGGAGGAGCCAGTACAGGGAGTGCCTGTCTCTCCATGGAGTATATCTGAGCAGGCTGCCAGGCTAAAGGGAAGGAAGTGGATAGCAAAAGGCCAGAAGGAATAATTGATAGGAAGACATCCTGGAATGGTCAAGGGGAAAAGGGCACATGAGCACAGGTTGGATGATGGCCTTAAAGGATGAGGGATGCGCCTGAGACCCAGGAGTGTGGCAGCATTCAAAGTCTATTAAGTGGAGGGGCTCCATGAGCGATGGTCTCTGTTATTTGAGAGAAAGAATCTGGACTGATTAGGAACTTGTGGAGAGTAGAGAAGGCATAAAATGACCACACGTGGAGTGGGCAAAGCAGGCCACCAAGTTCAGACAAGTTGTGCTTCCATTTTGGTTTCCTTCCCCTACTGCCTGTGTGCAAGAGAATTTGCCCCAGCAGAAAACAACCTGAGAGTTCAGGCTGATCCCCTTTTTCCTCTCACTTTTCTCCAAAAGAAAAGTGTCTTGTGAAAGCTTAAGCTTTCTGAGTCTGTGGCCCTCCCACCTGTCACAGACACCCACTGCTGTGCCCCTGACCTCACTCCACGCGCACATCTTCCCTACATCATCCTCATCCCTCATTTCTGGATTTACTGCAGCTTCCCCAGTTCCTCAAAGCTCAACTGCATCCTGTGCCCAGACACCTCAGGCTTTGGGACCAGCAAGACTCTCATAGAACCTGAGTCCAGCAGGAAGCGGCATCCTCAGAAAAGTAACAGAGTTTAAGGAAGGGACTATTTACAAACATGTGAGCAGGGTTATGGAACCCAACAAGGGATGGTGAAACAGTGGCGATAATGGCAGGGCAAGGGGAGGTGGCAGTTATTGGAACTCTAAGAAATGCCTCTAGAGCAGGGCCACCCTATGGAAGCACTGGCATTTGGTAGAGGAAGGCAACCACTGCCAAGCCAGAGCCCATAGGGAGTGACTGAGGATTAACCCCCCCGCCCCCAGTCCTCTCTCTGGTCCTCTACTCCTGCCAATGCCCCTCATTGGCTGAACTCCACTGGAAGCCAGAGGACAAGGGAACCCAAATGTGTCATCCGCAAAGGTCAGCTTGCTGTGGCAAACAGCAGTGTGGAAAAGAGAGGAGAGGGCTCTGCAGGGGTCAAGGAGGAACACGGAGCATAGGAACCCTCCTCTTAGGGGAAGGAGGTTAGGGTGAGGATTGAATCAGAATTAGAAACTTCACTCAGTTGAAATAACTAGGAAGTTCTAGCCAAGGAAAAAAGATAAAAGATAACCAGGTTTATTTTGTGAATGTATTCATTTAAACTGTAATGAAAAAAAAAGAATAAGCCTAGAAAAAACCCTGGCAACTGACTGTAGAAACATTGTACACACTCTTTTGAAAATGACAATGGCTGAGAAAGCTGGACGGAATGCCTGGAGCAACACGACCCAAATCACTACACCAGGCATGGTGGCTCAAGCCTGTAATCCCAGCAATTTGGGAGGCCAGGGCAGGTGGATCACTTCAGGTGAGGAGTTCGAGACCAGCCTAGGCAACATGGCAAACCCCATCTCTACTAAAAATACAAAAATTAGGTGGGCATGGTGGCAGGCAACTGTAGTTCCAGCTACTCAGGAGACTGAGGCATGAGAATTGCTTGAACCCGGGAGGCTGAGAGGGTGGTGAGCCAAGATCGTGCTACCGCACTCCAGCTTGGGAAACAAAGTGAGACTCTGTCTGAAAGAAAAAAAAAAGACCCAAAACTAGAGCTAAGAACCTGTGATTTAACTATTGCTAAACACATGTGTTCTGCAATTTCTAGTTGTAAGCGAAACTATTCTGGCTTAGAGTTTTGGTTCTGATGAAGGAACCTAGCTCAACTGCAACATTTTTAAATGCGTATGTGGCTAAGTGGATGATTTCCTTCCCATTTCAGTTAACTGGGAGCTTGTTTCTGGACAGTTTAAAGTTTTTATGAATTATAAGCCACTACTCATCCTGTGTCTATAATTTTTCAGCACGGAGAACTACAAGGCTAGTGGAATGTGAAATGCTCTTAGGAGCTAAGTTACATAATTAGAAAAATCAAATTATTTTGTGTTTCAGGTTAATCTCTTTTAAATACATGCAAAAGGAGGGAAACTCCCAAAATGTTCTTGGGAAACAAATAGGGCCCAAGTTACATGCTATAAATCTCTCACTCCCAGAAGGGAAGATAAACCATTGTTTGCTTGAAAACTGGCTGACTACAGACCATTGGAGGTGGGAAAGAGGGTGAATTGTCTGAGTTCTGGCTAACAACAAAAAACAACAACAAAAACCCACAGGGATAGATAATTTGGAAGCCGCAAACTGAGGAATTCTTCTGCCTTTGGAAGAAGTGAGTAGGAATTATGTCCTTGGGTGGGAAAGATAGAGAAGATCCTTCCAATCTCAGTGGCCAAAAACTGCTGGCTGCAGAAAAGCCACAGTGGGGGAGGTGCTCAAGCAAAGAGATATTATTAACACCACAAAGAGAAAAGGGAACTAATGTTTTATGTTTTTACTCAAAATTTTCAGAATCTGTAATCCTTAAAAATAGTTTAAAATAAGAAAATGTGATAGAATGTTAGAAATGGGAAAAACATAGCATAAAAATGGAAAATATAAATTAGGGTGTATTAATATAATTCTAATGAAATTCCTTTCATAGTTTGGGACTTTTTTTGGTAATTCTGAGGGAAGAGTTACTGAGTATTTTCTATGTACCATGCATTTTCTATTCATTGTACCATTTAAATCCTTACAAACACCTTCCCAGGTAGGGATTTTACAGCAGTGGAAACTAAAGCTGAGAGGCTAAATGACTCATTCATGACCACACAGCTGGTGAGTGGCAGAAAATTTGTATCTAGTCTCTTTCTTTCCACAGTACAATTCTGCTTCTCTGTCCTTACGGAAGAGTTTTTAATTATAGTTTTGTTTTTGTTTTTGTTTTTGACAAGGTCTTTCTCTGTCTCTCTCACCAGGCCAGACTGCAGTGGTGCAATCACGCCTCGACTTCCTATGCTCAAGTGATCCTCCCGCCTCAGCTCCCCTACCCAACCACCCCCACCCACCTCCAGTAACTGAGACAAACAGGCACATAACACCATGCCTGGCTAATTCTTTATTTTTTGAAGAGACAGGGTCTTACTATATTGCCCAGGCTGGTATTATATTATTTTTTTAATTTTACAAGTACTTCTGCTCGGGAGTTACCATGGAATAGTATGTTAGAGATGCAGATATGGTGTATTTATTTATAAAAACAACAGAATGTTTGTACTAAAATGGCAGCAGAATTTGCTGAAAAATGCTAAAGAATTGCAACTGTGCACATTGTTGTCATCTACTTTTGTCTTATTTGGGAAAAATGCTGGAATTTTTTTCCCAAGAGTGGCAAAACATTTCTTGAAAAGGTTTAGGTGGATCTTCAATACCCTAAGTATGCCAAATCACTCACAAAGATTATTATAAATGTATAGTCCCTGTCCCACTTGTCTGGGATACACGGCTCCTAGGTGGGGCCTAGATACCTCTATGTCTATTAAGCTCCTCAAATGATCCTGCTGCATACCCCTGGCTTAGGGCAGGGACAATCACATCTGGATCATCAGAGTCACTGGGAAAGAATGTTTAAAATTCAGATCCCTGGGCTTTTCTCTAATCAGAAACTCTAGAGGTCAGGCTGGGTGTGGTGGTTCGCACCTGTAATCCAAACACTTTGGGAGGCCAAGGTGGATGGATCACTTTAGGTCAGGAGTTCGAGAATAGCCTGGTCAATGTGGTGGAATCCTGTCTCTACAAAAAATACAAAAATTATCCAGGTGCAGTGGCACTGGCTGTAGTCTCAGCTACTCGGGAGGCTGAGTCAGAATTGCTTGAATACTGGAGGCAGAGGTTGTAGTAAGCCAAGATAACACCACTGTACTCCAGCCTGGGTGATAGAATGAGACTCTGTTTCAAAAAAAAAAAAAAAAAGAAACTCCAGGGGTCAGTCCATAGAACTTCTGTGTTTAAAAAGTTAGCCAATTATCTTGACCTGGCCAGGTGTGAGATCCTGGTTTGGGGGTTAGCTAGAATAAACTTAGAGCTTGTTGTGGTTTGTGGATTGCGAAGTGATTGGCATCATCCAAGGAGATGGCATTTTCAGTCTGGGGTTTTATAAACTCATAATCTGATTCTTCAAGAGCCCTAGCAATAATGGAAGAGTGTGAGCTCAGAGGAATCATCCAAATTAAGGAATTAAATAAGCATAATGTTAGACAAATCTTCTCTGCTTTTTAACAACTATTATTTATATTTCGAAAAAGGTTTTACCACACAAACCAATATTCTTTCTTTGATAGCACCTTTTATTTGTTGAGTGGTCACATAAAAGGAATAGGATACACACACACACACACACACACACACACCCCACAAGGGTCAGTGATAAAATTGGAGTCAGTGTAGCAAGTTACCAATATTCAATGCTCTTTAAGAATCGCTTTCAACACTAACCTTTAACTGCTCAGTTATTTCCAAAAGTATCAAATTCTTCTTGTGTGTGGACCTTATAAAAGCCCAGTCCCCTAGAAGAAGAATGCCAGCTGATCCTGGAAAGCTCATTGCAGCTGGCAAGGGAGGTTTCAAATGGGAGATGGGGAAGGCAAGAGCAGACAGGATCAAAGAACTATGTGACAAAAAGAAGAGTAGCAAATGTGACGAGGGTAGGCAAACAAGCATAAGTGGCTTTCAAAGAGATGAAGCTAGATTTGTACAGTATACTCAGGCTTTGTGAAAAAGCCTGTGAACTGGCGTTTTAGAATGTCTCAAAGTTAACATTTCCCCCTTGCATTTTTCTCCACTAAGTGAAAAAAAGATTTCCTTTCTGCTCTAAGGGGCGCTTCCATTTTCCCCCTACAGGATGGTTTCTGTGTGTGTATTTGATTACTAATATGTCTACCTAGTGCCAAGGAGGATTTCTGGATACTCCAGCACCCAAATACTGACATTTATTTAATAACTATACATTTACTCTATAATGACCTAGAATCTAGCGGTCTAGTAAAACTAACAGAGTATGGATATATACAATGTGCTTGAAGGTAAAGTACATCTGACAATACATGAGCAACAGAAGGGTGTTTATCATGTGGTATGAGTTAGAATAATATTGAACACTGAGGGAACTAAGGGTTGAGGTCTGGGGAATTTCAGAGCAAGGTAGGCAGTTCTTACAGTGCATGGAGTACTGTCTCTTGTACCAGAGAAGGGAAAAATCAAAACATGAACCCAGGTCTGTAAGATGCATTCTGGCATACTGCAGAAGCCAGATGATACAGGCAGGGCAGTGTTCCATCTACTGTGCTCCATCAAGTGTCACATGCACGGCCCACCCTCCTAACCACTTCAGCATTACTGAGCTCAGCAGAGTCATCAAACCTATCCATAAACCAGGAATCAAGTTGGCCCTCAATCTAGACAACTAGATTTCTTTGGAAAAACATCTTAAGGAAAAACCCTGAAGGTGTAAGGGCATCTGTTAGTACTTTATGATCTGTTAACAATTTAGAAAGGTGTACTTAGCATGATTTTACATTAGTGGACCACGAACAGCTAATCAATTCTTATTGAATAAAATACAGTAAAGTTTGTCAACTGTGGTTTCTAACATTGGGGCATTTGCATTACATGTTGCGTTAACATCTCTAGGTGACCAACAACAAAAAAGTTAGTTTGGGTAACATGTGCTTTTGCTAGGAAATCCTTTCTATTGTGTTTTTGTAATAGCCATTCCATAGCCTATAGTGAATTTTGAGCGCACAAAGACCCTCAGATGGCTCAACAATCTCTCCAGCCTAATCTTTCTTTAGCTATCCTCACTTCTATCACCAAAACATGTCCTCTCTCTTCCTTACACCTCCCAGCCTCTGCAAATGCTCTTTCTGATGCCTGGATGCTTCTCTACCCCACCATTCTACCAATCCGACTTAAAACCACAATTCAAAAGTTCTGTTTGTATAAGCTTTCTTGAAATAAGCAGGAAATTGCTCCTCTGTGCTTTTAGTATGTTGTTCTTCTGTCATTACATATTAAAATTATCTGCTTGTTTATCCATATCAAATCGTAAAATCCTAAGGAAAGGCATTGTGTCATATTCAGGTCTAGGCCACTGAGCAGCTTAGTTTGGTATGTGACACAGGTAATTGCAATATAAGACACAGTGCCTAAATCTTAACAGGCACTCAAAATTTGTTGAATGGATGAATGCTGTGTTTTTGAAATGAAGTTAACAAAAACATTTAGTACTAGTCAGGGAAACTCTGAATAGTCCAGAAATACCTGTATTCCTAGGGTGAAAGACAGTATAGTATAATGGACTAGAGTGTGGACTTTAGAACTAGTCTGAGTTCAAGTCTTGGCTCTGCTACTAGTAGTGTAACCTGGGGTACTTTATTAACATCGTGTACCTTAGTTATCACACAAACACAGAGGGCATAAGTGGGTTATTACATACAAAATGCTGAGAGCAGTGCCTGGTACATTGTTAAGTACTTAACAAATGTTAGCTAGTGTTGTTTATATAACATTAAATGTGCAATCTGGTTTTGCTCTCAAGAAACCAACAAGCAACTTGGGAGAAGTTAGGGGAAATGACAAGAACCTGTTTAAGATGTGACATAAAGCAGAAAGTTAGGTATTAAATGTCAAACAACTAAGTACTGATAAAATAAATAATCTGGATGACTACTGTAATAAAACTACACCCATCTGTTTTGGTTCAGGTGTATTTGTTAGGAAATGAAAGAAAAAAGGCAGCGATAAAACTAGACTGAGTCATATAAAATTCCTTATAGGTCAAAAACATATTAGCATTTTTATATGGCTCAACCTAAAATTTTTTAGTTACACCTTGCTCAAGACAAGGGAAAGGAACTTATTTATACGAGAGAGAAAGAGAATTAGGTTTACTGTACAACAACTGTAGAAAATAAAGGAATTCTGCCTCTAAAGCATCTTTGGAAGACACCTAATTTAAATTCATGGAACTTTAAAAATGAAAATTGTATGTCTAGAAGAGAAAGGAATTTTAAAGACAGTAACTAAGAATGTTTACTTTTCTTAAAAAATGAATTCAGAAAAATCTTGGTTGTCTCTCTTTCCCCTTGTATAAAATTAAAGATATTATAGATATAATCTGTGATCTCTGGCCAAAAACCAATTATATCCTTATTTCTCTGAGTTCAGGCCCACAGCAAAAACATTACACTTATCACTTACGTTTTTTCTAAATAAATGAATTTTAGAGACATCAACTTGCAAAGGAGCACATCAAACTTAATGTTACTCAAATTTTTCTTTAATAAAGACAAATCAAAAGAATTATTTAACAATTTTTGCACAACTATGCTTAACTGACAAAGGTGATTTGTTTAGCATCTTAAGGGTAGCAAAGATGTATGCTAAGAAGGTACTACCAAGAAAAAAGACAAATACATTCTATTACTAGAAAATGCTTCAAGACAAAAATATTAATTCAGTAAGAAAATATTTCATATATCTTTTATCACAGACTATTAACTCATTTCTGTAATCTAGTTACATGGCATACATCCCTTTTTCTAGTTTCTCATGCAAAAGGTTGGAAAATTTTTCTCAAAACAGAGCAAGTCAGCGCTAACGGTTTCAAGTCAGGGCTGGGAGTCAGCCTAGAAGAGCATGCTCAGAAGGCCATTTACGTTTACCAGACACCAGCCTCATGCTCTCCCCTGCTCCAAAAGGGTTAATTTCTATTACTAATGAATTATCTCTTATTCAATAGACATATAAATTACTACAAATGTACCTATAAATTAACAGGATATCATTCAATGTGGAGGAGAGCAGCTGGAACCTAATGATACCCTAGAGGTCTCTTGGTTACTCTTTTTAGAAAACAGAAAAAAAAACTGCCTCATTCCAGATAATACATAAAAATAACACTTTAAAACAAAGTAGTCATCCTGCCTGTATGCTCCTCCTAAAATGCTGTGTGAGCAACTCAAATTAAATACAATTAGGACATAAGAATTAACACGGCCAGGCGAGGTGGCTCATGCCTATAATCCCAGCACTTTGGGAGGCTAAGGTGGGCGGATCACAAGGTCAAGAGATTGAGACCATCCTGGCCAACACGGTGAAACCCCATCTCCATTAAAAAATACAAAAATTAGCTGGGTGTGGTGGCACATGCCTGTAGTTCCAGCTACTTGGGAGGCTGAGGCAGGAGAATCACTTGAACCCAGGAGGCGGGAGGTTGCAGCGAGCTGAGATCATGCTACTTCACTCCTGCTCCATCTCAAAACAAACAAACAAAATAACACAAGTTCACCTAAAAGAGACAAGAAGTGTAAGTAAGGACTGCTTCCTGTAATCCTAACCATATTGTTTCATGGATAATTTTCAGAACATAAAAATACAATAAATACTATGATGGAAATATAGGGATTCATTTATTACTTTTTGGTTTACAAACAAAGGCACCCAATAATGCTTCTATTTACTTCCTATAAAATATTATCAATTTACATTAAAAAAAACACAAAATAAAATCCCAAATCAATTCCTACAGACAACATAAAAAAAGGGGAAAAGGAAATTATTTTCCCTGCTTTCAAGCTTTATTACACAGGTTCAAAAATTATTATTTTATGCCATTCTTAAGTCAAAGAACGTACTGCCATGCTTCTCTGCACTGAGTCTTAGGACATGTTAATGTTGCCAACTCAAATTTAAATGTAGTCCCAATGACATCACAATTTACAAATGTATATGCCAGGATTAGGAGTGAATAGGAGGAAAAAACCCCAATGTTTTAGAATACAGTTTAATCAAATAATTTAAATGAAATAAGAAACATTCAATTTAGTAGGCTATCCTGTTAAATAAGGAGTCTGTGTAGAAAACATAATCAAACAGAACTAAAAATCATGTCTAGTAAATGACACAAATGATTTCTCAAATCTTTAAGTTTGACTTAAGTTCAAAGTCTAGTTGGTGAGAATTAACACTACATACTCTTGATACTAATTTTAGAACTTTAAATTCCAGAATAACAAGCTAATTTATTCATTAGTTTTCTGTTGACAACAGAATTCTAAACACACAAAATTAATGCAGTGGCCTCAGCACCCTCCCAGTTAACATTTCCTTAAGTTAGATTACAAGAACAATAAAAAAGTTCAGAAGACATACACTCCCTATGCACTTCATAGGCCTGCCCAAGTTGTCCCCAACTCTTTTGCAAGACACAAAGACAATTCCTCTGATTCTAAGTCTATTCGGCAGAAGTATAAAAATCATACAAATGTGAGCACGTTTTCAACACATTATGGAAATACATTTGGAGAGATGGCGTACTCAATGTATATTATGTGGGCCACTTTAAATCAAAGGCATCATTTATTCCATTTTCAGACACTGTCATGGTCTCTTATACCTTTATGTAAGGTATGGTCCTAGACCAGAGACTTTAGTATCATTCCAAAGAATATAGAGATATTTATATACATATTTCTTTTAAAATAATATTTAAAAGTTTTACTACAGAAAATCTGGCTTCAATATGGAAGCATTTTTCCTTTTCAAGTTTATACACCTGTATGAAAGTAGGTGATTTCCTTTACATTTAGTTTTTCACAATAGCAAAATAAACTTCTTACACATTGCATTTAAAAGTTGACAAAGTTTTAAGATGTAAAGTTCCATGTAACTTTGTATATTCTGAACCATTCTCTTTAAACATACTTCAGATACACTGATTATTTAATACAGTACAACTTGATCAACTTAATTAGAAGTGTTACACTGAACAATCTGTTGAACCAAATGTATGCTAAAATAGTAAGTAGAGTTAGCTATTATGATTAAAAGGGAATTTTAATGTATCATTAAAATATACATCAATTTTCTGGCTATTGTTTCTATAATGCATTTCTTTCTAAAGCTAAAACCACATGCATAAAAAATAAATGATATCTTCAAACTCATTCAACAGTTTGCTACTTTATGTGGTATGTAAATAAAGTCCTTTATTTAATTTCATACACATTATCTTAAGCATTATTTTTTTTTCTTGAAGGAATTCATCTTTCGAGGGCAAAATTAGTATGTGTTTACAAATGAGAACTTTTTTTTAAATGTTATTACTACCTGCAAATACATTCTTCCATGATAATGCACTTTCAGTTTTCATTGGAAAGATAGCACAAGCCTTTTGAAAGTCCTATGAATTAAGTTTATAAAGGGAGGAGAACACAAGTATGGTGAATCCCTCCCAATTCCCACTTCCAACAAAGTCTTAAGAAATCCTCCTGCTTCAAAACATAAACACAATCTCACAGGATTTTTATTTGATCATAATGTCGACAAGAAAACTGTATTCCTATTATTTTTGATACTAACAGTTTTACTGAATTTGTTTTAACTTTCCGTCAAAAAACACATAGCATATGTTGATATGGATTCTCAAACCCATTTAGATTCAGGAGGGTCATTAGAATAATATAGCCTTCTGATTTTAAAAGCAACTGATTGCTTATAGAAAAATGATATGTATCAGAAAAAGAAAAATGAGAACATGTCTTTCATGTTTGATATCATTTAACTTACAAGATGATGTGAAAATAGGTTGGTTATAATTAAAAAAAAAACCTGAAACCTACTTCAATTAATGAAAAAAATCAAACACTGAAGAATCAAGTATCTTCCAACTTAGCTAGTATTACTGTCCAAATAAATGTCTTCCATTGCACTGAACATTAGAATTAGAAATTCACTATATGTTAAGGCATATTTTAGTTAATATGTTCCAGAATTGCACAGTTATACTGGTCAGTGTTCCTATTTCCCCACTTCTGCCCTCATCCCACCCCTTTCTTCTAGGCTCAAAGTATTAAGTCATGGTTTTGGTGGCTAATGTAGATTTGAGCTGGCATAACACAGTGTGTTCACTAGGTTTTATGAGCATAAACATTAAAATGTTACATAAAGTGTACCATAATTTACTTCACACTCCAATCTAAGATGGTTTAATGTCTTGACAAAAGGTGAGATGACTTAAGTACATTTTACATTTTGGGCATTTAGACCACCATATGCATAGATGTTCTAATGCTGAATTCTTGGTCTTCAGTATCTCATAGTGCTGGATGCTCGGAAGTATGACAAAAATTTGTAACACAGACTAACCACAAAGTACCATATGTTTCTTGCCATCTGTGATCTTGCAATAAAAATGCGCCAGATGAGGATCACAAGGATAGTATTAAAACCATAACGTATATTCCGCAACCTGGAAAGCAAATCAAAAGATATGTTAGACAGTATTTTCTAGAATAAAATATTGTTGGATGGCAGATGATTAATACTGAGTTTTTAATCAAAGCTCAAATCCATATTAATTTGAAACTCATACTAGACATTAAGTATACTGTAGGTAAAACAGATATGTTCCTTGAATTTCTACAGCTTCTCATCTAATCTAAAAAGGTTCGTTCATTACATGCATAATAGTACAGACAAAATAGAGCATTTTTTTGACATCTTTAGTTGCTTACAAGTTGTCAGACAAGTAACTTACTCCTTCAGTTACAGCTGACAGTCACATGATCAAAGGACAACTGGACAAGCCCTCATCCAAGCATAAAACATGGCATTAACTCGGTAAAGGAGGATCTTCCCTTTTCTCAAAGAGTAACAACATGTTACTCAGCTCATGTTTTAAAACATTTTGATGTTTTTGATGGAGTTTAAAAGAAATACAAACCTTTAGATATGTAATCATATTACATAAATTACAGTGACTTCAGCAGGCAGTGCAAGATAGGACTGCAATGTAAGAAAAACAATGCAAAGAAAAGAGCTTTGAATAAGGAGTCAAAGATCAATATTCTAGTTTGCTTTGCCACTCAATACAATATGGCCTAGGCAAATACAACTTTCCTAAGTCTCAATTTCCTCATCGATTTAACTGGCTTATCTGCAAAGTCTCATAACATTATGAGGCATGAGAGGGATAATAATGTGAAAGTCTTAAAAAGTGTCATAAAAATCATATAAAATCACTACAAATATGAGCAATTACCATTAAAAATTATCTGTATCTTTGATAGATTACCAGTGATTTTTCCTTTTTTATCTTCTGATTATTAAAAAAAAATAGTATGTGTTACTTGTATAAAGAGATAAAGGAAATTATAACTATTTTATGTAAGAAAAAATATTCTATGCCAAATGATGTATTCTCTTCCTCCAAAGATTACTGAGGATTAAAAAAAAAAAACCTTTAAAATAGATTACCTACAATATCCTCCTTCTAATACCTTTACTTTTAAAGAAGCAATATAAAGAAAGATAATAGTAATTTCTGAAACTCAATTCCACCTGAACTTCATCCTAAGAAAGATATAAACTGATGAAGACAGTAAGTTTCAACAATCTTAGGCTACAGTATACTACCATAGTTCTAGTACAAAGGTAAGCACTTATCATAGATTATTAGCAATATCTTTTATTCAATCTACCAGTTTACCAAAAAAAATGTGGAATATTTCATAAAGAAAATAAGATGCAATCAAATCCATGTATCAAACTCACTTGTTCAGATGTTTTCTGGCTGCAGGGAGGCCGGACATTTCTTCATTCAACACGTACTTCTTAGTTCCCATGCAGTAGTTCTCTATATATTCTGCCCAATGTAACTGCCGTACATCAATGTTGAAGGTCTACGTTAACAAAAAATTTACTGATTATTTTCTTGACTAATTTTTTTCACAACCAGTCAGAAATTCACACTTTTTCTAAAGGCCAATTCCAAGTGACATAATTACAAAATGCTTAAATATGGAATTAACTTTTGAAATCTTACTGCTAGTCACAGAAAAGTTCTTATTCCTAGTTCATACCTTCCATAAATGTGGAAACATTTGAGAAGATAACCTGGAAACTCGTGTCAGCATTTTAAGAGAAGTAGGTTAAATATAAGAAGAGAAAAGCTTGTACCATTTTGCTAAACAAAGAAAAAAAAAGACAAAATTCTATTGTCCAAACAGATCTATGTATTCCTCACTACTTTATGCATGTATTGATACATTGCCTGTTCCCTTCTATCTGTAGTCTCTTCTGCCTTCCTGTACATCATGCCTACTGCACAGACTAATTTTCCTAGAGAACACTTTCGACATCAAGAGAAAGAATATGTTATGAAAGCTAGCTAAGGAGTTTGGATAACCATTATTAGACTATTTGATGAAAAGGGTAGGTAAATCCAGAAAAGAAAGCCTTTGGAAATGTTATGGCAAAGTAAGAGGGCTATGCACTGATCAGTGCTCCTTAGCATATAATCAGATAATTGTTTTGGAGTTACAAAGATATTATTCACTATATACCATCACTTATGTAAAAATAGCCAATTCTAGGAAGGGAAAAGCTACTATAAGACAATCAGTAAAATATAAAAATGTAATAACTCTGTATTAAAATGAAGACTTAGGGGACATTATGAACAGGTATATGTTTATGTTATCGGGAGTCCTATTAGGAACAGTTAAAAAATATGGAATAAAAGCAGTATTTAAGAAGATAAGAAAATTTTCCAAAAATGATAAGAAACCAAGTCACAAATTCAAAACACAAATACAACTCCCACTTCCCCTACCTCCTGTCCCAACACACATCTAGGCATACAAGAGTCAGAAAAACATCCTATAGATTACCTCCAAAAGAACAACTATTAGACTGTAAGTTGACTTATCAACAGAAGCAATGGAAACCAAAAGACTGAGAGATGTTTTCCAACTACTCAATGAAAACAACTGCTAAGGTAAAACTCTATACCAGTATAAATATCCATGAAAAATAAAGATACTTCCAGAGAATAAAACCTGAGACAATCTGACATCAGCAGAAAACCCATGTTAGAGGAAGTAAACTTAAGGATATTCGTTAGGCAGAAGGAGAACGATTCTAGATTTAAAGCCTGGAGATGGAGGAAGAAATAAAGAGCAATAAAAGGACAATTATACTGGTAAATCTATATGAATATTTATTGCATAAACTGCAATAAAAATACTGGCTTGTGTGGCTTAACATATATATAGAATTAAAACACGTATTATGGCCAAAACCGCAATTACTTTTGCACTAACCTAATAACAACAGTAACAGATGGGTGCTGATCCTTCACTATCTGAGAAGGGTAGAAGTATCAATTCATATTAGACCTTACTAAATTAAAGGATATTGTAATCTCTAGAGTAACCTACTAAAACAACCAAAAAAAAAAAAAAAACACCATAATTCTATGCAACACATATAGATGGGAAAATATAAAATTATTCAAAATCTAACCTAAAAGGTGGCAAAAAAAAGAAAAGAACTTAAAACCAGCATGACGAATACAAAGCACTAAAAGACTAAATCCAGAATGATAGCAATTACATAGGAGTTCTCCAATTAAAGGTCAAAACTAGTCAGACTGAAAATAAAAACCAACAACTATATGCTGCTTACAAAAGACATATCTAAAAGAAATACAAAATAATTGAAAATAAAATAATGGAGAAACATACACCATACAGTTCTAACAGCAATGTATAAGGATGCTGATTTGTCCAGGGACTCACCAGAGTGCACTGTCTGAGTTTGCATTTTTGCAAATTTGATAAATAGTAAATAGATATCCCAGTCTTACTTTAGTGTGCATTTCCACTGAGTAAAGCTGAATATCTTTTCAAATTCTTGGGAATCATTCTGTAAACTGTTCATCTCTCTATAATCTATTTTCTAATAGGATTGTTTACTTTTTTCATTATTTCTATATAAGCATTTTATGTACTAGGGAATATATAGTAGAATCATTTTGTTATACCACTGTATACCACCTAAGTGGCTAAAATTAAAAATCAAAATTAAAAGGCCAAGTGTTATGGAGGATGTGGATTAACAGAAATTCTCATACACTGTCCTTTGGAATGTAAACTGAATACAACCACTTTGGAAAACTGGCATTATCTACTAAACTGAATGTATGAATGCCCTATGTTATCCTATTTCTAGGTATATACCCTATACAAATGTGTACAGATAAAGAATGCTCACAGGATAATTATTCCTAATAGCCAGAAACTGGAAATAACTCAAATGTCTATCAACAGAAGAATGAAAAAATACTGTATAATACCATCTGTGTGAAGTCAAAAAATAGGTAAAACTAATATTTAGTGTTAGAATTCAAGACAGTTGTTCCCCTTGGGAAGACAGCGGAGGTAGTGATTAGGTGTATTAGTCCATTCTCAAATCCCTATAAAGACCTACCTGAGAATGAGTAATTTGTAAAGATAAAAAGGTTTAATTGGCTTATGGTTCTGCAGGCCATAAAGGCTTCTGTTTCTGGGGAGGCCTCAGGAAACTTATAATCATGGAGGAAGGTGAAGGGGAAGCTGGCCTGTTCTACATGGTAGGAGCAGGAAGACAGTGAAAGAGGAGGTACTACACACTTTTAAACAATCAGATCTTAGGAGAACTCAATATCATGAGAACAGCAAGGGGCAAGTTCGTCCCCATGATCCAATAATTTCCCATCAGGCCCCTCCTCCAACATTAGAGATTACAATTTGGACAGAAGATGTAGGCAGGGGCACAAACCCAAACCATATTGTTAGGACAGGGTTAAGGGGGACTTCAATGGACAATAATGTTTTAATTCTTCATCTGGTTGCTTACTAACTTTCTTATAATCCCTTGAGCAGTATGCATTATGCATGGGGGAAAATGCAGAAGGAGAAAGTAAGGAATCAGCAGATTCCAGAAAGCCAGCCTAATCTTTCAACTTGAGAGTATCTGCAGGACCCCGCAGAAGGTGGCTTAGACCTTCTGCTTTGAAGGCTGTAGGCAGAGAGGGAGATTAAGAGTCTTACAGCATACCCCTGCAAAAAGATAAGAACCTAAAAAGCTATATCCTCTGAGCAAAGGGGAAAAAGTAGTATACCCACCACACACCGAAGTGGACAGAGAAACAGACCACTTGAGGACTTCTGTCATGCAGAACCAGTAGAACAGACTAGATCTCTATTGTCTAATATGGCAGCCACAAGCCACCTGTGCCTCTTGGGCACTTTTAATGTGGCTAGTCCAAACTGAGATATGCTGTGGAGTATAAAATGCACTCTGAGTTTTGAAGGCTCAGTATGAAAAATATAAAGTAAAATATCCTTTAAATAATTTTTAGATTTTTGATCAAACAATATTTTTGATGATGTATTGGGTTAAATAACACAGTATTAAAATTTAAAAAATAAGTGGGAAGAGAAAGAAAGCTAGCACTAGAAGAAAAAAAGAAACTCTTGAAAAACTGTAATGAACCAGCTCTACAGTCTTTTTTTTTAAATCAGATTCATAAAGCCCAACCCAATCAAGGTAAATTTTTCAGAATTAAACCCACTTTCACAGTGATACAGCCAAATGCCAAACATAAAGAGAAAATGGAAGAGGAACCAGGAATAACAGATCACCTATGACGGAAAAGCCAACTACTGACTTTTCAATAGCAACAATGTGAGACAAAAAATAAAAAAGAAAGTTTTTGTTCGTTTCTTTTTTTGAGAGACTCTCATTCTATTGCCCAGGTTGGAGTGCAATGAATGATATGATCACATCTCACTGTAGCCTTGACCTCCTGGGCTCAAATGATCCTCCCACCTCAGCCTCCTGAGTAGTTGGGACTACAGGCACATGTCACCATGCCTGTCTAATTTTTTTTTTATTTTTGTGGAGATGGATCTTGCTATGTTGCCCAGGCTGGTCTTGAACGCCTGGCCTCAAGCCATCCTTCCACCTCAGCCTCCAAAGTATTGGGATTACAGTCATGAGCTACTATGCCCAGCAAAAAAGTTCTTTAATGTGCTGAAATCATGTTCCAAAACAAGGATGAAACAAGGACATATTAGACAGTCAAAAACTGAGAACTCACTACAAAACAGAATCCTTACTAAAACATATTCTAGGTATGTTGGATATGTTTCAGGCAGAAAGAAGATCATAAGGAGAAAATCTGAGAGTAAAGACATTGGTATACACACACACACACACACACACACAGAGAGAGAGAGAGAGAGAGAGACAGAGAGAGTTAAATCTAAATAAAAACTAAATGAACAAAATACTATCTCATCATGGGGTTTAAATAGGGGACTGGGCTGGGCATGGTGGCTCACGCCTGTAATGCCAGCCCTTTGGGAGGCTGAGGCCGGCAGATCTCCTGAGGTCAGGAGTTTGAGACCAGCCTGGCTAACAAACTGAAACCCCGTCCCTATTAGAAATACAAAAATTAGCTAGGTGTGGTGATGGACACCTGTAATCCCAGCTACTCAGGAGGCTGAGGCGGGAGAATCGCTTGAACCAAGGAGGCAGAGGTTGCAGTGAGCCAAGATTGCGCCATTGCAGTCCAGCCTGGGCATAGAGCGAAACTCTGTCTCATAAAAAAATAGAGAACTGAAGTAATGTAGTACTATAATCATTTTAAGTGAGTGAGAGTGGTAATCACAACTAAAACATTTTAAGGTTCTAAATATTATTAATGTTAAGAAGGAGGCTATAAATATTGCTTAGCTTAGTCTGTGTTAGATATACATGTTAAAACATCTAGAGTAAGCTCAAAAAGAACATACACAAAGAATTTAAGTTCCAAACTAACAAAGGGCAAAATGTGGAATAAAAAAAGTAAAAGGGTTTGTGAAAAACAAGTTTCTCTAAGAAACTTGTTTTTCTCAAAACTCAGAGAACACAAAGTGTTTGAAAGAAAATCACAAAGAAGTTAAAATTCTCTCTTAATCCAACATTAAGGAAACGAGAATCAACATTTCAATCATACTTTGAAAATACCTTTGTCACTCTAAAATACTTACACTAGAAATTTTAAGATAGAGCAATTTTATTTTACCACTAACAATTATGACTGAAACTTTATGAGAGACTGTAAATAATGGCTTTCTTGTTGCATAATAGCTGTGGAAAATATTTTTCAGGTTGCTAATGGTTCTGTAATTAGTATGCTACTTATTTTCTAACATAAAACAGAAAATACTTGCCTTTTTATCTTCAGGGTTTAGTTGATTAATTAACATATTGACATTGTCAGTATTCCAAACCCAAGAATTACTTGTGAAATATTCAAGAAACATCATAGCTTTGTGAAGACGAGTAATTGCTTTCATCATCCTGTATTGTAAGAAAAATTGACAGATTCATATTTTGTATAGATTAGGAAAAATCCTATTACCACCAATATAGGCATTAAAATTAAAATTATAACATTTAATCCTTAAGTGTACCAAACCAGCAGGGAGTAAGAATATTTCTGTATCTTGGATGAACAATTTATAAATCCAAAAAAAAAAAATTTTTTTTTGAAAGCAGCAGAAAATGAATTTAATACCACCTAAACAGAATTCTACTGATATACAGAATTAATTCTCAAAGGATATATAATACTCTTTGATATATAATTTTTTACATCAATACTAAGCAAATGAACGGATTCAATTAATATTTCCTTGCTTTCTGTTCCATAGACTATATTTTAGTTCACAGCTGCATTTACTAAGATTTCCTGTGAATTCATAACATACTGTGTTATATTTATAATCCCAACTCTCCAGCATTGCTGAAGCAAAGTGAATACAGAAATATTCGTTTCCAGGTAGTCAACTCTATTCATTTAAAAAAACAAAACAACTTTTCTTTAACAATGATTGGCACCACTCTTCATCATCTGGATGACTCATGCTGAAAACTATCTGAAACAGATACTCACTCACCTTCCCATATCCCACCAATGGTCATCCTTATAGAAATAAAGGAGTGTGACACTTGTTTCTTTTCAAAAGTACAAGGAGCTTTAATCTTTAAATCTGTCATTTTATATATCATGGCTCACTGTAAGTCATTGATATCATAACACTAACTTGAACAGTAACATCTACACAATAATATTTATGACAAGTAGGGAAAGGGAAGAAAGAACTTTTTGAAACAAAAAATCCCAGCTTCTGAGAACAGAAAAATAATTTGTACAGAAGTATTTTTTTTAAATTTCATTTATATTATAATAAAGATTTGCATTATATGTATTCAATAGTTTAGAAAGTCTCAAAATTAGAGGCTTTAGAAATAGGGGGCATGGAGGAAAATTACATTAGAAATGAAAATAAAAAATAAAAAAAAAGTATCATTAGCCAAGCAATTCTGATAACACATTCAATACATTTAGAAAGAAACTCTGAGTCCAGAATACTGGAAAAAAATGAAGCAATATAAACTATGTAAAGAAAAACTGTATTTCAACCAATAAAGTAATTTCAAAATCTCTATTAAACACAAAAATAATTATCAAGCATTGAAGGCGATTTTTGGACAGGGATAGTTCTGTAGATAAAAAGCATTTGAGGGGGAAAAACACATGCAGCTATTAGAAGAGATTAAATGATTATTTTTTTCTAAAAAAGAAGATATAATAAATTTGTCACTAAATCAATACATACTATCACGCCAGTTTAGCATACTTAAATCTCTCTCACACACACAGCTAATGTGGTTTTCCTATATATATCTTATCAAAAAGTTTTTCTTAACTCTTTTTCACTGACAATTCTCTCACCTAATCTTATCTTCAGATTCATTCAAGTGACAGAATCACCCTAACATCAATCACTGATTCAGCCATTCAAAACATAATTGCAGTAAAAAATTGGGGAAAGGGAAGAAATCTGAAATACCATATATTTGTGTGTGAAATTTATAGAATATTTATCATACAACAAAAATACATGGATTGAAAATTATGGGGAAATAGAAGCATAAATCTTTGTACCATCACTCCTTGCTTAAACATACCATAGAACAGATGTTTAAGACTACATTGCCAGGTATGTTCTGAATATGTATTTATTCTTTATTATGACAACTTTAAAAAAATAATCACAATTCTTTAGAGGAAGGCAAGATTTTAATGATTATCTAGTCCAGGGTAGATAATCATTTTTCAACCTTGGCACTATTAATATTGTGGGTTTGAAAATTCCCTCTTGTGGAGGGCTGTGAGGCATGCTGTAAGATGTTTGTCAGCATCTCTGGCCTCCAGTAGCAGCCCTCTCCCAGTTGTGATAACTAAAAATACCTGCAAACATTGTCAAATGTCTCCAATCGAGAAGTACACAGATGAAAAATATCTGGTTTAGAGAAGTTAAGCTAGATAAAGTTATGCTAGTTAACTAAAACATAAGATCATGTAGCCATTTTTTTAAAATATCATTTTTAACAGTGATGAAATGTCTACTGTATTTCCAGGGCTGGAGTGAATAATTTATACTGCTTCTACATGCAATAACACCATGCATCACAATCCCCAATGACTATTAACCAAGAATCCATGTGATGTATATTTGAGTTGTGCTTTTTATAATTACATCAAGATATACAGCAGGTTAGATTCTTATCTAGCTCACATTCAGAATTACAAAAATGAGTAAACTGGATGAAATGAATGACATGACTGACATCAGTTAAATGTAAAATTAGGCATTATAGTAAAGCCCCAATATAAGGTGTAAAGTCTATTACCATGCTCAATAAATTTCTGAACAAATTAAATAATACAAATTAGACTGTATTTAACATTTATAAAATTGTCTAAATAAAAAAACCTCTACATTCTTTGTTGCTTTTAGACTATAAGCTCTCAGAGGTCAAGGATCTGTCCTGCTTTTATACTTAGAAAGCCTCACACAGGACAAACGTTCAGGTTTGTTTACTTAATGTTTCCTACTTAGGAAAGATTAATTTCCAAAGCTGCCTATGATATTATTTCACATCCTATATGCCCACCTACAATACAATGTCACCTTGACTGTCTTCTCAATGAGAGCTGAAAATAACTTAGAACCAACAGAATGAGGTGGAAGTGACACAATGTGACTTCCGAGGCTAGGTCAGAAAAGGTGTAGAGCTTTCTGTCTTGTTCACTGGATACTCACCCTTGAAGCCTTCAGTCACCTTGTACGCTGTCCAGCTCCCCCTGAGGCTGCCATGCTGCGAGGAAGCTCAAACTAGTCCATATGGAGAGACCACATGGAGAGGCTCTGACACTACTGGAGAGAGAGATGCCCAGCCATACCAGCTGCTCTGTCCCCTTCCCCACTTTACCACTCCCTCCACAGCAAAGCTGCTCCAGTCCCTGTCTGACTACAATCATTTGAAAAATCCTGAGCCATTACCATCCAGCTAAACCCTTCTAGAATTCCTGACCCACAGAAATTATGACACAAAAATAAAATGATTACTTTAAGACACTAAGTTTGAAGTGCTTTGTTATACAAAACAGATAACAGATCTCAACAGATCTCAGTACTGGGAGGAGCTGCTATAATAAAAACCTAAAACATGTGGTATTGGCTTCAGGGTCAAGTGGTAAACAAAATCTGTAAGGCCTGTGAGGTGATCGGCAGTGAAATGTAAAATGACCAGGAAAACAGTATTATTAGAAGACTTAAAGGGCTTTAAGAAAGCTGTTGGTGAGGGTTTGAAGTGAGGACAACAAACTGTCACCTGTGGTAATAAGGAATATGGAAAGTGTACCTAATAAACTCAATGATCTAGCCGAAATTTGCTGAAAGAGGGCAAAAGAGAACAAAGATGATCTTTAAAAATGAACTATTTGAGTGGAATTTGGAGGAAATGTAAAATGTCAGCCAGGAATCCTTTAAGAAATGGTTTCTGAGCATAGCAGGGTAGGAGAAGATGGATTCTTTGCTAAGACTTTAGAAAGACCTAAAGTAGTGCCTTCTAGAACTTTCAGATAGACAAAAGGCACTCTTCAGATCTTAAAGAAATGTGTAACAGAAACTCTTATTGTTCAAAAGGCAGGATCTAAGATCTAAAAGTGTTGTCCCATAGCAACTTCACAGGGAACCCAAGATAAGAGAAGGGCTTGTGTCAAAGAGATTTATGGATATGGCTTTAGCCTAATGGGGTGGATTCCTTTAAAACAGATACACCAGAAACCCACACAATTTTTAAGCAATTGTGTCAGATTACATGTAAAGGGATAGACAATAAAAAAATGAAGAGACTGCTATATCAATGGTCAGCAAACCAGGGCCTATATGCCAAATCCAGCCCACCACCTGTTTTTGTAATGTGAACACAGTCATGTTCATTCATTTACCTATTGTCTATGGCTGCTTTCATTTTTAACAGCAAAGATGAGTAGTTTCAACAAAAACCACATGGGCTGCTAAACCTAAAATATTATATGGCCCTAATTTACAAGAAAAGCTTGCCAGTTCCTGCCCTGATTCCCTACCCTTTCATGGGCAGGAAGCAAGATAAGAAGGCTACTTGGCTGCACACAGAGCCCATAGTATGGGCCAGTTTTTATGCATAAAGAAGGATGACTCAGAGGGTAGAGGCAAGAGCCTCAGAAACCTTCCCGAGAATAAGAAACCATCAACATGTATCTTGATTCCTAATCAAGAAACCATCAACATGTATCTGACTAGAATTCAGAAATGTTATGGAGCAGTGTTTGCTGGGTACCTCCCAATACTCTCTTTTTGAATAAAACTGTTTAAAGCCATTATCCTATGCCACCATCATATGATGGGTGTATGGGCAGTCAGTAACTTGTTGCTTTAGTTCACAGATCAATTCTTGAGAAACTATACTCAAGGAGCTATCCTGACAAAATCACTCCTAAACAGCCTTATCCAAAATTGGACCAGATTTAGATGACAGAACCCTGGCTTCCAGCTGATGCCACAGGGATCTGGGGTGGTGGAGGTGGGGAGGCGTGAAGGGGAAGGCATGGTGAGGGGGGAAGAAGCAACTATACTTTCCATGCAGAAGAAATATGAATTGTTTTGGCCAGAAGGTTGACTACAGCAGATTGTACTTTTCAAAAATGGCGGCAACAATACCCTTCATCATGACTACTTTCTAATTCCCCTTTCCTTAAATTTAGGAAGATTTGTGATTCACTTGTGACTAGAAGAATGCGGGAAAAGTGATGCTGCATGACTTTTACAGGTAGCTCAGAAAAGGCAACACAACCTCCACCTTACTTGCTAAAAGACTTCCTTCCCCCTTGAAGCCATCAGCTGCCATGTAAGAAGTCTAATTCCCCTAAGGCTATCATTAATTACTGCAAAGAAGTATATGGAGAGATCCTTATGACATGACAAACAGTAATATCCGGGCCTCTGGCTGTTCCATTGCCTCTCTGCCCACCTGTCTCTTTCATCTGATCACAAACACATGAAAGGCTCCAAGCCAAAAGTGCCCAGCTGATTCTTTCTCAAATTCCTGATCATGAAAGAAATAAAATGATTGTTGCTGTTTTTAGCCAAGTTTTAGATGATTTGTATGCAGCAACATCTCCTCTGAATCAGTAATTAGTAAACCAGCTATTAGCAAACTAACAGTAATTAGTAAACTAGTTATTCACTTATTTTTTTTAAACGTTTACTAAGCCCCCTTTCTTTGTGTAAGGCAATGTGATATATTTAATGCTTTATTTTTTTTACCCAGTTTTTACTTTTCTGCCCTAAATTATAACAACCTTATTTATGTAAAGAAAACATACACTGCCATCATTCATGAATTTATACCTGCTGTTTAGCCATGAAAGAATGCTTCCAATGGCAAATATTGCACTTTGCAGATCACTCTAGAAAAGTCCGAAAATATTTCTTTACCCATTCTAAAGTTGTTCAACACCTCTCACATATTTCAATTAGCTAACATATAGGGTGAGAAACATCTTGGAAAAGTGAATCCACAGAAAATACCTACAAGGAACTCAGATCCTGATACACTGTAACTGGCATATATACCTCACTTTTATTTTTGGAGTAATTGATGGAACTTCTGGGATCAGTATCTTCTTTATACAAAAATACTCAAATCCTGAACTATCCAATCAAAGACTCCACTGTAATGCCAATGTAGTTTTAAAAAGTAAGTATTTTTATGGTATATTCTACTGTAGTTGTGTGGTAAAGACAGTAGAAGAACTTTTAAGTTTGTGGGATTTCAACAAAAACAAAAAATAAAGAAAGGCTATAACAACTATAAGAAAATAGAAAGTTTTCCATTTGTTTGTTTTTTTTTTCATAACTATGCCATTCCCAACCTGGAAAATTAGTCAAAAACTGTAATAACCATATTATAAGCTGAATGGGCAGCTGAGGTATTTCAAGTAATTAATTTTCTAGACACATCCTGTATTTTTCACATAAAACTGCAGCATCCATTCAAAGCAAAACTTTTACCCTTAATCCCCTATAAAAACTCATTGCTAGGTTTTTAAGAGGGAGAGAAGGGCTCAATTTCAGCTTATAATAACAATGACAATCATAATGTAGGACATTTCCTGTATTGTGGAATTTTAGATGATCAATGACCCAGTAAGATGTGATCCATAGTTAGTGCCCCTTAAAGATCTCCAAATTCTAAGAAATGTCCTAGCATTTTGATTGTGATTGTAATTAATCAGGTTAGTAAATCTAAAGGTAAAACTCATGCTAGCGACTTTTTGTCTCTCCAGAAAGCTTCTACCACCTTACCAATACATAGTGTATTTACTCCTATTCTTCTTACCACGGTTTCTGACCTGTCAACCTGAGTGCAAGATCGAGCAATAATGCAGGTACTGTATGTCTGACACCCTTCCAATAATGAAGCAATAGGTTGTTGGTATAAAACTTAATATTGGGGCGCCTGTAAACTTGGTTAAAAGGATGCATCTTGAAGTAATGATTTAGAATATCTCCTGTGGGAAAAATAAGCGTCAAAGCATTTTAAATATTGTTATTCAGAAAGAAACCTAAAGACCTAGAATTCAATACATGATAATAACTATCCAAACTTTAAACAAATTAGAGTAACTTACAACACTACCTTTGCTTTTCTGACAATGTCTTAAATTCAAGAGTCTTCTCATTCACAAAAGGCCATTAAGCCTTATCAAAAGCATAAACAAATACAGAGTTAATATGCATTTTAGTGTAAGCATGGGTTGTTTAACAGTCAGAGGAACAGATAGGACAGAGCTAGTCACCATTACCTTGGGCTTCTTCCAGTCATCCTGAGGTAGATATCATACAGGAATGCTGGGGCCTTATGGCTTACAGCAATCCAGTAATGATATAAAAGGTGATTGGAGGTTAGATTTACATTGGGCCGTCTGAAGGCCTGTTCGAGAGGATTCCTCTTGAAAGTGGAAATTACATGGTATTCTGAGGAAGAAAAGTTGTGTAACAGCTTTGATAATAACCATGTAATGAAGTTTTGAAAAAAAAATCATGTTTTTACAATGCAAAATATTTTACAAAGATGTCAGAGTTCGTTCATTTAAAAAAACAAACTTTTCTACTTTCTAGTAACTAATAGAATATTGGTATTAAAATGCTAAACTAAAGTGGTTTTATAACTGCTGCTATTTATGAATTTTAATTAGATGAATGAATTTTTGCTAAAATTCACTCTTAAAATCCTTTCAATGTTTTACCTATGTCAGTTTACAGTGTCACTTTCTATATTTCACTTCTCACGATAGCTTCTTTCTTTCTGTTCCTCTTTCCAGTCTTATTACTGTACTTACTTAAAAAAGAAAAGGAAAATCATCATCCTTTGCTTAAGATGCTCAAATTAACATATATTAACAGGCATAAAACAACCCAAAATTAACTTCTGTTGTAATTTATGTAGGCTATGTAACGTCAACACAATCAAACCTAGTATCATCTACATTAATACTTTATTGAGATAGTCATTAAAATATAATGCTCAACTTCAGCTTTTACTAAACTTTACAACACATTAAAAGATTACAAAAAAACCTAACTCATTTAAAATGTTTAAATATTCTTAAAAGAATATTAAAAATAATTATAAAGTTAAAATCACCTTAGATTTTATCTTTTTCCTATATGCTCTAATGGTCAATCTTTACACTGAAATAAAATGCCATAGAAAAATCCTAGGACAAATGTCATAAAAAATTTACATTGAAATCAAAATTGTTCTACAGGGGTAATTATTCAATTAGAGGTTAAATAAGACCTATCACTAAATCAATACCAAAAATATATTTTACTTTAAGTTTGAACTTATCAACCAATAATTTAAAAATGATTCAATTACAACAGGTTTTAAGTTACACTACTCCTATTTAAGTTACACTATTCCTACAGAACTAAGAGCACATACACCTGCTGTGACTCTGTGAATTTAAATAGATTAATAAAGGTTAATAAAAAATATTCTAGCAAACTGTATCCTTCTTCCTAATTCCTTCATGTATTACTCTGGGTACCACTTAATAGACCACCTCTTGTAAGAAGTGATACTGCCTATGGATAGGCAACGGCAAGACCAAGGGTGCTCATGAGGGAGAAAAAAAGCACTGTTCCCATGCCATACATATCTATGAGGGCTGCTGCAGATGGCAGCAGAAAAACAGCAAGGCTTAGACAAGCGTAGGGTGGGTGGGTAAGAATAGACAGCAGGACATTTTTAAATTTGTGAGACATTATTAAGAACCACAAGGTAGTATTGGTAGATATTACTTCTAAGATGACAATTAAGAACAAATTGGTAACTCAGTGGCCTTAATGCCTCATAGGTATTCTAACATTAAAACTTCAGGGAACTTGGTTTTTTAAGATTTATTCTAACATTCAAAAACACAGGTAAAATCATACCAACTTCACCCCAGTGGAAAGGATTAGTGCTGCCTGTCGTACAATTATACACCATGATGTTTCTTGGTCTGCGAAGACAAAGGTGAAACCAATTAATCATAATAAGAGGCCAAACATATCCAGTCTAAATCTTAGATAATATTCAAGAAGACATGAGGATGATGAGCATCTTTTCTATATTAATTTCTTTTAAAGGATTAGTTTTTATGCTAATGACTATTTTAACTACACTTTCTTCTTCCCCTACCAAAAATAATTTTTTATTTTAAAAAATACAGACTTTTTCCCTTTCACATTTTTCCTCCTTAAATAGGAGTATCTGTTTTCTAAACATGAGGAAAACAACAGACAATCTCAGCTCTTCCTGTCTCATTTTTAGAGGATCGAGCTGAAAAAAATTATGGACTAAGTTTCCTTTTGCCAGAAACAACATATTCATATAATCATCTCTCTCCTTTTTTAGGACAGAAAATACTTATTATCAAAAATAAAGGTAGTTTACTAGCTAGAAAAAAAAAGTTACTGGGAAGCTTAAAGTTTAAACGTTACCCATAAATGCTACTTTTACCTCTTAAAGGAAAGAGTCTCATGGGTTGATTAAAGCTGCTCTGATGTGCCATGTTTAATATATGTAAACCATATTCTGTAAACTTCAGCTCTTTATATATATATACACCAAGTTTTAGTTTGGATTAAAAAAATCATCCTTAGGGAAGGTATTTTTTTCATTTTTAACCCCTAATAAACTTGTCTATTCTGTAAGTAATATATGAGCATTAACATTAATTCTTCATTACTACTGATGGTACCACTTGCTATTGTCTGTGATAATACCAACTCTTGGAGTTGGCAGTGATATTGCCTTAATATTGGTATGGCAATATCTGGATGGAGGGATTAATTAACATTAGTCAATAGTTATGTCTTTCCTTTTCAGTTACTATACATTTAATAAGCAACATTGTCACCTCATATACCTATTAACTCCGGAATACCAGGCTGCTGCAAGACTCATGTTGACAACTACGTCTACAGGAACAAGATCTGCAAGGGCACTGTTGGAGGCACGCATTGTTCGAAGAATTCCTTTCCCTGCCTTTGTTGAAATTAAAAACAGCACCTTAAGATATATAAGCCATAGTGTATATATATCTAAATATACACATAAAGCAGAAAAATGTATAGAATATTAAAAAGGTTTACTTACTGCAATAAAGAGCCCACTTGGTCCATTAAAGTTATCAATCCATCCCTAATACCAAAAATTTAAAAAGAGGGAGAAGCTTTAGAAACATTATGAAGCTAGAGATTTATTATTTGAACTCTACAACCCCAAATATATACTTGATAGCTGTCTTCTAAAAACTAAAAAACAGACTAGATTCAGACCAAAATATTTTTACCAGTCCCAAACAGAAACAGTCTTCCCCTGGGATCAAAAGTGACTGAGTAAAACCATTTTCAAAGGGTTACCTACTCTTCTATTAATTCTCTGCAAAGAGAAATTTATAAAAGGGGGTTTATACTGTTAAATATTTTTGCAAAATTAAGCTTGTTCAAGTTTGATTTTATGCTATTTACTAATTCAGCATCCTGGGATTAAGGAAAATGGCATATCCTCCTCAAAATTATGAATAAAACAGAGAAAAATAGAATAATTGTCAAAGCAACAAGACATGCTATCACTTACTCCCATTACATAGACCTATGTTTTGCCTAAATCAATTTACCCAACTCGTTTATATTTCTGCTTTTTCTCATTCCAGGAATTCACAACTACCCTAACATCACCCTGTACCTTTCTTAGCTTTGTGATCTACAGAGGAAGGAAGGGATCTACCTCTTGGAAGGTCTGTTTCTTTTTGGTACTAAGAAGCAAACCAAATCATGGTCTCCTCTGACTTGAGACAATGTCACAGCTCTTGATTTAATTTTCAATTAGGATTTTTAAAATGTTAATCTACATTTCTATATACTCAGCATCACATTACAGAAATGAAAGTTCCAATAAAATTAGCTCTATGAACACAAAACAGCTTTGCCATGGTAATCCATCTTTAATAAATAATACCTGTTCTTAAAGAACTGCCAGCTCTTTTTATAGAGTTGTAACTTAAAATTCTCAACTCCAATAATTTATAAAGGTTTCTAACAACTTACTGGAAAAGGTTCTTTCCAACTGGCACCAACAATCGATGGCCTTATAATCGCCACATTTAGCTTTGCTCCTTCTTGTTGTACAACATATTCTGCCAATGCTTTTGTGTATATGTAGGTATTAGGTCTGTCTCCTATCAATTTTGGCGTGATATCATTTACTAGGCCATCATCCATCCACCTGGTAAAGAATTGCATACAAATATATTTCCAGATATTTTATTATAAAATGAAAAGCCACTTAATTGAACTTTGCACATTTAAACATATCTGTTGTTCTGACTCAAATCATCTGATGACTTTTACTGAAAAATTAAACTTAGTCTTTATTTTTCTTAAACATCAATTACACATCCACAATCCCTTATCTGCAATTTCTGTATCCAAAAAGATCTGAAAACTAAGAGTTCTTTCGTAAATCATATGGTGGATAGCAAAATCTCATCTACACTGACTTATGGTCTTTTTTTGATTCAACTTAGTTTAAATAGTCATATATTTTATATGTATTTGATCAGGGATACTAACCCAGATCAAGTTAAAAAGTTTTTTCCTATTACACAGTACATAAATTATATTCCCTCTCTAAAGTCCAAATAAATTCCAAAATATATCTGAAACCTTTTGGAAGGTTGCAGGTTAGGAAATATAGATCTGTATATAACCACCTAGTGAAATAACATGTTGATTATATACATTTACAATTAACATACATTTATAATGAACATAAAAAATATAAAAGGTCTAGTATTTAAGGTGCAACACTGCAATTCATATGCTCTAGTGAGATGAACAAATATGATGAGCAATAAAAATAAACTGAACCATGCTATAAAACTTCAACTAGCAACCTACTATGAAGTCAAAAAATTCCTCCAATTCTATTTGAAGAAATGGTCTACTCTGTTCATCAGTAAAAGGATGGTGATATACTAGGTGATATCCAAGTTTTTTCCTAAACTTCTGATTCTAATATGTTATGTACTTGTTTTCAGATACTTTTTCCTTCTTGTCGATAACGCTGTGTATGCAAGTAGACTCAGTATATTGTCATACTCTAATGATACCCATACTAATTGACAAAATTGCATAAAATGGAGATTATCAAGATAAAATTTTCTTCTGTATAGGGAAGTACTTTTTATATATGAAAGAAAAAGAATATGAATTAAATTGAAGGGAAATTGCTATCCAACTTAGGAAAAATTCCACCATGGAGATGAGTTTTGAAAAATGGAAGGGATAGTTAATATATGAGAAAAAAAAAAAAAACCTGCCTAAACTCAGGAGAAACTTTAGCCAGTAGGCCTCATCACTAGAGTTTACAGAACAAATCTGAGTTATTTTTAAATTATCTGCTGGCTAGATTTCTTTGCATCCAGCAAAGGAGATACAGCATTAGCTTACAAGTTCTTTTTCAGTTTCTCAAATGTTTGTATATATTAATGTTATAAAGAGAAAAAGTAAAATGCTTCATTAACTTCCACACTCAACTTTTCCCACAGGTATTAAACACTTTGCCTATTGATATATGAAGAAAGTGAAGTAGATATTTGGGACTATCTAAGAAAATAAGTGAGAAAATAGAAATTAGGGAATTACAATGAAAACATCTTGGTAATTTCTCATACTTATTTTTTTACAATCTATCTGTTTCCTCATAATGATTAGCAGGAAACCTTTAAAGAAAAGACTGTGCTTATTTTAGGAGAAATCAGCAGATGTTAACTAAGGAGTCAAAGTGGATAGAATCTCTGGAAAGAAAAGAGACTAAAAGAGAAGAATAAAGGAGGAAAAAACTCAAAGATATTATATAAGGATTAACAAATGTGAAAATATGGTGGATACTGGAATGTTTATATAATTGTAGTCTATAAAAGTAAAAAAGATCTTATTTTTTTGTCTGAACCTTGTCTGATGAGAAAGCCTAAGCTGCAGCAAATGAAAACAAGGTCATGGTATGTACTACTTCATTTAATCCCTATCTATCAATACTCACAAATAATTTTTATGTAATAATTGCTGACAGGATTTCAGTCCTCAGAAAGATGATAAACAGTAAGATTAATGGTATGAATTAAAAGATTATGACTCCTCTGATTCTCTAATAATTAAAAGCCTCTCTACAGATATACTCCATGGGTGGGGGGTAGTGATGGCAATCTTTTAATAAATTAGAGGCTTGCTATTAAACTGGCAGTCATGGGTCTCCACAGGTACTTCTTGATTGCTAAGATTGATTCCCTAAAAGAGAGCCCCTAATATCACTAATAAGATGTTCAGGAGCCTTCCTCCAAAGCCATTATACTTGGTCAAAAGTGAAAACTACACATTGATTTCACTAACATTCCTTTAGATACTAATCTATACAATAAAAAGGATGTGAGGATATTCAAAAATTTTTGAAGAAAAGAGATAAATGTATGCATGTGTATGTGTGTGTGCACGTGCGCTTGCGCGCACATGTATATGGGTGGGGTGAGGAGGAGGGAGAGGGACTTGGATCCAAAGTTTTTTTTTTTGAGACAGTCTCACTGGGTTGCCCGGGCTGGAGTGCAGTGCACAATATCGGCTCACTGCAGCCTTTGCCTCCCAGGTTTCAAGCAATTCTCCTGCCTCAGCCTCCCAAGTAGCTGGGATTACCGGTGCCCACTATCACACCGGACTAAATTTTTTTGTATTTTTAGTAGAGATGGAGTTTCACTCTGTTACCCAGGCTGGTCTTCAACTCCCGACCTTATGATCCGCCCATCTCAGCCTCTTTTGGGATCAAAGTAAATGTATATAAATTTCAAACAAACATACTCTAAAGAATCAATCAGCTTCTTGGGATCCACAGGTGGTGGGTAGACTACTTCATCAATATGCTTTCGATTACAGTAGGCATATGCTGTTGATACATGCATGAACACTTCCAGATTCTTCATTTGTTGTGCCAGGAGAATAAGCTGTCGCGTTGCAATCACATTTAACTGAACAGCATCTCTGTTTAAAAAGAAAAAGTGACAACAGAAAATTGGAAAGCTATGTTATTTATTTTACCTGTTAAAAAAAAATCTTATTTTCATTAGAGAGGTAGTAAGAGAGACAGAGACAGAAATTTTTGTTTCTTTACACCTTATCCTTTAGCTGTGATTTTGTGTATTTTATTTCTGTATGAAGTATGTTTATCAATTGTGTTAAAATTTTTTTTGATTTTAAAATAACCTTCATTATAGCACTTAAAAATTAAAGTAGAAATTTAAAAATTAATTGCTCAGGAACAAACAGATAATTTCAGTCTTTAGCTTCTATGCATAATTTTGAAGTCATGCTAGACTTATTTTGCATCTCGATTTTTAAAAGTATAATATTGCATAATATGGATGTGCCACAAGGATAAAAAAATAGAATGGTTAAGTAATTTTTAAATGTTAAGGTAGAGACACTAAAAAGGATGATACTGCCAGAGAAAACTCAGAAACATTAAATTATATTAACATATAATCAAGAAAGTATGTGTTTATTTCCCTCTTTATAGCAATCAATCCAAATACTTTTCTAAGACTACCTTATAAAATTCAAAGGGATATTATAATAAAACTGGTACATTTGTTACAAGGTAAATGCAAAACCCCAAAATGATCTATATATTCCCTTCTATAATTAACTTAAATAATTCCACAAAAGCAAACATATATATGCAGAAAAGTTATCAATAAAGTACCATGTAATAATAAAAACCCAGAGAGCCCAAATATTCACTATGGAATATGGAATGGCTCAATAAAGTAGGTATTTTATCACAATGAAAGAATACAGCCACTAAAATAATTATGTGAAGACTACAAAAACATGGAAAATCGGTATGAATAATACCAAAAAAAATACATACAATATCATGTGAAGCAGGATTAAAAACAAGGCTCTGGAATCAGTCCTGTGTTCAAATTCTTACTTGGTCTACCTATCAGTTAGCGCATAAAGTTATTGAAGCACTCCAGCCTTAGTTTTCTTACCTGAAAATGGGAACAATAATGAAACCTACCTACTACAACTGGTATAAAATTAAACAAAACAAATAGCTTGCAAGCATTTAGCAGTATCTCTAACATAGTCACCAAACAGGCAGTCAACAAATATTCCTTAAGGTAATGAGATGGTGGATAGTTTTTGCTTTCTATTAAACTTCTGTTTATAGCTTTTAAAAAACTGACCAAGAGAGCTATTGTACAACATAGAGACTACAGTTAATATCAATGTATTGTATTTTTAAAGATTATGAAGAGAGTGATTTTAGGTATTCTCACCACAAAAAGTATGTGAGATAATGAACATGCTAATTAGCTCATTTAGCCATTCCACAATGTTACATATTTCAAAATATGTTGTACACGATAAATATATACAACTTTTGTCAATTAAAAAATAATAAAAAGGAAAAATAATTTAAATAATACCAGTGACAAAGTAATATACTGGTAAAGTAATATACTGTTTTGACACTACAAACTGACACAAATGATCTTAAGGAAACTAGGACAAAGCACCAGGAATTACAGAAATGGTATATGTATTAATCTAGTTAATCTGTTGAAATTAACTCAGAGGAAAAACTTGTTCTAACCCTCACTTTTCAAATAAAAAGAAATTAAAATTCCTTAAAGTTTATTCTAACTGAATAATACATAAACTGTGGCATGTCAACATGATGGAATATCATCAAATCACTAAAATTATAACTACGGAAAAGATCAGAAATACAGATATTGTTTCTATATTAAGTTTTAAAAGTAAAATTAGAAAGTCTATGTATACAATCAGCAAAGCAGTAATGTTCAAACACAAAAAAATTTTTAAAAAAATAGTTTTGAGTACTTTCCAAAATTCTTTTATTTTCAGTATTTAAGAAAAAAATCCAACTACTATTTAAAAAGGACAGGATATTTCACAGATAGAATCCAGTCCACTTTACTGTAAAGCAGTGCTTTGATGTTTATCACATTTGCAAAACAATGGTGATAGGGAGAGTACTGTTTGGGAGAGGTATACAGAGAATATTCTGTTACAGGTTCCTGAGGACAGGACAACAAGTTCTGGGTCACCAGGAACAAGGAATAACTCCAGGAGAGAAAAAAAGTCCTGTGCCATATTATTTTCTTTTAATTTAATAGTACCCGAGACCCTATGAAAACATATTAGAAAGGCTTTTTTTTTAATTGGGTTGGGGGTCTTAAAATCATGGATGCATCTTTTTTTTTTTCTTCCTTGTCTCAATTGAGGGCGAAAATCTGTTCAAGTGAAAATCCATTAAGAAAGACATTTCACAGAGAGGATACTGTCCACTAGACTATAAGGGAATGCACTATTTTCTTTTGCATTTGCAAAACAACGGGGGCAGGAAGAGCAATGTTTTGGGAAATGTACACTAAGGATATTCTGTTACACGTCCCTGAGGATAGTGACAGAGTTTCTGGGTCACCAAAAATAAGGAATAACTTGAGAGGAAAACCTCTATGCCTTACCTTTTTCCCTTTGCATCTGTACCTGAGAGCCCAAACCTGAAGCCATTCTGTGCCCACATAAGTAACGCCTAGTATCTCTCTGCCAGGATAGTTAACCTAACTCTGTTTTACCTCAATCCAATTTCTACTCCATTGACCTTCAAACTGAGACACTGACATGTTATATTAGAAGTCATTTAGTACTAAACAAAAATAATGTTCTCTTTGTTTTGGTTATATGGAGTCATAAATGCATCTTCAATAAGAGAGGCTTTTGGGAGAGGGGTGCAAAATGAGAGAGTCTTTATAATTAGAATCTACCTTCACTAAATGTAGACATGGAAATCACTTCAAAAAAAATTTAAAAAGAAAAAAAGCTCAATGACCTGAAGTGCCAATAAATTTTCTTGTTCATCTTTCTTCTATAGACAGCTTAGGTTATTCAAAATCTATGTTGATAATACTTCTAAAGACCTTAAACCACGGTTCTCATACTTGCATAACATACACCTGGGAGTTTATTAAAAATGCAGACTACTGGACCTCATCCTCAGACACTTTTAACACATGAAATGAGGTCTGGACAACTATATTTTAAATAAGTTCTCTAGGCCATTTTGACACAAGTCTCTTTTCCACCCTCTTGCTCCTAAGAAAATACTGTCTAGATGAGATCTCATCACCACAACCGCCATTTTTTTTAACCTTAATGAAAATATAGACACAGATGTTTAGGGAACAATGAGTCAATCTTAGGGTAGGGGGCTCAGTCACCCGTAATTTTAAAAATGTCTCCAAAGCTGATTCTGACAGCAATGATTCTAAAGGGGTAAAAAAGGTCCAGCAGTGACTAAATCACACCTAAGGCTCTTGCTAAAAACAAGAACTCTGGAGTATGATTCTAAAATTGAAAGGTCAAAATTTGGCAAGTGCAATCTAGGAATATGCATTTTTAACACATTTTCCAGTAATTCTTAAGATTCACAATACATTCTAAAGTTTGATAATCAATGCCCAACAAACTCAATTGTTTCTTGATCTTTTCTAAGCATCAATCTTAACTTCCATTTCTTTCTGAAAAATCTTTCATATTCATACCTTGGGTCTTATCACCCTGAATTGCTCTATTTCTAAAATTTTATACTATGAACCATACCATCTACCCACTCATCTCTTTCTTTCAGCCTAGTTTTTGTCCTCATGGTCTCCAATTTCTCACCTCTTCATTACTCTCAACTTTATTGACCCTGCCTAACTTGCACTTCCCTTAGTAGTACCTTCCCTTATAACAGACCCCATGATCAACTACTTAAGTCACTCCATTTATTATCTTCACTTCTACCCTCACTTTTTTCTTTCTTTTTGAGATGGAGTCTTGCTCTGTCATCCAGGCTGGAGTGCAATGGTGCCTTCTTTGGTCACTGCAACCTCCACCTACCAGGTTCAAGTGATTCTCCTGCCTCCCAGTAGCTGGGATTACAGGTGTGTGCTACATGCCCAGCTAATTTTTGTATTATTATTAGAGACAGGGTTTCACCATGTTGGCCAGGCTGATCTTGAACTCCTGACCTCAGATGATCTGCCTGCCTCAGTCTCCCAAAGTGCTGGGATTACAGGAGTGAGCCACCACGCCCAGCCCTCCCCACACTTTCTGTATTTCCTCGTGAATCCTAAGCCTGATAATCTATTTTTCTCCTGTCTCAAGATTTAGGAACCACCACATCTGAAAATAAGTGAGCTCTATCTACCTTCTCTCAACTCCCATAGCATTTAATGTATGCTCCTTGATAAATCCTTATTTTCTATCCTATATTACAGTTATTTTGCATATCCTATCTCATCTAGACTACATGCACTTTGCAAATAAGATCTGTGTGCAATTTACGCTGTTTTCTCTCCTAAGGTATTGGGCTTAATGTTGTAGTAATATCTGAAAACTTCCCAACAGTAAAAGCTTCGTGCCATTTTTTATTTGTGGGTTAACTTAACAAGCAGTTATAAAGAATAATTGTTATCTGTCTCTACAAAAAATACAAAAATTAGCCAAGCGTGTTGGCATACGCCTGCAGTCCCAGCTACTAGGGAGGCTGAGGTGAAAGGATCATTTGAGCCCAGGAGGTCGAGGTTGCAGTGAGCCATGATTGAACCACAGCACTCCAGCCTGGGCAATAAAGGTGAGACCCTACCTTAAAAATAAAAAAAAGTAATTCTTTCATACAAAGTTGTTCTATGCCTATCTGGAATATTATAGAATCTCTGACCCAAACCCAATGTCGTATCACCACTTGGATGTCAAAATTGCTTCCCAGAAATAATTTCAATGTAATGACAAGGGCTAGGTCAGTGAACATACATGCCTTGACAATGGAAGAGAAGAACAATGTAATATGTAAGATGCCTTCTGCTATAGCATCTCTAGTAAAAGAAGAAAATAATAATGAGAAGATGTCTTTTCATTAATGGCAGCCTTGCTTACCCTAGGGTGACAGAAAGAGAGACTAAGTTCCCTGAAAGTACTTTACTTTGATCCTCCTTGTAAAGCTTCCCTTTATGAGTTGCCCCCTAATCAATGTTGCCTGTTCACATTTCAAAGCATGTAATTTCCCCCTTTAAGTCAATGAGGACTATACTATCATTAGCCAATATTTACATATGTTTTTCATGAAAACATGCTAAGCTTCATAAAGCTGTGTGAACTCTTTCTTTTGTCTATGAAGGAAATAATAAAAGCCATAACTACAGGGAAACAAGAATCTATTTTACTGACCATTTCACACTATCTTTTCTTTAAGAAAAGATAAAGCACTAACTAAAAATTAAAGACCACATTAACAATCTTGGAAATGCTAGTTAAAAACAAATTGTTAGACCTATATGCAAATATATATACACACAAAGAAAATTTTAAATGTAAAAAACAAGGAGTTTTGTTAGTTGATGAGGGTATCAGTCCCTTTAAGATTTCTTATAGGTGTTACTTTTAAAAATAATTTTAAAAAGTCATTGCATACAGCTTTATTTGAAGATTAATACATGTTCATAGTAGAAAAAATAATATATAGGTAAGACTATAAACCTACCTGTAACTGCACCATCCAAAGATAAATGTATCAGCAAATATAAAAAGACATGTATATAAATACATCTATGCATATATTTTATGAGAATAAGATCATTATAGTCCTAATAATATTCTTTATCACCTTTGAATCATTAACACATAATGGCTGCACATTATTTTACCTGTCAGCTGCGTAGAAAGAGCTAAAAAAATAAATAAAGCAACCGCTACAGATTCAGATTTCCTGCAATGGACAGGAACTGAGACATCACTTAAATTTCCTGAAGGAAAAAATAATAATCTTTTGAGAAATGTTACTTTGATTTTACATATCAGGAAGCTGAGGCTTAAGGAGGTTAATAACTTACACAAACTCACCAGTAAGTAAATGATATGGTCAAGATTAGAACTAACGTATGTAATTCCAAAGCTCATAGCCCTTCCATTACAATGCTGCCTCAGCTTCCTCAAGTGTACAATGGATTTGTCTGTAATATTACAGTGGGTAAAGTGACCATGGAATAAAATAATTAATGAGAAAATACCTTGAAAACCCATAAAGGATGACTGCAGAGATCTAAGGGACTATTATAGTGAACTCACCTGGAATATAGGCAAAATATATTGTAATATTTTGGCACTGAACTGTCACCTTATATAATGCTGACTGACATTGATACTTCCATATTAGATAAAGACAATATGGTGAATGATATCATATTTTTGTAATCAGAACTTAATTTTTAATTTTTTAAAATTCTTAATTAAAATTTTTTGTTTGTGGAGACAGGGTCTTATTATGTTGCCGAGGGTGGCTTCAAGCGATCCTCCTACCTCAGCCTCAAAACTCCATTTTTTAAACTTTAAAAAATGTATTTTATTTTTTAAATTGACATATCATAACTGTACATATTTATGAGATACACAGTGGTGTTTTGATGCATATAATGTATAGTAATTAGATCTGGGTAACTAGCACATTCATCATCTCAAATACTTATTTCTTTATTGGAACATTCAACTTCCTCCTTTTAGTTATTTAACTTTAAAACATTTTAAAGAGAACGCTTTCAAGTAGCTTTGAAACCTGTAACAAGTCTGTACCATTTTAATTGGCATGAGACCATACAATTAAAGTAACATTATAAAAACTGTATTTTTGGACACACTGTCAAAAAGACTGCTCTGAATTCAGAACCATTATTTGAAATGCATATTCATTAGATTTTTTAACAACAAGGGACATTTAGAGTCTTAACTTTTTCTTGCAACAGATATCTTGAAAGAAGTCCAAATTATTTTTTAAATTAATCTCCAACATACCTTGCCCCTAGTACTACCAAAAAAGTTTGAAAATAAAAAGGTGTGATTTAAATTTATAAGCAATTTACCTTATCCTGTAAAAAAAGAGCCTAATTTTGTTTATTTTCAGATGGGTATGATGTGGATTAGAAGAATAAAACTGTTGGGGTATAGGCTTCTGAAGGAAGAGAAGACAAACACTATTAGTTGTTAAGGCTAAGCTTTCTTCTACTCCATTTTTTGCTTCTCCCCTGTTGCATGTTTAAATTCATGGCAAGTTCTTCTAATCAATATGTATTAGTTATCCAGGGTTTTTAAACTGATAACAAAAGGAAGAAAAATTTTTTAACACTCTGTAGGACACTGAAAGCCACAGTTAACATATGACAAATAGTTTTAAATCACATTCACAACAAATTGACTGAAGAGCAGAATTAGAATGAGATCTTTTAATAACTAAACTGAAGTTCAAATATTATAATTACCTGTACTTACCTTAAATTTTCGTTAAACCTTACTGTAGCTGCACAGTGGAATATAATATTGGTAGAATCTATGATCACCTCTTTATCTTCTTCACTGAGAGCCAGTTTAGGTTGGGTGAGTTCGCTGTTGATTGCTATAATTTTCTCTCTAAAATCTGGATTTTCATCTCTCAATCTGTCAAAGAGCTATCAAGGGGAAAAAATATTTATTTTAGGGCAGTATTTTTCCATTTTCTAAAACTCATCATCACCATTTTTTCCCGCCAAGGATGACTGCTTTTTTAGAAACTTAAACTATGCAATTCCTAAGGTTGCTATTCTTAATTGCTATTATTCTGTACAGAAAACACCCTATGAGGCTCACACTATTATCCCCATTTTGCAGATAAGGAATCTGAGACTCAGAGCAGTTAAGGAGTTTGTCAAGTACACAAAGCTGGTAGTTCACAGAGTTGAATTTGAACTGTCCATGCCCTGGCTGATTAGATTACATCACCCCTCAGAATAGACTTCAGCAATACAGACATCAGAACAATGTTTAAAACTGATCATTCAGATATCTAAAATCTAGACCTTAATTTTTCACTTCACTTCATTTTTATTTTATTCCCTTTCGACAGATTAGAGAAAAACACGATTTACATTCTACTTAAAATTTTAGAAAAAATTTTTAAGAAGGAAAAATGGTAATTATGTGAAAGGACAAAGTTGGTAAGCAAATATGCAAACTAGAAACTGAACAAACTTCAGAAGTATCACATTTATAGGATTTAAACTGAAAATTCAACATTCTTTAAGTGTACCCAAAGGAATAAATTTTGCTAGATGATCAGATCACAAAATGATTACAGTTAAAAGGTACATTCAATTGTGAGTCAAGTTTAACTTTTTATCCCAGATGTCACAGAAAAACACTGATGTTTTTTTCAGGTCACTGTTCTATCACACTTTGACTCTCCATTTAAAGTTCATACTTGCAGTTTAAGCAGGATTCTTAACCTGAGAAGTCTATATATCAGGGCTCGTTTTCACCTTCCTAGATGACTTTAGTATGTAACAGTCTTCCCGCTTCTACTGCTAGCTCCTACTGCTACTTCCGCTGCTAGCACATGACTTGAATATTAATATGTTCTTATATTAATTAAAAAAATAAAAACTTACTGGCTATTTAATATGAACCAGGCAGGCATCTTCCAGATTCTAAAGAAACAAGAAAATGGCCTTTGGTCCAAGTAAATGGACAATTAAAATATAGTGCTCTATTTAATAAGAGAACAGAGTTATGCGGCTGCATAGGAGAAACAACTAACCCAGCTTTGAAAGACCACACACAAGCTGGCCTTCTCAGAGAAAATGACATTTAACAGAATGTGTGTGTGTGGTATGTGTGTGTGTTAAGGACAAAGTGAGGGAGGAAGGCCCTGAAATTACAAAGTAGAAGAATAGTGTTTCTAGGCAGAGGAAGCAGCATGTATAACCCATCAGAAATTAGAAGGCATTAATATGATTGGGAGATTAAAAATAATTCAGTCAGCTTGGAACATAAGAGTATGTAGGAAAAAGCAGCTAGAGTTGATGGAGATAAGAAAGGCCAGATAACTGTCTTTTAAGCCACATTAAAAAGATGAATTTTATCTGAGAGTAATGGTGAGTTACTGATTGATTTTAAGCAGACAGGTGATACAAGCATGTTCATAATTTAAAAAAATCCTTTGGCAGTAATGAGTTTTAGAACACTCTTGTGGTTACTCATATCCAGATATTGCTTGGTCTGAATCAAAATAATGGCGATGAGAGATTTGGGATGTAACGTTCAGGAAGTAGTCACTTTGGCCAATGACTGGATTTGAGGGATAATGAATGCAAACTTCATTAGGGTAGGGTCCACATCTATTTTGCTCAGCATACAAGTCCAAGAGAGCAGATCTTGCCTGGCAAGATAAAGACTTTAAACATTTATTAAGTGAATAAATTCAGTAGACTGAGGAACACAGGGAGAGAAAGAAGCTGTTTTGGAGATACAAATTCAGTCTTGTGAATGTTGAGTGTAAAGTGCCTACATGACACCCCAGAAGACAGGTCTAGTAGAGGTGACTGGCTTTGTGGGTCTAGAGTTTAGGGGAGAGAGCCAGACTATCAATATAGATTTTACCAACCACATAGAGGTAGTAACTGAAGCCCCGGGAGTAGAAAAGAGTTTATCTAGGTAACAGCAATAATGAGTACCCAAGACCCAAACTGTATAAAACTAAATCTAATTTAAAAGACATCCATTCATTTCACATAAAACAGAAGGTGGCTGAGTAACCATCTCACTGGACCTAGTAAGATGTCAAGGCCTAAACCAGAAACTTGAAGAATATCAATCCTTAAGGGACAAGCAGAGAAAAAGGAACCTAAGCAATGACCAAAAAAGTACTTTTTAACACCTTGAATTCATACTGCATTCTCCTGATTGCTGATGATCTTTAATTTCCTTTAATATCAGCTATCTATACCACTACCACCAGGACATGACCATGCTGCTCTTAAATTTGCTAAATCTTAAATGTGATACTCTTCTTTTCTCTAGCCAGCATCTCTTAATTCAATACCATCCTTTCCAGTGTTTTTAACTCACTAGTTTCTACTTTACTAAGTTTACTGATACCTTCTTAACATCCTTGATTCTCTTTCCTGAATATACTTCATGATCAACTACTTTGTTTTATTTTTTGTTTTTTGAGACAGGGTCTCACTCATCACCCATGCTGGAGTGCAGTGGTGCAATCTCAGCTCACTGCAACCTCGGCCTCCCAGGTTTCAGCGATCCTCCCACCTCAGTCTCCTGAGTAGCTGGGACCATAGCATGTACCACCACACCTGACTAATTTTGTATTTCTTAGTAGAGATGGGGTTTCTCCGTGTTGGCCAGGCTGGTCTCAAACTCCCGGCTTCAAGTGATCCACCAGCCTTGGCCCCTCAAAGTGCTGGGATTACAGACATGAGCCACTGTAACCAGCCATGATCAACTATTTTAAATCAATCTTCGTTACCCAATGGAGTTTCTGTTCCCTGAGACATTCCCATGAGTCATTGTTCTCAAACAGGGGTGATTCTGGTCCCCAGCAGACATTTGGTGATGTCTAAAAACATTTTTGGTTGTTACAACAGGGAGTGAGGCCAGGAATGTTGCTGATGACCCTACAATGCAGAGGACAGGCCTCCAGAACAAAGAACTAGCCAGCCCAAATGTCAATGGTGCTGAAGCTGAGAAACCCTAATGTAAGTCAGTGTCCCATTTGGTATATGCTCTTAGGCTTATGTTCTTTATTCCTATTTCAAACTCAGAGTAGATAATACCTAAAATTTCTTACTAACTTTAAGTGCACACTCACTGCTATTTGACATAAAAAGGGCTCATTTTTATTGACTCACCAGCAATGCTATATATAATAGAGAATGAATGGCTTTAGAATTAAGTGGTAAGATATGCCAGGAGGTAATTGAAGGCATAAGATAAAAATTACATAATTTTAGGGAGTATCAAGTTTAGTCAAATATTTGCGGACAAAACATTTTTTTATATTGAAAATAACAACTGTATGTTTAGGCTAAACCATCGAAGCTTAATGAAACTTCAGGCTTTAAGTAGAAAATATATTCCATTTCTTAGGCTTAGTGTGGAAGAAATTTTAGAAGCACTGCTCTGAAGACCCCAAAGAAGATGCCCAAGTCTTCTTCACGTTTTACTCAGACCCTCAATTCTGGCCAGCACATCAACTTAAATAACTGTTCCTATTTCTTCCTGACACTTCTGATACTCTGTCTTCCTTCCTTCTTCCCTCTTAAAAACTGTCTAAAAGGCCAGGAATGTATCTTACTTATCCCTGAATTCAATCCCCTACAACAAGTCAAACACCCAGGACTAAGCAGGCACAATAAATATAATCTAAAAAATAAAAAATGAGTAAGAACAAATAACCCCTCACCTGGGGGGACAGGAGTATCAGGAGAAAAATAAAAACATACCAATTACAAGTGGTTCATAATAAAAATGCCAAGATGAGTAAACAAAGGGCAGAGAGAGCAAGAAAACAGGCATTTTACTTAGAACAAGCCTTGTGGTTTTATAGCCCCATTGATGACTCCTTCCTTGTAGGTTTTAAGGGAAGCAAAGGATTCCAGAAGGGTTCAGCAAATAATCAGAGAGAAAAAAATGATTAAGGGAGACGAATGTAGTCTAATTTGCGTAAGTAAAATTATATACGTATAAATTATTCTTATAAAAGTATAAGAATAATTTTTAAACTTCTAAGAAAGAATCTTACATCCCATCGTTAAAAAATAAAACCAACATAATGAGGAATATATGTTGCATGGTGTCAAACAAATGCTAATGTCATATGACAATTAGTGCCAAATAACTATAATAAAGGTATATGAAGTTCATTCAAAGACAAAAGTCCGGTTGGTTGCTATAATGAGGCTTGCTACAGCTTGGGGGTTTTTTAAGAGGCCTGTAAGAATGTAGATATTCAAATGAGTGTCATTCTAATTATAAAATAAATGCTCTACTTGAAATTCCTTCTTGAGATATGCCTTATGTGCACCAAAACTGAGCTTATAGCTTTCTAATTCAATTTACTATTTATTATTAAATGTCAGATAAAATCATTTATTTTAAAAGAATTCACAAACTTATGATTGTGAAATACTTTTACTCCAGCTCATTTCCATTTTTTCTTAGCAATATTTTTCCAACGGCTCAAAATGTATGACATATTCTTATATTCTATATGACCCCACTGTCATCTGTCAAATGGGAATATGTGACTTCTCTACCACCTAATAGTGTTGTCGGGGAGTAAGTGGTGCTTATCAAAGCATAGTGTCTCACAGAAGTAGGTAGTCTCACTACCTACTAATTACTATTATTATCAAAAGACTAAACTATTTAGTAATTACAAAAAACCTGCCTCAAATGTTCTAAAAATATACCTTAAATACCTACCATAAAGGTGGCTTAGAGCTTATTATACAATTTTGCCAGTCACAGAGGAAAACTTTTTTCTCCTAGTTACTCACAAGTCATATCCTGTTTCTTGCCATTCTGCAGGAACTTACTAAATTTTTTTTTTACTAATTTTTTCAGAATACTGAAGAAATATACTAAGCTATTGATGGTTACAATAATTATACACACAAGCACACACTTTTTTCTCCATTCCAAATGCTTATTTTCCACACTTACCTTGCCACTAAGGATTTCTTCTACTCGCTCTTGTGGTGTCTGTCCAGCTTTCTGTCTCACCAAAACATACACTGAATTTACCTTAGGACAAGATCTCAGCAACTTTTCCAGAAGCACCTTCCCTAGAAAACCAGTAGCTCCTGTGAGGAGGACATTCTTGCCTTCATAGTATTCTGGGATTGAAACCATTTTGATCCTAAGAAAAATATGGCAAATAAGCATTAGTTTAAGGATTCACCTTCATTCTTACATACTAAAAATCTCTCGGCATTCAAATAAAAAGCAGGCAAAAGTCAAAATTGAGCATTAACAAGCAAGGACTCTAACCTCCAGTTCATTATAGTAAAGTGGAAAGAAGAATGAGTCTTATAGCTTATTTTAACCCTGTGTTTTTCCCTTGGATCACCTCAGACAAGTCACTCACCTTCTCTGGACCTGAGTTTCTTTGGTACAGTTTGTACTAAAGGATCTCTAAAAGTTCCTTTCAGAAATAAGAACCCAAATCTTCATTCAATCTCAGTTACACTCTAAACACAACTGAATGGTGTTTCTCTGACTCCAAAGAGATTTATAACACCAAATACAGGTCAGCAGCAAGACTCAATTACCTAGCTTGTATAACACTGGAGGTGTCATATTCGCCTATTATCACCAAGTGTAACAAGAAGAGGTAACACCAAGTCCTTTCTATTACATATCTCTTAGTGACAGTATATCCAAAAGGTGCTTAAATCTCCCTTTTTAAAAAGTTAGAGTAAGAAATACATGGGCTGACTGACCTTCCCTACCCAAATTCCACTGAAACAGCAGAAAAGATATATTAAGAAAATGAACAAATAAAAGAACCATAATGAATGGAAAAATAAAAACAGGTGCAGAAGAATTCATGCATTATGTCACTACAAAAAGCTCTAACACATTCAAAACAATGCTCTGTATTGTTTAGAAATGTATACAGATGGAAAAATATTAATAGATGCATGAAAGGTAGTAGAAAAGAATAAGAATCTTGAATTGTATTTATGTTTTATTTAAGCTGGGGAGTAGATACATGTGATTTATGTCTAAATTTTTCATAATTAAAAAAAATATATATTCATAACAATCTGGAAAAAAAGCTCCATTAGCTAAGCCAAACAAAAAGGAAGAAAGAAAAAATGAGAGAAGAATTTCTAGAAGAAACAGACAAGACTGAATTGGTAGAATAGCCATAGCAGAAGAAACAACAACCCAAGCAAAACAAGCACAGGAAAGGACCGTATTGAGGCAAGAACTCTTTTTACTAATCCCCTAAATGGAACCTGGTGGAAAACACCAACGTCAGGATCAAGAAACTCGACTAAAGCATAAGGAAATCAAGGTAATTAAAAGATTGCTCACAGAACAGCAGAGCTACTCATGGCAGTCTCACTTTCTGTATAAACTTTGGCTCCCAGACTTACTATCCAGATCTGCTTGAGAAGAGCATCCAGCATGGGTAATAGGGACGAAAAAAAGAAGTAGAATTGAGCCTGAGGGTTGCTTCAAACATCCCCAAATGGAGGTAGGAGAGGCAGGGGATCAGGAGAGAACAAACAAAAACCACCAAAAGGAAAAAGCATTTATAGCGCTCAGAATACATTTTAGGTCCTCAGCCTCTCTATTGCTGGTCCTTAATACAAGCTCGTCCAACCCGTAGCCCAGGACGGCTTTGAATGCAGCCCAACACAAATTCATAAACTTGCTTAAAACATCATTAGATTTTTTTTTTAGCTCATCAGCTATTGTTAGTGTTATTTTATGTGTGGCCCAAGACAATTCTTCCCATGTGGCCCAGAGAAGCCAAAAACTTGGATAGCCCTGCCTTAAAGGAAACTCATTCAGAGCTCTCAATCATACCATCTGTGGAAAAGCTCTTTTGAGAAAACAGACCTCAAAAACTAGAGGAAGCTAGTATCAGCTATCAAAACCAACCACCCTACTCCATTATAAATACGAATAAATAACCACAGATCACCAGATATTTAAAAACTACACACAAAATAAAGAAAGACCAAAATGAAAAGCAATAGAACCAACTGCAAGGGAAATTAAGGTAAGGAAAAATTTTAAGAAAACTTAAATTCCTATATTCTCCAAGTTGAACTTAAATTCCTATATTCTCCAAGTTGTTCACAAAAATGCTGCATCCATAATATAATTAGTAAAAAAGGAAACAAATAATATGAAAGCATTCAGAAATTAGAAACTCAGGTGTAAGTACAAAATCCAATAAATAAACAGACTATTAAAATTAACAGCCCCCACATGAATTTAAGAAGGTCACCAGATTCAAGGTTTATACGAAGGAAAAATGTATTTCTATATACCAACAACAAATAGTGAAATTTTTTAAACTTAAAATTATACCACTTAAAACACTATAAAACACCAAAATTACAGAAAAAAATAAGTGTTGGTGAAGACTTTAAAAAATCAGAACAGTCATACACTGTTGGTAGGACTGTAAAATGGCTCAGCTGCTGTGGAAAAATGTTTGGCAGTTCCTTAAAAAGTTAAACAGAATTATCACATGACCCAGCAATTTCACTCCTAGGTAAACACACTAAAGAATTGAAAACAGGTACTCAAACAAGTTGACACAGGTTTATACAGGTTAAGTATCCCTTATCCGAAATGCTTTGGACCAGAAGTGTTTCACATTTCAGATTTTTTTCAAATTTGGAATATTAGCATTATGCTTACTGGTTGAACATCCCTAATCTGAAATCCAAAATGCTCCAATGAGCATTTCCTTTGAGCATCATGTTGTACTTAAAAGGGTTTTTTTTTTTTTTTTTTTTTTTTTTTGGAGACAGTCTGACTCTGTCACCCAGGCTGAAGTGCAGTGATGTGATTTCAGCTCACTGCAACCTCCAGCTCCTGGGTTCAAGTGATTCTCCTGCCTCAGCCTCTAAGTAACTGGGACTACGGGTGCCTGCCAGCATGCCTGGCTAATTTTTGTATTTTTAGTAGAGATGGGCTTTCTCCATGTTGGCTAGGCTGGTCTTGAACTCTTGACCTCAAGTGATCCACCCACCTTGGCTTCCCAAAGTGCTGGGATAATAGGCATGAGCCACCACACCCAGCCAAATGTTTTGAATTTTGGAGCATTCTGAATTTCAGATTTTTTGGATTAGGGATATTCCATCTACAGCAGCACTGCTCACAATAACCAAATAGCACAAACAGCCCACATGTTAATCAACAAATGAATAAACAAATTATGGCATATACATACAATGGAATACTACTGAGCCATAAAAAAGAATAAAGTTCTGATACTTACTACAATATGGATGAACATCAAAAACATATCATGTGAAAGAAATCAGGCACAAAAGGTCATATATCGTATGATTCCTTTCATATGAAATATCCAAAACAGATAAATCTACAGAGACAGAATGCAAACTGGTGGTTGCCTGTGCCTGTGGCATAGGGGAATAGGGAGTACAGAGAAACTGCTTAAGGAGTTTTACTTTTGAATGATGAAATGTTTTGGAACTAGATAGAGGTGGCAGTTGCACAACACTGAATGTACTAAATGCCACTGAAATGCTTGCTGTAATGGTACTATGATTTCAATATGTCCCCTTCAAAATTCAGGTGTTGCCAATGTGATACTATTAAGAGGATGGGTCTTTAAGAGGTGATCGGGGAAGGAGGGCTCCTTCCTCATTAATGGGATTAAGGCCCTCATAAAAGTGGCTTCACTCAACATTGGACTAGTTTGTTCTCTTGCCTTTCTTCCTGCCAGGTGAGGACACAATGTTCCTTCCCCTCTGGAGGATTCAGCAACAATGTGCCATCTTAGAAGAAGGGAGCAGCTCTCACCAGATAACTGAACCTACCAGTACATTTTGATCTTGAACTTCCCAGCCTCTGTTATGGTGAGAAATAAATTTCCGTTCTTTACAGATTACCTAGTCTAAGATATTTTGTTATAACAGCACAAAACAGACTGAGACAAATCGTTACTTTATATTATGTGAATCTCATCTCAATAAATCATTTTTTTTAAAAACCACCAAGAATTGGAAAGGGATAGAAAAGATATATAAGACCTCTATTCTAAAACCTACTAAATCCTGACAGAAATTAAACAACACCTAAATAAGTGGAGACATATTCCTAGATTGGAAGACTGAAGATGTCAACTTACTATCCTTAGAGTCAATAAAATCTCAATCAAAATCTAAGCTGTTTTTTTTAATATGGAAACTGAGATTTTAAACTGTTTATGGAAATACAAAAGGCCAAGATTAGCTAGGATGAACATAAATAACAAAGATGGAGAACTTACATTATCATATATTGAGATGTATTATAAAGCTACAGGAATGTGGTATTGGGACAAGAAGAGAATGGTGCAGCATCAATTACCCATATAAAAAAATTAAATTTTGACCTCTACCTCACACTATACACAGAAATTCAGATAAAATGGAGATCTAAACATGAAAGGTAAAACAATTATGTTTCTACAAGATGATAGAAGAGGACCATTTCCATGAGTTTCATGCAGACATTTATTAAATAGACCATAAAAAGGAAAATATTGACAAACTGGATGACACTAAAATTAAGTTTATCCCCAGACATTAATAAAAAGGAAACCAGAATAAAATACATTTGTAATTTATATATATAATGAAAACATTAATATCGAGAATGTGTAAATATGTAAATTACAAATCAGTAAGAGATGAACCAATAGAAAAATGGGCAAGGCTTGAACAAAGGAGGAAAGAGAGTATACGAATGGACATTACAAAAGAGGATCAGGCCAGGCGCAGTGGCTCATGTCTATAATCCCAGCACTTTGGGGAGCCGAGGCAGGTAGATTACCTGAGGTCAGGAGTTCGAGAACAGCCTGGCCAAAATTCAAAAATTAGCCAGATGTGGTGGCACATGTTTGTAATCCCAGCTACTTGGGAGGCTGAGGCAGGTGAACTGCTTGAACCCGGAAGACAGGTTGCAGTGAGCTGAGATCCTGCAACTGCACTCCAGCCTTGCCGACAGAGCAAGACTCTGACTCAAAAAAAAAGAAAAAGAGGATCAAAATGACCAATTAGCACATGAAAAGGGGCTCAACTTCATTAGTTATCAAGTTAAAACCCCTATGTGATACCACTACATTGACCCTCAGAATAAGGGTGCAGAATAAATGGAACTCACATCTTACTGCTGGAGGAAGTACAGGTTGATATAATACTTATGAAAGGTGGTACTGCTTGCTAAAGCTGAACATTCACATATCATATGACCTAGTAATTCCACTCCTAATTACATACCCAATAGAAATGAGTACATATGTTCACCAAAAGAACAAGCAAGTATGGTTATAGCAGCACCATTCCTGTTGGCCCAAAATAAAACTCAAGTGTTCATGAAATAGTATAGCATATACACTGTGGTATATGCACATGATGAAATATTTAAAAACAATAAAAATGAAGGAACGATTGCTAAACACAATGTGGAGGGATCTCACAAAGGGAGCACTGAACCAGTAAGGCCAGATAAAAAAGTGTGTACTACTATATGATGCCATTTATATAAAGTTCAAACTAGGCAAAACTCATCTATGACTGAAAGTCAAAACAATGGTTACCTTGCAGGGAAGAAGAGGCAGTGACTAGAAGGGAAGATGAAGAAGACTTCTGGGATACTGGTGATGTTCTATTTCTTGATCTGGGCAGCTTATTTTTTAAAAATCCATCAAGCTGTCCAGTTAGAATGTATGGACTTTCTGAATTTATTATATTTTGATAAAATATTTACTTTGAAAAATAAAAACAAACAAGGTGACCATATGTCCTAGTTTGCCTGGAACAAGCCTGGTTTATATATGCTGCTCCCACTTAATTTTGATTTTCTCAGAAGTGTCTCAGTTTGCAAAATAAACTATATGGTTACCTTCATTATAATCTATTCTATTTCAATATTTCAATGACAAAAAGTCTAATTAAAACTAAAGAGCATTAAAGTTCAAATGAATAGTCCCTTCTGAAGGGTGAGGCAGAGGGACTGCTTGAGCCCGGGAGGTCAAGGTCAGCCTGGGCAACACAGCAGACCCCATCTCTTAAAAAAAAAAAAAAAAAGGTTTGCTGTCAATAACCTCATATGGAAGATATGATGAATAATTCTGCATAAATATACTTTTTAACAAGTAGATATTAATGACAATTACACACTTAATATATATTAAATAGTATACTGAGAACGTACCTAGAAGAGCTATCTAATTCTTTGAGCTTTATTTTTTTTAATGTAAAAATTTATTCAACAAATATTTATTAAGGACTTACTAGGTACCAGGCACTAGAAAGTTTTTCATAGGTGTACATATGCATGTAAGACAGGAAAATATATTAAGCAGTTTTCCCTCTAACAATTGAGAATTTAGAGCCTGAATATGTGATCAGTTCAACCCTAAAAAACAAAAACCAAAAAACAGAAAACAAAACAATGTACTTCCTTCGGTTATCAAAACATTTGCCCTACCAAAGCCCCAACAGCTAATCTATCACCACCAAATAGCAGACGTTTTTTACCGAACGCAATTCTCCTCAAGCTTAACAGAATAAAGATTGCTTGCTAGAATGGAAGTAGATTGTACTAGATTGTACTAGATTGTAGAATGAAGTGGTTTCTTATCAGTTTCAGGCAATAACTTAAAGCTATTAACAAGTGATTTTATACTACTATGATAATTTACAAGTTTCCCTCCTAGAAAAAAAACAATTCCCACAACTTAGCACAATGCCACTCAAACCTTTTCAAGCACTAAATATTTTTTGAAAATTGTTATACTTTAAATTCTGGAGTACATGTACAGCACGTGCAGGACTATTGCATAGGTATACAAGTGCCATGGTGGTTTGCTGCACCTATCAACCTGTCATCTACATTAGGTATTTCTCCTAATGCTATCCCTCCCCAAGGCGCCTCCCACTCCACAGGCCCTGGTGTGTGATGTTCTCCTCCCTGTGTCCATGTGTTCTCATTGTTCAACTCCCACTTATGAGTGAGAACATGTGGTGTTTGGTTTTCTGTTCTTGTGTTACTTTGCTGAGAATGATGTTTTCCAGCTTCATCCATGTCCCTGCAAAGGACATGAACTCATCCCTTTTTATGGCTGCATAGTATTCAACGGTATGTATGTGCCACATTTTCTTTAACCAGTCTATTATTGATGGGCATTTGGGTTGGTTCAAGTCTGTGCTATTGTGAACATTCTATTATAAAGACACATGCACACGTATGTTTATTGTGTGGCATATATATACCCAGTAATTTGATTACTGGGTCAAATGGTATTTCTAATTCTAGATCCTTGAGGAATCACCACACTGTCTTCCACAATGGTTGAACTAATTTACACTACCACCAACAGGGTAAAAGCATTCCTATTTCTCCACATCCTCTCCAGCATCTGTTGTTTCCTGACTTTTTAATGATCGCCATTCTAACTGGTATGAGATGGTATCTCATTGTGGTTTTGATTTGCACTTTTCTAATGACCAGTGATGATGAACTTTTTTTCATTTGTTTGTTGGCTACATAAATGCCTTCTTTTGAAAAATGTCTGTTCATATTCTTTGCCCACTTTTTATGGAGTTGTTTTTTCCTTGTAAATTTGTTTAAGTTCTTCGTAGATTCTGAATATTAGCCCTTTGTCAGACGGACAGATTGCAAAAATTTTTCCCAGTCTGTAGATTGCCTGTTACTCTGATGATAGTTTCTTTTGCTCTACAAGCACTAAATATTTTTAAACTCTGCCTCTGGCTCAAAGGAAGGCTGCACTAATTTTAAAAGAAATGTTTTCTTGGCTTCTCCATCCAACCAATACACTTTACCCTACAAACTTATTGGCAAAGCCAATAAAAATGAGAGTTCTTAAGGGAAGTTCAGACTTGTCCTATCTTCCACAGTCCTACCAGAGTGGCTAGAAGCAACTAAAAAACGAAAAGCCATGAAAGGAACGCTGCCAATCCTTCCAGACCATGCTGTTCGTATTCTTACTACACAGCAAGAATCTACAAGCTCTATCATCTGTTGAAAAGTAGCTGCACCACTGCAATATGAGAAAAGCCACAGCATTAGCATTCCCATGAACTTGGGGAAGGGGACAACAGGACTGTGAAAGGGATTCATATTTATTTTCACTGTTCTTGAGCTGCTTTAGGAAATATCACCTAGCAGTAGTAGCTAGCTATTTTCTTCAAAACACACCTTTTCCTTTGACTCAAGTCAAAGAAGCAGAAATCTTTCTGAAGACCAGCAAAATGATGAGTACCATACATCACCATTACTTTTTTTTTTTTTTCCAGATGGCGTTTCGCTCTTGTTACCCAGGCTGGAGTGCAATGGCACGATCTCCGCTCACCACAACCTCCACCTCCTGGGTTCAGGCAATTCTCCTATCTCAGCCTCCTGAGTAGCTGGGATTGCAGGCACGCGCCACCATGCCCAGCCAATTTTTTGTATTTTTAGTAGAGACGGGGTTTCACCATGTTGACCAGGATAGTCTCGATCTCTTGACCTCATGATCCACCCACCTTGGCCTCCCAAAGTGCTGGGATTACAGGTGTGAGCCACTGCGTCCGGCCACATCACCATTACTTTTAAGGAATTCACTTAGGCTTACTTGCAAAGTGGGTTTTCCTAGTGGCTGTAAAAAAAATTATCATATATTTGCATTTATAAGTGCATTAAGAGAAACATATTACAATGCTACTTAAGATATATTTACTTGCTGGGAGTTCAAGTCCAAACTCTGCCACTTAGCAGCTATGAGATCCTAAGATAACACTACTACTCTGAAGCTGTTTCCTCATTTGCAAAAGGAGAACACCCGGGTCTCATGGGCCAAAAGAACCTGAAATGACCACAAGTGGAGAACCACAGAGAACTTCTAAGGTAACAGCCTACCCAAAATAAACCTGCACTTTTGAAACATGATTGTATTCTCTTAATAAATGCTCTAATATTAATGGAAGGCTAATCATGTTGTTTCATTAGTTTTAGAAACTTTTAAGTAATTAAAGACAGGATCCTCTTATTTTCAACTGTATTAAAGAGTTTTTTAAATAGATAAAGCATTTTAACTGAGAAATTGGCATATTCCAATAATCAGAAAAGTATAAAGCTGGTCTGAAGATAGTGAGTTACCACAACTGATTGTTCACAGTTACAGACTGAACTCTGTTCTACTCTTTCCCTTTTTCTCACTATTGCATTTGACTAGTCGTTTTTTTAAAAGCACAAAAAATTTACCAGTTTCTTAAAAAGGCAGGTTTTTGGTGCCAAGAAATGAGAATTCCTTTGTCTGTATTAGAATTTAAAACAACTCAAATTAATTAAAACTTTTAACAAAATGTCAGCTGTTTATTTCTGATACTTGCTAAGCAGTAAGTCAAATATGAACGAGTATATAAGAAGTGGGGTATGGGGAAAGGAAATGAGAGGAAATTCCATGGGCCAGCCAGGTAGAATAAAAATGAAGGTTTTTTTTGTTTTGTTTTGTTTTTGAGACAGAGTTTTGCTCTTGTTGCCCAGGTTGGAGTGCAATGGCACAATCTTGGCTCACTGCAACCTCCATCTCCCGGGTTCAAGCGATTCTCCTGCCTCAGCCTCCTGAGTAGCTGGGATTACAGGCATGTGCCACCACGCCCAGCTAATTTTTAGTTTCGTAGAGACGGGGTTTCTCCATGTTGGTCAGGCTGGTCTCAAACTCCCAACCTCAGGTGATCTGTCCGCCTCGGCCTCCCAAAGTGCTGGAATTACAGGTGTGAGCCACAGCACCCAGCCAAGAATGAAGTTTTAAAGAAGACTCACCAGTGATGAGAAAAATATATAGTTAAGGGAAGAAAGGGAAAGAAAAATTTATTTAACACAAACTGTCTCTCTCTCATGCCTTCATATACTATTTTCCACAAGTATCCTTAATGACTTTTCTTGTCTAAGGTCCCTCAGCACACATATATGGGTAGAGTCAAATTGGAACTAAATCTTCTAACTAAATCCCACATTTATAGAATGCACAAAAAGTTTTTACTTGTACTTCAGAAAGGTCAAGGAATCAATTCATCAATGAGAACTGAGTGCACAACACTAGAAGAAAAGTTCAGAGAAAATGTAAAGGTTAGAATAGATGATCTGGAAGGTCCTACACAGTTCTAAGTTGTATGACTCACGACAGGAAGAAACAAGAGCAGTCTTCACTACAAAGCCTCAGCTTTTACCAACTGCATACAATAGACAAGAATCTGCTCCACAGAAAATTTTAACATGAAATAACACAAACTCTTGCTGAAGAATCCTTAAACATGACATCATTGCATTATAAGTTGATGGGTCAAATGAGCAACTCAGTATAGAAATTTTACTGTTAAAAAAATTCAGGCTCTCTCTTCCTTTCTCTACCATCATTCTGTGTGCTTGACCTCAGCTTCTCACCATGTCTTCTCACAAGACTTTCAGGATTAAGCATTTCCTGGCCAAGAAATGAAAGCAAAAATCGTCCCATTCCCAGTGGATTTAGTTGAAAACTGGTAATAAAATCAGGTGCAACTCCAAAACGAGACATTGGAGAAGAACCAAACTGGGTCTGTAAGGAATTGCACATGAGATGGCACACATATTTATGCTACGTCAAGGTCATGACTGTGTTCCCATATTGAGCTGAAAAATGTCACCACTATTTAGACAGCTGGACATGTTTTATTGGGAATGTATTTTTTTTTTTCTCTCTGTATGTGCTATGAAGGCACTGGTTGGCTGGGTTCAATAATAAATATGTAAGACCTTGCATTAAAAAAAAAAAAATTCAGGTAGTTAAAATCCAAAGGCAATTAGACTTTACCAGGATTTCCCTGAGAGCCATTTCCAGAGGCAGCCAACAAGAGGGAGAAAAGACAAGTAGTCTACTGTCAATCTTAGAACGCTACTCAGTAGACAATCTTCTAGGTGGATTTAGTTATTGACACTATCAATTTGAATAAAAAGACAACATTTTCAGGTAAGAAGCACATATCAAAGATCAGTGGACTCATTTCCAACCCCACCCTACCTAACCCATGGAGAGATCTTACCTAGAGACAGTATCCTTTATTGAAATAGTAGAAACAAAAAAACCCAGGGCAGTAGAGGTAATAAGGTAAGGTTAGAAGACAAGATGCTTTGGGGTCTTGCTTAAGACTAATAATAAATTCAAACATGTTTCTACAAATACCTATACCAAGGTAATCCTATGGATCACTTAAGTTTGAAAATATATACTAGAACTTAAATGCATTAAACTTAAAATGTTTACCATGTTCACAAAGCAATAAAGTGCACAGAATAGTGAGCTATTATGAAACTAAATCTTTAGTAAAAACATTTTCAATACTGAATGAAATGAGGCCCAGCTTATAAACTGCCCCTTGCTAAATAAGGTAGGCCCTTTATTGAAACAAGCCTTTCAGATAACCCAGTGTCAAGACACAGTGGAAATCCCTGGGACTCTGAGTCTAGCAGGTTTGGGTTAAAATCTAAACTCGTAATCTCAGCACTTTGGGAGGCCGAGGCAGGTGGATCACGTGGTAAAGAGATCGAGACCATCCTGGTCAACATGGTGAAACCCCGTCTCTACTAAAAATACAAAAAATTAGCTGGGCATGGTGGTGCATGCCTGTAATCCCAGCTACTCAGGAGGCTGAGGCAGGAGAATTGCCTGAACCCAGGAGGTGGAGGTTGCGGTGAGCCGAGATCGCACCATTGCACTCCAGCCTGGGTAACAAGAGTGAAACTCCATCTCAAAAAAAAAACCTAAACTCACCTGTTTACCTTGCCGATGAGCTTGCTTACCTGTTTGGGTCTACAATTTATCTTTAAAATACAGATAAACACTCAATCCACCTAACTCCATCTCATAGCATTTTTGTTATGGATGCTATGAAACAGGATGGATTTCCTGAATGGAATGTGAAAAATTATTTTCCCTCTCAAGATAATGTTGATTTGGGGATTGCATGTACCTTCTTCTATCTCCTGCAAGATTCACCTTGTTCACAATGTTCACCATGTTCACAAAGCAATGAAGTGCACAGAATATAAAATATAGTACAATACCCAATACAGTACTGCAGTCAAGTCTAGACTGGCTCTACTTGCATGCATCTTTCTGTACCATCATTTATTGTACAAACCCAGTAACTGACAACAGGTATATTTATAAGAAGTCTTAGTTCCATGTTTTAGCTGCTACAAATTTATTTAGGGCAACTAAGTACTGAAATGGAAAGTCTCAAATTGAATATCTAACCAATCAATACAGCTACCTAAAAAAATCTACCACCTATATCTATACCTGAAAGTCCAGCCCATTTACCTGTTTTTCTATTAAAATTGGCTCTTCTGTGCCTTCTGCAAGTAAACAAATTCAAAGTCAAAACCTACCAATGGAGCTGTAATCCCAGCACTCTGGGAGCTCACGCCTGTAATCCCAGCACTCTGGGAGCCCAGGCGGGAGGATCACTTGAGACCAGAGTTCAAGATCAGTGTGGGCAACATCACTAGACCCCATCTCTATGAAAAATTGTTTAAAAAAACAAAAACCTACCAATGGAGAGACAGTAGGGGGAGCAAATGGACAAAGAACATAATACTAATATTTCACCTATGTTTTCATTTTTTTACTCCCAATCAGGTACAATTCCTGTGCTTAACACAGCCATATCCAATGCTGCTTTGTCATTAATTCTTTTTTTTTTTTTTGAGACTAAGTCTCACTCTGTTGCCCAGGCTGGAGGGAAGTGGTGTGAGCTCAGCTCACCGCAACCTCTACCTCCCAGGTTCAAGTGATTCTCGTACCTCAGCCTCCCGAGTAACTGGAATTACAGGCACCCACCAGCAGGCCGGGCTAATTTTTGTATTTTTAGTAGAGATGAGGTTTCCCCATGTTGTCCAGGCTGGTCTTGAACTCCTGACTTCAAGTGATCTATCGGCCTTGGCCTCCCAAAGTGCTGGGATTACAGGCATGAGCCACCACACCCAGCTGTCATTATTTCTTTAATTAATTTTGCTTATCTCATTATCATATCCCTTTCAGCTAGAGGACCACATGGTAGGAGTACTGAAAAAAATTCAAGCAGCAGACAGAAAGTTAAGTTAAATAATCTTTTAATATTCATTAGATTGCATGACTTAAAAAATAAAAGAAAAATAACTTCAAATATCCTTTAAAAGGGGGAACTGCCTGGGTGCAGTGGCTCATGCCTATAATCCCAGCACTTTGGGAGGATAAGGGAGGCAGATTGCTTGAGCCCACGAGTTTGACACCAGCCTTGGCAACAAAGCAACACCCCATCTTGGAAAAAAAATACAAAAACTAGCCAGGCGTAGTGGTGCACACCTGTGATTTGACCTACTTGGGAGGCTGAAGTGGGAGGATCACTTGAGCCCAGGAGGTCGAGACTACAGTTAGCTAAAATTACGCCACTGCTCTCACAGAGCAGTGACAGAGTGAGACCCTGCCTCAAAAGTAAAGGACTAAAAAAGTAAAAAGATAATCAATTAAGAAATAGTCTAAACCAGGAGTTGACAAAGGTTTCTGTAAAGGGCCAAGTAACAAGTATTTTCCACTTTGTAACCCATACAATCTCAGCAACAACTTCTTGGCTCTGCCACAGTACCAAAAAAGCAGCCATGGATGATAAATAAATGAATGGGTGTGTCTGTGTTCCAATAAAACTTTAGAAAAACAAGACAGTTTGCAGGCCATAGTTTCCCAATCTCTGTTCTAAACAATGATTTCCAATATTCCACAAACATTCAGAAAAATGAAGCATAAATGAGAAAGACATCAATCAGAAAGCAGTACAGTCTAAAAATTCATTGTCTATGATTTCGTTACTACTGTTACTGTGCACAACACTGTAAAATGGACAATAAATGCCTGTTTGATACAGTATCTTCATAAACGAAGCAACACATTAATGTCAGGCTTTAGAAATACAGATATCCCAGAGGCTGAATGCAAAAGGATGACATGACCTATAGCCTTTTTCAAGGTATATATTTTTAAAAATCTGTATGTCTAAAAGGAAAGCCCATTAAGATATGCAGGTATGAGGTTTGGGTCGTATTACTTTGTAGAAAAGACTATAAGAGAAGAAGAGCACAGAATATAATTCTGTCACAAACTCAGAGAAACTCTTGCCCACTATTTTGTTCAAAAACTTCATACAACAATACTTTGTTCAAAAACTTCATACAACAATATATAAAAAAAAGCACAGAATTTGAAAGGATGGATGGGAAAGTAGTATTGAATGGACAGTAGTATTCTGGTTACCTATCACTGTATAACAACATCACTCTGAAACTTAGCATTTTAAAACAACCACCATTTTATTCTCTTTCACAATTTTTATGAGTTAGGAATTTGGGAAGGGGTCAGCTAAGCAAGTCTGGCTGAGCGGTACTAGCTCTAGGACTTAGCCTCTTCTATTTTCACAATGAGATAGTTTGGGCTCCTTTCAGCATGGGGATCTCAGACTAGTCCGATGCTTACAAAGCTGCTAATGTCTTAAAGACCAGCATTCTTGTGAGCTAGGCAAAAGCTGTCTCGCCTTTTCTGACCTAGCCTTGGAAGTCACACAGTGTAACTTTTTGCCACATTCTATTGGCTACAAGTGATTCACAAGACTGCCCAAGTACAAGGGACTTAAATCCCACCTCAGAATGAGAACAGTTAGGGTCTGCAGAAGCTCACACATGTGCGATGGAAAATACTATTGTAATCATCTTTAGAAAATACAGTTTGTCACAAAGAGGAAATAACTGTCTGTTACTCTTGAGACTTCAACCAGCAACCTATGTTGAACCTATTTCACAGGACTACACTACAACAAAGAGTAGTTTCTTACTACATATTTTTTTAGCCACTCAAAATCCATTTTAAATATGGATTCATTGACTTCATACTTTGAAATATTTTGTCTACCCAATAACCTCATCTACTGAATAAGAATTTCACATTCCCATGTTCAATTAACTATGAACTCCCAAACCCAGTTTTAGCTGAACTAAGGAGCAAAGTTCTGCAACACTACCATATGGAGTTGACACACCTCTAGTCAAAAGCAAGACAACTTGTTTTACAGAAGTTACACTATGAAGAAGCTAAGTATATTCACTAAGATTTTCCGATAAACCCATCTGAAACATATTGGGAACCAATGATCTAGTGTTTTTTCTACCATATTTTGGTAACTGCAATCGTCACTCAATGTTTTAAGACTGCTATGGTTTAGATATGGTTTGTTTGGTCCCACCAAGTCTCATGTCGAAATTTGATTTCCAATGTTGGAGGTGGGGCCTGATGGGAGTTGTTTGGGTCATGGGGGCAGATTCTTCATGAATGGTTTGGTGCCACTCTTGCAGGAGTGAGTTCTCACTCTTTGTGAGAACTGGCTTAGTTCTCAGCCGTAAGACCTGGCTGCAGCTCCTCCTCTTTCTCTCTCTTGCTTCTTCCTCTCTGTGTGATGCCTGCTCCCCTTGACCTTACACCAGGAGTGGAAGCCTCCTAAGGCCCTCGCCAGAAGCAGATTTTGATGCCATGCTTCTTGTACAGCCTGCAGAACTGTGAGCCAAATAAACCTCTTTTCTTTATAAATTACCCAGCCTCAGGTATTCCTTTAGATCAACACAAATGGACTAAGACACTCTCAATATCAAAGAATACATCCTCTGAGCCAGGCACTATGGCACACAACCGTGGTCCCAGCTACTTGGGAGGCTAAGACAGAAGAATTGCATGAGGCAAAGAGTTTGAGTCCAGCCTGGGCAACAGGGCGAAACTCTATCTCAAAAAAGAAAACCTCATCTGAAAGAAAGCTATAAGCAACAAAATGCAGAACCAAAATGCAAACCCAGAGTGTACAAACTGTTTAGTGTAGTCAAGCTGATAAGAACAGTAGGTTCCTTTTTCCTTTCTCATAAATTAAGGCTTACTGAGCATTTTCCACAAATAAAGATCAGCTGTAGCATCTTGATTAACATTTCTTTTTTCAATAAAAGATGCCAGTGTCCAACCCTGTTGTAAGTACCCATTGAAGTAGATATAATGGCCACTCTGTTTGCCTACACAAGCACTGATTTACCAATATTTAACTGTCTATATCCTATTTTCCCCAATACTTCCCTAAGGCATTTCTTGGTAGTGAGGAATCTAAAGACGTTCATTAGTTCTTAGGACACTGTACAAATGTTTCATATACTGATGCTGCTCCATAAGCACGGCACTTTGACAAGAGTTAAAATGCTTCTAGGATCTTACCATCCTGGGAATGTTACACATTGAGAAAAAAAGATTCAGAATTTCTGAGTGATGTAAAAATCAAACATAAAAAAATCTTAAATTCTACTCTATCAGAGAGAAAATGTCAGTTTTGTAGCACTAAAATTATCTGCTGATCAGAAAACAAATTGTTCAATAATATACATTTTCCTTTGTTTCTGTTTCTGTCCTTCAGGCTAGAACCAGTAGGGTAACTTCTCTACTATAAAGCCTACAGAAGGTGGGCTGTGTTCTTGTTAACACACAGCTTGATAATACTGAATAATAAATAGGAAGAAGCATACAAAATAACAAAAAAGTAAATAGTTCTAACAATTAGTTAAGTTAGTGAAATTGAAGGGGAAAAAAGTCTGCTGCTTGCAAAAACATGTATTCAATTTCCCTGTAGGGGAAGAAAACAGTTTTTTAAATAAAGTAATTCCCATAAGTCATACATGACTCTTTTTTTCGGTAAACTATTGTGTTTGATCACATTTTCCCTTAATAAAAACGTTTTCATTTTAAGACATGAAATTTTGATCCTAATACTTTCAGACTCAAAGAAGTGAAACATAATATTCCAATATGCAAAGATATACTAATATTTTAAGTGTACTACTAAAGATAGAGCTTTTCAAACTTTCATAACAACAGAATTACAGTATCTTTTTTGCTTAAAAATTTATAAAATTTGACTTCATAATATACCTAAAGATTTATATTAAAATATTTCAAATTACTGAGTAAAACTGATGTTACAGAAAAACGTACTATGTTTACCCTGAACACTACATATTCACAACATATAGCTTCACCCAAAATTAACACACGTAAATCATGTATGCTTCATATATATGCTGTATTTTCAATTTTTTGTGTGTTCCTTTCTTATTGCTGCCTTCTGAATCTGTTCTCAAGGCTGAACCTAAAAACAAGATGCAGTCCTCCAAGGCAGCATTTGTGATAAATGGGGCTGGGAAACTGTATACTTTATTACCAACCAGATTAAATATATATATTAGCATATCAAAGACTACAAAATGCCCTGAGGTAAAGAAACCCACTAAATTCTATCTAAGCTCTGCTCTTCAAAAATTTCCCAACACAGCTAGGGAAACAATGCTCATGAGAAGTTCAGTGATTACCAAATCAGCCTTCTAAAGCAATGATTTTCTAAGAAAGGGCCAAGCCTCTTGAAGGACTATAAACTATTTAGAAAGCATGACCTTCCTTTAATCCATAAAGCTACTCATGAATAAACTATTAAGCTAGTGATCAACAGTTGTAAAAATGAGCACTTTACTAGAATGTACGAAAAACTTCAATTTGTATTCAACTAGTATGTCTGGTTGCTGCAACTGGCAATGCTGCAAGCTCCTACCACATATGCATACTCAAAACCTAGAAGTCTGTAATTTTCAAAGGGGCGCTTGCCATCAGTGAAACTGTGCTGTCGTTAGTTGATCTTCATTTCCAATTGTCATTATTCTTGTCTTTTAATAAAAATTACCATTAAGTTTAGCTCATCATTATCAATTTAGTTTTTATTTTATTATAACCGTAGAGAATATACTGATACAATTACATCACTAGGATTTGAGGCCTACAGTTTTCTAATTAGTCTAGACTTTATGACACGTATATTTTTTGTGACTCAATTAGGAACCATCCACATTGCTCTTCCCAAAAAATGCTTATACCATGACAATTAATTATTATTATTCCACTAGAAAGTAAAATTTATTGACCTAAAAAGGATGACTCAGCTAAAAGGCTAGGATTAAAAAAGCTTGACAGGCATTGTTCTAAGGGTCCTCATTCTGCCTATGGGATTGCTAATGTACGGGGCAAGTCTTCTCCCAGCCAAATTGTCTACATGAACGAAATGTGGCAAAAGAACTCAGAATTGGGATCAGTCATATAAGTAAGTAGTAATTTCTTTGAACCTGGATGTCAATAATCCTTCCAGTGTCTAGTTTTGAGTAGGAAAAAATAGCTTTTAGGAATGTATTTAAATGACTAAATCCCATAACAAACTCTCTTCTCAAAAATCTTTTCCTAGTTTATCTTTAAAACTTTGCCAAGTTCATAGACACAGCTTGCAACTAAATGCTGTTAGGGAAAAATCACCCCAGAAAGATATAAAAAAGCATGAGGGAAATGTTTTAAGAATTGTGGATTCTTAGTATCTGTTTCCAACTGTGGAACTGAATTAAGCTCCTAAAACTCCTACCCCAGTAAATCTTGTAACCATAAGCTATTATGTTAAAGATGGAAGGAGTATATATATGGCACAGTAAAAACATTATGGTATAACAATTCAGGGAATTCTTAGCCAATTTATCAATTATTTAGTTACCATGTTAAAAACTCTAGTGTTAATATACTTCCTTCTCCAGATACTAAGATCCAGAATGAAAAGATAGCCAAAATAAACACACACAATAGACTTACCTGAGTAACAACGCTGTTGGGAATGCCATAACCAACAGACCTTAGGCAAGTCGACCTCTCTGGTCACTCTTTAAATTCATTGAAGGAGAGGCCAGATCATGGATTGTTAAAATCTCTTCTGGTTCTCACAGTCTATATTCTATTACTATGTATTGGAATAAGTTGTTTCCCAGTAGTAGATTAGGTACTTGGAAAATTATTAACTCCAACAGGTCACAAGGGTATCACTGTAAAGCAATTCACCTAATATCCACTGAACTTCGAACAGTCTGTGCACAGCTCTGCAGGGTCAAATGTCCCATTACCAGCTAATTCACCTGTTCCTATCTCCTGAGAACTCCGCTTATGCTAATAATCATTATCATAATTACATTTTAATTACAATTCACAAGTTTTTAAAACCATGTTCTAAGAAACTCATTTAGGGCCATTCCTCACACTAAGTGAATGATGAGCACTTGTATCACAGGGATCCACTGAGAATCAATCCTTTGTTAGCCAAAAACAGTTTCTAAGCTCCTTCATTACTTCGTTGTTTCAACACAGATGTGAAACTCAAAATACTTCAGCAGATCCTTTCCTCCACAGATCTTAACTGCCTAAGGACACAGTAAGTAAATGTTTTTACTTCTGGGGGGAAAAAGGTATTAATGCATTTATTCATTCGTATGTCATATATTCTACTTCCTGTTAATCCAGGATGGACAGGAGCCATTACATAAAGTACCATATGTTTATTCCAAAATCTTTAGTGAAATAATTCCTACTTATTAAACTAGCTACAGCTTGTTTTTCCCAAGAATTCAATTAAGAATTAGTCTAATTTTTTAATTAGGCATTTCCAATCATAAGCTTTATTATTTTATCACTCCTAATAATTAATAATACTTGTCTGTAAAAGACAAGCAGAACTCACATAAATACAATTGAGTGGAATTTTAGCAGTATGCTTTCTGCCTACAAATTAAAGGATAAATTATTAAACCAGAATCCACAGAACCCCAAGAATATTTGAATGTATATTTTTCTGATGAGCTAGCACAACACTTTGAGGAGATGCTCAGAGAAGTTCATGATCTTTAACAAGGAGTTTCTGCATTAGGAAATATACCTTAAGATTTTCTTACCAGAATATTTCAGAATAATAAGCTATAATGATAACAATTCCCGAAATTCAAGGATTTCTCATGAATTATCATGCCAACATTTCTGGAAAAAATTTCATGTAAGACGAGAATGATCTAAACTAGATATTTCAAAATAATCTTAAAATTGTCAAATAGTTAACATTTAAACACACACACACAACTGCACACAAAAGATGATGGCACAAACCCACAAACATTCTGACAAGAATGACTCCATTAATACATGTGGTATTAAGATATTTAGAAGGCTTTTTAACAGAATGTCCAAAAAAATTCACCATGAACAGTGATACATTCACAAAGTAGTGTGTCATAATTTCTACTATAGCAATTGGCTTTGTTCAAGTTCTGATGTAACATCTACACTATGCCAACTACATGTTGTAGGGGTCTAAAAGATAAAGATAGAGATATATAGATTTAGATATAACTTATTCTATGAAGCCAAAGTTAGATTTTCTAACTGCATGCTTTAACCATGTGATATCCTTCACCTTACCCCTAAATGTTCTTTCTCTCTATTGCCACCTAATGTTTAAGTTCTACTTTCATTCTAAAATAATGTCAGTTTCCACTTAAGAGTCTCTACCACCAATTCTGGCAAATGATCCAGTGTTGCTACATTCTGTTTCACATATGTACATAGTCTCTTCAATTATATTATCCCTGACCTATAGTAACTTAGTAGATCTCATTTCTCATGCTTCAAACAGCATAATGCTCAAGTCTCAAAATATATTTATATGAACAAATTTTCACCACAGTTAGATTAACATGTTTATTATTATAATTATCATACTGCATGGTAATAACTGGCAAAAAAAAAAAAAGGTTAAGGACTTGCTTCAGTATAAAGAGGGAAGTGGGTGGAGGTATGGATGAAGCAAGACTGACCACAAATTGATAACTGTTAAAGTTGGCGATGTGTATATTATTGCTAGCAATTTTCCATAATACAAAGTTTACAGAAGTTTGTCCCTCCTACCAGTAAGAAGGCTTCTTAAAGACAAGTTTAAGAGTTTTCTTCTTTGTACATCTATCCAATACAGAACAGACAAATTGAACTTTACTAAATATATTTTATTCTTTAGGTAGAACTACTTTTCAATGAAACTTCACCTTTTTGACAGTATTTTATTTAAATAATTTCTCATTAACTCAGATAAAATATATATTCATTCATTCATTATGTTCTGGGTCCCTACTTCCTAAGATATGCTGTCCTGGTAAATGTAGACACCAAAAATAATTTATCCTCTAAAAAATTAAGAAGGGAAAGAAGGAAGACGAAGAGAAAAGAAAATATTGTAAAATGCAGTAATACAGTTTTTAAGAAAGGCATCTAGGGCATCTATGTTTTAGAAAGAAGGCATACAACCTGTTTGAGGCAGACAGTCTTAAAATTTCTCCTTACCCTCCATTTTACAGATGAGGAAACTAAAGCCCATAGAGGAGAAGTGATTTGCCTGAAGGTACACATCAAGTTGCTAACAAAACCAAAACTAAAGCTCATATCTGCTGATACACAGTTCAATTTGAATTTTCTACATCATAACACTTTTCTCTACACTGCAATGTTAACAAAAGAGAATGAATTACTTTATTAGTATATATTTCAATTCTTTATTAAATCATAATTTTAAAAAGAATAGGATAGGTAAGATGGGGAAGCATGGGGGACAAAAGTGCACAACAAATTGGTAAAACACTTATGCATGAAAACTACATGCATATATGCCAGGCTTCACCAATTTTGAGACACATTTGACTTTAAGACATAGTATCCATTTCATAAACATTTTGAAGTAAATATAGACACTAATATATATCCATTTCACAAACATTTTAAAGCAAATATAGACACTAATATACATCATCAAAAAATTCTAAAATATAAAAACATAATCACTAAAGCAAGAAAATATAAGGTATTCTATAAGACACCAAAAAAATCACTGTCATTAATTTAAAGGCAGTGTTACAGAGCACAAACACTCAGAGCACGAGTCTCACCTTCTAAGGTAACAAATAATAACTAAATACCTAAGGCTTGTGGCATTTTTTTTTCAACTGAAGGTATAAATCAGTCCTTCTTGCTATTAGTTTCAGAAGCATGAGTTTTGGAGTTAGACAAAGAAAGGTTTGAATCCCAGTTCTGTCACTTAGCTCTCCAACCTTGGAAAGTTACCAACTTCTCTGAGTTTCATTCTCCTCATCTGTAATATGGTATTCACACTTTAGAGAATTATATGAGAATCAAATGTGATAATTTATTGAAGGATTATGGCACAGTGCCTAGATGAAATAGGAATCACATTAATATCATTTCCTCAGAATCCCTATGGGCTAAGTGAAATTAAACTAAAAGCTAGATTAATTTACGTAACTCTTTCCTCTTTGTTCAGGAGATGTAATAAGTCTGTACTGATCCTAGGGCAAATCCTACTAGTTTGGGAATCATTCTTTGAATAAGAAAAGCTTATTTTCTTGAAATCTGTCTTCACTCTCAAATTGGGAACCGAACACAAAGATGAGCTTATAAGTGTTTAAGTTGATCAGCCTAAGTCCAGTACTTTCATTTTGTCTTACTGAACTGAAACTCTAAGCCCATTACAAACCCACTGAAGAGGAACTACAGAACCAATGTGTAGGAAGAAGGATATGAGGCCAAAAGAAACAGTTAAAATGACTCAATTCTATCAGTGGTTTGTTGGTTTTTTCTAAACTTTAAATTCATGTATTAAACCCTAAGAAAACAAATGTTCAGGAAAGCCAAGACTGTATCTCCACCATTCAGGGTATGTTAGTAACTGGATCCCCCAGATTAAGTGAATGCCATCTTTCAGTACAGTTTCAGTTTCCATCAGTGACAATCCAGTGATTTCCAGGATGGGAACACACCTACCAAGGCGGCTCTGATGGAGTAGACACTGAAATAAGACTATCTTCTCTCCTACTCCAAGTTCAGACTAGCCCACCTACATTTTCCTGAGTAGTAGCTCATTTCAGTTGAATGCTTGTCCCTGCTACTTATAAAAATAATGCTCACTTTATTTTGAGACAGGGTCTCACTTTGTCACTCAGGCTGGAGTGGAGTGGCATGATCAAGGCTCAGCCTCGACTTCCTAGGCTTCTACCTCAGCCCCCACAAATAACTGGAATTACAGGTGCACATGCCACCTTGCCCAATTAATTTTTTTTTATTGGTAGAGAAGGGGTTCTGCCATGTTGCCCAGGCTGCTCTTGACCTCCTGAGCTCAAGCAATCTGCCTGCCTCAGCCTTGCTCACTTTTTAAAATTTGAAAAAAATACTAAAAAGTACACGCATTTTAAAGTATTCATGATCTTGCCAGCCAAAGATTAAAACATTACAAGGGGCCATACCATCATCTTTCCTATGAATCTGACCATAACTATGAAAATATTTAAATTTGTATAGAGTACCTGCCACCAAACACAATTAACTACCAGCCCAAATATTAATATCTTCATTCCAGCTTTCTTGTGATTAAATTCACATTACTTTTTTACTTACTTAACTCAATGGTTTCTTCTCAATCATTCTGAGTCTCTCAGCTATATATTTTGCTGCTGCTCACTTCCTCTTTAAAACTCTATCCTAGGTTTCTCTAAATTGTGTATTCCCCAGTATCTACAGAAATCTCTCCAACTAATCTTTTTTCTTTCTTCACTAATTCTTTTTATATAAACTGACAATCTCTAGAAAATAGATGAGGTCTGACTTGAATTTCCTTGTCCATGTTGAATACCCAGCATTTAGTACAGTGCCTGGCATCAAGGAGATGCTCAATTAACATTTACTAACTGATTCTGCCAATCCTGACCCGTTCCTTCCTAATCGTGTGACCTTGGACAAGTTATATCTCTGAGTCTTATCTCCCTCATCTATAAAATGCAGATAATCAGAAGATGAGATAATATTTGGAAAGCTCAAAACTGTCTGTCACAAAGTAGCACCCAATAAATTTTGCTACTATTATCAATATACTCTAGTACAGCACTCAAAAATGTTTCCAATTAATATATATGGTTGACTGTTAAAACCACTTCACAATAACCTTACTCTCACTTCATTCTCCTATAACTGTCAAAGAATATTTTTATGCTTTCTCTTTTATTACCTATCTCCAATCCATTATCAACTGTTAATTTTCTCTCCTAATCAACATAAGAAATTAGTTATCACTAAGCTGAAACATAGGCTTAGTTGATTTCCAAACTCCTAAATCTTCATTCTAATCTTCAATTATACTTAAAAAACATTTTTAATTTGTCACTCTTGTCCATAGTTGCTAATATCATGTACAAACTACTGGAATGTCATCCTCACGTCTTCTAATAACCCATGTCCCAATTTAAAGTTCATTGTTGCCATTGTGGCGTGCTTGGTGCTGTTTTGGTGGGGTCTGGGGCCCCTCCAGCCATTGCTGGCTCAAACTCACCTCTTTCAGGAAACCTTCCCTGATTCACTCCACACCATTCAGATTAATTCTCTGCTCTGAGTTGCCTCAGCACTTAGGTATTCTGTTATACTAAGGGCAAATGTGATCAAGTAAATAGCATCATCAAGAAATCACTTTCACAAAATTGTTTCTAGATCATAAATAATGGCCCATTTTATAATGCTCTGCTGATCTGGTTAACAAGGAAACATGTTACACAGCAAATGCTCTCTTTGGCTTCTGTCCTTGACTCTATAACTTCACAATCCTTTTGTCCTTTCCTCAAACAGAAACTCCCATTTAAATACACTGGAAATACGGTAGTGGGCCACCTTCTTTTCTACCTCTTCTATGACCTCAGTCTCTGCCTCCAGCCTCTATCCACACCCCACAAATAAAAATTCCAAAAGCTTCAAACAGGATAGCAATGATACATACATACTATGTCTTTTCTGAGTGGAAAAGAAGAAAAACTGAATCTACTTAGCTACAAAATTCTTCACAAGCATGATAAATTTCCCAACAGGCCTAATACATAATCAAATTGCACAAAATTTATGTGTAATTTTTACAAATAAATTTAGAATAATTTGGCTGGCACAGTCGCTCACGCCTGTAATCCTAGCACTTTGGGAAGCCAAGGCGGATGGATCACTTCAAGTCAGAAGCTCGAGACCAGCCTGGCCAACATGGTGAAACCTCGTCTCTACTAAAAACACAAAACTTAGCCAGGTGCAGGGCATGTGTCTGTAGTCCCTGCTACTTGAGAGGCTGAGGCAGGAGGATCACTTGAACTTGGGAGGTGGAGGTTGCAGTGAGCCAAGGTGGCATCACTGCACTCCAGCCTGGGCAGCAGAGTGAGGCTGTCTCTCACACACAAAAAAATCCATGAATAATTTTATGGAAAATGTATGGAATAATAGGGCCTGGGCAGGGTGGCTCAGCCCTGTAATCTCAAGCCTTTAAGAGGCCACAGTGGGAAGATCTCTCGGGCCCAGGAGTTTGAGGCTGCAGCGAGCTATGATCTAGCCACTGCACTCCAGCCTGGGCGACAGAGAAAACCCTGTCTCTGTTTATTTTTTTAAATTAATTTGAAAAAAAGACAACAGGATTGTACTTACACATTAATTCTCACTTGTGTTACTGTAAAAGATTCTGCATCATTTTCATGCTATATTATACATGCCCAACATTACAAGTGAGAAACTCCCCTGGAGGGCAGATTTTCTGAGAGTATCTTCTGATGTTGTCTTTAAACCCACACATTCTTTAAATATATATATATATATATAATTAAGGGATTCCTGACTGCCATACAGTCAAAAGCAAACAATACACAATACATATGCCATTCCTTCGGAGGGAGTGAATTTTTGCGCCGTTGAGGCAAAACAATGAGATGAACTGTCACAGGGATGGCAGGAGGGGTGGTGTGCAGGAGGAGGATCAACCTCAGTAGTGAGAATTTAAAACTCTTGAGTGTTTGGCCCTCGACTAGCAATAAGTTAACCTATAAACCTGACCAAGACACTACCTGCGACCCTCCACTCTCCGACACACTGCAGAATCAGACAATGGTTCTTGTTCAACTACTCATTAAAGATTCACAACCTTCACCTACCACACATACATAAATCTACCGCGTTTGATGCTTGTATACTTTGTCCTACGAGACCAACGCCTTCTGGCCCCAGTCTCCTGTCCACACTTCACCTAAAACCTTCTTTCAGGCACCTTCCGGTTTCAGTAGGTGCCTCTTACACCAGATCCAAGTGTCCCCAGTTCTCCAGAGACCTTCACCTTCAAACCCTAAGCCTGACCTCCCTTCATTCCCAGCTGATCTCCCCCAAACCCTATAAATGCCTTACTTCCAAGAGGCCAACCACACTCACCCGACTCGCGCCCTTTCCCTGAGCACACTTTTCTGAGCATCACCTATTTCCCATCACTTTCTTCCTCCCCAGACTTGGAATCCTGCAATCACAGGCCTCCCTTTACCGCCACCCTCCCGCGAGCACGCGAGCCTGCTGCTCGGTTAACCACCCCGCCCCACCTTCACCACCTCTCTGCGGCCTCCCACCCCAGCCAGCGCCCCCGGGTTCCGCGGCTGAAAACCAGGCCCGACTGTACGTCCCCCTCGCGGTCCCGGCCAGGTGGAGGGCGATGGCGGGGCCAAGTGGCGCCAAGACCACCCGGGCCGAGGCGGGCACCCTCACTTCTGGGCGTACCCTGGCTGGGGCGGAGGTTGGACAGCGGGTCGTCGCCCCCGCCTCGGCCCGGCCTGCAGCCCGGGCTCCTGCAGCCGCTGCCCGCGCCAAGCGAGGAGGGACCCGCAGCCCGGCCGCTCCTCCCGGGGCACCCGCCTCTCACCTAGACGCAGAGTCTGAGGCCTCGCTCTTTCGCTGGCCGTCCAGCGATGGCTGCGCCGCCGCCGCCGCCGCTGCGCTCTCCTCACTCGCTTTTCCACCGCCCCCAACCGGCTGCAGAAGAGCGGACGGGCAGTGGCACGCCCATTGGCTGAGGCCCGCACTCGCGTCAGCTGGCCCCGACCGCACCTCGCGATGTGACTGGTTGGCGCAGCGCCTCTTTTCCACATCCGCTTCTGATTGGTTCTCGCGCGCACCCTTACTCCGAGGACCACTCAGCATCCTCACTGCTTTGGCTTCCCACCCCCCAACCCGGTTTCCCTCCGGGCGGGAGGGGGGCGGGAGCGGACACCAGCGGGACGCGGACGGCCAATGGGGGCGCGGAGAGAGGGCCGGGAGGTGGGCCCTGCGGCCGGCCGGCTCGCGGGGGAATGCTCAGCCAATGGGCCCGCGCCCAACATCCCGAGTCCTGGAGCGCCCCCGCCGGCTACTGGCATCCCATCGGGTCGCGACTAGGGCCACGCCCGGCTGTCCGTCGCGCGGGAGGGGCGCCCACTCCCAAGGTGGGAAGCACGCGGCGAGGCCCACGCGGTAGACAGCCGGGCTGCCATTGTGGCGTGCTCGGCGCTGTTTTGGTGGGGCCTGGGGGCCCTCCAGCCATTGCTGGGCGTGTGAGGGATCCGTTCGGAGAACTACCAGCCTGGCGGGTCTGGCCCAAGTCGGTGAGACCGGAGAACTCTGTGGACCCCTGGAGCCTCCACGGGGAGCTCAGTAGGGAGGGAACCGAGCCTGGGTTTCGTCCAGCCCCAAGGGACTGTGGGCCGATTCATCCACCTTCCACTTCCTCCAAAATAATTCCCTACAAAACTTACCGATAGTGACAGCAGTTAGAATAACGTTTACTTCTGAGGGGTGGGGGCATATTCGGCGGGAAAGGGCACGAGGGAAACTTTGGGAAGCTGGAACCGTTGCGTTTTGATTTTGGTGGTCGTGCCGAGCTGTATACATATGGAAATATTAATCGAGCCGGACACTTAATACAGTATTACTGCACTCTTCGCACTTTATGTACATACAGCTCGGTTTTTAAAATAATAAAAGGATCATGAGAATTCTGTAATAATGTTACTGTAACCTTTAAGCTCCTTGGGACTCCATGATATAAACAGCATGAGGATATAGCTGTCATTCAAAACATGCAAGCCATAGAAAGAAAAAAGAAAAGGTTTGTGAGAAGCAAAGATGAGTGAACACTCTTGGCAAGGTGAATAGTATACACAGGTTGGGTACTTAGGGATGGGCCAAGATAATTCAGAGTGATTTTTCTGTGGGGATTTAGAGCTTGTTTCAGTGCCTGGCCCTGTTAGTAGCCAAAAGCAGTCACAGTGCTGCATCCAGTTGGAAACTACAAAAGCTCACTGAGCTGCCTACTTTGTGGCAGATGTTAATTCTGGCTCAGGAAACTAATTTGAATGCCATGGCTTCTGCCTCAATGAGCTCACAGTCTTGCACCAAGTACTGTCATTGCTAGAGGAGGGCACAGAACACAAAGCGAACACACTTGCTTACCCTAAGGGATGTCACATTCCGCTACTTTAGGCAAGACAAAGTATGCCTGTAACCCATCCAGTCCAATAGCCAAATTTGTAAGTAGCCAGGATCAGGTGAAACACTTCTTAGAAGTGGGTCAAAATATTCTCCTAAAACAAACATAAGCGCTATGGACTAAATTCTAACCTGTAAAAGAAAACAACAAGCAACAAAACAAAGATTACAGTATTCATATTTATTAATCATTAAGTTGTTTAATTCAGGTAAATGCCTTTATTTAAAGTGATTGTATTAGGCATATGAACTTGGATATGACAGTATTTTTCACAAAACATAGGGTGTAATGGAGAGACAGACAAACAATGCCAGTGTAATATAGGATGAGGGAATACCTAGAAAGAGGATGTAACCCAGCATGGGGGATTCAGGAGCATCTTAGAACATGTGTAGCTAAGTTAACCACTGCTAAGGTTTATCAGTATGCTGATAGGATAATATCACTGTAGGAAATAGGTGCTACTTCCAGAAAATAATTTTCTTCATAAACTTTTTGTTGTTTGTGCATATGTCTTAATTTAAAAAAATTGATGTAAGTACAAAAGCAAAGTAATACTTAGTTCTGAGGAAAACATGATGTAATTATTTAAGTAATCACTTAATAAATGATTCTCAAAAGTAGCCATACATTTGAGAGCATAAAGGGATCTCATTTGATTCAAGTCAGTGTGTATGAAATGTGTGCCTCCAGCAGACTCCCACAAATGGACAGAGTGCTTTTTGGAGAAAGACTTAGAAAAACAATGGATCACTCTCCAAGATGGTACAATTGCACTCCAAGATGATACAAAGGCATGTTGTATGACTCAAACCTTCCATAATATACTGTAATTCTTAAATGAATTCAGAGAATTAATAAATCTACAAAAAGTGAGTAATTAATAGTCTTCACAAAAGGCAGTGGGAGGTTTTGCACTAGAGTTTAGAAAAATGTAATAACATCAATCATTCATTCATCTGCCTTTCCCATCTTTATTCAACAAGATCCCTGAAAATTGAGCTGCTATATATTGGTATCAACTGCATTCTAATTTTACAGGTGTGAGCCACAACACTCGCCCAGAATCTTATATACACATCCCTCATGGAATTCACCAAATTAACCATTCTTTTCAACATGCTTTACTTTACAGATTGCATGACAATAGAAAGTATAAACTATTTAAAAGTAACTATAGCACATTAAAACTCTTTGTTTTGATAAAACTAAAGGGAATACAATTTTCTTTGTAGTTGCTGTGAAAAACCCATCATAGTTGTCTAGAATGCACCAGAGATACTCACTCTCAGCATAGAAAGAGTTACAGGCAACTTTCCTCAAGTGAACTAAATTTTAATGTGAGCAGTATTTTAGTTGATTTTATTATATCTGCCTTGCTCTACACCTAATCATGCCTTCCAGAATAGGTCTGCTTTAAAAATATTTTTAAAGCCTGTTAGTAAAAACACAAACTAAAAATCCTATCAAGGTTTTAGCATTTCCACTAGTACATCGATTGCCTGTCTAGGCAAGTACACACAGGTTCCTGTGGCTTCATTTCCTCCATATCTGTTCTGTGTGTTTCAGAGATCTGTGAAATAAGTTTGGTTTTCATCTGGAGGGGAATGCTCTGATCCTCAGATATTCCACAAGTTTAATCTAAGTGGATCAAAAATGAAGCTGCTGTGTCCCTGGATCTTCTAAATTATTCTTTGTGTCCTGACTATTGCCTCTCTGGTTCTCAGCTGTCTCCTCTAGATGTTGTTTATTGATAAAAGTGCCCTGGTATTACTGAACTCCCAGGTCTTGGAAAGAAGAGGCACAGTATTTGTAACACGTTTTAGATACCATCTGTTGTCAATTTCCCAAGCATCATTGTGAAAAGAAAACATCTTGTTGCCTAGTTTATTTGCACATCTTATTAGATGGTCATTGTTCTGCCTGCCTTTTGTGGGTAGCATTGCCATGGTTTGGAGCCCATTTGGGAGCAAATAGTAATTGAATAGAATCCCAGAAATTATTCTTCTTTTTCATGTCTTTTTTCTTTTTCTTTCTTAGGGATTTACTACCTTTACACATGAGTCAGAACACAGCTGCCACAGATGCCCAAAAATGAGAATCACTAATTCGACATCTTTTTTCTAAGGTCATAGCATGTCCAAGGTATAAGCCCCAGACTCTGACTTGCCCTGTTTTTTGGGTAGTGCTTCTTGAGAATAGTATCTAAAGTCTCTAAAGTCAGTATCAGCACATTCTTCGGCTTCTAAGGTAAGGCCTCCACCTGGATATATGCAAACAAAGGCCCTAAACTGGGAAAACTTCAGGTAGCCAACCACACCTATGTGTAAAAAAACTTGTCAGTATCTACAAAGGTATGACTCTAAGGTAATAAAACATTTGACTCATTTGCTAATCTCCAGTCATCCAAAGTAGAGAACAGTACACAAATTACAATTTCTCCATAAACAAGGCCATTGAGTTATTCTGCTATGGTCATTTCTTAGAACAGCCAATTATAGGTCTTTTCCAGTGAAATCAGTAATGGTTGGCTTGAGAAGAATAGGGCATAGTAATTAAGAGTTCTGACTCTAATACTAAAATTCTGAGTGTAGAATCCCATCACTACCACATACCACTTATGTGACCTTGGGCAATTTATTTAACTACTGTGCCTCAGTCTCCCAAAACTAAAATGGAAATGACAACGATAGTATCTACACACAGGGGTTCTATGAAGCTGACTATTTTAAAGCACTTAAAACAGATTTTGGCAAATGGTAAGCCCTATCTTAAAGTACATGCATTGCTTAATGTTGGGGATATGTTCTGAGAAATGCGTAGTTAGGCACTTCCATTTTGGGAACCTCATAGAGTGTACTTATGTCACTCGTAAATTGAATTCTTCCCCTACTTGGTGTTGGCGGCAGAGAAGAAATGTCCAGCTGAACAGGCAATCAGGTTTTATCACTAGCCAGAGAATGGAGAAGGGGAATTCTTGCTTTAACAGCACCTTCTCTCTGAGTGATGGGAGGCACAAGATTTTAAAGGACTAGGGGCAGGGTAGGAGAGGTATGTTGGCATGTACTAGGCAGAGCTCCAAATGTGCTTCTTCATACATCACATATACATAAAATGGCAGTGATTTTCTTTTAGGGGAGGGGATTTTAGCATTATGATGATATGTTAAGGACCTAAAGGTAACTGGAGGTCACCTGTTCTGGTTTCCATTAATTTCACATTTTTTTTTTTTTTGAGACAGGATCTCGCCCTGATGCCCAGGCTGGAGTGCAGTGGCATGATCATAGCCCACTGCAGCCTTGACCTTCCTGTCTCAAGCAGTCCTCCCATCTCAGCCTCCCAAGAAGCTACAGGTGTGTGCCACTATGCCTGGCTAATGTTTTTATATTTTGTAGAAGTGGGGTCTTACTATATTGCCCAGGCTGATCTCCAACTTCTGGGCTCAAGCGATCCACCCACTTTGGCATCCCAAAATGCTAAGATTACAGGTATGAACCACTTTTCCAAACCTCGTGTGAGTCTTAACTTTCTCTGGTATTTCATAGGAGGGTCAGGAAGATCTTTTAGCATCTGGGCTGTCTAGTTTCCTTAAGCAGCTATACCTATAGATAAAAGGGCTAAAGAAAAACAGTAAGAAAAGGAAACTTTCCCAGTTATTTCATCAGGGTTCTCCTGGTAACACACAAACCTAGATGGTATAGCCTACTGCATACCTAGGCTGTATGGTATAGCCTATTGGTCCTAGGCTACAAACCTGCACGGCATATTACTATACTGAATACTGTAGACAATTCTAACATATATCAATAGACAATAGGAATTTTTCAGCTCCATTATAATCTTTTGGGACCACTGACATATATACAGTCCATTGTAGACTGAAGCATTGTTTTGCAGCACATTACTGTATGTGTTAAATTTTAAGAAAAGAAAATAAAGTAAAAGACTTTCTAGAACTGATAATAATGTCTATCTTCTATGTTTTTGAAGATAAACTAATAAACCAGACACTTTATAAAAATTAATTTCAAGCCTCATAGCAAGGTAGGAATCTATTTTACTGATGAGGACATGAAGATAAGGGGAATTAAATTGCCTAAGATCACATAACTAAGTAGTAGATTTGGGCATTCTAACCCAGTTGTGTCTAAATCCAAAGCATTTGCCCTTCCACTGCACAACATTGCCTTCTAAAACATCTTGTCAATCCATTCATTGTTCTCATGATTCTACTCCACATGTCCTACATTTATTTATAGCCATACTATTTTAGAACTGGCCTTAAGAGTCATTTTGCCCATACCCTTTTTCCTTTCACAAATAAGTAAATTGACCTCATAAGAAGTTAAGTGATCTTCCCAAGGCTACCTAATTATCTAATGACTATTCATTAGACATTGAATGCCAGTCAACCATATTCTAGTGAGGAAAGGAATAAACACTTATATTACTAATCACAGTGTCTTTCACATAGTAAGCAATCAACATTAGCTCTTTTTATTATTGTTCATCTACTCATTCATTTAGCAAGTATTTATTAGGCATTTCTTACAAGTCAGGCACCTGGGAATGCAAAAATGAACAAGATATGATTCCTTTTGAAGCTCACACTAAGTAACTGATATGGAAGCCACTAGCTACCCATGTGGCTACTGAGCACTTTAAATGTGGCAAGCCAGGTTGGAATGTGCTATAAGTATAAAAAACACATTGGATTTTGAAGACTGTTTTTAAAGAAGGTAAAATACCTCATTCATAAATTGTATACTAGTTTCATGTTGAAATGATAATATTTGGGATATATTGGGTTAAATAAAATATATTATTAATCATGCCTATAATCCAAGAACTTTGGGAGACCAAGGTGGGTGGATCACTTGAGGCCAGGAGTTCGAGACCAGCTTGGCCAACATGGTAAAACCCTGTCTCTATTAAAAATACGAAAATACACTTGTGCAAGTGTGGTGGCACACACTTGTAATCCCAGCTACTTGGTAGGCTAAGACATAAGAATCATTTGAACCTGGGAGGCAGAGATTGCAGTGAGCCGAGATCATGCCACCCACTGCACTCCAGCCTGGGTAATAAAGTAAGACTCTCTCAAAAAAATTATATATATTATTAAACATTTATATGTATATAATTAAAATGATTTTCATCTGTTTCTTTATGTTTTTTTAATGTGGCTACTAGAAAAGTTAAAATTATATGTGACTTTTAGCCAGGAATGGTAGCACATACCTGTAATCCTAACTACTCGGAAGGCCGAGGCAGGAGGATCATTTGAGCCCAGGAGTTTGAGGTTACAGTGAGCTATGATCACACCACTGCATTCCAACCTGGGCAACAGAGCAAGAAGCTGAGAAACAATAAAAATAAATTATATGTGGCTTGTATTACCTTCCTGTTGGACAGCATTGGTCAAGCTGGCAAAAAAAGGCCAGGAATGGTGGCTCATGCCTGTAATCCCAGCACTTTGGGAGACTAAGGCAGGTGGATCACTTGAGGTCAAGAGTTCAAGACCAGCCTGGCCAACATGGTGAAACCTTGTCTCTACTAAAAATACAAAAATTAGCTGGGTGTGGTGGTGGGCACCTGTAATCCCAGCTACTCGGGAGGCTAAGGCAGGAGAATCACTTGAACCCAGGAGGTGGAAGTTGCAGTGAGTGGAGATTGCACCGGTGCACTCCAGCCTGGGTGATAGAGCAAGATTCAGTCTCAAAAAAAAAAAAAAAAAGGCAAAAAAAGATAAACACAATAAAAATATAATTGCCACAGGAAAAGTCAATAATAGGGGATTCTATTGATAAGTATTTCCCAGGCAGAAGATGAGCATGTCGAATGTTACATAAACATGAAAGAGTGATTAGCAAGTTAAAATGTGAAAAATAGCTTGCTATTTCTCAAGTTTGGAATAGAGGGCAGGGTGCTCAATGAAAAGTAGTATGAAATGAAGTTGGAAAAACAGATTAAAGCAATATATGAAAAGTCATGAAAACCATGTACTACTGATATTATTAATAGAAACGATTGATGTTATTTTGAGCTTTAGAAAGATAACTCCAGTGGCCATACGAAAGTTGAACTCAAGAGGGGAAAAGACTTGGGGTAGTAGACTAGGAAACAAAGATGGGAAGTTTAAATGGCTACAATTTTGGGCAATGGTAGTGGGAATGAAGAGGACAGGGCCACAAAAGGTATCTCAGAGTAGAATTGACGAAAACTGGTAACTCATGTAGGAGAAGTAAAGGAAAGAGAGGAATTAAAAGAAGTACTCAAAAGTATTCCCACTAGGTCATAGGCTAGAATTTCCTTCTGTTCATTCAACAAATATTTACTGAAGGCCCACATGGGTGCAGGTAGTAGGGCATTAATGCTTAATGGGCTGCCAGTGACAATGTCATAAAATTGTGTAATTCAGTTTAAAACATTTACTAGAGATCAGAAAAGAATAAATGACTACATTTATATTACTGGTTCATTAACAAAAGGTTTCTGTTACTTCTATATTTTATTCTCAAGGATCCTAAAAGATTAAAAGCCTTATATGATGGTGAGAGTGGGAGTTTCTCATCTGAGAACATCAGCAGTTAAAGCAGGAATCTGATCCCTAAGGGGGAATGTCAACCCACAGAACAATGAATATAAAGATCATTTAAAATATAAAGTTTAGGAAAGGATGTGAAAAAACACTTATATAAAACTCTTATATAAACTGCTTGTAAATTAGTACATTGAACTTTAAAGAACAATTTGGCAGTTTGTAGTAAAACTGGCAATGTGTATCCCATAGAACTTAGCTATTGGCCTCCTGTATCTATGAACAGTATTCTGTAAAGTGAGGTTCAGCACCCCAGGGCATGCGTGGAAAGAAAACATGAGACCTTCTAATCACACGTGTTTTTTAGACATGGAGTCTTGCTATGTTGCCAAGGCTAGACTCAAACTCGTGGGCGCAAGGTATCCTCCCCTCCCAGCCTCCTGAGTGGCTAAGTCTACAGGTGCTTGCCACCATGCCCAACTTACATTGAAAAAATATATATCCAGCTGGGTGCAGTGGCTCACGCCTGTAATCCTAACACTTTGGGAGGCTGAGGCGGGCAGATCATGAGGTCAAAAGATCGAGACCATCCTGGCCAACGTGTAAAACATTGTCCTACTAAACATACAAAATTTAGCAGGGCGTAGTGGTACGCACCTGTAATCCCAACTACTTGGGAGGCTGAAGCAGAATTGCTTGAACCCAGGAGGTGGAGGTTGCAGTGAGCCGAGATCGTGTCACTACACTCCAGCCTAAGTGACACACCAAGACTCTGTTAAAAAAAAAAAAAAAAAAAAAGGAAGCATTTATAGAAAAATAGAAACCAACTTAAATGCCTTTTAGTTCACATAACTTTAGTGGTCTTTGATAAATAAAACTTGTTTCAACATTTTCTTCAATAATTTAAAATTTTAAAGTCATGTTCTGTTAAATTAAGTAATCCTAGATTTTTCACTGGAAATTAGGGTTACTAGGAGTTTAAATAGTAGTTAGTATGTATAATTAAAACTACTAAATATAAGAGAAACAATTCCATTATATGTTTGTACACATACATGTGTGTATATATATATATATATATGTGATATATCTCTAAACTGTGATATATCTCTAAAATTTTGTCTCTACTAAAAATACAAAAATTATCGGGTGTGGTGGTGGGTGCCTGTAATCCCAGCTACTCAGGAGGGATATATATACATATATATGTGTATATATATTACACATACATGCATATATATACATATACATATTATACATGCATGTGTGTGTGTGTGTGTATATATATATATACACATATATTCATTTATTCTTTTCTGATCTCTAGTAAATGTTTTAAACTGAATCACACAATATTATGACATTGTCACTGGAGCGCATTAAGCACTAATACCCTACTATATAATATATGCATATATGTGTAATATGTATACGTGTGTAATATATACACACGTGTGTGTGTGTGTGTGTGTATAAAGAGAGAGAGAAAGAAAGGATAAAAGGGTGGGGATGAGGAACTTCCATTCCCAAGTGGCCATGTGGTTACCATCCATGGTACAGAGCTTCAGCCATGCTGGACTCAGTTAATGAAGGTAAAAGTTACCAGTGGAATTCAGAGATGGATTCAACCTTGGTTATTGTTACCTATAATAGCTAAAATGAAAGTAAAAGAGAGTGCTGGATCGGGCCTTGAGGTTGGACCAAGCTCAGATGTGGTCTGAGCTCAGGTCACTAGCCTCAAAGCTACCCTTGGGGACCTGTAGTCCCCAAGAAGGTAGTCAATGTGGGAGAAAGGAAAAACCAAGTTAACTATTGAAACCAGACGATACAGTGTGAATAAAGCATTCTCTTTTGTAGATTAGTATCATCAGCTTCCTGAGCAGCCTTTACTAAAGTGGATTGTGAAAGTAACTAATTTCGGGATAGTATCTGATTTTAAATGCTGCAGAGTAAAAGAGCACATTTGGGTTGATGCAGGACCCACAGCTCAGTATTGAACAATATATAGCAGATGGCTATACATGATCCAGACACACAGGAGGTTATACCTGAAGGAACAGCCAGCCTGGTGGACTAGATAAAAGCCACTGTAAGATATGTTTACCTGGAGATGGGGGCCTGCCCAACGCCCAATATAAATGCCCAGTGAAGGACCCCAGATGTATTAGTTCATTCTTGCATTGCTATAAAGAACTGCTTGAGACTGGATAATTTATAAAGAAAAGAGTTTTAATTGGCTTATGATTCCAAAAGCTGTACAGAATGCACTGCTGAAGAGACCCCAGGAAACTTTCAATCATGGCAGAAGGTGCAGGGGAAGCAGGCATATCTTACTTGACCAGAGCAGAAGAGGGTGAAAAGAGAAGTGCTACACACTTTTTAAAAAAAATTTTATTTTACTTTAGGTGCTGGGGTACCTGTGCAGGTCATGCAGGGCTGTTGCATAGGTGCATATTATATCTGGCATTTCTCCCCATGTTATCCCTCCCCACCCTTCCCACCCCACTCTGTCCCTCCCGTAGCCCCCCGCCAACTACCCCAAGTGTGTGATGCTCCTCTCCCTGAGTCCACGTGTTCTCCTTGTTCAACACCCGCCTATGAGCAAGAACATGCAGTGTTTGGTTTTCTGTTCTTGTGTCAGTTTGCTGAGAATGATAGTTTCCAGATTCATCCAAGTCCCTACAAAGGACACAGACTCATTGCTTTTTATGGCTGCATAGTATTCCATGGTGTATATGTGCCACATTTTCTTTGTCCAGTCTATCATTGATGGGCATTTGGGTTGGTTCCAGGCCTTTGCTATTGTAAACAGGCTGCAGTGAACATACATGTGCATGTGTCTTTATAGTAGAACAATTTATAGTTCTTTGGGCATATACCCAGTAATGGGATTGCTGGGTCAAATGGAATTTCTATTTCTAGGTCCTTGAGGAATTGCCACACTGTCTTCCACAATGGTTGAACTAATTTACATTCCCACCAACAGTGTAAGAGTATTCCTATTTCTCCACACCCTCTCTAGCATCTGTTGTCTCCAGATTTTTTTTTTTTTTTTTTCTTTAGGCTGGACTTGTCTCCAGATTTTTTAATCATCGCCATTCTAACTGGCGTGAGATGGTATCTCAATGTGGTTTTGATTTGCATTTCTCTAATGACCAGTGATGATGAGCATTTTTTCATATGTTTGTTGGCTTCATATATGTATTCTTTTGTGAAGTGTCTGTTCATATCCTTTGCCCACTTTTGAATGGGGTTGCTTGTTTTTTTCTTGTATATCTGTTTTAGTTCTTGTAGATTCTGGATATTAGCCCTTTGTCAGATGGGTAGACTGCAAAAATTTTTTCCCCCTCTGTTTGTTGCCGATTCGCTCTAATGATGGTTTCTTTTGCTGTACAGAAGTTCTGAATTTTAATTAGATCCCATTTGTCTATCTTGCTTTTGTTGCCATTGCTTTTGGTGTTTTAGTCATGAAGTCCTTGCCTATGCCTATGTCCTGGATGGCTTTGCCTACATTTTCTTCCAGTGTTTTTATGGTGCTAGGTTTTAAATTTAAATCTTTAATCCATCTGGAGTTAATTTTAGTTTAAGGTGACAGGAAGGGGTCCAGTTTCTGCTTTCTGCACATTGTTAGCCAGTTTTCCCAACACCATTTATTAAACATGGAGTCCTTTACCCATTGCTTATTTTTGTCAGGTTTGTCAAAGATCAGATAGTTGTAGCTGTGTGGTGTTGCTTCTGAGGACTCTTCTGTTCCATTGGTCTATGTCTCTGTTTTGGTACCAGTACCATGCTGTTTTGATTACTGTAGCCTTGTAGTATAGTTTGAAGTCCAGCAGTGTGATGCCTCTGACTTTGTTCTTTTTGCTTAGGATTGTCTTGGCTATGCAGGCTCTCTTGTGATTCCATATGAAGTTTAAAGTGGTTTTTTACACTTCTGTGAAGAAGGTCATAGGTAGCATGATGGGGATAGCATTGAATCTATAAATTACTTTGGGCAGTATGGCCATTTTCACAATATTGATTCTTCTTAACCATGAACATGGAATGTTTTTCCATCTGTTTGTGTCCTCTCTTATTTCCTTCAGCAGTGGTTTGTAGTTCTCCTTGAAGAGGTCTTTTACATCCTTTGTTAGTTGTATTCCTAGGTTTTTTATTCTCTTTGTAGCAATTGTGAATGGGAGTTAGCTCTTCATTTGGTTCTCTGTTTTTCTGTTATTGGTATATAGGAATGCTTGTGATTTTTGCACATTGATTTTGTATCCTGAGACTTTGCTGAAGTTGCTTATCAGTTTGAGAAGATTTTGGGCTGAGGCGATGGGGTCTTCTAAATATACAATCATGTTGTCTGCAAATAGAGACAACTTGACTTCCTCCTTTCCTAATTCAATACCCTTTATTTCTTTTTCTTGCCTGATTGCTCTGGCTAGAACTTCCAATACTATATTGAATAGGAGTGGTGAGAGAGGGCATCCCTGTCTACTGCCTGATTTCAAAGAGAATTCTTCCAGTTTTTGCCCATTCAGTATAATATTGACTGTAGGTTTGTCATATATAGCTTTTATCATTTAATGATACGTTTCATCAATACCTAGTTTATTGAGAGTTTTCAGCATGAAGGGCTGTTGAATTTTGTTGAAGGCCTTCTCTGCATCTATTGGGATAATCATGTGGCTTTTGTATTTGGTTCCATTTGTGTGATAGATTACATTTATGGACTTGCATATGTTGAATCAGCCTTGCATCTCCAGGATGAAGCCTACTTGATCATGATGAATAAGCTTTTTGATGTGCTGTTGCATTCAGTTTGCCAGTATTTTATTGAAGATTTTTGCATCTATGTTCATCATGGATATTGGCCTGAAGTTTTCTTTTTTTGTTGAGTCTCTGCCTGGTTTTGGTATCAGGATGATGTTGGTCTCATAAAATGAATTAGGGAGGATTCCCTCTTTTTGTATTGTTTTATATAGTTTCAAAAGGAATGGAACCAGCTCCTCTTTGTACGTCTGGTAGAATTTGGCTGTGAACCCATCTGGACCTGGACATTTTTTGGTTGGTAGGCTATTAATTGCTGCCTCAACTTCAGCCCTTGTTATTGGTCTATTCAGGGTTTCAACTTCCTTCTGGTTTAGTCTTGGTAGAGTACAAGTGTCCAGGAATTTATCCATTTCTTCCTGGTTTACTGGTTTATGTGCATAGAGCTGTTTGTAGTAATCTCTGATGATAGTTTATATTTCTGTGGGATCAGTGGTGATATCCCCTTTATCTTTTTTTATTGCATCTATTTGATTCTTTTCTCTTTTCTTTTTTATTAGTCTGGCTAGTGGTCTGTCTATTTTGTTGATCTTTTCAAAAAACCAGCTCCTGGATTTATGGATTTTTTGAAGGGTTTTTTTGTGTCTCTGTCTCCTTCAGTTCTGCTCTGATCTTAGTTATTTCTTGTCTTCTGCTAGGTTTTGAGTTTTTTTGATCTTGCTCCTCTAGCTCTTTCATTTTGATGATAGGGTGTCAATTTTAGATCTCTCCTTGTTTCTCATATGGGCATTTGTTGCTATAAATTTCCTTCTCGACACTGCTTTAAAGGTGTCACAGAGATTCTGGTAGGTTGTGTCTTCATTCTGATTGGTTTCAAAGAACATCTTTATTTCTGCCTTCATTTCATTGTTTATCCAGTCGACATTCTGAAGCAAGTTGTTCAGTTTCCAAGTGGTTGTGTGGATTTTAGTGTGTTTCTTAATCCTGAGTTCTAATCTGATTGCGCTGTTGTCTGATAGACTGTTTGTTATGATTTTCATTCTTCTGCATTTGCTGAGGAGTGATTTGCTTCCAATGATGTGGTCAATTTTAGAGTAAGTGGGATGTGGTGCTAAGAAAAACGTATATTCTGTGGATTTGGGGTGGAATGTTCTGCATATGTCTATCAGGTCCACTTGGTCCAACTCTGCATTCAAGTACTGGATGTCCTTGTTAATTTTCTGTCTCGTTGATCTGTCTAATATTGACAGTGGAGTGTTAAAGTCTCCCACTATTATTGTGTGGGAGTCTAAATATTGTTTTAGGTCGTTAAGAACTTGCTTTATGTATCTGGGTGCTCCTGTGTTGGGTGCATATATATTTAGGATAGCTAGCTCTTCTTGTTGGATTGATCCTTTTACCATTATGTAATGCCCTTCTTTGTCTCTTTTGATCTTTGTTGGTTTGAAGTCCATTTTATTAGAGACTAGGATTGCAACCCCTGCTTTTTTTGTTCTCCATTTGCTTGATAAATCTTCCATCCATTTATTTTGAGTCTATGTGTGTCTTTGTATGTGAGATGGGTTTCTTGAATACAGCACACTGATGGGTCTTGACTTTTTATCCAGTTTGCCCATCTATGTCTTTTGAGTGGGGCATTTAGGCCATTTATATTCAATGTTAATATTGTTATATGTGAATTTGATCCTGCCATTTTGTTACTGGCTGGTTTTCTTGCCTGTTAGCTGACTCATTTTCTTCATTGCATTTTTGGTCTTTGCCATTTGGTGTGCTTTTGCAGTGGCTCATACTTGTTCCTTTCTGTGCTTGGTGTTTCTTTCAGGAGCTCTTGTAGGGCAGGTCTGGTGGTGATGAAATCTCCCGGTAATTGCTTCTCTGTAAAGGATTTTATTTCTCCTTCACTTATGAAGCTTAGTTTGGGTGGATATAAGATGCTGCATTGAAAGTTCTTTTCTTTAAGGATGTTGAATATCAGCACTCACTCTCTTCTGGTTTGTGGGTTTCTGCCGAGAGATCTGCTGTGAGCCTGATTGGCTTCCCTTTGTGGGTGACCTGACCTTTCTCTCTGGCTGCCCTTAGCATTTTTTCCTTCATTTCAACCCTGGTGAATCTGATGATTATGTGCCTTGGGGTTGCTCTTCTTGAGGAATATCTTTGTGGTGTTCTCTGTATTTCTTGGATTTGAATGTTGGACTGCCTTGCTAAGCTTTGGGAAGTTCTCCTGGATAATATCCTGGAGCATGTTTTCCAGCTTGGATTCATACTCCCTGTCATATTCAGATACACCGATCAAGCGTAGATTAGGTCTTTTCATATAATCCCATATTTCTTGGAGGCTTTGTTCATTTCTTTTCACTCTTTTTTCTCTTATCTTGCTTCTCTGTTTATTTAATTGAGTTGATCTTCAATCTCTGATATCCTCTCTTCTGCTTGACTGATTCAGCTATTTGCTTCACGTAGTTCTCGTGCTGTGTTTTTTCAGCTCCAACAAGTTGTTTACATTCTTCTCTAAGCTGGTTATTCTAGTTAGCATTTCGTCTAACCTTTCTTCAAGGTTTTTTATTTCTTTGCATTGAATTAGAACGTGTTCCTTTAGCTCAGAAAAGTTTGTTATTATCCACCTTCTGAAGCCTGTTTCTGTCAATTCGTCACACTCTTTCTCAGTCATATTGTGTTCCTGTGTTGTTGAGGAGTCGTGATCCCTTAAAGGAGAAAAGGTGTTCTGGTCTTCAATGGTTTCATCTTTTTTGCACTGTTTTTTTCCCATCTGCATGGATTTTCCTGGCTGTGATCTCAGGGAGCTGCTTGATGAGGTCTCTTGTCTGCCTGTCGAGGTGCTACTTGGTTTCTATGGACTCCTTCAGGTTGCTAGGTAGGCTTCTTTATTTACACTGGGAGATTAGGCTCGCCTCTTCCGCTGACCTGGAGGAGCTGCTGGGTGGTCAAGAACGCTGTCCCATTGCTATGTAGGCTTCCTGTATTTTTTGTTAAAACCTGAGGCCTAGTCTCTCCCCTTTAATAGTGGGCTATGTCTTTCCTCCACAGGGCTGGATCATTCAGGGTTCAGCTCAGACTGTGACACTGGCTGCACAACCCGCTAGAGTTAATGCTTCAGCCCTCTGGGGTTTTTGGGGGAGGGTAGGGACCCACCCAGCCGCAGTGCCTGTCTACCCATTTTCAGCTCCCTCTCTCTGGTCATAGGGGAGGGGCCAGCCCAGCTGCTCCGTCTTCCTCCTGCCTTCAGCTGCCTCTTTCTCCAGGCAGGTGGAGGGGGCAGTAGCTTGTCTGCAGGCTCTCCCAGCCAGCTTATGGGCTTCTACATTTGCTTAGATCTGCGCGCCAATCTGGGACACCATCCTGGATTATTGTACAACTCTGCGCTTGTTATACCTGGCGCTTGACTGGCTAAGGTCCCCTGTTCTGTGTATTGCTGAGGTTTTGGGGAAAGCACTGTATCTGGACCGGATTGCCAGAGAGGGAGCCTCCGACTTACTGGTCAGATGCACTTTCTGAGTGAAGCAGCACCCCTCCCCACCTCGGTCTGCCCTGCCTGGGCTTTGCTCACTGTCAGACAAAACCTGTTGAAATGCACCTGGTACCTCGGTTGGAGCTAGGAGATCTCTGGATTTCTTGTCTCTGTTGCTGGATGTTGTGTGCTGGAGCTGTGTCTATTCAGCCATCTTGAGTCAAGTCCTCAGTGCTACACTCTTTTAAACAACCAGATCTTGTGAGAACTCACTCACTATCATGAGAACAGCAAGGGGGATGTCTTCCCACATGACCCAATCACCTCACCAGGCCCCTCTTCCAAAATTGGGGATTGCAATTCTACATGAGATTTGGGTGGAGACCACATCACCAGATGAAGCAGCTGATACATTTCATATACAAACCATGTGGGACTGGCTTTGTGATGACAGAGATATTCACCCATTCAAAATGTCCTTTACCCAGGTTGTGATAAATACTGTGGCTTAAGAGACCCCTTCTACATGGGCATCCCATGTGATGCCATTACTTCTGCAGATCCAACAACAGTTTGGTTCCAGGAAACTTATCAAATGTGCTATCACCACTTTCTCTCATGGGTCTTATAGATGGCAATAAAAACATTCGATTAATTAATAAGAAAATGGTGAAGAGTAGAGGGAAGAGTCAAAAGACTCATCCCACAAAGGTGAGAATCTTTGAAGAGTTACTAAGCAATAAGGTGAATAAAGAAAACATTGAATTGGATGTGGTGGCTTACACCTGTAATACCAGCACTCTGGGAGGCCAAGGCAGGGGTGTCACTTGAGCCCAAGAGTTTAAGACCAGTCTGGACAACATGGTGAAACCCCATCTCTACTAAAAATGCAAAGTTATGGTGGCACGTGCCTGTTGTCACAGCTACTCAGGAGACTGAGGCATGAAAATCGCTTGAACCTGGGAGGTGGAGGTTGCAGTGAGCCGAGATTGTGCCACTGCACTCCAGCCTGAGCAACACAGCGAGGCTCCATCTAAAAAAAAAAAAGGAAAAAAAAAACATCGATGGGTGAAACCAAGAGAAAAAAAGTCATGGAACTCTTTCCAGCAGAGTGGAAATCTTTAGCTGGTTATTAAAAAATGAAATGAGTAAAATAGAAATTGATGATGTTAAAAGAAGGATTTTAATACAACACTATCAAAAGTTGAGTGAATCAGAGGGAGCCCCAAATCTATATTTACTCCAGACCGAGAAAAAAATATTGGAAGGCAAAGGTTACAGTGAGAAAGCTGACCAATTGCTTGGGGCAATGTTGAAATGAGTAACTCGAAGTAAATATGGGCTAAAAGGCTCCATCCTCTGCTGGGAACCCAAATTCTTTTTCACAAGAGAGGGGAAAATGGCCTGGAGGTGGAAATATGAAGTTTCTGGGACCAGAACAGAAAATGTAACTGTTGATAGCATTATGAAAGTTGAAAAGTTTAAAAAAGCTTTATGTAAAGTCGTTGTGTATTTTTTACCTAAATGTTTTATGAAAATGGATCTAATACTTGACTGGGGAATGTTTTCTCTACCTAGTACTTCAAAACAGGAGCATGTATATCTGCTCTTTGAGCAATATTAATTGGACATGCTAAATGGGAACTGGTAAGTTTGCCCAAGCCCACAGAGTATAGAGTAGAAGCTAGAGTGCTATTCAGGACAAATTCACCACTTGATGGCCCTTAGTGAAACATTTACTGAGACTTATGGGGTGATGTCAGAGAACCACTCTCATGGGGATAACAGTGCCCAGAAGAGTTCTATGATAAAGATGAAATGGTTTATATAGGATTTTGCTACCTAAGGCATGCAGAGATACTCATGAGCAGGGAGCCTCTTTTTCCCTTAGGACTAACTCTGCAGTTAACAAGAACTAACTACTCTGCAGTTAGTCCTAGGGGAAAAAGAGGCGCTTTGTCAGTCAGTTGATAAACAGCTCTCATCTGACTGACAAATAGCTACTTGGTTTGTAGATGGCAGTTCTAAAGTGAAAACAAAAATCTTGTTTGGAAGCCTGCTACTCTGATTGAAGAAGAGTCAATAAAACCTTTTCCTGCCAGTCGGAGTTGCTCACACCTGTAATCCCCACACATTGGGAGGCTGAGGTGGGCAGATCACCTGAGGTCAGGAGTTTGAGATCAGCCTGGCCAACATGGTGAAACCTCATCTTTACTAAAAATACAAAAATTAGCTGGGCATGGTGGTGCACACCTGTAATCCCAGCTACTCCAGAGGCTGAGGCCAGAGAATCACTTGAACCTGGGAAGTGGAGTTTGCAGAGAGCAGAGATAGCGCCACTGCACACCAGCCTGGGCAACAAGAGCAAGATTCCATCTCAAAAAAAAAGAAAAAAGAAAAGAAAGAAAACCTTTTTCTTTTAAGCTGTTTATAGTTTAAAACTATTTTATACCCAACTTATTTCCTGGCTACAAGAAGTCTCTAAAGGAGAACTGAGTTTTAATTTTCTTCATGTGGTGGCTCTCTAATGGAATAGATCCTTTTTGTTATTGTTCTGACATACAAATTCTCTTTCGATCTAATCATTGTGTGCGTCATATTTTTACTATTCCAATAATTAATGCTTTTGTATCTCATTGTTTTACTTTTTCAAAGAAAACTGAAGCTATGCTATTTAAAAGACAAGAGATGATTCAACAGAGCCTGTAAATCTCCTTTATTTGGAATCCCACTGGGTCTGATCTGTTTCCATTACCAGGATACTGCTGCTAAAGCTGTACCATATTAACCACTCTCTCTAAAAGCTCAGGGACCATCACAGAAGAGGAGGGTACATTACTCCTCAGCTTGCAGACTGCCTATTGTGGTACTCTGTGATCACGTTAGTTAATATTTAATAAACTCCCTTTAATATATATCTACCCTATTAGTTCTGTCCCTCTAGAGAACCCTGACTAACACAGGATATATCTTCCTAGTGACAGGATGCTCCTGTGCCCTCTTCAATGCATTCCTTTTCTCAGGACCACAGTCCCATGTTTGCTGAATGCCAAAAGTTGCTGTAAGCAAGTAATTCCAGCCAAAGGACATAGCTAGACTTGAGGCATTTTTTCAGACAACTCATGGAGTGGCCTGAGGAAATATTCCTGACCTACAAAAGAACACTTTTCTTGTACTAGACACTATCAGAATTTGCTTTTCTGAACTTGCTTAAACATTTTTATATTACTTTTGAAATAATTTTAGATTTATTAAAAAGTTGTAAAGATAATCTAGAAAGTTCCCATATACCCTTCACCCAGCTTCCCCTAATGTCTAAATCTTATACAGTCATGGTGCAGTTGTTGAAACTAAGAAATTAACATTGGTGCAATACAAGTAACTATGGACTTTATTCAGATGTTGTCAGTTTTTTCACTAATGTCCTTTTTCTGTTTCAGGATCCAATTTAAAATCCAACAGTACATTTAGTCATCATGTTTCCTTAATCCCTTCTAATCTTTGATGATTTCTCAATCTCTCCTTGTTTTTCATGGCTTTGACAGTTTTGAGGAGTTCTGGTCAGATATTTTGTAGAATGTCCTTCAGTTTTGGGTTTTTCTAATGTTTTTCCCATGATTATATTAGAGTTATGAGTTTTGGGGAAAATTACCACAAACGTAAAGTGCCTTTTTTATTACATTATATCATATCAGGGAGTACATGCTATCAACATGAATTATCACTGATGATGTTAATCTTATCTATTTGGTTCATGTCATATCTGCCAGTTTCTTCCATTGTAAAGTTACTATTTTTTTTTCTCCCATATTTTGTTCTTTAGAAGGAGTCTAAGTTCATTCCACACTTAAGGTGGGGGAAATTAGCACTACCTTCTGGAGGAATAAATATCTACAAACACAGTTTAAAATTCTTCTGTACAGAGTATTTTCTCCTTTTCCTGCACTTACCTATATATTTATTATTTATTTATACTGATATAGGCTCATATATATATATTTTATTCTTTGGTTTATAATAGAATACATCATTCTATTGTTGTTCAAATTGTCCAGCTTTGGCCATTGAGAACTCTTTCAGGCTATCTCCTGTGTCTTTTTATGGGAGAATTATATTTAAAAACAATTCCCCAAAACTCATGAGGATTTCAGTATGTGAGGGGAGTCCTGGAACCAACGCACTGTGTATACGTAGGGTCAACTACATGTACACACACACACACACACAATCTCCCATTGGTTCTGTTTCTCTAGGGAACTCTGACTAATGCATATATCAAACTGTAACAAATACATGGAACTGAATCCAAGTTTGCTGAATAGGAACAGCTCTGGAGTGCAGTTCCCAGTGAGAACAATGCAGAGGGTGAGTGATCACCACATTTCCAAACAAGTTTTTACTGCCCACAGACCAGGAGATTCCTGAACTGAAAAGCACCACGAGTTTCCAGCATGGCTGTTTCAGCCAGCACAGCAGGTCTCTGCACAAAAACTCACACAAATCTTGGCAGCCGTTTCAACAGGTGCCTGGAACACCTGGGAGACAGAGCCACCCATTCAACTGAAAAAAAGGGGGCTGAAACAGGGAGCCAGGTGATCTAGCTTAGCAGGTACCACACCCACAAAGACCAGCAATCTGAAACACTCTGGAGTGAGAGTTTTGCAGCAAAGGCAGCTGGACCCGGGAGGGTCCAGCTCTGTGGGTGGAAGGGCATCCGCCATTACTGAGGCATTCCACCACTACCAAGGCAGTCCACCATTACTGAGGCAGTTGCCATTACCAAGGCAGTCCACCAATACTGAGACAGTCCACAATTACTGAGGCAATCACCATTACTGAGGCAGTCCATCATTACCGAGGCAGTCCGCCATTACTGAGGCAGACCACCATTACTCAGGCAGTTCTAACTATACCTCTGTAAACAAAATTACAAGCAAGTTCACATAGCAGCTGGGCAGAGCCCATGGCAGCTCAGCAATGCCTCTGCTGGCAGACTGTGACTAGGCTACCTCCTCGCTGGGCAGGGCATCTCTGAAAAAAGGCAGTAGCATGTCAGGAACTTATAAATAAAGCCCCACCTTCCCAGAACAGAGCACCTGGGAAAAAATGTGGTTCTGAGTTCCACTGCAGCAGACTTAAACATACCTACCCAGCAGCTCTGAATGGAACAATGGAGCTCCCAGCTCAGCACTTGAACTCCTATAAGGGACAGACTCTCTCCTCAGACAGGTCCCTGACCCCTGTATATCCAAAGAGACACCTCATAAAGAAGACCTCAGGCTGACATCTGGCAGGTATCCTTCTGGGACAAAGATAACAGAAGAAGAAACTGGCAGCAATCTCTACTGTTCTGCAGCCACCACAGGTGATCGCCAAGCAAGAAGGGTCTGGAGTGGACCTCCAGCAGTCCTACAGCAGAGGGGCCTGACTGTTAGAAGGAAAACTAAAAAACAGAAAGAAATAACTTCAACATCAACAAAAAGGATATCCACTCAGAGACCCCATCTGAAAGTCACCAACTACAAAGACCACAGGTAAATAAATCCACAAAGATGGGAAGAAACCAGTGCAAAAAGGATGAAACACCCCAAACCAGAAGATCTCTCCTCCTCCAAGGGAGCACAACTCCTCACCAGGAAGGCAACAAAGCTGGATGGAGAATGAGTCTGATGAATTGACAGAAACAGGCTTCAGAAAGTGGGTAATAACAAACTTCTCTGAGCTAAAAGAACGTGTTCCAACCCAATGCAAAGAAACTAAGAACCTTGAAAAAAGGTTTGAGGAAAAGCTAATGAGAATAAACAGCTTAGAGAAGAATATAAATGACTTGATGGAGCTGAAAAACACAACACGAGAACTTCATGAAGCATACACAAGTTTCAATAGCAGAAGAAAGGATACCAGAGGTTGAAGATTGATTCAATGAAATAAAATTAGAAGGCAAGATTAGAGAAAAAAGAGTGAAAAGAAATGAAATAAGCCTCCAAGAAATATGGGATTGTGTGAAAAGACCTAATCTACGTTTGATAGGTGTACCTGAATGTGATGGAGAGAGTGAATCCAAGCTGAAAAACATTCTTCAGGATATTATCCAGGAGAACTTCCCCAACCAAGCAAGGCAAGCCAACATTCAAGTCCAGGAAATACAGAGAACACCACAAAGATATTCCTCAAGAAGAGCAACCCCAAGGCACATAACCGTCAGATTCACCAGGGTTGAAATGAAGGAGAAAATGCTAAGAGCAGCCAGAGAGAAAGGTCGGGTTACCCACAAAGGGAAGCCCATCAGACTCACAGTGAATCTCTCTGCAGAAACCCTACAGGCCAGAAGAGAGTGGGGTCCAATATTCAACATCCTTAAAGAAAAGAACTTTCAATCTAGAATTTCATATCCAGCCAAACTAAGCTTCATAAGCAAAGGAGAAATAAAATCCTTTATGTACAAGCAATTGCTGAGACATTTCATCACCACCAGCCCTGCCTTACAAGAGCTCCGGAAAGAAGCATTGCGGCACTGTTTACAATAGCAAAGACTTGGAACCAACCCAAATGCCCATCAATGATAGACTGGACAGGGAAAATGTGGCACATATACATCATGGAATACTATGTAGCCATAAAAAATGAGGAGTTCATGTCCTTTGTAGGGACATGGATGAACCTGGAAACTATCATTCTCAGCAAACTGACCCAAGAACAGAAAATCAAACACCACATGTTCTTACTCATAGGCAGCTGTTGAATAATGAGAACACATGGACACAGGGAAGAGAGCATCACACACTGGGATCTGTGGGGGCGGGGATCTAGGGGAGGGACAGTAGGGGGTGGGGAGTTGGGGAGGGATAACATGGGGAGAAATTCCAGATATAGGTGATGGGAGGAAGGCAGGAAATCACACTGCCATGTGTGTACCTATGCAACAATCTTACATGTTCTTCCCATGTACCCCAAAGCCTAAAATGCAATAAAAAAGAGGTTCTTAAGGAAGTGCTAAATATGGAAATGAAAAACTGTTACCAGCCAGCACAAAAACATACATAGGTACATAGACCATTTACACCTATACAATCATGTCTACATAATAACCAACTAACAAGACAATGACAGGATGAAATCACATGTGACGACATTAACCTTGAATGTAAATGGGCTAAATGCCCCACTTAAAAGTCCCAAAGTGGCAAGTTGGATAAAGAAGCAAGACCCAACTGTATGGTATCTTCGAAAGACCCATTTCACATGCAATGACACCCATAGACTCAAAGTAAAGGGATGGAGAAAAATCTGCCAAGCAAAGGGAAAACAAAAAAAGGGCAAGAGTTAATACTCTAATTTCAGACAAAATAGAGTTTATCCCATCCAAGTACTAAGAGGCCCAACCATGCTTAGCTTCCAAGATCAGACAAGATAGGGAGCATTCAGGGTGGCATTTCTGTAGACTGGACAAAATAGACTTTAAACCAACAATGATCAAAAAGGACAAAGATGGATACTATGTAATAATAAAGGATTCAATTCAACAAGAACACTTAACTATCCTAAATATATATGCACTCAACACTGGAGCACCCGGATTCATAAAACAAGTTCTTAGAGACCCGTGAAGAGACTTAGATAACTGCATAGTAAGTGTGTAGACTTCAACACCCCCACTGACAGTATTAGACAGATCACTGGGGCAGAAAACAAAAATATTCAGGACCTAATTCAACACTTGATCAAATGGACCTAACAGATATCTATAGAACACTCTACACAATAATAACAGAACATCCATTATTTCCATTTGCAAATGGCAGATGCTTTAAAATCAACCACATACTCAGCTGTAAAGCAATTCTCAACAAATTCAAAAAACCCCAAATCATACCAACCACATTCTCAGACCACAGCACAATAAAAATAGAAATCAATACCAAAATCTTACAAAACCATACAATTACAGGAAGTTAAATAACCTGCTCCTGAATGACTTTTGGGTAAACAATGAAATGAAGGCAGAAATAAAGAAATTCCTTGAGAGTAATGAAAACAAAGATACAATATGCCAGAACCTCTGGGGCACAGATAACACAGTATTAAGAGGAAATTTTATAGCACTAAATACCCAAATCAAAAAGTTGAAAAGATACTAAATTAACAACCTAATATCACATCTAAAGGAACTAGAAAATCGAGAGCAAACTAATCCCGAAGCTAGCACAAGAAAATAAATACCAAAATTAGAGCTGAACTGAATGAAATTGAGACATGAAAAACCATACAAAAGACCAATGAAACCAAAATTTGGTTGTTTGAAGGAATAAATAAGATTGTTAGACCCCTAGCTAGACTAATAAAGAAAAAATAGAGGAAAAAATACAAATAAATTCAATTGCAAATGACAAAAGAGACATTACCACAAACCCCACAGAAATACAGAAAATTCGCAGAGACTGTGATGAACACCTCCATACACACAAACTAGAAAACCTAGAACAGTGGACAAATTCCTAGAAACACATAATCTCCCAAGATTGAATCAGGAAGAAACTGAACCCCTGAATAAACCAGTAATAAGGTTTAAAATTGAATAAATAATAAAAAATCTACCAACCAGAAAAAGTCCTGACCAGATTGATCTACAGCCAAATTCTACTAGACATATAAAGAAGAGCTGCTACCAATCATATTGAAACTATTCCAAAAAATCTAGGACTCCTTCTTAACTCATTCTATGAGACCAGCATCATTGTGATATCAAAACCTGGCCAGAGACACAATGAAGAAACAAAACTTCATGCCAATATCCCTGATGAACACAGATGCAAAAATGCTCAACAAAATACAAGCAAACTGATTTCAGCAGCACATCAAAAAGCTAATCCACCATGATCAAGTAGGCTTTTATTGTTGGTATACGAGGTTGGTTTAGCATATGCAAATGAATAAATGTAATTCATTGTTTAAACAGAGCTAAAAACAAAAATTACATGATCATCTCAATAGATGCAGAAAAGGTTTACAATTAAATTTAACATCCCTTCATGTTAAAGCCCCTCAACAAAGTAGGCAATGAAGGAATATATCACAAAATAATAAGAGCCATTTATGACAAACCCATAGCCAACATCATATTGAACAGTTGAAAGCTGGAAGCATTCCCCTTGAGAATTTGAACAAGCTAAGGATGTCCACTCTCACCACTCCTATTCAACATAATACTGAAAATCCTAGCCAGAGCAATCAGGCAAGAGAAAGAGATAAAAGGCATACAAATAGAAAGAAAAGAAGTGAAACTATCTCTCTTCACAAATAATATGATTCTGTACCTAGAAAACTCCATAGTTTCTTCCCAATGGCCCCTAGAGCTGATAAACAACTTCATCAAAATTTCAGAATACAAAATAAATTACAAATATTAACATAAAATTTCTATACACCAATAATGTCCAGGCTCAGAGCCAAATAAAGAATGCAATCCCATTCACGATAGCCACACACATGAAAATAAACTACCTAGGAATATAGTTAATTAGGGAGGCCAAAGATCTCTGCAAAGAGAATTGCAAAACACTGCAGAAAGAAATCAGAGACTACACAAAAGGAAAAACATTCCAGGCTCATGAATTAGAAGAATCAATATTGTTAAAATGGCCATACTTCCCAAAGCAATGTACAAATTCAGTGCTATTTCTACCAAACTGCCAGACATTTTTCACAGAATTAGAAAAAAAACTATTCTAAAATTCATATAGAATCAAAAAAGAGCTTGACTAGCCAAAGCAATTCTGAGCAAAAAGAGCAAAGCTGGAAGCATAACACTACCTGGCCAGACTTATACTACAAGTCTACAGTAACCAAAACAGAATGATACTGGTACAAAAACAGACACATAGAACAATGAAACAAATTAGAGAACCCAGAAATAAAACTGCATACCTACAACCACTGATCTCTGACAAAGTCAACAAAAACAAGTAATAGAGAAAGGATTATCTATTCAATAAATGATGCTGGGATAACTGACTAGTCATATGCAGAAGGTTGAAAGTGGACTCCTTCCTCTCACCTTATGTAAAAATTAACTCAAGATGAAAGACTTAAATGTAAAACCTAAAACTACAAAATCCCAGGAAGAAAACTGAGGAAAAACCATTCTGGACATAAGACCTGGCAAAGATTTCATGATAAAGACTCCAAAATCAATTGCAACAAAAACAAAAACTCACAAATGAAACTTTAAATAAAAAGCTTCTGCACAGCAAAAGAAACTATCAACAGAGTAAACAGATGACCTGTAGAATCAGATAAAATATTTGCCAACTATGCATCTGACAAAGGTCTAATATCTAGAATCCATAAGGAACTTAAACAAATTAACAAACAAAAAACAAGCAACCCTACTAAAAAATGGGCAAAGAACATGAACAGACACTTCTCAAAAGAAGACATACACAGAGCCAACAAGCTTATAAATGATGCTCAATATCTCTAATCATCAGAGAAATGCAAATCAAAACCACAATGAGATACAATCTCACATCAGTCAGAATGGTTATTACTAAAAAGTAAAAAAAAAAAAAAAAAAAAAAAAGACATGTTGGTGAGGGTACAGAGGAAAGGGAATGCTTATATACTGCTTCTGGGAATATACATTAGTTCAGCCATTGTGGAAAGCAGTTTGGATATTTCTCAAAGAGCTAAAAATAGAACAGCCATATGACCTAGCAATCCCATTACTGGATATATACCCAGAGGAAAATAAATTGTTCTACCAAAAAGACGCTTTTACTCATATGTTTATTACAGTGCTATTCACAGTATCAAAACATGGAAACAACCAAGGTGCCCATCAATGGCAGATTGTATTTTTAAAATGTGGTATATAAATACCATGGAATACTACATGGTCATAAAACGGAATGAAATTATGTCATTTGCCGGAACATAGATGTAGCTGGAGGCCATTATCCTAAGCAAATTAATGCAGGAACAGAAAATCAAACATTGCATACTCTCACTTATAAGTGGGAACTAAACATTGAGTACATATGGATGCAAAGAATGAAACAATAGACACCAGGGCCTACTCGAGGGTGGAGGCTAGGAGAAGGGTGAAAATAAAATCACTACCTCTCAGGTATTATGCTCATTATCTGGATGATGAAATAATATGTATACAAAACCCCTGTAACATGCGATTTACCCATGTAACAAACCTGCCCAGGTACTCCCTGAATCTAAAATAAAAGTTGGAAAGAAAAAAAATTATTGGCTATAATGTCATCATTTGTTCAGTTCTCCATGTAAATGCATTAATCACAGAGAATCGACCAAAGTACAAATAAATTATCTCTGAAAATGTAAAACCTAAAAATCATATAATTTATCATACAATTTACCAGTGAAGACCATCCTCAAAAATTACATGGGCACCTCTCTCTATTTCCTGCAAAGGGATCTGTTGAATAAGAATAGAAATTACAAGACAGCCCAAATAGAACTTGTTATGGACTGTATATATTCCAGGCAACTTATCCTCATCCACTGAACATGTTTCCTGTTTGTTCTTGGTTGTATTTGGTAAAAACTCTAAAACTGATACTGACCTTCATGTCCTCAGAGCTGGATGTGGAAGAGTCTCTTTCACTGCAATTATGGCTGTATTATTAGGACCTGAGTTCCTATATACAGCATGAAGGAAAAAAACTTTATTGGTCTTTGTTATAGTTTAAGTGTGTCCCCACAAAATTATGTGTAGGAAACTTAATCCTCTGCTCTCATGAATAATGAGAGTTCTTTCTTCTCTCATAAATGGATTAATGGCACCATCACCAGACTGTGTTTATTATCACAGAAATGACTTTATAAGAAAAGTGAGCTCTCTCTGGCTTTCTTGCTTTTGCTCTCTCCCCATGTTATGCCTTGTGCCATGTTTTGAAGCTGCAAGAAGGTCCCTGTCAGAAGTCAAGCAGATGCTATTGGACTTCCCAGCCTCCAGAACTGTGGGACAAATGTCTTTTTTAAAAAAATATAAATTAATCAGGCTGTGGTATTGTGTTATAGGAAAATGAAATGGGTGAAGACAATCATGACCACTCCAAACTTCTCAGTGTCTAGCATGTAGTAGATGTTTACAAAATGTTGGTTAATGTGTAAATAAGTAAAATAAAACATTCCTACTTACAGCCAGAGGCTCATTCCCTTTGTGACATTATAGACATAAATGTATGTAGACATTTATTAAGTTCTTAATTACTCTCACAAAGAGTACTGTCCTCTTTAGAAAAATAAATCATCGTAAGCAACAGTTCTTTCAAGACTGTCAGTCCTTAATGTGGTGATAAAATGACCCAATGCCCACTCCCACCATTCTAATTTAACAAACCAGCTCAGAGCGTCTACGTTTTCACAAAGACAGACCTTTAGATTAGAAAAAAATTGTATCCAACTCTAGGAGACAACCAATAGAAAATGACTTGCCCAATATGCATATTTGGGTCCTTCAGTCTATGCAACACTCCTAGCAGTTTTTAACAATTCATGATAATAATTTTTCAAGGTAGGGGTAAGAAGGGATGTAGAATGAATAATAATAATGTAATTATTAAATGAAATCCGGATTACCTCCCCAGACCTAGCCTCAGAGAGGCTCTAGATGCTTGTATTCCTGGACTATCCATTGCAGAGTCACCACAGAGCAGTTTATGTTTTCCAAGGTATGGGTCATATCTTGTGCCTCCAGATAATGCACACAATGGCTAACAAGACATTCATCATCTATGAGGGGAAAACAATAACATAATAAAATTTGTAAATTATACTCTTTGGGGATAAGAAACAGCCTGGCTTTACCTCAAATAATAGAGGATATGCTGGTCTTTTACTGTTTGCACTGCAATATTTCTTACTTTGTATTGTAAGGAACTCTATGTCCTAAGTTCCCTCGTCAACTGGCTTCCAGGTAGGTTCAGCCAATGGTAGGTCTTCAGAGAAACTAGAATTCAGAGGGTGAGTGGGGAAACTTAGATTTTTCTCTGTGTCTTGCTCTATCTCAGGCAATGTCTCTGGTTCCAGTTCCTGACAGATAGCTCCTCTCTCTATGGTCCCAGTTCTCTCTGGGCAACATTTTTGGACTCTTGTAATTCCACTTCCTTCCTTTGTCCTCTGGCCCTATACATGGTAGTAGATCCCTGCTATTGTTAATCTTTTATTTGACTCATGATACCCTATTTGGCTTCTCAGTGCTTCCATAGCCTGTTTAATTAATTAGCTGGATCATGACTGACAAAGCACATTTATACTAATGTATAATTATATATGTGCTTTGGAAACCCAAGAAGAGTCAATTGGACTATGAGAAAAGCAGGATCTATAGTACAGTCAAGCTTCCCAGGAGCAGAAACTGGATCCAAGGAAGTCCTCCAGACCATAGCACAGGAGTTTATTGATCCTCATTTTAATACTCAGTCATCAGTATGTCAGCTATTTTCTTCACATGCCTGTTTCTTTACTGATGATTTCCTCCTCTTCTACTTTCATTGTGCCCTTTGGGTGTCTCATGACTTTGGCTTATTCACAGTTTTTAAATCTCTCTGTCTTGTCTTTATACGTGGCCTAGCATGGCTTTGACAGATTCTCTCTACATCAAAAACTTTCCCCTTTAGCTCCTACTAACAATATGCTTCTATTTCTCACTGTTCCTTGTTTTTAAGATGTGAGAATAGAAATCTGATTATCCAAGCTCATATTTTCACAGCATCATAGCAAACAATGTCATAGGTTGTAGTCACTCTGTGGATTGGGATTGCCCATGACTAAGGTTCATATTTAAAGACACACACACACACACACACACACACACACACACACACACAGAGAGAGAGAGAGAGAGAGAGAGAGAGAGAGAGAGAGATCAGACACATTTTGGTAAAAAATATAGGCTGTGGAATCAGACTGCAACGGCTGAAATCTTGTCCTGCCACTACCATGTGTCTATGGTATTCTCTCTAAATTTCCATTTATTCACCTGTAAAATGGAGATAATAAATATGCCCATATCGTAAGCTTGTTGTGAGTTAGTATGTGTAAAGCATCTACCATAGTGCCTGGCATGTGGTAAACACTCAATAAATGTTAGTTATTATAATATTACTACTATTAGTAATATTATAGGACAACTTCTTCAATGAAACTATAGATGGGCTAGTTTCTCTTAGAATTAAAAACAATTTTTAAACCCATAAATACTTAAAGAATAAATCTAGCAAAAGATGCACAAGACCTCTTTATAGAAAATCACAAAACATGGCCTGTAATCCCAGCACTTTGGGAGGCTGAGGCAGGTGGATCACCTGAGGTCAAGAGCTCTAGATCAGCCTGGCCAACATGGTGAAACCTCGTCTCTACTAAAAATACAAAAAAAAATTGCTGGGCCTGGTGGCACGCACCTGTAGTCCCAGCTATTCAGGGAGGCTGAGGCAGGAGAATCACTTGAACCCGGGAGGCAGAGGTAGCAATGAGCCCAGATTGTGCCACTGCACTCCAGCCTGGGCAACAGAGGGAGACTCCATCTCAAAAAAAAAAAACAACCAAAAAAGAAAATCACAAAACATCATTGAAGGAAGTTAAAAAGATATAATTATGTATAAATTATAAAACTGAATATTATAAAAATATCAGTTCTTCTCCAAATTATTCCTAGATTTAGTGTCATTTTAATCAATATGCCAATAGGTACTTTTGTGTATGTGACAACTGACAAGTTGGCTTTACAATTTATATGGAAAAACAAAAAGCTAGGAGTAGCATCATACTCTTAGAAAAAAACAAAGTTCTTACTCTATAAAACAGCAAAACTTCTTATAAAGTTTAAGTATTTTAGACAGTGTGGAATTGTCAAAAGAGTAAACAAATAGACCAAAGAACAGACTAGAAGATACAGATAGACCCAAGGAATGTAGATACTTGATTTATGATGAAGGTTTTACTGAAGATCAATAAATGGTGCTGTTAATTAAATATTAATAAATAATATGTATATATAGCTTGATCTCTACTATACATTGTATACAAAATAAATTCCAAATAAATGGTAGGTATAATGTGGAAACTAGTAACCTATAAAGCCTCTACAGTATTACAGAGAATATTATCATGATTTTAGAATATACAAAAATATTTGATAAATTGGATTAGGTTACAATTAAGAAATATAGTTCATGAAAAGACACCATTAGGAGAAAAAGCTTTAGAGTGAAGAAGAGGTGAGAATGACTCCTGGACCAAATACAGCCACTGCATCCTGTGGGCCACTGCATCCCACTCCCAGCACCTACCACCCACCACCATCGCCACCACCATGCCTAAGAAGAAAGGCTGAAGGGGATGCTAAAGGAGATAAAGTCAAGGACAAACCACAGAGAAAATCTGTGAGGCTGACTGCTAAACCCAATCCTCCAAAGCCCGGGCCTACGCCTAAAAAGGGCCCATGCCTAAAAAGGGCCCTGCAAAGAATGGAGAGAAGGTACCCAAAGGGAAAAAGGGAAGAGCTGATACTGGCAAAGAGGGGAATAACCCTGTAGAAAATGGAGAGCCCAAAACAGACCAGGCACAGAAAGCTGAAGGTGCTGGAGATGCCAAGTGAAGTGCGTGCATTTTTGATAACCGTGTACTCCTGGTGACTGTACAGTTTGAAATACTATTTTTCATCAAGTTTTATAGAAATGCAGAATTCTGTTTTACTTTTTTTATTAAAGTTATGTTGTTAGCACACAGAACACTTGGTTTTGGGGAAGGGACATATGTCACTAATAGAATGTCTCCAAAGCTGGACTGATGTGGGGAAAACACCTTTCCCTTCTAGCTTTGAGAGACTTCTTGGCTCCCAGGAGAAGGGATTCCATGACTTTGACACACATGGCCACTTTGGCACAAAAACTTTGCGATATGGCAACACAAATTCGTTTTTATGTCCTCTTCTCCCTTTCTTCCTTTCAACATAGACTTAACTCCCATAACCTAGACACCTGTTGGGACCTGACCCCCAGTCATTGGTTACCAGTGTGTCAGGCAATCTGGACTTTCCAGTTACTGAGATGGTGCCCTTCAAAAGAGCAGTGCTTCTGTTTCTAGATTGTGGATCTTCAGATAAATTCTGCCATTTTCTTTTCAGTTCCTGAGAGTCAGGGTCGCCTCGTGAAAAGTTGTTAAACAACATGTTAAATGTGAAATGTCAACTCTCACTCTAAACTTTCCCTGTTAAGAGCATCAGATGTTCTTGCAAATGGGCCAGAGGTAATGCCACTCATTAACAGAATCTGGACTCCCCAAGATTACATTTCTATCAATACACCCTATTATATTTCTTAAAAATGAAAACAACCTTGTTTATTCATTTTATTAAATTATTTAACCATTAATTCAACAAATATTATGTTCCTGGCACTGGCTATAGAAGTGAACAAATTAAATCCCTTTTCTCATTGCACTTATGTTCTAAGGTCAGGAAGGTGGGGGTAAGGGTGCAGAAAATAAATGAATAAACAAAAAGACAGATAGAACTGAGTGAGAGATTACAGAGTGAAGAGGGGCAAGAGGTTATTTAGATGAGATGGACAGGGAAGGTCATTCTGAGGAGGTGATAAATGAAGACTGGGTTGAAGTGAGATAGCAGGTCATACGACCCAACTGGAAGCATTGATGACAGAGGAAACCCAGCAGGTACAAATGCCATGAGGTGGGAACAAGTTTGATGTATTAAGACAAGCAGGAACACTGTGGCTGGAGTGGAGTAAGCAGGGAAAGAGAAGGAGGAGACAAGGCTGGAGAGGCAATCAGAGGCCAGATAATGTAGAGAGTTGGCAAGTCATTTGAGCTCTGAGATAAAGGCTATGATCTGATTTATGTTATAAAATACGTTTGCCACTGTATAGAAAGTAAGTGTGAACACAGAACTACTAGGTAGGTGGTTATTACAACAGTCAGATGTGGAATGAGGGTGGCTAGGGTTGAGATGATAGTGAGGGAGGAAGTGAGTAATGCCTGGATTTGGAATATATTCTGATGTTAGAGGCTGCAGAAATTGCACATAGATTGGATGTAGGACACGAAAGCAAAAAAGAATAAAAAAACACCAATGACATTCTTCACAGAAATAGAGAAAAAACAGTCCTAAAATTTATATGAAACAACAAAAGACCCAGAATAGCCAAGGCTATTGTAGGCAAAAAGAACAAAACTGGAGGAATCACATTACCTGACTTCTGTAGTGACCAAAACAGCATGGCACTGGCATCAAAACAGACACATAGACCAATGGAATGGAATAAAGAATCCAGAAACAAATCCACATATCTACTTATTTTCAACAAAGGTGCCAAGAACATACATTGGGGAAAAGACTGTCTCTCTGGCCTCGTCTAGCACCAGTGCTCTCTGACACTTTATGCCCTAGAAACACTGGATGGCTTGTAGTTGGCTTACACACGGCATTTGGTTCACTTCTAGGGCAGCTCAAAGAACTGTGCTCTTATGTGTTTATTACTGGTACTACATTCTCAGTGGTACCAGTAATAAACTGGTATTACAAAAGATAAATCCAAGGTACAGAGTAAGATTGTCTAGAAGGAAATTGTCCTCTAGGCAATTGTATCTAGATGCTCTTTTCTTTATTCATCCCAAGCCAACCAATTGGAATAGAAACAGCGATTCTTTTTAGACCTCAGATATGTCTGTTCCTCATTCTGATGACTAATTTAAAGCAGGATTTCAAACAAGAAGGGCAATTCTTGCAAGAGACTTGTGGTGGTGAGGAGAATGCTAGGGATTTGTATCTTGAGCATGTAACACACCTCAGCTTCCACAAGAGGCAGTACAGTCAGTTGTGAAATCACAGACTGGCTGACCCAGGTTTGCATTCTAGCTCTGCCGTTCACTCATAGGCCCTTGGACAACGTCCTTAGCCTCTCTGCACCTTCATGTCCTCCTTGTTAGAATGAGTATATAGTAGCACATGCCTAAAAGAGTTGTTATGAAAATTAAAGGAGTTTGTCTATTCAAAGTGTTCAGAATGGTTCCTAGCTGTTTCAGTTATACTTATAGGATGTTAAGTGATGGAAGTGAGTAAGCATAAGCAAAAGATAATGTCAGTAAAGGAGGATTTTAATTACTTGCTAGAGGAGGGGCATGCCCTACCATGCAGGGCCACATGGGGAAGCGTCAGTGACAGTCAGGAGGCAGAAAGGAGCAAGGCGAAAGCCTGGCCCAGAGCCTTTCTTGGGTTTTCAATGGCAAAACAAGGCAAGGCAGAGGATACAAGTTAGAACGGGCAACCTTGAATAATACTAGTGGGCTGTGGGTAATAGGATGATTTCCAGCTGTCTAGTAGCTGGCCCTGGGTGATTTGGGGCAGGAAATACTGGCTTGGTATATGAATTAGATGAAGGAGGAGGTTGAGGATATGGACTTGGGATTGGTGGCCTGCAAGTGAGACACAGGTGTATAGTCCAGTTGTTAATTATCTCTAAAAATTAGCTGACCCTGGGAGGGGCAATCTCTTTCTGCCAAGCTAGCCTCCCCACAAGAAGTCAAAACATCATAAAATAGAAAATCTGTGATGAATATACTAACCCATGGAAAGTGCTATATAAGTGATAGCTACTCATATGCAGGGGATACTGAGCCCTGTTAGATGTCAAAGATAAGGAGAGTTCAGACAGGACTGACTCAGTGTAAAGAATTGAGTCGTTCTTGTTTTACAGGTGTCAGCAAGTTTAGAAAAACTCCTACCAAAATTTGTCGGTTGGTTTTTGTCCCCTCTGGTTCTGGAAAACTCTATGTCAGCTCCTGTTTCCGAAACTATCCTGTTGACTCTGTGGTCTTCAGAATTATAACTTTTTGTGCCTGCCTACAGGCTGGTTTACATGGAAACCAATCTAGGGATGTGTTTGACTACATTCTTGCTTTGACCATGGCACCAAAGCCTCTATGAGACTTTTAAATGTGATAATCCCAAACTAATACCACCAAGCCAGAGTTACCAAATAAATAATAGCACAGAAGCGTGTGTGAGCCAAACATGCTAGTAGCATAGGGTATCAGGAGACACAGTAGGGACTTGTAGAAATACAATTGTGCGGTAACAGTTGCATCAGCTCTTCCTGATATCATCTGAACATGACCCTCAAAACTGATCAACAGCTTATTTTATCTGACACAGTTTTTAGGGCCTAACTTGCCTTCTAAGTTGATGCATATCTGTCAGATTAGAGTTCTTACCATGCTGCTTTTGGCCTCATGCACAGGAAGCTTCATAAACAAGTGAAGAAGTGGTAGAAGTGAAATGAAGATGAATAAGTTGGTTTGAGAATTCTGTCAAAAAATATCTGTGGAACTTTATTTATTTATTTAGAGACAGAGTCTTCCTCTGTTGCCCAAGCTGGAGTGCAGTGGTGCGATTTCAGCTCACTGCAACCTCCGCCTCCTGGGCTCAGGTGTTCCTCCTGCCTCAGCCTCCTGAGTAGCTGGGACTACAGGTGTGTGCCACCACACCTGGCTATCTTTTGTATTTTTAATAGAGATGGGGTTTCACCATGTTGGCCAGGCTGGTCTCAAACTCTTGACCTCAAATGATTCACCCGCCTTGGTCTCCCAAAGTGCTGGCATTACAGGCATGAGTCACTACACCTGGCCAGGACTTTATGGCAATTGATTGAATACAGGGTATGTGGGCAAGGGTCAGATGCTGAAATCTAATGACCTTGGGAAATGGGTGTTACTACTAAGAAATGAAGTTAAAAGAAAATTGGTTTAGAGAGTCAAGAGGTCCATATTGGACATACCATATTTGAGGTGAAGTTATATCCAAATAGATTTGTCCTGTAGGAAGGAGGAGGGGTGAGCCAGGATAAGAAGATGAGGTCAGGGTAGGAATGGTTGTGAAACCTGTGAGCAAGGACTACGATAGCCTAGGGCATGTACCCGGAGTGTGGTGCAGGGAGAGAAGAGAGTACTGGAGAAAACAGAGACCAGGTGGTCCGAAGTAGAAGATCCAGGTGGCATGATCCCAGAGAAGCTGTGGAGGAAATTTCACAAAGTAGGGAGCAGGCAATTGTGTCTAATGAAGTGCAGAGGTTACATGAGTCAAAGGAAAACTGACCATGGGATGTGGTGACACAGGAGTCTTTGGCAAGGACTTTCCCATGTAGTAACCAGCTGAAAAAAAAAATCCCTTCTCAGCAATTTCCCTTTATCTGCTCATCCTCTTTGTTTCCAGAATCCTGCTTCCAGGGACAAGCTCCTGCACCCAAGTCTGTTTCAGATTCTCCTTTGTGGGAAATGTAAATGTTTGTTTAAAAGTGTGTAGATCTCTCTCTCTCTCCCTCTCTCTATCTCTCTGTCCCTCTGTCTCCTTCCACCTCCCTTGTGTGTGTATACACACCCACCCACCGACACACACATACACACCTGTCACTACTCAAATTAATTTGTAAAACAAATTAACTTTCATACATGTGATTGTGATATGATGTACAGGCTTTGGGGACCCTGGTATTAGAGCGGGGTAAGGAAGCTGACTATCTTTAAGCACTGTCATGAAGATTCACCCTGGTTCCTTCCAGAGAACTGGCCCCTCCAGGCCTTCCCATTACCACAGCAGGTATCAGTAATGCAGCCTTTCTTTTTCTTTTGTGTATCAAGTTAAATCTTATGCCAATGGTACTGATAAGTCTGATATGTCATTCTTCAGGACTCCCTTCTCTTTATTTATTTTTGGAGACAGAGTCTCGCTCTGTTACCCAGGCCGTGGTGCAGTGGCATGATCTCGGCTCACTGCAACCTCCACCTCCCAGGTACAAGCAATTCTCCTGCCTCAGCCTCCAGAGTAGCTGGGACTACAGGTGCATGCTGCTACATCTGGCTAATTTTTTGTATTTTAGTAGAGACCGGGTTTCACTGTGTTGCCCAGGCTGGTCTCAAACTCCTGAGCTCAGGCAATCCACCTGCTTCGGCCTCCCAAAGTGCTAGGATTACAGGCGTGAGCCACCTCGCCCGGCCTCTCCCTTCTTTTTCTTTGGGACTTACCAGGATTCTGGAGCTTCTTCAGGTTCTGGATGAATAAGGGAGAGTTCTCTGGCTTTCAGTCTGTTGAGACCATTGCTGAAGATATGTTCAAGGCCCAACATCATTTAGTCCAGGAGTTTTGTCACAGGACCATAGGTCATGAGACCTCATTACACAGAAGGCAGATGGCTCATTTGTGCCCACTCAGTTCCCAGGACCTCTGCCACAGGTCCGCAAACCCTGGTACTAAGGGTGCCGCCCTGTCTCAAGGCAAGTATCTTTATCTTCTCAGTGCACTGCATTTGAGTGGTTCGGATTTCTACCACTTAAAGAAACTCACTTCCCTACCTCCCCACTGGCTGTCTCCCACTTTTTACTAATCTAACTTTGCAGGGATCTGGCTTTTCCCTTCTCCAACATGAGACAAACACCATGACTCTTTTTCTCACTACTTTATCTCTTTCATAATACACTTACTAGTTTGTTAAGATTCTCTAGATAAAACAATGAAGACCCAAACTTAACATCATAAAGAGTATATTCTGGGGATAACATTCTTCAGTCTTTAGAAAATTAAAAGCCAGTATTTTGAACTAAGCAGCATGCTGCTTCTAAGTGGCAGAATGCAAATAATATTGTGCAGTATTTATGTTAACATCTGGTTGTGTTTAATTCTCAATAACTCACCATCTTACACGTGTCTTGGTTGAAATTGGATCTGCATCAGAAAAACATGGCACAAAGAGATAATGTGCAAATTATGTGAGCATATTTGCAAATGATGCTCCTAGATACTTGAGAATTGAGAGACTTTTGGTGAAATAATCCAAGGAAAATTCTTGCTTCCATATGACATTAAGTTGTTTTGGCAAGCCAAAATGCTCATGTTGAGTAGAGTAGATGCTAAGGAAAGCCATGTGAGCCTGGCCCATGCCCTCAGCTTCACATAGGAAGTCAAGGACAAGGAAAGGTTAAGCACGGCACAACACGGGCATGCGGATAATGCTGGGCTGGCCTCTCCAGTCAAGCCTCAGCGGAAAATGTTAGGTTAAAACTACAGTTTTGCCACAGGACTGTACTCCATGAAATAGTCCCTCTTAACAGAGAGAGAGAACTTGATGTGAATGTCTTTGGAGTAAGCCTTAGGAGCTTTTCTTGAGAAGAGATGGTATCTTCCTTCTTTCGTCTTCTCTGCTACTAGCAGGTAAGAGGAAAGTGAGGATTAAACATGTCATTGGGATGCATCAACTTGTTATAGCAGAAGAGGCAGGGAGGATTAGGGGAGGGCAAAGGAGGAATGAGGGAACTGAAGTATCTGGGGGTGGCAATGTTGGTGCTAGCATGGGAGAGTGTGACTGACACTGGGAGAGACACAACTGTATCGGCTCTGGCATCACAGCATCAAAAAATGGGGTAGTTTACTCAGGTGCTCAGCCATGGTGTAGGTTTGTAGAATTATATCCAGACATAGTTGAAAGTGCAGATGTGAAGCTTTCAACATGGAAACTAACCCCTGATGATCAGGTGAAGTCAAATGGAAGGTGCTGAGCATTTATGTGGCCCTGCATTGATTGGTCACTTTGGAGAAAGTGGAGAGGGTGATCTCACCTTGTCCTCTGGGGCACACCCCTGAAAGAAACATCATGAAAGACGATATTCTCAAAGGCAGAAAACTTTCAGGAATAATGCTTTGACATCTTTGACATCATCTTGCAAAATGAATTCCTTACCTACTCTTAATGTTATTGTTTTGTTTGTTTGTTTGAAGACAGGGTCTTGCTCTGTTGCCCAGGTTGGAGAGCGGTGCTGCAGTCTTGATTTACTGTAAACTCAACCTCCCAGGTTCAAGCGATTCTTGTGCCTCAACCTCCTGAGTATTTATGTTAACATCTGGTTGTGTTTAATTCTCAGTAACTCACCATCTTACAGTAGCTGGAATTATAGACACCTGCCACCATACCCGGCTAATTTTTGGATATTTTGTAGAATATTTGTATTTTTCATAGAGTCAGGGTTTTGCCATGTTCGCCAGGCTGGTCTCGAACTCCTGGCCTTAGGTAATCCACCTGCTTCATCCTCCCAAAGTGCTACAATTTCAAACGTGAGCCACTGTGCCCAGCCAATGTTATTGTAATTAATTATTTTATTTTTCTTAAGTTCCACATTCATTATCAAAAAAGAAGAAAATTACAGAAACACCTGTAATTGCTCCTTGAAGTCAACCACTGTGTCACATGGAGTTTTTGTATACAGACACAGACATGTTTTCTGGGTAGGGGTAGTTTAGAAACATGGAGTGAAACAGTATATACTTTTGTGACTTGCTTTCTGAACTGGTGAAAAAAGAAAGTTTTATTGTGGTTATTACAAAGACTCTGCAGTTATTTGAAATACGTCAGTGACCCTCCTGGCCTGGATTCCTCAAAGATGCCAAAGAATTGAGTTGGTCTGGAGGTTTGTAAGATGGACTGTGAGACTGAGACAGGAGGAAGGGAGGTCTCTCCTCTCTCTTCCCTGAAGTTCCCCAACCCCTAGCTTTCAAGAGCTGAGTAATGAAGCTCAGAGCATAATTCCAAAATGACTGTGCCTCCTTCAAAGTCCCAGGCCATGAGGCCAAAAGAATAATGGATAATGGGGGAACCAGCAGAAAAGCCAATTCTACTCTGATTTTACCAAGGTTTTACGGGGAAAACCTTCCTACCTTACTGAGCACTGCTCTCTTTTAGCCTGTTTTGCTTTTGTCATATAATACTCTGATTCTACTGTTTCCTGCTATGTCTTATTTTAATTTTTTGCACAGTCCGGGACTACTGTCTTTGAGATTCCATTTGAGGGATAAATGGGAAGACTTCAAGGACTACAACCAAGGAAAATCTACATCATACTTCAGATTTCCAGGGCAGGCCCTAGATGTAGTTTGGCAGGAAGCTATAAGGTAGGGTGGGTAAAAGCATGGCCTCTGGCGCAAAGACTGCCTGAGCCTCCACCCTGGCTCTTCTGCTTACTGGTGTGTTACTCAATTTGGGCAAGAAACTTTACCTCTCTGCATCTCAGTTTCTCATTTGAAAAACAAGAGTGCTTTTTTATTAGAACTTACATCACTAGGTTGTTTGCGGAGCTACAGTGAATTTTTAGATGTAAAGTACTGAGAGGTGAATACTCAGTTATAACTGTGAGCTATTAACATGACCTTAGGTGCCCTCAGCCTCCTATTTCCCCTCACTCACTGGGAATCTTTCCCTGAAACATCCAATCTCCTCCTCCTTTTCTCCTCTGTCCCATTCTCACCTCTCCTTGGAAAGAGATCACTCAGGTCTGTGCCCCAATATAAAAACTGAAGGGCATTTGAGATATCATAGGCCTTAACCTAAAATGATGAGTCTGGAGTTGTGGGTGTTGCTGACATTTGGAACATGCCTCCTATAAGATCATTCTCAAAACTGACTGTCCCTGAACAGCAGGAAGATGAACCTTAATGGTTAAAATGGTCATGCAATATGACAGCTCTACAGTATTAAAATAATAAATTTCCTAAAAGGTATTCCCTGAGGATCAGAGTCCACTGCAGCCCAGTCACATGAAGGTAGAATCTCTTCACAACCCTGGGTATGTCTCTGCATCAGGGACCAGAGGTGGGGTCAGAAACATCTCTCTTCACTGTTCCGTAATTCTGGATTTTCACCATTCCTCTTTTAATGCTTGTGAAAGTCTCTGCTTTGACACAGTTGGTGCCATTTGGCACAGTACCTTCTGTTTTCTTGGGTCTGTCATCTGTAGACATTCTGGGTGTCAACTCTCATTCATAAAAAAACTCAGCTACTCAGCTGTACGATCTTTCTCTCTACTCTTAATCTACCCATTAACACTGATAGCTTTAGTATCTAGACAGGACTAATTACCCAAAACCCTGGCTTTTCGTTTCTTGGTCTGTTTATTTTCAGTGGCCTTCTCCACCCTTCTCACCTTCTCCATATTCTTCCTAAGTTATACCCTGGATCTTGCCTTCACCTAGAACAATTTTGCCTATAAAATCATTAAATAAGACAGTCCATTCTCCATGACCATATCCCATCATTTCTGCTTATTTTCTTTTCTGACCTCCATATGCTTGCTTTTCAGACTAATTTTTGGTCTAGCGACACATAGTTTCTTAGAACCCTCATGCCTCCTCTTATCCTTATTTACTTTCAATCTAATTTTTTTTTAAATTTTGTTATTTTTAGTTTTTGTGGGTACATATAGGTATATATATTTGTAGGGTAGATAAGATATTTTGATACAGGCATGCAATGTACAATAATCACACCAGGGTAAATGGGGTATCCATCCCCTTAAGCATTTATTCTTCATATTACAAACTATTCAATTATAATCTTTTAGTTATTTTTAAATCTACAATTAATTTATTATTAACTATAGTCATCCTGTTGTGCTGTTAAATACTATGTCTTATTCATTCTTTGTTTTTGATTTTGTTTTTTTTTTTACCCATTAACCATCCCCACTTTTTTTCCACCCCTTCTCCTCACTACCTTTCCCAACCTCTGCTAACCATCCTTCTATTCTCTGTCTCCATGAATTCAGTTGTTTTAGTGTTTGGTTCCCACAAAAAGTGAGACTATGTGAAGTTTCTTTTCCTGTGCCTGGCTTATTTCACTTAATATAATGACCTGTAGTTCCATCCATGTTGTTGCAAATGACAGAATCTCATTCTTTTGTATGGCTGAATAGTACTCCATTGTGTATATGTACCAACCACATTTTTTTTTTTTCAAAACGTAGGCTTTATTATCTGTTTTTTTTCAGTTGTACTTTAGATTCTGGGGTACATGTGCAGATCATGCAGGATTGTTGCATAGGTACACACATGGCAATGTGGTTTGCTGCCTCCATCCCCCTGTCACCTACATCTGGCATTTCTCCCCATGTTATCCCTCCCCAACCACCCCCCACTTCGCTGTCCCTTCCTTGGCCCCCCCAACAGACCCCAGTGTGTGATGCTCCCCTCCCTGTGTCCATATGCTCTCATTGCTCAACTCCCACTTATGAGTGAGAACATGTGGTGTTTGATTTTCTGTTCTTGTGTCAGTTTGCTGAGAATGATGGTTTCCAGATTCATCCATGTCCCTACAAAGGACACAAACTCATCGTTTTTTATGGCTGCATAGTGTTCTGTGGTGTATATGTATCACATTTTCCCTGTCCAGTCTATCAGAGATGGGCATTTGGGTTGGTTCCAGGTCTTTGCTATTGTAAACAGTGCCACTATGAACATACGTGTGCATGTGTCTTTATAACAGAATGATTTATAATCCTTTGGTATATACCCAGTAATGGGATTGCTGGGTCAAATGGAATTTCTATTTCCAGGTCCTTGAGGAATTGCCACACTGTCTTACACAATGGTTGAACTAGTTTACATTCTCACCAACAGTGTAAAAGTGTTCCTATTTCTCCACATCCTCTCCAGCATCTGTTTTCTCCAGATTTTTTAATGATCACCATTCTAACTGGCATGAGATGGTATCTCAATGTAGTTTTGATTTGCATTTCTCTAATAATCAGTGATGATGAGCATTTTTTCATATGTTTGTTGCCCTCATATATTTTCTCATTCTTTTAAAGTGTCTGTTCATATCCTTCTCCCACTTTTGAATGGATTTGTTTTTTTTCTTGTAAATCTGTTTTAGTTCTTTGTAGATTATGGATATTAGCCCTTTGTCAGATGGATAGATTGCAAACATTTTTTCCCATTCTATTGGTTGCTGGTTCACTCTAATGATTGTTTCTTTTGCTGTACAGAAGCTCTGGAGTTTAATTAGATCACATTTGTCTATTTTGGCTTTTGTTGCCAATGCTTTTGGTGTTTTAGTCACGAAGTCCTTGCCTATGCCTGTGTCCTGAATGGTTTTGCCTAGGTTTTCTTCTAGGGTTTTTATGGTGTTAGGTCTTATGTTTAAGTCTTTAATCCATCTGGAGTTAATTTTAGTGTAAGGTGTCAGGAAGGGGTCCAGTTTCTGCTTTCTGCACATGGCTATCCAGTTTTCCCAACACCATTTATTAAACAGGAATCCTTTCCCCATTGCTTGTTTTTGTCTGGTTTGTCAAAGATCAGATGGTTGTAGATGTGTGGCAGTGCCTCCAAGGCCTCTGTTCTGTTCCACTGGTCTGTATCTCTGTTTTGGTACCAGTACCATGCTGTTTTGATTAATGTACCCTTGTAGCATAGTTTGAAATCAAGTAGTGTGATGCCTCTGGCTTTGTTCTTTTTGCTTAGGATTGTCTTGGCTATGTGGGCTCTCTTTTGGTTCCATATGAAGTTTAAGGTATATTTTTCCAGTTCTGTGAAGAAGGTCATTGTAGCTTGATGGGGATAGTATTGAATCTGTAAATTACTTTGGGCAGTATGGCCATTTTCACGATATTGATTCTTCCTAACCATGAGCATGGAATGTTTCTCCATTTGTTTGTGTCCTCTCTCCTTTCCTTGAGCAATGGTTTCTAGTTCTCCTTGAAGAGGTCTTTTACATCCTTTGTTAGTTGTATTCCTAGGTATTTTATTCTCTTTGTAGCAATTGTGAATGGCAGTTCACTCATTATTTGACTCTCTGTTAGTCTGTTATTGGTGTATAGAAATGCTTGTGATTTCTGCACATTGATTTTGTATCCTGAGACTTTGCAGAAGTTGCTCATCAGTTTAAGGATATTTTGGGTTGACATGATAGGGTCGTCTAAATATACAATCATGTCATCTGCAAATAGAGACAATTTGACTTCCTCTTTTCCTAATTGAATAGCCTTTATTTTTTTTTTCTTACCTTACTGCTCTGGCTAAAACTTCCAATACTATATCGAATAGGAGTGGTGACAGAGAGCATCCTTGTCTAGTGCTGGATTTCAAAGGGAATGCTTCCAATTTTTGCCCATTCAGTATGATATTAGCTGTAGGTTTGGTGTAAATAGCTTCTATTATTTTGAGATATGTTCCTTCAATACCTAGTTAGTTTATTGAGAGTTTTTAGCATAAAGGGCTGTTGAATTTTGTCAAAGGCCTTCTCTGCATCTATTTACATAATCATGTGGTTTTTATCTTTGATTCTGTTTGTGTGGTGGATTATGTTTATAGACTTGCATATGTTGCACCAGCCTTGCATCTCCAGGATGAAACCTACTTGATCGTAATGGATAAGCTTTTTGATGTGCTGTTGCAGTTGGTTTGCCAGTATTTTACTGAAGATATTTGCATCTATGTTCATGGAGATTGGCCTAAAGTTTTCTTTTCTTGTTGAGTCTTTGCCGGGTTTTGGTATCAGGATGATGTTGGTCTCCTAAAATGATGTGCAAAGGATTCCCTCTTTTTGTATTGTTTGGAATAGTTTCAGAAGGAATGGTACCAGCTCCTCTTTGTACATCTGGTAGAATTCAACTGTGAACCAGTCTGGACCTGGGCTTTTTTGGGTTGGTAGGCTATTAATTGCTGCCTCAACTTCAGCCCTTGTTTTTGGTCTGTTCAAGATTTCAACTTCTTCCTGGTTTAGGTTTAGGAGGCTGCAAGTGTCCAGGAATTTATCCATTTCTTCCAGGTTTACTGGTTTATGTGCACAGAGTTGTTTGTAGTAATCGCTGATTGTAGTTGTATTTCTGTGGAGTCAGTGGTGATATCCCCTTTATCGTTTTTTATTGCATCTATTTGATTATTCTCTCTTTTCTTTTTTATTAATCTGGCTAGCAGTCTGTCTATTTTGTTGATCTTTTCAAAAAACCAGCTCCTGGATTTATTGATTTTTTTGAAGGATTTTTGTCTCTATCTCCTTCAGTTCTGCTCTGATCTTTGTTATTGCTTGTCTTCTGCTAGCTTTTGAGCTTTTTTATATTGCTTCTCTAGCTCTTTCAATTTTGACGATAGGGTGTCAATTTTAGATCTTTCCTTGCTTCTCATGTGGGCATTTATTACTATAAATTTCCCTCTAGACACTGCTTTAAATGTGTCCTAGAGATTCTGGTATGTTGTGACTTTGTTCTTGTTGGTTTCAAAGAACATCTTTATTTCTGCCTTCATTTCATTGTTTATCCAGTTGACATTCAGGAGCAAGTAGTTCAGTTTCCATGAAATTGTGTAGTTCTGAGTTAGTTTCTTAATTCTGAGTTCTAATTTGATTGCACTGTAGTCTGAGAGACTGTTTATTATGATTTCCGTTCTTTTGCATTTGCTGAGAAGTGATTTACTTCCAATTATGTGGTCAGTTTTAGAGTAGATGGCATGTGGTGCTCAGAAGAATGTATATTCTGTGGATTTGGGTGGAGATTTCTGTAGAGGTCTATTAGATCTTCTTGGTCCAGATCTGAGTTCAAGTCCTGGATACCCTTGCTAATTTTCTGTCTTGTTGATCTGTCTAATATTGACAGTGGAGTGTTAAAGTCTCCCACTATTATTGTGTGGGAGTCTTAGTCTCTTTGTAGGTCATTAAGAACTTGCTTTATATACCTGGGTGCTCCTGTATTGTGTGCATATATATTTAGGATTGTTAGTTCTTCTTGATGCATTGATCCTTTTACCATTATGTAATGCCATTCTTTGTCTCTTTTGATCTTTGTTGGTTTAAAGTCCATTTTATCAGAGACTAGGATTGCAACTCCTGCTTTCTTTTGCTCTCCATTTACTTTATAAATCTTCCTCCATCTCTTTATTTTGAGCCTATGTGTGTCCTTGCACATGAGATGGGTTTCCTGAATACAGCACACCGTTGAGTTTTGACTTTTTATCCAATTTGCCAGTCTGTGTCTTTTGATTGGGGCATTTAGTCCATTTACATTTAATGTTAATATTATGTGTAATATTATGTGTAATGTAAATATGTGTGAATTTGATCCTGCCATTTTGATGCTAGCTGGATGTTTTGCCCATTAGCTGACACATTTTCTTCATTGTGTCAATGGTCTTTATCATTTGGTAAGTGTTTGGAGAGGCTGGTACTGGTTGTTCCTTTCCTTGTTTAGTGCTTCTTTCAGGAGCTCTTGTAACGCAGGCCTTGTGGTGACGAAATATCTCATCAATTGCTTGTCCATAAAGGATTTTCTTTCGCCTTCGCTTATGAAGCTTAGTTTGGCTGGATATGAAATTCTAGGTTGAAAGATCTTTTCTTTAAGGATGTTGAATATTGGCCCCCACTCTCTTCTGGCTTGTAGGGTTTCTGCAGAGAGATCCACCTTTCTCTCTGGCTGCCCTTAGGATTTTTTCCTTCATTTAAATCCTGGTGAATCTGACAATTATGTGCCTTGGGGTTGCTCTTCTTGAGGAATATCTTTGTGGTGTTCTCTATTTCCTGGACTCAAATGGTGGCCTGCCTTGCTAGGTTGGGGAAGTTCTTCTGGATAATATCCTGAAGAGTGTTTTCTAGCTTGGATTCATTCTCTCCATCACATTCATGTACACCTATCAAATGTAGATTAGGTCTTTTCACATAATCCCATATTTCTTGGAGGCTTTGTTCATTTCTTTTCACTTTTTTCTCTATTCTTGCCTTCTCATTTTAGTTCATTGAGTTGATCTTCAATCTCTGATATCCTCTCTTCTGCTTGGTTGACTCGGCTATTGAAACTTGTGTATACTTCACGAAGTTCTGTTGCTGTGTTTTTCAGCTCCATCAAGTCATTTATATTCTTCTCTAAGCTGTTTATTCTAGTTAGCATCTCATCTAACCTTTTTTCTAGGTTTAGTTTCTTTGCACTGGCTTAGCACATGTTCTTTTAGCTCAGAGAAATTTGTTATTACCCACCTTCTGAAGCCTACTTCTGTCAATTTATCAGACTCATTCTCCATCCAGCTTTGTTGCCTTCCTGGTGAGGAGCTGTGATCCCTTGGAGGAGGAGAGGCATTCTGGTTTTGGGTGTTTTCATCCTTTTTGCACTGGTTTCTTCCCATCTTCATGGATTTATCTACCTGTGGTCTTTGTAGTTGGTGACTTTTGGATGGGGTCTCTGAGCGGATGTCCTTTTTGTTGATGTTGAAGCTATTTCTTTCTGCTTCTTAGTTTTCTTTCTAACAGTCAAGCCCCTCGGCTGCAGGACCTCTGGAGGTCCACTCCAGACCCCACTCCCCTGGGGATCACCCGTGGGGGTTGCAGAACAGCAAGGATTACCGCCAGTTTCTTCCTCTGCTATCCTCGTCCCAGAAGGGTACCTGCTGAATATCAGCCTGAGATCTCCTTTATGAGGTGACTCTTTGGGTATACAGGGGTCAGGGAGTTGCTGGAGGAGACAGTCTTTCCATTATAGGAGCTCAAGTGCTGTGCTGGAAGCTCTGTTGATCTGTGCAGAGCTGCTGGACAGGTACCTTTAAGTCTCCTGCAGCTGAACTCATACATGCCTATTTTCCCAGGTGCTCTGTCCTAGGAAGGTTGGCTTTATTTATAAGTTCCTGTCATGCTGCTGCCTTTTTTCATAGATGCCCTGCCCTGCATGGAGTAGTCTAGTCACAGTCTGCCAGCAGAGGTGTTGCTGAGCTGCTGCAGGCTCTGCCCAGCTGCTGTGTGAACTGCCTCAGTAGTGGCGGACTGCCTCGGTAGTGGGGGACGCCCTTCCCCACACTGAGCTGGACCATACTGGGTCCAGCTGCATTTGCTGCAAAACTCTCAATCCAGAGCATTTCAGATTGCTTGTTTTGTGGGGTTGGTACCCGCCGAACCAGATCACCTGGCTCCCTGTCTCAGCCCCTTCCCTTTCAGTTGAATGGGTGGTTCTGTCTCCCAGGTGTTCCAGGTGCCAGTTGAAACAGCCACCCAGACTTGTGTGAGTTTCTGTGAGCTGACCCAGCACTGGTTGAAACCTCTGTGCTGAAAACTCATGGTGCTTTTTGGCCCGGGAATATCCTGGTCTGTGGGCAGTGAAAACTTGTTTGGAAATGTGGTGAGCACTCACCCTCTGCACTGTTCTCACTGGGAACTGCACTCCAGAGCTGTTCCTATTTGGCCATCTTGGATCCACATTTTCTTTATTCATTCATCTGTTGAAGGACACTTAGCTTGCTTCTAAATGCTGGCTACTGTGAATAGTGCTGCAATAAATGTGGGAGTGCAAATATCTCTGTGAAATGCTGATTTCATTTCTGTGGGCATGTATCTAGTAGTGGGATTGCTGGATCATTTGGTAGTTCAATTTTTAGTTTTTTGAGGAACTGCCATACTGTGTCTCTAGTGGTTGTACTAATTTGCATTCCCAACTACAGTGCACAGTGGTTTCCTTTCCTCCACATCCTCATTAGCATTTGTTGTTGCCTAACTTTTGGAAAAAAGTCATTTTAACTAGAGTGAGATGATATCTCATTGAAGTTTTGATTTGCATTTTTCTGATGATTAATGATATTGAGCACTTTTTAACATTTCTGTTTGCCATTTGTATATCTTTTGAGAAGTGTCTATTCAGATTTCTTGCTCATTGTTTAATTGGATTATTATATTTTTTCAACAGAGTTGTTTGAGCTCCTTATATATTCTGGTTATTAATCCCTTGCCAGGTCGGCAGTTTGCAAATATTTTCTCCCATTCTGTGGGATGTCTTTTCGGATCAACTGGTTTTTTTTGCTGTGAAGAAGGTTTTCAACTTGATGTGATTTCATTTGTCCATTTTTGCTTTGGTCACCTTTGCTTGCGGGGTATTTCTCAAGAAGTCTTTGGCCACTCCAATGTCATGTAGATTTTCTCCAATTATTTTTTGGTGGTAGTTTCATATTTGAGGTCTTAGATTTCAGCTTTTAATTCATTTTGATTTGACTTTGGCAAAAGATAGGGGTCTAGTTTTATTCTTCTGCATGTGGATATCCAGTTTTCCCAGCACCATTTATTGAAGAGACGGTCTTTTCCCACAATGCATGTTCTTGGCACCTTTGTTGAAAATGAGTAGGTGTGTGGATTTGTTTCTGAATTCTCTATTCCGTTTCATAGGTCTATGTATCTGTTTTTATGCCACTACTATGCTGTTTTGGTTATTACTGCTCTGTAGTATAATTTGAAGTCAGGTAATGTGATTCCTCCAGTTTTGTTCTTTTTGCCTAGGATAGCTTTGGCCATTCTGGGTGTTTAGTGGTTTTATATAAATCTTAGTATTGTTTTTTCCATTTCTATAGAGAATGTCATTGGAATTTGGATAGGAATTGCATTGAATCCATAGATTGATTTGTGTGGTATAGACATTTTAACAATATTGATTCTTCCAATACATAAACATGAAATATCTTTCCATTTTTTGTGTCTTCTTCAATTTCTTGAATCAACGTTTTATAGTTTTCATTGTAGAGCTATTTCACTTCTTTGGTTAAGTTAATTCCCAGGTATTTTATTTCATTTATATCGATTGTAAATAGGATTACTTTCTTGATTTCTTTTTCAGATTGCTCACTGTTGGCCTATAGAAATGCTACTGAGTTTTGCATGTTGATTTTGTATCTTGCAACTTTACTAAATTTGTTTATAAGTTCTAGTAGTTTTTTAATGGAGTCTAGGTTTTCTCAAATATAAGATCATATCATCTGCAAACAGATACAATTGGACTTCTTCCTTTCCAATTTTTATGCTCTTCATGTCTTTCTTTTATCTGAATGCTCTAGCTATGACTTTCAGGACAAGGTTGTATAATAGTGCTGAAAGTGGACATCCTTGTCATGTTCCAGATATTAGAAGAGAGGCTTTCAGCTTTTCCCTATTCAGTATGATACTACCTGTGGATCTGTCATATATGCCTTTTATTACGTTGAGTTATGTTTCTTCTCTACCCAGCTTTTTAGGGTTTTTATCAGGAAGCAATGCTGAATTTTATCAAATCCTTTTCCAGCATCAATTGAAATAATCATATATGGCTGAGTATGGTGGCTCATGCCTTTAATCCCAGCACTTTGGGAGGCTAAGATGGGCAGATCACTTCAGGTCAGGAGTTTGAGACTAGCCTGGCCAATATGATGAAACCTGTCTTCACTAAAAATACAAAAATTAGCAGAGCATGGTAGTGCATACCTGTAATCCCAGCTACTCAGGAGGCTGAGGCATGAGAATCTCTTGAACCAGGGAGGCAGATGTTGCAGAAAGCAGAGATTGCACCACTGCACTCTAGCCCAGGTGACTGAGTGAGACTCTGTCTCAAAACAAACAAAAAAAGAGAAATAATCATATAATTTTTGCCCTTCACTCTGTTGATATACTGTATCACATTGATTGATTTGCATATGTTAAACCATCCTTGCATTCTGAGGTTAAATCCCACTTGATCATGATGAATGATCTTTTTTAATGTGTTGTTGAATTTGGTTTGCTAGTTTGGAAGTATTCTCTCCTCCTCTATTTTTCAGAATAGTTTGAGTAGAATTTTTATTAGTTCTTCTTTAAATGCAGCAGTGACAATAAGAGGCCTTGGGCTTTTCTTTGCTGGGCGACTTTTTTATTATAGCCCCATTCTCCTTACCTGTTACTGGTCTGATAAGATTTTAGATTTCTTCATGATGTAATCTTGGTAAGTCATACGGGTCTAAAAATTTATCCATTCCTTGCAGACTTTTCAATTTATTGGCATATAGTTGCTCAAAATAGCTACTAACAATCCTTTGAATTTCTGCAGTATCCAATGTATATCTCCTTTCTCATCTCTGATTTTATTTATTTTGGTCTTCTCTCTTTTCTCCTAGTCTGGCAAAAGGCTTGTTAATTTTGTTTATCTTTTCAAAAAACACAATTTTTTATTTCATTGATCTTTTGTATTATTTTCTTCATTTCAATTTCACTTATTTTTGCTATTATCTTCATTATGTCTTTTCTTCTACTAATTTTGGGTTTGGTTGGCTCTTGTTTTTCTAGTTCTTTAAGATGCATCATTAGGTTGTTTATTTAAAGTTTTTCTACTTTTAAAAAATGTAGGTACTTATAGCTATACACTTCCCTCTTCATACTGCTTTCACTTAGTACTGCAATCCCATAGGTATTGATTTGTTGTGTTTCCATTATCATTTGTTTCAATAAAATTTTCAATCTCCTTCTTATTTTTTTTTATTGACCCCTGGTCTTTCAGGAGCATATTAATTTCCATGTGCCATATGTTTTCCAAAATTCCTCGTGTTATTGATTTCTAGGTTTATTCCACTGTGTTCAGAAAAGGTGCTTGATATTATTTCAATCTCTTTCAGTGTTCTAAGACTGGTTTGTGACCTAACATATGGTCTGTCTCTGAGAATGATCTATGTGCTGAGGAAAAGAATGTGTATTCATTGTTGATTTTCTGTCTAGAAGATCTGTCCAATGCTGAAAGTGAGGTGTGAAAGTCTCCAGCTATTATTGTACTGGGGTCTGTCTCTCTTTTTAGCTTGAATTATATTTGCATTCCAGTGTTGAGTGATAAATTTACATTTGTTATATCTTCTTGCTGAATTGACCTTTTTTTCCTTATACAATCACCTTATTTGTCTTTTCTTATAGATTTGACTTAAAATCTATTTTTTTTTTCTGATACAAGTATAGCTATTTTTGCTCTTTTTTGGTTTCCAGTGGGATGGAATATCTTTTTCCATCAGTCTATGTGTGTCTTATAGGTGAAGTGTGTTTCTTGCAAGCAATATGTTGTTTGGTCTTTTTTAAAAGAAAAATCTGTTCACCCACACTATGTCTTTTTTTAATATTTTAGATTTTATTTTTATCATTCAAGTGTAGCATTCCAAGTATAAATGATAAAATAGGTGCTATATTCCTTTTGTGGTAGTAAAGTTATTGCAGCTTTTGTTAACCAAATTTACTTTTATTCAGAAGTAAATTTTTTATCTGAGGTTTAAGTATACTCAAGGAATTTTACAGTTTTTTATAACTTAAGAATGATTTAACATATACAAATAGGATCCACATAAATAATCAAAAACAATGCCAAGTATTTTAAATTTCTTTCTTTCAATAATAGTCTATTTAAAAAGACACTCTACTACACTTGAATTTCTGATTTTAAACATAAAGTAAATTTCTCTGTGCATATTTCTACAGGCTTTAAAAAAAGTATTTGAACTTCTGGGATACATGTGCAGAATGTGCAGGTTTGTTACATAGGTAAACATGTGCCATGGTGGTTTGCTGCACCTATCAACCCATCATCTAGGGATTACAACTTGCATGCATTAGCTATTTATCCTGATTCTCTCTTTCCCCACACCCTCCCAATAGGCCCTTATGTGTGATGTTCCCCTCCCTATGTCCATGTGTTCTCATTGTTCAGCTCCCACTTGTGAATGAGAACATGTGGCATTTGGTTTTCTGTTCCTGTGTTAGTATGCTGAGAATGATAGCTTCCAGCTTCATCCGTGTACCTGAAAAGGACTTGACCTCATTTCTTTTTATGGCTGCATAGTATTCCATGGTGTATATGTATCAGATTTTCCTTATCCAGTCTATGTTTGATGGGCATTTGGGTTGATTCCATGTCTATTATACTACAATAAACATACGTGTGCATGTATCTTTATAAGAGGATGATTTATATTCCTTTGGGTATATACCTAGTAATGGGATTGCTGAGTCAAATGATATTTCTGGTTCTAGATCTTTGAGGAATCACTATATTGTCTTCCACAATGGTTGAACTAATTTACATTCCCATCGACAGTGTACAAGTGTTCCTATTTCTCCACAGCCTTGCCAGCATCTATTGTTTCTTGACTTTTTAATAATTGCCATTCTGACTGGTGTGAGATGGTATCTCATGTGGTTTTGATTTGCATTTCTCTAATGATCAATAATGTTGAGGTTTTTTTTGATATGTTTGTTGGCCACATAAATGTCTTCTTTTGAGAAGTGTCTGTTCATGTCCTTTGCCCACTTTTGATGGGATTGTTTTTTTCTTGTACATTTGTTTGACTTCCTTATAAATTCTGGATTTTAGACCTTGTAGATTGCAAAAATTTTCTCCCATTCTGTAGGTTGCCTGTTTGCTCTGATAGTTTCTTTTGTTGTGCAGAAGCACTTTAGTTTAATTAGATCTCATTTGCCAATTTTGGCTTTTTTTGCAATTGCTTTTGGTGATTTCATTATAAAATCTTTGCCCATGCTTATGCCATGAATGATACTGCCTAGATTTGCTTCTAGGGCTTTTATGGTTGTTGGTTTTATGTGTAAGTCTTAATCCATCTTGAGTTAATTTTTGTATAAAGTGTAACAAAGGGGTCCAGTGTCAGTTTTCTGCATATGGCTAACCAGTTTTCTCAGCACCATTTATTAAATAGGAGAACCCTGCCTTATGGCTTCTTTTTGTCAGGTTTGTTGAAGATCAGATGGTTGTAGATGTGTGGTCTTATTTCTGAGATCTCTATTCTGTTCCATTGGTTTATGTATTTGTTTTGGTACCAGTACCATGCTGTTTTGGTTACTGTCGCCTTGTAGTATAGTTTGAAGTCAGGTAGTGTGATGCCTTAGCTTTGTTCTTTTTACTTAGAATTGTCTTGGCTATATGAGCTCTTTTTTTGGTTCAATATGAATTTTAAAGTAGTTTTTTTTTTTAATTCTGTGAAGAATGTCAGTGGTAGTTTGATGGGAATAGGATTGAATCTATAAATTACTTTGGGCAGTATGACCATTTTCGTGATATTGATTCTTCCTATTCACAAGGATGGGGTGTTTTTCCATTTGTTTGTGTCCTCTCTTATTTCCTTGAGCAGTGGTTTGTAGTTCTCCTTGAAGACATCCTTCATATCCCTTGTTAGCTATATTCCTAGATATTTTATTCTCTTTGTAGCAATTGTGAATAGGAGTTCATTCATGATTTCCTCTCTGCTGCTTGTCTATTGTTGGTGTATAGGAATGCTTGTGATTTTTGCACATTGATTTTGTATCCTGAGACTTTGCTGAAGATAAGGTTTTGGGATGAGATGATGGGGTTTTCTAGATATTGGATCATGTCATCTGCAAGCAGAGAAAATTTGACCTTCTCTCTTCCTGTTTGAATACGCTTTATTTCTTTTTCTTGCCTGATTGTCCTGGCCAGAACTTCTATGTTGAATAGGAGTGGTGAGAGAGGGATGTTGTCTTGTGCTGGTTTTCAAAGGGAATGCTTTCAGCTTTTGCCCATTCAGTATGATATTGGCTGTGGGTTTGTCATAAATGGCTCTTATCATTTTGAGATATGTTTCATCAATATCTAGTTCATTAAGAGTTTTTAACATGAAGGGCTGTTGAATTGTAGTGAAGGCCTTTTCTGTATCTATTGAGATAATCATGTGGTTTCTGTCATTTATGTGATGAATTATGTTTACTGATTTGTATATATTAAACCAGCCTTGCATCTCAGGGATGAAGCTGACTTGATGGTGGTGGATAAGCTTTTTGGTGTGCTGCTGGATTTCGTTTGCCAGTACTTTATTGAGCAGTTTTGCACTGATGTTCATCAGCGAGATTGGTCTGAAGTTGTTGTTGTTATTGTTACTGTTGTATCTCTGCCAGGTTTTGGTATCAGGATGATACTGGCCTCATAAAATGAGTTAGGGATAAGGATAAGTCCCTCCTTTTCAATCATTTTGAATAGTTTTAGAAGAAATGGTACCAGCTCCTGTTTGTACCTCTGGCAGAATTTGGCTGTGAATCCCTCTGGTCCTGTGCTTTTTTTTTTTTTTTTTTTGTTTGTTTGTTTGTTTGTAGGCTATTTATTACTGCTTTAATTCAGAACTCTCTTCAGTCAGCTTGTGGTGAATGCTGTCAGGCCTTGGAATCACCTTCAGGGCAATGGGCTCCCCTCTGTTCCAGTACAGATCCAGAAATGCCATTCAAGAGCCAAGGCCTAGAACTGGGAACCCCAAGAGCTTGCTTGGTGCTCTCCCTCCCTGTGGCTGAGCTATTACCTAAAATGCAATACAAAGTCCCCTTTACTTTTCCACCTACTTTTCTCAAGCAGGAGTCTCACTATAGCCACCTCAGCTGGAAATATGGTGGGTATCACCTGAAGCTAGCACATCTCAGAGCCTCACTGAAGGTTTATGGCCTACTATCTGGGCATCGGTGCTGGTTATCAGGGCCCAAGGGCTCTTTTGTCAGCAGCTGATGAATCTTGTCAGGACTAGGTCCCTCCCTTCAAGGCAGCAGTTCCCTCCTGCCCCAGAGTGTATCTAGAAATGCCATCTGAGAGCAGGGGCCTGGAACATGGGTCTCATAACTCTGCCTAGCACCATATCCTACTATGACTCTGATGCTATCCAAGTTGCAAGACAAAGTTCTCTATACTTGTCCCTCTCCTCTCCTCAAGCAGAAGGTAGGTGTCACTTTAGTTGCTGTGTGGTACACTGCCTGGAGCTGGGGGAGGACTGGTACAAGCACTCCCTTGGCCATACTAACTGTGTCTCACTAGATCACATGCCCTTCAAGTCCACTGGCTCCAAGCCTAGTATAGCACTAAGACTTGCCTAGGAGTTGCAGAGCTTGTGGCCTAGACTGCCTTTCAAGTTTGTTTAGAACCCCATAGCACTTTAGCCTGTAATGGTGAGTCTTGAAGAGAAACTCAAGTTCTGACCACTGGAATGGGCAATTCCCTTCTGGATAGGGCTTGTCTAAATGCTCTCTCTGTGGGCATCGGCTGAGTTCTGCCACTGTTTGTAGTGCTGATTTCCCACAACTCCTGCACTTTCCCTCCCCGAAGTGCACAGATTATCTCTCTGTGACACATGGTCACTGCCAGGGGATGGGCCAGGGGTGGTGTCAGCAATTTAAGACTGTCTTTTTTAACCTCTTCAGTTTCTCTTTCAGTGATATGAAGTTATAAACAGATACTGTGATTGCTCACCTGATTTTTGGTTCTTATGCTTTTTTGCGCACTTAGGTAATAAATTTGGTGTTCTTGCCTGGGGGTGATGCTCACTGGAGGCTTCTATTCAGATATCTTGCTCTACCACTCTCAATCCAATTTTGAACCAGTCATTTCTGTCATTCTCTTGAAACCTATCTATATTCCTTTTTATTGTCCTTTTGTCTCATTTTTTTTGGGAAATGCCTGCAATCTGGATATGTGACTTCCTGGATTCAAAACTTGAATCCTATCTGAATTTGCCATGCCTGCAATGGGCTTCTTCTGAGCATAATTTGAGAAAAATCACATAACCAGACCTATTGCTATTATTATAAATGTATTATCACCCAGCTCAACTGAGCCTCCAGCACTTCCTGACACTCTTATCAGGAAGTCTCCCAAGTTGTACAGTTCTTCTTTTTTTATATATATAGTGAACTGAATCAAGCTTTTCTCTCCACTGCCAACTTCCCCTCTTCCCACCTCCGCTCGTTATCAAGTTTAGCACATGAAACTGACTCTTAATTTCACTTTTAGTAAGTGAAGACAATAAAGTTGTGTTCCTGCTACTCTCTGTCATAAAAATAATCATACCCACTTGCATAAGGATGTAGTAGATTAAAGATTTCCATTAAGAAAGGAAAAATATAATACTTCTAGAAGAATATATGGAAAATTCCTTTATATCTTTAGAGTATGAAAGGTCTTTCCAATCATAATTCAATATACAGAAGCCATGTAAAGAAATATTGATGCAGTCAACTAAAATAAAATAAAAATAACTTCTACATGGCAAAAACGTAACAAAACCAAAAAAACAACAGGAATAGACTCAATAAACAAAATAACTAGAATAAGAATATTTGCAACTTATATCACAAGCAAATGACCCAATACTGCTAATATATAAAGGGCTTCTAGAAACTGAGAAGAGAAAAGCCAGAAACCCAAAGGGAAAATAGCCAAAGACAGTAAAACTCTGTGCAACAAGGTTCACTACAAAAGAAATGCTTTGCCTTTAAACATATAAAACCATTTTCAACCTTCATCACGATAATATAAAGGAAAAATAAAAGTATCTTAAAATACCAATGTCACTCATCAGATGACAAAAAATTCATAGGTGTGATAGCATTCTCTGTTGCTAAGGCTAAGGGAAATAAGCACCGCCACACTCATCCTGGGAGAACAAAATCATACAAACCCTATAGATAGCAATTTGGCAATGCCCATCAAAATTTTAAATGAATTATCTTTTGGGCCAGGTGTGGTGGCTCATGCCTGTAATCCCAGCACTTTGGGAGGCCGTGGCGGGTGGATCACCTGAGGTCAGGAGTTCAAGACCAGCCTGGCCAACATGGTAAAACCCCACCTCTACTAAAATCACAAAAATTAGCCTGGCATGGTGGCATGCGCCTGTTATCCCAGCTACCCAGGACACAGAGGCAGAAGAATCACTGGAACCTGGGGGGAAGAGGCTGCAGTGAGCCGAGATTGCTCCACTGAACTCCAGCCTGGGCAACAGAGCAATACTCTGTCTCAAAAAAGAAAAAAAAAAAAGAATTATCTTTTGATGCAGAAATAACACTTCTGGAATTGCAGCCTGAAAATTCACCTACGCATGTGTGAATTTTCATCTGTACAAGATTATTCAGTGCAACATTGTTTATAGTAGCAAGTGGTTAGAGACAATCTAAATGTTGCTCTTCAGGACTAATCTTGATAGATATGCAAGATTTATTGTTAAGGGAAAAAAAGCAAAGCTATTATGCTGCCTTCGTGTAAGGAAGAGAGGAGGAATATGCATTTATACTAGTATTTGCTGATAGCTGCCTAAAGAAGCAGTGAGATAATTCCATAAAACTAGTAAATCGTGGTTACATACAGTGGACACATGAGGAATATGGAGGATGAGGAGCTGGATGGACATATGTGAGTGTTAAGACTTCTTAGTACAATCTTTTACACTGTTGAACCAAGTGAATTTATTAATATTACTTATTCAAAAATAATTAAATTAAACTTTTAGGCATTTTGCTATCTAGTCCAGAAAGCAGTTCCAGATATTCATGTAGTTCTCTCTACCCCTTCACATTCAACATTTTTCAGTCGTTGCACTTACTAATTCCTTACCTCCTCATTAGCACAGTACAATGTGGCTTCTGTCCCATTATGTAACCAAATTTTTGTACGTCATGTCCCCAGTGAGTTCCCTATTTCTAAAAGTGATGAACATTGATTGTTCAGTCTTTCTCTTGCCTAATATCTCTGCAACATTTGACAAGCTGCTTCCTTTCTCATGCATCCTCTTCCCTTGACTTCCTTGTTTCCACACAATTCTAGCTTCCCTCCCATCTCCCTGGATTCCCTTATCTTTTCTTCTCCTCTTTCTCCTTACCTTCTCAAATTCTCCCTCTTTTATCCGAACATTAACTATTGAGTTTCCCCAACACTCTGTTGTAAACCTCTCCTCACCAAGTATTTTATACCTAAGACATTTGACACAGAGCTACAGATTCCATTGATAACAGCGATGTCCATGTTTATATTTTCAAATCCCTTCAGAACTGAGGCAGTCATTCCCTGGCAGCTCCCTCTGGCCAAGAGCAATATATAGATAGAACGAGGCTCAGCTGTTGAGCTTCTCTCAGCCAAAACTGACAGTTGTGGAAGGGAAATGTGGAGAGCGCACCACAACCTCCAGTGCAAATGCATGTATTGTGAACATTTTCTCCCGCTATGGGATTTGCCTTTTCATTTTTCAACATCTTGATAAATGGATATTTTAAATTTTTATCAAGTCTAATTAATTCATGTTTTTTTTTTTTTTTTTTTTTTTTGAGACGGAGTTTCACTCGTTACCCAGGCTGGAGTGCAATGGCGCAATCTCGGCTCATCGCAACCTCCGCCTCCTGGGTTCAGGCAATTCTCCTGCCTCAGCCTACCGAGTAGTTGGGATTACAGGCACGCGCCACCATGCCCAGCTAATTTTTTGTATTTTTAGTAGAAACGGGGTTCCACCATGTTGACCAGGATGATCTCGATCTCTTGACCTCGTGATCCACCCGCCTCGGCCTCCCAAAGTGCTGGGATTACAGGCGTGAGCTAATTAATTCATTTTTTATGTTTAACATTTTTTGGTGAAGTTTCTAAAAAATTATTATGGTAAAAAACATAACATTTACCATCTTAGCCATTTTTCATTGTAAAGTTCTGTGGTGTTAAGTATACTCACACTGTTGTGAATCAGATTTCAAAAACTTTCATCTTGCAAATCTGCAACATATGCTCATTAAACAACGACCTATCTCTTCCCTGTCTCTCCAGCCCCTGGTAACCACTAGTATACTTTCTGTCTCAATGAATTTGACTAATGTAGATATCTCATGTAAGTAGAATTATACAGTATTTCTGTTTTTGTTACTGGCTTGTCTCACTTAAAATAATATATCCTTCAGGTTCACTCATGTTATAGCATATGACAGGATTTCTATCCTCTTTAAGGCTAAATAATATTGCATTGTATGTATTACCACATTGTATTTATACATTCACTTGTTGAGAGACCTCTGCGTTGCTTCCACCTCTTGTCTATTGTGAATTGTGCTGCTTATGACCATGGGTGTGCAAATATCTTCTGAAGACCCTTGAGTCATATGGTAGTTCTATTTTTAATTTTTTTATGGAACCACCACACTGTTTTCCACAGCAGTTGTACCATTTAACAATCCCACCAACAGGGCACAGAGTTCTGATTTCGCCACATCCTTGCCAACACTTGTTATTTTTTTTCTTTTCCTGATAGTAGCCATCCTAATGGATGTGAGTTTGTTTAATGCCATTATGTTAATATAACTCAGATTGGATTGTGTACATCCAAGTTTTCTATGCATAATAGCTTTTCTGGAAGCAGAAAGAGGCCTAGCAGAGAATTACTGACATAGAGGAAGTGACATAAGTATACTGGGTTTTAATGGAATATATTCTTCAGAAATTATTACACTGAGGAGGAAACTATGCTAATATATTAATTTAGCTATAACACAGAATTTTCAATTACTTTCATCAATATTTTTCTACAACAATTGGCATTGCTAGCCTATGAAACACAGTATATTAGAGCACAATGAGCAGAAGGTTTGGAGCTGGAAGATACAGAAGTCAACTCACTCTGGTTCAGAGGTGCTTACTCTCTGTGCCTAACAATACTGTTAAGTCCCCTGGCCACCTAGGCCCATTACCAGGTGTTAGTGATCCACCTCTTAGTGTTACTCATTCAGTCATTGGACTGCACTGGCCCCTTGTTCACCTTGCCTTCCTGCTCCTCTACATTTGCTTTAAAATATGACTGACTATATAATAATACCTGTTTTCTTAATCATTTCTAAAACTAGTCTGGCTAGCTGGTGCATCTCAACAAAGCTGCAACTTGCTTTGTTACAGAATGTTATTTGTAGATCTTTTATTTAGCAGTGTCTGATTAGTGATCATTTTTAGGTTTGCCCCAAGCAAAATAAATTTGAATAGCAAAGAACATTTCTTCATGCATTTGATCATGATTGAGAATAGACTGCAATAGCACTTAAATGCTTGGTAAATTTTTATCAGGGATGGTAATGTGGCAAGATTCTGAAATACCCACTTTGGCACAACCAGAATGTAACTCCCTCAAAACTTAACATTAATGTATTCAGCATATATTTTATATTCATCTTTGGGTTCTTACTAGTTTACTTCTCCTTAGCTCAAATAAAAACTCTTTCTATAACACACATAGTAGGTAAAACCAGGCCAGGCATGGTGGCTCATGCCTGTAATCCCAGCACTTTGGGAGGCTGAGATGAGAAAATTGCTTGAACCCAGGAGTTTGAGACCAATCTGGGCAACATAGTGAGATTCTATCTCTGAAAAAAAATTTTTTTAAATAGCTGGGCATGGTGGTGCACCCCTGTAGTTCCAGCTACTCAGGAGACTGAGATGGGAGGATCGCTTGGTCCCTGGAGGATGAGGCTGCAGTGAGCTGTCATTGCACCACCACACTCCAGCCTGGGCAACAGAGTAAGACCCTGTCTCTAAAAGGAAAATCAAAAACAAAACAGACTATCTAGGTTTGTACCTTGGCTCTGCCACTTGTGACTCAGGCAAATTACCTGATCTGTTTCTGTCTCAGTTTCTTCATTGGAAAATGAGGATAGCAATAGTAAGTACCTTACAGAGGTCCTGTGAAGGATCAAATGTAAAATGTTTGCACATAGTAAATGATTAATAAATGCTAGCTGTTTATGACTCTTCTGATTATAAAATTATATGTTTATTGTTCTAAAAATTCAACAATATAACAAATTAAAAAAATTTTTTTAAATCCCCCAAATTACTCCATGACCACTGTTAGCATTTTAGTGAAAATCCCTCTAGTCATATTTCTACATATGTGTGTGATATGCAGAATCTGAAATTTATAGCACAGGGGGGAAATTATAAACAGCTCCACTGGTGCCTCCAAGAGGGAAGAGTTTCATATACTTCTTTGATATTCAGTTATTTAGGGTGGCAGTCAACCGGTCCTTCAGACAACAGTGCCTATACCATCAAAACAGAGTGAGCAGTGGTCTGGCTTCTGCACTGCAGTTAGGGTTAGGAAGATTTAGAATCTATGGGCAGCAGACATCAACCTCTGCACCATTTCAGTTTTTATGAGGGAAAGCTTGTGATCTAGTGAGTGTTGTATATGTGAACAACGAAGAATCCACCCCTAAAAAGCTATAATTTGGGAAGTCAAAGCCTACTTTGGAAAGTAGTGGTGCATTTGAACCCTCAAGTTCTCCTGTCAATGACAAAGTGTGCTGATTTAGGTAACCCATTTAAGAGTCCTGTCATTTGAGGAATAATCTAACTTTGCACCTTCCATCAAGCCAAACCCAAAGCTAGTAGAAGGAAGAAGATAATAAAGATTAGACTGGGTGAGGTGGCTCACACCTGTAATCCTAGCACTTTGAAAGGTCAAATTGGGAGGATCACTTGAGCTCAAGGAATTCAAGACCAGCCAGGACAACATAGCAAGACCTTGTCTCTACTAAAGAGAAAAAAATAAGCTGGGTATGGTGGTGTGCACCTGTAGTCCTAGCTACTTGGGAGGCTGAGGTGGAAGGATCCCTTGAGCCCAAGAGATCAAGGTTGCAGTGAACTATGATCATGCCACTACACTCATGCCTGGGTAACAGAGTGAGCCTGTCTCAAGAAAAAAAAAAAAAAGAAAGAAAGAAACCAAAAGCTGGTTTCATGAAAAGAAATTCTAAACAAAATTGACATAAAAGAATGTCATTAAAGAAAATTATTTTCTGCTGAGGTAAGTAGAATAGAATTTGTATTATAATTTGAACAATAAAGGAAATTTGAATTTATGTTATATCCAACCAAATGATGAGGCCATACTTATTACTGATCTTGTGACCCATCATACATAAACGGCATCATGCTGCTTTATATATGCTGCTTTATAGCTTGCTTTTCCCCACTCAATAGTCTTTTGTAGACATTTTTCCACAAAGTAGACGTATAAATGCATGTCTATACCATGATTTTTAAAATCTGCTTTGCAGAATTCCATTATGTGTGTAGTATAAATTGCCCCAAAAATCAGCATATAAATATAGTGACAATCTGTTTTTTTTTTTCTTCAGTAAATAGCTAGTGCCCCCATCCTCTAGATTAACTGAAAGTTCAAGATCTCTTGGTAGAGCTTACTCTTCTGGAACTATCTGAAAGTCCAAGGCCTTACATAGTCTAAAAGATAGGTCATTTGACTTCCATTTCCCAGTAGGCAGGACAGTGATGTTGCTTCTCCTGCCTTTGTCTTCCCCAGTTCTTCCACTGATGTCTCCTGCATATAGTCTGACCCAAGATCTGTTCTGCCCTAGTTCCCAAACTTCATAAGATTAAAGAATTATGAAATAATATCAAATACATATATCTGAAGATAGCAACATTTATCTTCACAATCCAAGAATCCTAATATAGATTAGTGAGTCTCTGGGTTGCTTTCAGATTCTCCAAAGACAATACATTCCAGTGGTCCATTTTGATGCCCCTGAGTTTTGGTGTTCCTTCCTCTCAGCCTGAACTCTGGCTACACTGCCTTACTCTTGCCAATGCCCTCTTCCTGGAGACTTGGTATTTGTTTCCTGTCTGGTGGCTGTAACTTGACTGACAGGACCTCAAAAGTCTCCCTTTTAAAGTCCTAATCCTTGGATTATGGCTGAGCTTGTCCTTCAGATATGTTGCCTTGTGTGCTTGGTTTCTCCACCTCTCAGTCCAAGGAGTCCTAAGTGATGACTGAGATATGTCCCTGGCAGAGACTACTAAGCAAGATAGTTTGATCAGGGAAAAGAGCAGATCTTCAGGTCCAAAACTGAGCAGGGATGTTCCAGAATTCACACACATTATCTGGGGATGCAACATGGTATATCGGTGTAGTGGCCATGATGAGCCTCAGTTTCTTCATCTGAAATAATTCTCACATCCCTGCATTTTTAAGTTTAAATGAGATCACCCATTTAGAGCACAAAAGCTGCCCTGTCTCTAGACTTAACAAGTGGGAGGATATATTTCCTTATGGTTTAAGACTGAGTGAAGTTTCCTTTTACTTGCAGCCAAAAACATGAATCTTCCATTTGGATAAATTGCTTATCACCTCTGAGCTTCAGTTTCTTCATCTGAAATAATTCCTACATTCCTACCTTTTGAAGTTTAAATGAAATAGTCTATTTAAATCACATTGTCCTGAGGCAACATGTCATTATTGGAGTAAAGATGATACTCCTTTGCTAGTTTGTATTCTGGCCTCACAGTGAGCTGTTCAGCTTAGTTCAGACTCTAAATTTTATGTCCTATGAAGAACCTTGCATAACCTGAACTGAAGATCTGAAGACTGAATAAGTCTTAGCCCCCCCAGGTTGCTGTATGGCTGTGTATTAATAGTATAGTGAAGGGGGAGTTAGACTGTCTCAGTCAAATAATAGTTGCTCACTAACTGTAATCTTGGTTAAATTGCTTAACTTTTCTAATCTCCAGTGGGGGGTGTGTGTGTGTGTGTGTGTAGGTGTGTGTAGTAGATAATAGCACCTACTCAACAAGGTTGTTTTTATCTTCAAATGAAGTGATGCATATTAAGATTTTTAACCCCGTGAAATGATTCACAGTAAAAAAAAAAAAGTTGCCATTATTATTTGCCCATAGTAGTATAATGATTTGTTGATATGTCTTTAATCTTTGTTTACTTACCATCTAAAGTCTTTTTGTACCTTATCTGTGAAATTCAAAAAACATACTGGACTTTAAATATGGTTGAGAGCTTTATTTTCTCACCCTTTGGTTTTATTGTGCATCATTTTGAGTTTCTTTTTCTTAAGGTTTCTAATTTTGTGTTTGAGACTTGTGAGTCCATTTTTTATGTAAGTCTCAAATGCCTGGGAAGAGAGATGACTGACTTCACAACAACCTCAGGGGCAATGCTGACTGAGTGGGCTTTACAAACCCCTCTCTCCCTCTACTCCTATGGCCTAAGGTAAGTGTTCCAACAAGGATGACATTATTGTTGAAACAGATGAGGTGTTTCTAGAGGCCACTTGTACTGAGCTTAGAGTGACTTTCCAAAGCTGCCATGAGCTGAAAGAGCCAAGAAGATGGACCAGCACTACTCTGAGATTCTTGTTTTTCTCTCTTTTTCTTTCTTCCTCAACTTCCAGTTTGCTATGTCAATTCAGCCCATTCTGACTCGAGACAGTTTCTTTTAATGTTTGCCTACCTTTGCCTCACAGAGAAAAGGTGCTCAAGAATGACATGGACCTTTAGGGATATGAGGACCCTTAGGGCTGTGAGGATGGTTAGACACCATCCAACTCAGTCCCCTTATTAGACATATGAGAGACACCAGGCTCCCAAGTGTCTAATGATCATACAGCTACTTTGTGTAGCTGAGTGGTAGAGTAAGGACTTAAACTTAGCTCTGGACTTAACATGTTCTTTATGGTTGCTCGATGGATTGAGTTAGGAAGAATTGCCAAAGAAGTTCTTATTTAAGCAACAATAAATGCTATCTGTAAGTCAGGAGCTGGGCCAAATGCATTTATATTATCTGATTTTATCTTTGTAACTACCCTGTGAGAGGCTTGAAGAGTTTTAGTAACTTGCTAAAGGCTACAATGGATTATAAGTGGTGACACTAGGATTTGAAATTACATCATTGGATGCCAAATCCAGGGTTCCTAAAGGAAAAAGTGCTGTTGCTCATTCTACCTATGCTTAATCTCAGGGATATACTCAAATACTCATTGTAAAAATTGAATGAACAGTTCCCTCTCTTCAACCACACTCAGCCAAAAGAAACATTATTTGTCCACAAACATCAGGGATCTCCCTCCTGCTAGGGAACTGGAACCTCTAGTCCCTGGCTACTGAAAGTGTGGTCCTTGCACCAGAAGCATTGGCATCTACTTGGAGCCTATCGAAATGTAGACTATCAGACCTCACCCCAGACCTCTAAAACTACAATCTGAGTATGAATACAGCATTATCATTTTCTAGCTAGCTACCAGATGTCTCAATTCCATCTATTAAAAATTATACTTTTACAGTAATGTAAATGAGAGACTTGAAACATTTTCAAAACAAAAAAGGATACTTTTACTACATTTATTTGAGATAAAAGAAGAGAGCTGTTATCTATTTATTTATTTTATTTACACTTGGTGTTTTGCTATGTTGCCCAGGCTAGTCTTGAACTCATGGATATAAGTGATACTCTTGCCACAGCCATCCAAGTAACTGGAATTATAGGTGCGTAGCACGCCATACGGCAAGAAGGGATCTTTCAAATGTGAGGGACTAGAGAGTACTTAAAGGCTGATGGGAATGCCCTAGAGGAAAGAGAGCTGTTGATCGATCATATACACGAAAGATAAGTAGGGGTGGGAAGAGGGGAAGTTGCAGGCAGAGAGGGAAGCTTAATACAGTCACTGAAAAGAGTAAAAGAACAATACAACTTAAGAGACTCTTCCCAGTAGGAGTCTTTGGAAGGGCTGGAGGCTCAGCTGAGCTTGATGATCATAAATTTATAATAATAGCCATAAGTCTGGTTACGTGAATTTTATCCAGCTATGTTCACAAGACCACAGGCAAACATGGCAAAGGCAGATGGGACTCAAGTTTTAATCTAGGAACTCACATATTTAGGATGCAGATTATTTCCCCAAAAATAAGCCAGCAGGACAAAAGGGAAAAGGAATAGAGATCACTGTCTAGAGAATGACAGAAATGACTAGTTCAAAATTGAACTGAAAGTGGAACGAGAACAAGAGGAAGCAAGAGGATTCTAAGAAAGTATGTGTGCCACCAGACCAGAAGTTAGTCTGAAAAATAAGTATATGGAGTGCAGAAAATAAAATTAGCAGAAATGATGGGACATGGTAGTAGAGAAGAGGTTGTCTGATTTAATAATTTTATAGGCAGAATTGTTCTAGGTGAAGACAAGATCCAGGATGTAACTTTGGGAGTATGTGGATAAGGTAAGGAGGGTGGAGAAGTCCACTGAAAATAAAATAATCAAGAAACTAAAAGCCAGGGTGTTGGATAATTAGTCCTCTCTAGATACTAAGGCTGCCAATGTTGATGGGCAGATTAAGAGTAGAGAGAAAGATTGACCAGCTGAGTGGCTGAATCTTTGATGAATGAGAGTTGGCACCCAGAATGTCAACAGATGACAGATACAAGGAAGAATAGAAGGTAATGTGCCAAATGGCACCAACTGTGTCAAAGCAGAGGCTTTTACCGGCATTGGAAGAAGAATGGTGAAAGTGCAGAATTAAGGAACAGAGAGGAGAGAGGATTCTGACCCCACCTCTGGTCCCTGATGCAAAGTACACAGGGTCATGAGAGAAGAAGCCGCCTTCACTAGACTGGGCTGCAGTGGAACCTGATCCTCAGGAAATATCCTTTAGGGATTTTATAATTTTAATACCGTAGAGACATCAGATTGCATTTATAACCGTGAAGGTCCATCTTCCTACTGTCCAAGGACAGCCAGCTTTGAGGATGATTTTGCAGGAGGCACGTTCCAAATGTCAGCAGCACCTGCAGTTCCAGATTCATCACTTCAGCTTAAGGCTTATGAGATCTCAAATGCCCTTCAGCTTTTACACTGGGGCACAAACATGAGTGATCTCTTTCCAAGGAGAGTTGTGAATGAGACAGAGGAAGAGAGGAGGAGGAGACTGGATATTTGAGGGACAGGCCCTCAGTGAGTGAGGGGAAATAGGAGGCTGAGGGCGTCTAAAGTCATATTAATAACTCACAGGTAAAACTGAGTGTTCACCTCCTCTCAGTACTTTATATCTAAAAATTCACTGAAACTCCGCAAACAACCTAATGACATAAGTTATTTTTTATTTTTTATTTTTTTGAGATGCAGTTTCCTTCTTCTCACCCAGTCTGGAGTGCAGTGGCACAATCTTGGCTCATTGCAACCTCCGCCTTCCAGGTTCAAGTATTCTCCTGCCTCAGCCTCCCGAGTAGCTGGGATTACAGGCGTGTGCCACCATGCCTGGCTAATTTTTTGTACTTTTAGTAGAGACGGGGTTTCACCGTGTTAGCCAGGATGGTCTTGATCTCCTGACTTCGTGATCTGCCCACCTCAGTCTCCCAAATGCTGGGATTACAGGCATGAGCCACCGAGTCTGGCCCTAATGGTGTAAATTCTAAGGTAAGCGATGCTGTTTTCAAATGAAGAAACTGAGATGCATAGAGGTAAACTTTCTTGCCCAAGTGGAGTCATACACTAGTAAACAGCAGAGCCAGGGTGGAGGCTCAGGCAGTCTCGGCCACAGAGCCATACTCTGCCCACCCCACCATATGGCTTCCGGCCAAACTATATCTAGGGCCTACCCTGGGAATCCTGAAGAATGATGTAGGTTTTCCTTGGCAGCAGTCCTTAGAGTCTTCCTATTATCCCTCAAAAGGAATCTCAAAGAGAGTAGTCCTAGACTGTGCAAAAAATCAAAGACGTAGGCTGGGAGCAGTGTCTCACACCTGTAATCCTAGTACTTTGGGAGGCAGAGGCAGGTGGATTGCTTGAGTCCAGGAATTCAACACAAGCCTGGGCAACATGCTGATGCCCTGTCTCTACAAAATTTAGCTGGGTGTGGTGGTGCATGCCTGTCCCAGCTACTTGGGGGGCTGAGGCCTGAGGATCCCTAGAGCCTGGGAGGCGGAGGTTGCAGTGAGTTGAGACTGCACCACTCCACTCCAGCCTGGGTGACAAACTGAGTCTCTGTCTCAGAAAAATAAAATAAAATAAGAGATAGCAGGGAACAATAGAATCAGAGGGTTACGTGACAAAAACGAAAATAGGCTAAAAGAGAGCAGTGTTAAGTAAGATAGGAAGGTTTTCCCTATATAATCTAGGTAAAACCAAAAAATAGAATTAGCCTTTCTCCATCATTCTTGGCCTTGTGTTCTGGGACTTTGAGAGAGGCACAGACATTCTGGAGTAATGCTCTGAGCTTCATTACTCAACTCTTGAAATCTAGGGGTTGTGGGGGGCGGGGGGTGACTGTAGGGAAGAGAGAGGAGCGGCCTCCCTTCCTCCTATATCAGACTTACAGCCCATCTTATAAAGTTCCAGACCAACTCAACTCTTTGGCATCTTTGAGGAATCCAGTCCAGGTGGGTACCTGGCATATTTCAAATAACTGCAGAATCTTTGTGGTAACCAAAATAAACTGGTTTTTTTTTCCAATAGTTGTTTAGAAAAGCAAGTAACAAAAGTACATACTGTTTCAGTCCATGTTTCTTCCCCACTGCACCCAAAAAACATGTCTGTGTCTGTATACAAAAACTCAGTGTGGCCTATATAACAAACAGTGGTTGACTTCAAGAAGCTATTACAGGTGTTTCTAAAATTTTCTTCTTTTTTGACAATGAATGTAAATGTAAGAAAAATCAAATAGTTAACTACAATAACATTGGCTGGGCATAGTGGCTCACACTTGTAATGCCAGCACTTTGAAAGGTCGAGGTGGGCAGATCACCTGAGGCCAGGAGTTCAAGACAAGCCTAACCAACATGGCGAAACCCCATCTCTACAAAATATGCAAAAATTAGCTGGGCATAGTGGCTCACATCTGTAATCCCAGCTACTTGGGAGACAGGGACAAGAATTGCTTGAACCCAGGAGGTTACAGGGAGATTGCACCACTGCACTGCAGCCTGAGCAACAGAGTAAGACCCTGTCTTCAAACAAACAAACAAAACCCAATAATATTAATAGTAGGCAAGGAACTCATTCTGCAGGATGTCAAGGATCTAGGAGAGGTGTTCCTGAAAGTCTTGCCTTTGAGAATATCTTCTCTCATCATGTTTCTTTCAGGAGTGTGCCCCAGAGGACAGGTGAGATCATCTTTTCCACTTTCTCCAAAATGAACAATCAACGCAGGATCACGTCGATGCTCAGCACCTTCCATTTGACTTCATCTGACTTTATCTGGGTGGTTCTCATCTGGAAAGCTTCACATCTGCACTGTCAACTATGCCTGGGAATAATTCTACGTGCCTACTGAACACCTGAGTAAACTACCCCATTTTTTGATGCTGCGATGCCAGAGCCGATACAGTTGTGTATCTCCCAGTGTCAGTCACACTCTCCCATGCTAGCACCAACATTGCCACCCCCAGATACTTCAGTTCTCTCATTCCTCCTTTGCCCTCCCCTAATCCTCCCTGCCTCTTCTGCTATAACAAGTTGATGCATCCCAATGACATGTTTAATCCTCACTTTCCTCTTACCTGCTAGTAGCAGAGAAGAGGAAAGAAGGAAGATACCATCTCTTCTCAAGAAAAGCTCCTAAGGCTTACTCCAAAGACATTCACATCAAGCTCTCTCTCTCTGTTAAGAGGGACTATTTCATGGAGTACAGTCCTGTGGCAAAACTGTAGTTTTACCCTAACATTTTCCGCTGAGGCTTGACTGGAGAGGCCAGCCCAGCATTATCCGCATGCCCGTGTTGTGCCGTGCTTAACCTTTCCTTGTCCTTGACTTCCTATGTGAAGCTGAGGGCATGGGCCAGGCTCACATGGCTTTCCTTAGCATCTACTCTACTCAACATGAGCATTTTGGCTTGCCAAAACAACTTAATGTCATATGGATGAGAGAATTTTCCTTGGATTATTTCACCAAAAGTCTCTCAATTCTCAAGTATCTAGGAGCATCATTTGCAAATATGCTCACATAATTTGCCCATTATCTCTTTCTGCCATTTTTTTCTGATGCAGAACTAATTTCAACCAAGACATGTATAAGATGGTGAGTTATTGAGAATGAAACACAACCAGATGTGGACCTAAATATTGCACAGTATTATTTGCATTCTGCCACTTAGAAGCAGCATGTTGCTTACTTTGGAATACTGGCTATTAATTTTCTAAATACTGGAGAATGTTACCCCCATAATATACTCTTTAAGGATGTTAAGTTAGGGTCTTCCACAGGCTGGCATTGAGTGTCTGAAGCTTTTCCAGGCACACAGTGCAAGCTGTTGGTGGATCTATCATTCTGGAGCCTGGAGGACAATGGTCCTCTTCTCACAGCTCCACTAGGCAGTGCCCCATTGGGTGCTCTGTGTTGGAGCTTCAACTTCACATTTCCCTTCTGCACTGTCCTGGCAGAAATTCTCCATAAGGGCCCCACCCCTGCAACACATTTCTGTCTGAACATCCAGGCATTTCCATACATCCTCTGAAATCTAGGTGGAGGTTTCCAAACCTCAGTTCTTGAATTCTGTGCACCTGCAGGCTCAACATCATGTGTAAGCTGCCAAGGCTTGGGGCTTGCACTCTCTGAAGCCACAGCTCGAGCTGTGCCTTGTCCCCTGTTAGCCATGGCTAGAGCAGCTGGGATGCAGGGCAACAAGTCCCTGCACAGAGCAGGG